>NC_142052.1:42009576-42694576 GCF_982192425.1 Myodes glareolus | reverse complement strand
TATTTAAACACTGCCCATCCCATTAGTTCCAATCTCTTATTGGCTAACTCTCACATATTGATTGAACCCATTTCTAATAATCTGTATCGCTACTTGACTGTGGTTTACCGGCTTGAATCTAACCAGCATCCATCTTGGAGAGGAGAGCCATGGCGTCTGCCTGACTAGGCTTTCTTTCTCCCAGCATTCAGTTCTGTTTTCTCCACCCATCTAAGGGCTGTCCTATCAAAGGCCAAGACAGTTTTCTTTATTCAACCAATGAAAGCAACCCATAGAAAGAAGGACCCTCCTACATCAGACGCATAGACAGTAAAAAGTACCTAGACATCTGCGGAGGGGCCACCTGCAAGGTCATCTCTTGTGGGGCATCTGGAGCAAGGGGAGACTCAATGGTATACCGTGTCAACATATTTTTGTCTCCCAAAGGTTCATGTGTTGGGAGTTTGGTCCTGAGTGTGGCAGTGTTGGGAACTGAGGCCTCTTGGGAGGTCCTGAGGTCACTAGGAATGTAGCCTTGAAAGGAGTTACAGGGCTTTTGTCTCCTCTGGCTTCCTGTTTTAAGATATATCCCCTTCCTCATACCCACAGGTACTTAAGCCACCTTTGGACCTGGGGAAGTAGCAGAGACTCAACTCTAGAATCTACAGCTCGCAGACAACACTGCTGTCCCAAGGTGTGAGGACAGACAACAGGACCTTCAGTCCAGACGACTCAGATCCTCTCATAAAAACTCAAAGCAGGACTTGTACACGCGAGAGGCAAAGCAGAACTTGGTGCACAGAGTGAAAACTTGACCACTCAAGAACGAGGCTGAGTCAGGATTTCCTGACCAAATGCACCATCCACTGGATGGCGGCTCATAAAAGTATGGATGCTGGCGTGCATTCCCTCTACGGAAGTCCCACGCTGGTCCCAGAGCCTGCAAACATGCAAGAAATAACCTCACTGGGATGCCCGCAACTCCTCTCTGCTCCTTTTCCGGAGATGTATGTCTTTCAAAGACAGAAATGTGTCTTCTTAACGAGATCTTATACAGATTTTCACCACATAAAGCAGATCAAAACAGATGCTCACAGAGAAATCAAGACAGGGAGGGGTTCTTTTCAGACCTGTAGGGCGCAACAAGACACAGCAGCAAATTGCCAACACACAGCAGCGAATCTCCTCTCCAGGAGGTCCCTGGTCACACTGCTTATCCCAGACTCTCCCAGGAATCAGTTCTTGGGAATTTTTCTCTTGACAACCTTGGTTTCTCCCATCGCACCCTCCTGGAGGATGTTCCTTCCTCTTCACCAACCTGGCAGGGATTCCCATCACTTTTGCCCTCTGAAGATACGAAGCTCGGTGCATCTCTTAGAACACAGCACAGTGATGGGTCTTCCCGATAACCCGCAAAACCTTCTCCCAAAGTCTTGGGGGCTGACTGATGCACAGAAGGCTTCCCAGAGTGCCTGGCAGGAGTCTGCAAAGTTCTTAGCAGCTTTGGGCACAGTCTGGCTGGATGCACACTATCGACTCGGAACCCCTTGATTTGGGAACTAGCTTGGGATCTTAAGAGCTAAATAAAGAGCGGGAAAGCTATGACTTAACCCATCAAGAAGCACTAACTGTGGACAACAGGTGGTACAGACCTGGCCCTGGGCATCTCTCCTGGTACCTCAAGCCGGGGTGCGGGGGAGGGCTCCTCAGAGTGCGCTTTCAAGTTCCTTTAGTGTTTATCTCAAGCTGCCCCCTGCCCCCCACACCACCAGACACCACAGGGCTGCTGTTCCTCTTGCGGTAAGTGGGAAGGCCTAGGGGCGAGATGCGCTCTACCTCCATGCTGTGCACGCTGCGTGTGTGAGACTCTGGCCCCAGTGCGCAGAATCCGTCTCAGATGCCGAGTCTCCTCGAAAGCACTTTATACCTCTGGATTGAGAAACCAAACAACTGTTGCTTCCCTGTACTCCAGAGCCGACTAAATCATCCCAAAGGCTCATGCATGGTGTGTAGCTTGTACCAGGCACACTTCCCAGGAAGGAAGAGCTGTTCTGTAGTGAGGCTGTCTTATGATAAAATTACAATGCAACCCACACAGGCAATTTCAAATTTCCTAGCAGCTAGGCTAAAACAATGTGAAGTTCGCTGTAATAATCTATTTTATTTGGCTGATGATATGCAAACTATTCCTATCTCAATGTGTAACCAAAATTATGCTAATGAGGGGTTCTGGAGATGGCTTGTTCAGTGAAGTGCTTGCTGCATAGGCGTGAGACACTGAAACCAACCCCCACATCCATGTGGAAAAGTCAGGCACACAAATGTAATCCCAGAGCTGGGGACACAGAGACTGAAGGGTCACCCACCCAGGGCAGCTCGGCCAGCATGCTGTAGGTTCAGCGAGAGATCCTGCCTCAAAAATCAGGGAGAATATTTGAGGAAGTGATCCAAGGTCAACTTCTCGACTCCACACCCGTAGGAGCATGCACACACACTGATGTTAACGAGCTATCTTAAAACCACCCCACTGTCCCATAAAGTCTTCTGCTACATTCCCAGCCCATCAGACTTGGAACTAACCAGATTTCCGGTGCTCACTGGCCACAGGCAGTCGTGGTGTGACGGTACTGGACCCACGGTGATGTAATCTCTCTCCCGCCCCCATCCCTCCCGTCGGCCCTTCCTAATAACATCACATTTCCTTCAGGGATGATGCTGCAGATGGAAGTAGACAGCAGGGCCCGGGATCATTAGAGGCCAATGGATGCATACCCGAAAGGAAGGCCTGACCCACCAAGGCCCTTTGGTGCCCTGCTAGGGAGTTTAGACTTGATCCTGGGCTACAGCCGCTGTGCTGGGGGATTTTAAGTGAAGAGTCGCGATTCGATGGGCCTTTTACAGAAGCTGTGTTGTGAGGAAGAGATTGGAATTGAGCCAGACAGAAGGTAGAGAAACTCGAATAAACCTCGAGAGAAAGACTGAGGGCCTGACCCAATGCAGCCACGAAGGTCACCATGGAGAGAGGGGAGGGCAGACTCTGGCGAGTTTGAAAAGATGACCACCTGGCTTCCACCAGGGCTTAGTGGTCATGAAAACATAGGTGTTGGGGAAGAGAGACTTCCTACATTTGCTGGAGGGGTTTCGCTAATTAAGGCAGAGAGCACAGAGGCCTACACCGGTTTAGAACTGGGTCCCTCTGTAGGCTCACTTAGTTGACAGCACCCAAGATAACACTAGAAAAGGTGCCTCTGACTGGACACGCAGGTTCAAGGAGCAATGGCACACAGAGGGCAGGCAGAAGCAAAACACGTGAGCCACTGCAGGCCAAATGCAAAATGTAAGCAGAGGCCGCACCCCAGGGGAAATGAGGCTTGAGGAGAGGAGAGGGGTCATAGCAGATTTACACAAAAAGACAGCTTTCCTCTCCCTTTTCTCTGCACATCATACATAAAACGGATGGAAGATGGGAAGAATTCACTGGTGTTTTGTTTTCTTCTGTGGCACGCTGATGCTGTGGGTTTAAGACACAGTGAATCCTTCACACACCCGTAGACACTGGGGGCAGTAGTGTCCCACATGGAACCTGTTGACCGTCCGAGAACCACAGTTACAGGGCCACAGTTCACTGTAGCCAGCAGTCTTCCGGACTAGACAGTGTCTGGCAGAACTGATATAAACGTTCTCTATGCCACTGTGCCACGCTCCCGGGGGGATGTGAGAAGAAGCAGGAGATGGGGTCAGACCACTCAGAGCCTGACACTGAGCGACCTTTCAGTCAGTCACGTCCTGGACCTTCCCCGAGCTTCAGCAGCTTAGAAAGGGCATACAGACGCCACCTCGCCCGTCTATGGTGAAGCCGGAATGAGTGGATTTGTCTGTCATAGCTGTGATAAGTTATTCGGTTGGTTCTGGATCTCTGGGAACTGGGTGCCTCTAACAATGAGTGAGTGCCCGGCCATGGAGAGTTCTTGTTCCCCACAGATAATTATACATTCAACCTCAGGGATGGCAAGGGACCTCACATGTATATCATTGTGACCTTTCTCCATCACAAGGCATATTTGGCTCCTGCGTTCATATTGCCTGGCTTCAATGCATGCTTTATAAAGTACTATCAACTTTTCTAGACTTCCGTTTTGTTTCTCAGTAAAATGGGGGGCTCATACATGCTTCCAGCATATCTGAGGATAAAGGGGCATAACATGTATAACAAAGTAAGGCATTTCCTTAAAAAGTCTATCTGCACACGTGTCCAGTGACAGATGTTTTACCACCTCATAAAATGGAGTCCATAACATAGAACTCCCCGTACAATTTCAAGTGGGAGATTGGTAACCAGGGCTCCTGGCTCTAGCGTCCATGAGGGTAGCTGTATAGTCGGTTGAGGGCTCTGTATTAATGTCCATGCATTCCCAGAGTTCCAGCAGACACCTGGGTAGTGTCCCATACTGGTTGCTCGGGACAACAGTATGAAGGATTCTCTCTACTTAGTACTCCTGGGCACGTGTCTTCTTTGGTGACATTCATCCTGCAGGGGGCCCCTCTGAGCATTCTAAGTGAGCTGGGCAAACAAAACCAGACCCATACTGGGTCACACAGCTTACAGGGTTTATCCTGTGCTTTATTTCACAGTCAGTTCAGTACTTGGCCTCACACATGAACGGTTATAGGAAACATCTAGATATACTTTAGGCTCCATGATTGAATATTTCAGAACTCTGGTGTGAGAAGACTTAAAAAAAAATCCTGGAAACCAAGCTTCCATTCCACAGGAACACTTTCCCTCCTCATTATGCTCCCAACACTGGCGACTGAAATCGTAACAAATTGCTTTAATAATCAGCCCAAACAACTGTCGTTTCCACAAAGTCCCCCACCAGCAGAAGTAAATGTTCCCCTTCTGAGCTCCCTTAGACTCTCTCTCCTGCTAGAGCAACCTCTTCAGAGAAAAGATGCTTTCTATGAAATGAGTCTTAAAACCAAGGGTAAAGAGTTGGCCTCCCACACAATACACATTTTTGACCCATGGGTCACAACCCTCTCCACGAATGGCCTTTACACAAGGGTTGCCTAAAACCATAGGAAAACACAGATATTTACATTATGATTCATCACAAAACCAAAATCACAGTTATGGAGCTGCACCAAAAAATAAACTTATTGTTGAGGTCACTACAACATGGGGGCCGGATTTAAAGGGTTGCAGCATCAGGAGGCTGAGAACCACCACTTTAGCAGATGGGAAAAGCTCTTCCCTGCTTCAACTTTCAGTCTCTGATGAATCCCCAGATGATTTTTTTTTTCGAGTTTACAAGAGTTGCTTTTAAATGAAAAGGCTGGGCATCCCTGCCATAGAGTCTGGAGTCTTAGCGCCCATTAACAGACTCTTTACCTAACTGATGACTTTGGCCTGATTATTTTACATAGAAAATACTGGCATTGAGCCTGACGCTTTTCATTCTTGTTCACTCTGAGGCTCATCATCCCATCTTAAAATAACTGATAACTGCAGCCTCCTCCATTCCAAGTCACAACCGCCAGACTCGGGTCGTTATCTCAACTCTGGAGAATGCGGCCGCCTCAGAATCCCCACAGCTGATGAAGGTAGAGACTGATTAGAGCCACCCAAGAACGCTGAGAAAGGCTCCCTGACAGAAGCCTCCGTCCAACGTCTGTCCCTTTCATCCAACATCAACACGAATTTCTATGTTAACAAACGTTTATGGAGGCCATGACTCAAAGCCAGGCTGTGAGGCAGGCCCTCAACATAAACCAGTGAGCAAGGCTGAGATGCTCTCAAGCCCATCACTGAAGAACAGAGCCTTCTAGCTTAGTATTTCCGCAGGTGCATTTATCAAACACTAGCTAGGACCACCGGTTTGCAGCTGTTGCACACTGAAGGTATATGGATGCCTTCAAGAAGCTCACAAAGCACCTGGGGAAGCAAGAAGCAAGAGTGTAGGAGAGATCTAAGCAAGGGTCTAAACTGAAAGACAATGCAATCAACGAAGCAGCATGAGCAGGGTTTGGCTTTGAAGATGGGTTGGGTCGGAGGAAAGCAGACAGCGCATTCAAAAGAGCAGGGCACGGAGAAAGGGGACAGAATGAAAACAAGCATGGCGGAAGGAGCCAAGCAAAGGACAGAGGTCATGTTTGGAAGAAGCAGGAAATCAAACCGTTCGGTTAAATTTGGGCAAGAGTATAAAACACATGAAAAACACAATCAGGAGGTTGGACTTGATGCCAACCAAGAGCAGGAAGACTGGAAAGTATCTGAAACTCTAGGTCTTTCTTGGCTTACTCTGGTTCCCAGTAAACCCATAGAGAGCTAAAACTATATCCCCTAACCTGCTGAACATCAGAGCCCACCCTAGTTTGCCTTAAACACACACGGGACACTACTATTAGCTCATTGATGGACAAAGAGCATCTGACAGGGGCACTATTTTATAATCAAGTGTTTAATTTGCACAACGTATTGGGTACCCACATCTAAAACCACTAGCAACGTAGGAAGAGGCGATGATCTTTTGACTTTACAAGAGAATGCAGCCACCTACAATGGTCATGCTACAGAACCGTGCAAGCAAGTCACAAGGAAAAAATTGCAAACCAAGAAATCTCATGTTTTAAGGAAGTTACAATTCTGTGTTGGCCCCCATTGGTAGCTCCACAGTACTGCATGTGGTCTACTGGTCACAGGTTAGACACCTGTTAGAACATCCGTTGTTTCTCCTTCTGACGTCATAATGAACTGTAGCTCATGGCCAAGACTCAGCGTGGTGAGAGACTATCACATTGTCCATCCCTACCCTGAGGCAAGTACGAAAATTCCAAGTATGGTTTCTGCTGAACGTATGTCCCATTTTCACCACATAAGGCTGCAAAATCTTAAGTCAGACCATCCTCATCTGGGGACCACGTTGCATTGAGAGTGGCCGTGGCTCCTGATCGAGGAAGCGTGAGCTCACAGGTACCAGGCTTTCTGTGGGAAATGCTTGGAGAGGCGCTCTCAGGAGGTGCGTGTTTGCAAGAAGCTGGTGTGGCGGACAGGATGGGGAACGGCAAAGAGGTGAAGGCAGGGAGGGCTGTAAAAAATCCCTGGCTCTGGGCTGGAGAGATGGCTCAGTGGTTAAGAGCATTGCCTGCTCTTCCAAAGGTCCTGAGTTCAATTCCCAGCAACCACATGGTGGCTCACAACCACCTGTGATGAGATCTGGTGCCCTCTTCTGGCCTGCAGGCATATATGAAAGGAATGCTGCATACATAATAAATAAATATTTGAAAAAAAAAAATCCCTGGCTCCAAGGGAGACGGAAGAAAGATAAGGATCTAGGGATCTCTGGGAGAAATCGTCCTCAGAAAAAGTTCACACTATCTGATGCAGTTTCCTAGTTACAAAAACAGGTGGAGAGATTCCTAGCTCAGGCGATCTGGAGAAACCACAAGGTATTAAAAGAAAAAAAAAAAAACCACAGAAGGAACTTTTATCACCTAAGGTACAAGTTCAGTAGCAACTGTAAGGGAATGTCATCCGGCCTAGGATAGGACAACCACCATAAAACGTCTTTTAAGCAAGATAAGCCGGAAAGGATCCATCCCGACTACAGTTAAAGCTCTGCTAGGCTAGAAGGCTGGAGGCTACTGCAGAAGCCTTTGTTAGAAAATGAAAATGAACACAGATGCTATCCAAAAGGCATCATGGAAAGGCTAGCTGCTATAGGCACACACCTTCACAGACTGTTTTCTTCTGCCGTGGGACTGAGGGAGGGAGTCCCAACCATTACGAGTAGGCACCAAACAAACAAACCTCAGCAGAAACATCGACACATATGGCCTATGTCCCTATCAGTTTTTATAACTGCAAATAAGCCATGTTGACGTATCAAGGAAATAACACCTTCATAAACAGCCGACTTCAAAAGAGGAAAGGGAGAACTGAGGTTTGCTTTTCTCCTACAGTATTTACCGTTTTTTTTTTCATTGTCTAATGAAAACCCCATTTTAACGAGCGATTCCACTTGAAGGACAACAGCAGCGGTAGAATTGACTGATGTGGTGAACCACTTTCAACCATTCAGAGATCGACGCGCAATCACCGAAGTCTGACTGCATGGTATACGCCTTTACATCCCTTGCCGTGCTGACGGGAGCCACTCTCCTGTGCACACACATTAGAAACACCGCAGATTAGATTGTCTTCGTCAAGGATGGTGAGGGCACCACAGGCGTCACCAGGGACGCAGGACGTAAGATGGACTCTCTCGCGATATAGTAAGACAGGCGGTAGCGGCCTGAATTGCGCCCTAAGCAATCTCTACATTTAGCCTTTTATCCAAAACTGGAGCTAAAGCTTCTTATCCTTATTGCTTAAGTCCTCAGGACTGCCTTTGCCCTTCCGAAACAACAACCCCGATCAAACGCCCACTGTTAACAATGGTGCCATCCTCTGCAGACTAAGAAACTGACTTTTGGTTTCAAGACAGGGTTTCTCTGTGGAACAGCCCTGGCTGTCCTGGAACTCACTCTGTAGACCAGGCTGGCCTCGAACTCAGAGATCCGCCTGCTTCTGCCTCCCGAGTGCTGGGATTAAAGGAGTGCGCCACCACCGCTCGGCCTGATTTCCTTTTTCTTTTAAAGGACTAAAACCGAGGAATTTCTAAGGCTTAAGGGCCATTTCCAGGTGGAGGCCACCTACCTGGCAGTGTTACTTCACAGACCGCCATGATGTGGCTTAAGTATTTGTTTCTCTGTTCACTGCTGACATGGTGAGGCACCTTGTGGGGCCAGGAGATTCCTCTTTCCACAAGGACTCCTTGATATGTGTGAGCAACTGAAGACTCCTGTGGGATGCTCCCCACAACAAAATGAACACAAAAGAAATCCTGCTCATTTTGCCTGCCTAAACGAGCCCATTAACTAAACCGATTCCTGAGAAATGATTTACCATTTCAGAGATGAAAGAACAAAATTTGGCAATTAACATTCCCCTTTCTCAGATGTTCAGCATTTCCCCCCTTAATCTCTTAAATAATCTCTGCATTTGAGTAATTGTATTTTTATGCAAATTATCTTTTGGAGCTAGTGTTGTGGTGTGTGTGTGTGTGTGTGTGTGTGTGTGTGTGTGTGTAAAGCCATACGGAATCTGACATGTTTTTTGTTCTGTTGCTCCACACAAAAAGGGTTTAACCCAGCTTGAGTTTATTTCAAAACTCTAATTAGAGTCTGAAGTAGTATTTGCCTTGTCCAAATAGAAAGTCATTCTTAAAGTTGATTTTTTTTCTCTTGGTTAAAGTAATAATAATAAAAAAGAAACAGCAAACACCAGATGCAGATTTTTTTTTTAAAGCACTCCAGTTACTTTGATAAGATTGTCCCCCATCTACACAGCACATTGCTTTCTGGTTAAGTAACACAATTTCATAAAGCTCATAAAAGATTTTATCCAGAAAGCAACTTTTTTTTAAAAAGAGTTCTTTCAAAATAATTGGTCTTACTATTTGAATAGTCTTTTCTATTTCTGACTTCCTGTCCTTTCTTTTCCCTGCCATATTGCACATCTGCGTACTCTCTGGAAAACAGAGTCTGAGTAGCAACGAAACGTTCCTCTAAAACAAAACAGAACGATGGCATACAGACCACACGACCTTACTCTCTCTCTGCAGAGTCGAAGATTTCCGTGTTTCTCTTTTTTTTTCTTCCTCCCTCCCCACCCCCTTAAAATCTGCGGGGTGGCAAGGGCGGCTGATACTTGAGTGTCTTAAATAAGCAAGTGAAATAATACCCATCATGGTCTATGAAAGGAAAGCAAGGCTCTGTGCTGGAAGTTCAAGGGTTCTCACTAGCCTCAAGCTACAGAAAGACTGCAGTGCACTCAAAGCAAAACGCTGTACAGAAAGGATCTTTAATGAAAGTGTCGGGTCTCCACAACCTTGGCACCTGCTTCAAACCAGGACTGCTGGGAGCCGAAACCTCATCAAGTTCATAAACACCAACCCCGCTGTGCACTGGAAGCCTCCACTCGCCAGGATGGGGAGGAAAGGAAAGGATGGGAGGCTTCCGTCGCATCCCGGTCCAGGTAAAGGCTGGGTCCTTAGTCCCGGTGTCCGCAGTAAACGCGGACCTCCCCGCCTTGACCGAGAAGCTCGGCTGATCTTCCAGACAAGCAAAAGTCAAGTTGTTTCCGCACCTCGGAAACGACCCTCGGTCGGGTCTGCCTGCGGGCTCCGGGGTTTTTCCGCCCAGCCGCGGCGGGCGATGATACCGCTTCGTCCCGCGGCCCCGGCGCCCGCTCCCGCCTGCCCCGCGCGCCCTCGCCGCGCGCACGCGGACGCTGAGGACCCGATCCTGCCGGCACCGTGGGGTGCGGGGTGCCGGGGACCTGAGGCCCCCGTTCCGGCCGGGCAACTCGGCAGCGCGGAGCTGGAGCGCAGGGGGGCGCCCGCGCGGAGCAGGGCCGGCCAAGCTCACATTCAGCTGCCGGCCGCCCGCCCGCCCGGGAAAGGCAAGGACGGCGACCTCCGCGTCCGGTCCGCCGATCGCGGGCCACACCCAGCGCCCCGGGAGGCGGCCTCCGGGAGCCCGGGCTGCGGAGTGCACGGGCGATCGACCACCTCCACTCCGGCCGCGCAGGCCCCGCCGCGTCCCGCGTCCCGGGGACCCTGGCTTACCTCGGATGCTCTGTCCCGGGCCGGGGCGCGGCGCTGGTGGCCCCTGCGGCGCGGAGGGCGAGCGGAGCGAGAGCCGCGGCAGGGCCGCTCGGCGGGGCCCGCTCGCTGGATTCCTTCACTGCCTCAACTCCGCGCCGCCAGCCCCCACGCAGGGACACTCCCGCCCGCGCAGCCGCCCCCGCCTGGCGGCCGCCCGCCCCTCCGTGTCACTCACCAGGAGCACACACCCCGCCAGCGCCCCTCGCTCCGGCTTGCACACACGCCGCCGATCACGCCTCCCTGGGTTTTGTATCCGCTCACACGCACGTTCTGACACAGATCCCGTCCCTCCACCCGCCCTCCCTAGCTCCTTTCCACCCTACTTTCTAGAAGAATCCCCTATACAGCGTCCGCACTTCGCTGGCTTGCCCCGCACCAACCTCCACCCCTTTCCCTCCAAACCTCCACCTCCCCCTGAAACTGCCCACTGTGATCTGACACACGGGTCACTACCCGCCCGAGGAGCAAGAGAATCGTTTTTTTTGTTTTTTTTTTCCCTACCCAGGAAAATGAACTTTGCTGCCCCAGCTCGCTCTGCAAAGGCAGGATGCTTCTCCCGGTAGAAGGTAGTAATGCTTTCTGGGGCTGAGCCAAGCTCAAAATGTAAACAAAGATAGCTTATTCGGAAATGCCGCGGAACATCAGGCCCCCTGAGCAGCGCTGGAGCTCAGCCTGACCTCTGAAACCCGACTTCTCTGCGGATCTCACGCGGGGTTCTAAGTGTTCGTGGTCACCCACCGAGCTGCCCTGAGACGCTCGGGTGTTTCTGAGATGCCGGTGGTGTTTCTGCCCCGGAGCACAGTAGTCGAGAGAGTTAAGGCAATCATTATTCATGATGGACGCACTTTAGATAGCACACCTCTTCCAGAGGCAGCCGAGGGAAATGCAGGCTGCTCTCAGGTTTATTTCTGAAGGGTAACTTCCTAGCCGCCTTTTCTCTGAGCTGTAACTGTTTCTCCAGCGGCTTCACGGATCTCGGAGCCTTTTTACAAAGATCTGCCTAGTCAGTTACATCTCTCGAGCTCGTGTATTCCATTGAAGGAAGCCGTTATTTGAAATGAATTACACTGGCAGGTAACATTGGGATCCACAATTCATCATACCCCAGCCGACAATGCCCACTCTGGTTACAAGGAAGAGTTAAAGGGAAGGAACGCATTTTGTTACCTGACTGGGAGTGTTAGTCTACCTCATAAGGCTGGATTGCTGAGTCTAAAAGTTAACTCGAGGGAGTGCTTTAGTATCTGATTTCATCCTTCTGATAATTTCATCGGACAGGTGTGGTTGTTTTTTTTTTTTTTTGTCCGCCTTTTTGCAAATAAAGAAAAGATGCAAAAAGGTTAATTAACTCGCCCAAGTTTTCTGCTAGTAAGCAGAGCGAGAATTTGTACCTAGTCTGGGCCCTGCCATGTTGCAGGCAGGGCAAAGCTAGCTTCTGCACTGCGTGTCAAGGACAAATGTCATTCTGTTGCTTATTGAATTTAGAAGAGAATTAATTGGTAACTTGGAACGATTCAACTTGGAGTGTGGCAAACATTTCAGATCTTGCAAAGTTAAGTCATTTAAGTTCTGAGCGAGGGTTCCCCGAGACTAGAATTCGAAAAGGAGTGATACGGTATTGCTTCCCTAAGGAGGGGCTTGGGAAATAACATGGAACTCAGTCTTCATTGCTTTCTTCTACGGCCTCATAACCTTCCCGGGGACTCCAAATCCAGCCTGCTTACTGAAGTCTGACAGAAAAACGCTTTCAAGACCAGAGGGATGAAAGGGTTCTCAGAAGCCAGACCTGGCCTTTTCATATTTGAGGGTGGCTTTTCCAGTAAGTCATACCTATAATAAAAACCACTGTGTGGGCCAAGCACAGAGAAGTCGAAGTGTGGAACTGATGAAAAAAAAAAACAGCAAAGGTTACAGTTACACAAACTTGGCCACAGCTGATCTCCAGCGGGGTGGAGGCCCAGCCTGCGCAAGGACAAGGATGTGATAACCTTACGGGAACAATAGGATCTTTCAGGAGTTAGACTTGCCCAGCAAGAGAAATCAGACTTCTGAATGTTTTGTAGTTTCGAATCAAACTTAGACCGTTGGTTGCTCGAGTTAATTTACCCTGGAAAAACAGACGGTATATTTCTGGAACCAAAGGTTTAAGATGCTCACTGACGTGTAGATTTGACGTTCTTCCACGTCAAATAACTAACAAGGCTGAATTTTGGTAAGTCAAGAATATAAGATTACAAAAGCATACAAAATAGATCCCCACCTAGCGCTACATGGAGATGTAAGATCCCAAAGAAACAGGAAGTGAAAGAAAGGGACAAGTCTGTGTTTTGGAGTCCATGTTGGAAAACTGAAAAAGTACTTTGTTTGAAAATCATAACCAGAGGGCTATGTCAATACGATATTCTGTTCAGGATTATTTTGTAAGATTATAATCCATGAATCTTATTTTACTCTGTGTGTGTGTTTTTAAACTAAATTTCAAAAAAATAAAGATCTTCTTTAGGACCAAAGCAGCAAATGTCTTCACGCGGGCAAAGTGTGTTGGTTTCTATTTCCTAACGTCCCCATGCAGATATTTTAATTGGCGGTCAGTTCTTTCTTACACATCGCCTCCTCGGTCTCTACCCAATGTCCACTGCAAGCATCCAGGTCAGGAGAGCTGACAATCACAGTACTGATTTCCACAAAAGGTCACATCCCCAGCTTTTCTGTCTCCGTTGGGCTGGACTCCCAAATCTTGGAGGTGTGGGTCGCTCAGAGCAAAGCTACACCATCAGGAAGGCCTGCTTCAGGCAATTCTCCATCTGAATCCATGTATCCATTTGAATGAATATCTGAGTGAGTGGTGTGGGCAGGGAATGAGATGGCTGCTAGGCTCCGGGGCACCAGGCTGCATTTGTCCTGATGTCCTGAGGTGAACGGCCATCTCAGAGAGATCCTGAACTTTGTCCGTCCAGATTCTGTCACTGGGTAGAATCAGGTTATCTTCCCTAGAGGGGGTGACTATAAATGGTGCCTGTTGGAAGATATTCCAGCTCTTCAAAGACCGCAGAGGGATTTCATCTCTTTGTGGGACAGGAGCACGGCCCAGCGACTTGCTCCAACCAACGATGCAGATGGGAGAGTTGGCTATCACCTCCAGGCGAGTACACCGGTGATCATGGTGACCATAGCATCTTTTCCCTCAGTGCTGCAAACAGTGAGGTGCACAGAGGGGACAACTCCTTCAGATGGGAGTCAAGGGCTTCTCAGCACAGCCGCATCTGTGACCCTGAGTGAGGGATAAAACTTTTTCTGAGCCACTGGGGCTGGGGCTGTCTGCTTCTGCATTACAATCTAGTCCACTTTGGTTTAAAAAAAATGGAGGTGATGCAACCATGCTGGTAGTGGTGAAGATGTTCTAAAGGGAACCACAGTGTTCCTCCCATACTGATCCCATAGGGGATCAGATTACTGAAACAATAGTCCCCAAGAAGTCAGAATTTCCCTTGGAGTCTCAGGAAGAAAGTCGGAGGCACCTGTGCAAAACGGAACAGGAACTTCTCTCGCAGGAAAAGATTTTGGGACAGTCTGACAGCTTGTTAGTCCACGTTTCTGGAGGCAATGGGATCAAGACAAGGATGGGCAAGGCCACACCTTGATCGGAGCCGCTTAGTGAGGAATACCTCTGACCCTCTTGATCTCAGCTGAAACTGGAGTTTCAAGTTGGCATTCTGCAGAGGGTGTCTTTGGATTTTGTTCCTCTTCCCAGTGAAGCACTTTACATTTTTTCTCTGATTAATATTCTCTCTCTCTCTCTCTCTCTCTCTTTCTCTCTCTCTTCCTCTTCCTCTCCCCCCCTTTCTCTCTCTAGCCTAGGGTGGCCTGGAGATTTCTGTGTTGTCAAGGATGACCTGGAATCCATGATTCGGTTCTGCCTCTACTCCCCAGGTCTGGGATTACACGCCTGGACCACCTGGCCATTGTCACTCACCTCCTTAATCAGCACGTTAAGGACTGACTGCCAAGCCTGCCCTGTTAGGGCTGCCAGAGCCCAAACTCTGACCCTGCCCTCATTAGGGTTTCTATCGCTATGATGAAACACCACAGCCAAAAGCGAGCTGGGGAGGAAAAGGGTTCTTCAGCTTACTCTTCCACATCTCTGTTCATCACTGAAGAAATTCAGGACAGGAACTCAAGCAGGGCAGGAACCTGGAGGCAGGAGCTGATGCAGAGGCCACGGAGGAGTGCCGCTTACTGGCTTGCTCCTCGTGGTTGGCTCACATTTCTTAGTTTGCTGGGTTATTGGGTGAGGCCATGAACTGCACTCTAAACACCAGACTGAATGTGGAAAGGCTTCTCTAAACTTGTAGGTTGTACTCAGGAAGCACCTCCTCTATGATTTTTACCCGTGGAAACTGAGGGCCCCAAGACAATGTGCAGGAGCAAACACCGTAGTCAGCCTTGTCCTTTCTAGGGCCACTACCGTAAGCACCCAACTTCTCTGCCTGGTGCACTACGAAATAACCACGGGCATGGCAAACAAACGGCATGGTTGTATGTTAGAAACATGTATGTCAAGAAAACCAAACAAATGCAGGCTGGGGTGTGCTCTGTTGTGTGGCCCCTTATCTGAAGGCTGGAACATTGGTCTCTGAGTGGTGCTAACTAAGACATCTACTTGCTATAAGCCCATAATAAAATCATTTATTGTTGGTGGAGAATGCTTATTTGTCCCCTGCTGCCCAGACCAGAAATAACCACACAGAAACTGTATTAATTAAAACACTGCTTGGCCAATCATTTAGGCACATTCCTGGCTAACGCTTATATTTTAAATTAACCCATTTAATTAATTATTAAATTAAGTCATTTCTATTAATCTGTATATCGCCACATGGCTGTGACTTACTGGGTAGAGTTCTGGCGTCTGTCACCTTAGACAGCTACATGGCTTCTCCCTGACTCCACCTACTCCGTCCTCCTCTGTCTGCTTGGAATTCCAACCTCGCCCTATTCTGCACTGCAATAGGCCCAAAGCAGATTCTTTATTAACCAATAGCATTCACAGCATATGGAGGGGAGTCCCACATCAATATATGAATAAAATATCCTCCTGATGAGTTAAACATAACTATCTTGCTCCATATTCCAGAAGAAATTCCGGAGAGATTAACAATGAAAACACTCTTTTAAACTGTAGAAGTCCTAAAGAAAATAAGGAAAGCCTGCTTGCTTTACTATCTTTACACCATTAGTTAGAAATATGGTTAAAAAATGAACAAGCCTCCTGAAAATTAATATTTCTATTCGCAGCAGCCGAAGAGGGCTAAGATCACACTAACAAACAGATTGCAGAAACTCATATAAAAGAGAGGCAGTGAAACATTTTAAATGGATACGGAATATGCAGAGCAGTTCTCAAAAAGAGGAAGATATTCTAATGCCAATGCAAATATGTTCACACTCACCGACGGTCAGAATGGAAATCAGAACATTGACAGTGCGGTTTTTACTTATTACAGCAAAAGTTTTTGTGTGTGCACATACACATATACATACATATATATATACACACACACAAATATATATACACAGCATATATATATGTATGTACACACATATACACACACATATACACGTATATATATATGTATATACACACATACACACACACACACACACACACACACACACATATATATATATATATATATATCAGAACTTCCGTGCATTTGACTGTCTGGAATATGATCTATGAGCCTGCTCATAAAGTAATTCACAGTCCTTACAAACACTAAAACTGCACAGCACCTCTGCCGGCCCTTGGTCCGTGTAAGCCGTCTCTTCTATGGAGATGCCGTGCACAAAACACACTGACACTGATGTCCATTGTAGGGTTAGCGTAAGAGGCAGAGCATGTGGACCCCACCTCGGCATCCACACAGAGGAGAATGGCTACAGAAGCTGGGCCTGTCTACATGGTGGAGTAATAAGCCCCTTAAAATGGGGGGGGGTAGAGAAAGGACTCCGTGGTTAGGAGCTCTTGTAGGAGCCCAGAGTCCAGCTCACAAATGCCTCTAACTCCAGTTTTAGAAGGTCTGATACCTCCAGCCACCCTAAGCACTCAACTGCACACACAAATACAGACAGACACAGATACATCAATAACAATTCGTTCTTGAGAAAGGGAGACATGTATGTGCTGGTGTGGAAGACTCTAGTATGTTTTTAAGTCACAAGAGCTCAGGGCGTTAGGAACAATGTGAGATCTAGGAAGAAGGAGCGGTAGAAACTGAAGGGCGCTCACTTTGTGACCCCCTCCGTGCAAAGCTGAAATGTAGAGGACCCTTCCATGTTCATCTCTGTGCCCTCCTGGTTTTCCCCGTCCGACATCATTTGTACATCATAATATTGTTTTAGACATGAAAGGACAGACGTCAAGCAACTCTGAAAGAGGAGCCCATTGTGAACCTTGGCCAAGTGGGGGCCAAGAGGCAGGCACGCGGAGAAGCAAACACTGGTGAGTCATTCCCGACGTTCAGCTAGAGCAGATCAGACTACTCCCCGGCAACCGGCTTCTGCTCAGAAGTGCTCCAGAAGAGACGAAGACTGGGGCAGAAAGAAAAGGCGTCTAAAGCCCATGAGCCCGGAAACACACAATAGCAAACACAAGACGGAACAGCGGTGCATCTTGGACACACCCGTTTACCGATCCTTACTGCTTCTGACTTTTCTGGGCTAAGTCCTCTTCTGGGAAGCAGGAGCACACACCCGTGATAAAGGCTGGACTTCATTTTAGAAGACGCATCACTATACATTCCGAAAGGACCTGTCTAGATCCACCCTACTTGGCTGTGTTCGTAGGAAGACTGAGGGCAAGAGGTATCAAAATAATACGTGAATAGCCTGCCAACCACGCAAGACTCACACATTGGTTCTCTGATGGATGTTTAGCTTCTGTCCACCGATTGTGCCTTTGTCACAAACCTGACAAACAGGGAGCATGTACATTGTCTGCTTACCACATAAACAATGGTGTCTCCGTGGTCATTTAACACAAAGTGTCATTAAGTCCATGACACTCTAAAAGTCTCTTCAGTGTTGCCTAGTCTTTATCTTATTAACAGTCCTGCTTGGTTCTGTTCTTGGGGGGTTGGTACCAGTGGCCCTGGAGACTCAGTATGAGAGGAGAACTCTTCTGAGTCCTCAACGTCTTGGCCCAAGAAGAGGCCTGAGTTGGTTGTGGGCGTGTCTCTGGTTGATGGTGCTCTAAGTGCTTGAACTCAGATTTCTTCTTGTGTGGGGCTTGCCTTTTCTAGAGTAGATTCTGGGATGTGACCAGTGTTTCTAAAACCGTGGTAGTGCATTAGCTTGCTGTGGCTGTCATCACACAGGACTTTACATGGTAGACTAAGCAATAGAAATGTGCTGTCTCTGAGCTGGAGGATGGGAGTCCCAAATCCAGGTGCCGGCAGTTGGTTCCCATCAAGGACTGTCAAGGATCTGTTCTAGGTCTTTCTCCTTCGTTGGAGATGACCAGCTTCTCCTTGTGTCCCTTCTCATTGTCTTCCCACTATCTCTATGTGTCTCTAGGTTCATATCTCCCCTTGCATAGGATGCCAGCCATATTGGATTAGAGACTTCCTTGTAAAGATCACATTCACGTAGGGTCATATTCTAAAGAACTCAGGGTTAGGGCTGCAGCAGATCTTCCTATGAAGGAGTCAGTTCCACCCACAACAGAGAGCCTTGCCATGAAATGATAATTGAAATGATAATGAGAGCCAGAGACTGGTTACTCAGGGCTCCTGCTCAGAACCCACCGCCTCAGTAGCTTTACTGCCCCTCCCCTACGGTTCTGTTGATTCCTGTTCCCTGCTCTCCTAGGTAACTGTACACATTATAAGATGCGTGTATTTTTTCAAGCAGTTGTTCTCAGTGCCTGGCACCATGCACAACCCAGAACATGTCAGTGAGTGAGTGAATGAATGATTAACATTGCTACATCCTCATCTACACTGCCGTTGGTCACCCTACTTATTCAATGCAGCCTGAAGGAAGCGAGGCTCAGGCTTATAAAAGAAAGCATCACACAAAACTGAAAAATTTAAAACCCCCTTTTAAAATGCATTGAGATGTAGATAGTGGCTTTGAGATAGGAAATGGCAGGATAAGGGAACCCAAACCAAGGGAAAGGATCCTGTACCGTTGCTTACTTAAAGGAATCACGGTCAGCAGGAGGATACTGTACCTTGCTTCCACTAATAATGAGCTTTAGGTTTAAAGTCTAATTGAAAATTTACTGGGGGAGGAAGGGTAAGTGCTGCTACAGAGATTATTCTTTGGTTACTAGAAAGATTTGTGGGTAAAGTGTACTGGGTTTTTAAAACCTGGCGAAGATAAGTCAGAGGGCAACTTCCTCCGCGTCTTCCTTGAAACCTGGAGGCGCCGATAAGCTTTGCCGTCCCTGCTAAGACAGAACAGGACGAGTTTATGCTCCAGCATGAGAGGGTTCAGTTGACCATGAAGGAAGACCGCCCTGCAGAATACTAAATATTAGGATGGCGTGGATTTTAACGCCAGCTGTGAGTTTACGTCTTTCTGTCATTTAAATGAAACCCGAGCCAACCTTTTCTCTCGCTACTCATAAGAACGTGGAAGAGTTATGCCATTCGCTGAAGATCAGGGTCCTTCCTGACAAAATGGCCTGCTGTTGCTGGCTGTCTGAGATCCTTGCGGGAGGATGAGCGTGAAACACGTGGAACAATGTGAAGCATCTGGCACAGCGTGAGTGCTGGAGAAACACTATACAGTGAGCGCGGTGAGGGACTGGCTGCAGAAACAGCTCAGGGGATGAAGGGCTTGCTGTGTGAGCGTGGGGACCCGAGTTCAGATCTCTAGCGCTCATATGAAATCTGGGCACGGTGATATGCATCCACAACCCCAAGACTACAGGATGGAGGGCAGAGAAAAGAGGGTCCAGCATCTCATTGGCCAGCCTGTGTGCTCCAGGTTCAGGCAAAGACCATGCCTGAAAAAACAAAAAATAAACAAACAAACAAAAAAGCAAGCCAAAAAACCTACCACCACCACCACAACAACAAGATAGTTGTTATATATCTTATAATGTATATATTATATATATATCCACCATATATATGTATATATGGTGGATAGTTCTGAGGATTGACACTTAAGGTTGTTCTCTGCATGTGAACCTACACATACTCACACACACACACACTCATATACACATGCATGCACATTTACACACATGCATGCACATACACATACATGCGTGCGTGAACACACACGTATGCACACACATTCACATACCTGTATGTACACACATACACACACTCACATGCACACACATGCACACACACACACATACATGCATGCACACACATACAGACACATATAAACATGCATACACATACAGAGAGAGAGAGAGAGAGAGAGAGAGAGAGAGAGAGGAACATGAATGGATGTCTGCCAGTCTGAAGACTTTTTTACTATGCATAAGCCCCCATCCAAAAGCTGAAGGGTGTAACATCTATTGGGGTCCCCCGGGCATCATGTGAAGAAGGTGTTTTATTTCCATCCTTACAGATGAAAAACATTAAGGACCGGAGGGCTTAAGCAACTTGCCCCAAGCCATGAGCTAGTGTCTGCAAAGCCCTGATGTGAGCCCAGCAGCCTCCACGGCACATGCTGCTTGTCCACCCTTGACACACCAGCCCCTCTCAATGCCTGCTCAAAGCGGTATTCACTTAAAAGAAAATTATTACTCCCTTAAAAAGTCTGTTTTTCCCACATTACCATCGCCCATCCATTTTAAAACTGTGATTCCTTCCGTGTTTGAATAGCTTTGTATATTAAATGCTTCGATGATAAGCAATAAATTTAATTGTTATTGTTATTAATCAGAGACACGGGTCACCCAGCTCCAGATCAATATGAGGTAGCAGCCTGATGTGACGTGCTGTAGCTCCTGCGGAGGGCACAGCTACCCGGCGTTGTGGTTGGCTCGTGCAGTTTTATAATTGTGGAACTTGCTCCAGCCTCTCTGAAATACCTATACGAGTTAATTGGCCCTTTCCTTCCTGATAGTAACATTTCAGAAGTTAATATGCTACAACGAATCCTCTCTGGTACTGATTGGTGGATTCACCCTACTGCGGCATCACTGTTAGGTCGGCAGGTTTTCCCCTACAAAGGAGACCTCCTTCTGAATTTTCCGCGTTCCAAAGGCAGACAGACGGACTGCATAAGCAGCTGTCGGCAATTCTGGAAAGGTCCTTTTAGGACCCAGAATGTATTTTCAAAATACATAGTCCATTGTCAAACGTTACAAGGGGATGCTTGAATACGGAAGCCAACATTGTAAGTCAAGGGGTGGAGCGGAGGGTAGATGGGTGATTGTGGCAAAATGAACTGAGAAGCTGAACTCTGGAGCGAGGAATGGCCTCTGTGTGTGCCCATTCCAAGGGCAATTAGCAAGAGGTGGTGTGCTGGCGAGCTGCCGTTCAGGGAAACAGAAAACCCTGATTACTAAAACTTGCCGATTTCCATGTTGTCAATAACCCTCCCGTAGCCAATTTTAAACGCCAACAGCTTGACAAATTATATTTTTGCATTAATTTTTATTTTTAGCCGTTCTCCCCTATCACCGCCACCACCCCCTCTCCCTCGCCAGCGTCTCCTGCTCCAGCAGAACCTCTGGAACTTGTTTATCAATAGTCTCAGAATCTGCTCAGGGGTGGCTGTTAACGAGAACGGGAGTGTGACAGGCCAGCTAGGGGAGAGCCAAGGAAAGATAATTTCCAAGATTAAATCGAAGTGGAAGACTTGTGGCTGAAAATGACAGGGCTCCAAGGAGGTCGTGAAGACAAGATGTTTCTGAACGCAGCCCTGTCACGGCCAGACAGGAAAGAAAGTCTTGGATACGGGGACGGATCCTGTAACCGCTGATTGATTAAAGGAAGGATGAGAAGGGAAGGAGCTGTAACGGCCGCGTCAGGTAAGCAGAGTAGAGGCTAGCCTGCCCCAGATCAGCTGTACTTCTGCCTGTGATGCCTGTCACTGCCTTTTTCTTCCATTTGCTTCTCCTGCAATGTGCCCCTAGGAGATTACACGTGGCTTTGACAGCTCTGGAAGGTTCTGCTTACCGGGATGTCATAGACAAGTAGTTCTAACCTGGTACTCAAAGCCAATATGGAGTAAGCAAACAGTTTAAACCCACAGGGATAGCATAACTTCATATTCTAGTAGACAGTTTGGGGAGACACAGGAGGGCAGTCAACAGGAAGACAGACGAGCAGAAATCCACTAGCAGACACAAGGGCCAAGAGGTAAGGCAGTAGGTACCCTAGGATGGGGGTTGGGAGCCATGATGTTGGTGGATGCTGGCTTCCCACCCTGGACCACTCTGTCTCCTTCCTGAGAGCCCTACTTCCATTTTGCCAGTGTAGCAAGGTTTGTCATTTGGCACATTTTTAGCCAGCAAAATAATAGAGAAACTTAACAAGGAAGGCTTTCTAGAAAGTTCCCCAGAGAAAAATGATAAGAAGATGGTTTATCATATTTAATCTCTCCATGTTCTTACTCCCCAGCCTTCTCCCTGGAAGAAGACACTGATGGTTGGGGTTTGAACAGACGGATTGGACCATGAGGCAAATTTGAAAAGAGACAGCAGTTGGGGATCAGTCCCTGTCTTAGTGTGCTATTGCTCTGAGGAGACATCATGACCATGGCAACTCTTGTGAAGGAAAACATTTAACTGGGGCTTGTTTATCATTTCAGAGGTTTTAATCCATTGTTGATAAAGGCAGGGAGCATGGCAGCACACAGTAGACACGATACTGGAGAAGCAGCTGAGAGTTCCACATCTGGTTCCACAGACGCCAGGAAGAAAGAGACCCTGGGACTGACTTGGGCTTCTGAAACTTTGAAGCCCACCCCTAGTGACACATGCCCTCCCATAAAGCCACACTTTCTGATCCCTTCAAACAATGCCACTCCCTGGTGACCAAGCATTCAAATCTATGGCCTCTGCAGGCCGTTCTTATTCAAACCACCACAGTCCCTGAATGCTGTGGAGTTATCATAGCATGTCTACACTATCCACACATACACACACATACATACACACATACACACACATACATACACACACATGCATACACACATACATACACACATACATACACACATACATACATGCACACATACACACACATGCACCATGCACACATACACACATACATACACATACACATTCACACATACATACACACATACACCATACACACACATACAACACACATACAAACACATGCACACACACATACACATACATACACACAAACACACAGACATACACATACACACAGACATATACACAAACACATACACACATACACACATACATACACACAAACACACACATACATACACACATACATACACACATATACATACACACACATAAACATAAATACACACACATGCATACACATACATACACACACATACACACACACACACACACACACACACACACACACGAGGAAACACTTTATTTAAGGCACTGATATTTCCTAACTTGCTTCTTGTCCGTTAGTTGAAATTGCCGTAAGGACCTAGCGACAGCTGGCAGGTCAGACACGGACAAACAGAAGCAGCGGTCACGGGAAAGAAGGGCGCAGAATAGTTAAACACAAGATGAAGGTCACGCTCGCAATACCGCTGGAAGCCGAGTTGCCCAGAAGAGAGAACAGCTTAAACCCAGCTCCGAGACTCTCTATTCAGGAGTCTCCCTTTTAGCCAGTGAGCTCCAGGCAGGGTGAGAGATGACTTGCAGATAGTAAGCCAGTGCCTGCTATAGAGAGGCCCCCTGTCAGGGAAGGGGTCAGGTAGGTCACTGTGCTGAAAATTAATTGCCTGAGTTTGGAGACAGCTCAGTGCACTGGCCGTCTGGGAAAACCAACCCAAGACTGCCCGCCTACCAGCCAGTCTGGTGTGCAGATCCCCGGCTACCATTGCCATCCATGGCCAAACGCTCTCATCCAATCAGGACTCAGATCCGTGGATGCCTCCAGGTGAGAAAAGAGATGTCAAAGTGGAGGTGGCAGATGCTCACACTTTCCCGTGGTGTGTGGGAGGCCAGATAGGGCTAGGAGGGAATGAGACGCTGGGAGGCATGGGTGGGGGTGGAAAAGACTAAGAAGGTGATAACCGTGACTGCGAACACTGGTCACGTGTCCTTGCGAGAAGGGGATTGTGGGAATGACACAGAGTCCGAGACACAGATATCCCCGTGCTATGGTGTCCTGCCTGCTTCCTTTCCAATAACCAACATGCAGGACAAGACTTTGGTGCGCAGGTGTCTGCTTTCTCTACCATAATTTACAAAGCGCTCTACCCAAGGGTCCTGGAGACCTTGTCACCAATTCTATGGACGGTTTAGCCCCCATGGTCCTGATTGCTCATTATCTTCTCCCCTCCTCTTCCTTCTCCGCTGTTCTTCCATCTCCCCTGCCCCTCTTCATTACCTTCCTCCTTTCTGAGACAGGGTCTTTCTATGTAGCCCAGACCAACATTAAACTCATGACCCTCCTGACTCAGCCTCCGACTGCTGGGATTGTAGGCGTGTGCCCGCATCCCATCCCACCCCTCCTCCTGGGTGGCTCCTAGGTCTTCAGGTCATCTTCCTTCTGAGAACACTGCGCTATCGCCGAGTTCCCTTTCGAGCTCTCAGACATCTCTTCAGTCTCACCCCAGCTCAGCTTCCTTTTCCCACTTTAAATGTTGTGCCCAGAGTAGCCTTCCCTGCTTGACACTATTTCTGAGCTGCCTTACCACACCCACTACGTCGTTGATGCCAATATCCTCACAGCTCCAGTATTTCTGTCTCCAGTCACAAACCTGTCGTTAGTTCTAGATTCTTGCATCCTGACTCCTTATGGCCCCTTCACACACTGGTGCCGGACAATGGTCTGTATTCTGTCAGTTGTATTTCAAATAAATACTGACTGGTCAGTAACCAGGCAAGAAGTATAGGCAGGACAACAATGAGAACAGGAGACTTCTGGGAAGAAGGAAGCCCTAGTCTGCAGTTGTGACCCAGCCACAGAAGAAGCAAGATGTGACTGCTTCGCCAAAAAAAGTACTGAGCCACGTGGCGAACATAGACAAGAATAATGGGCTAATGTAAATTATAAGAGTTAAAGAGAAGCCTGAGATAATGGGCCAATCAGTTTATAACTAATGTAGACCTCTGTGTGATTTCTTTGGGACTTGACAATTGCGGGAATCGGGCAGGACAGAAATCTCAGACAACAACACACTTCTGATCCCAGCTACTCAACGTTTCAACAACTCTCCAAGCCTTGGGAGTGCTGGACTACCTTATCAAGCCGTGAAACACCACCTTCCATCCTTCAGGGCACCCAGCAAATATTATCAAGGAACAAACTATTTATTTTAAAAAATATGATAAAATTTATTTAATTTAATATTTTCTGATATGTAATTGGCATACAAGAGACTATACATTTCAGGCTGCACAGCTTAGTGAGGTTGTGATATCTATGTCTTTTCTATCTCCATTGTCAGGGTCGAGAACTTGGTCACAATTCCCATCCATCCCCTCTTCGTGTTCCTTCATGGTGCTTCCCTTTCTCCTCACCCCGTTGCTAGCTAGTCACTGATCCCATTTTTCACAAATTAGCTCCGATCCTGCGTTACTTTATCTAAATGAGCTTATATTTGTTCTGGACTTGGCTGCTTTTACGCCTCGAAATGATTCTCAGATTTCCCTGATTGCGTTCTACATCAGCCGTCCATTCCTTTCACTTACTGAGTGGTGTTCCGTGGTACTGCTGTGCTGCTGCCGGTTCATCCATTCATCTCCTGGTGGAAACTCGTGTGAACTTCAGTGTCCAGCTCTTAGAAAGTGAGTGGCTAGAAACAGCTACAGAAAAGTCCCTATGTGAACTTACGCGCTCATGTCTCTTAGGCCAACAAATAACAGTGGAATTGATGGGTTGGCCAGTCATTGTGTCATAAGAAATGACCAATCTTTCCCCAAAGTTTTCCCTGTCTTGTGTCTATGAGCTTCCTATTGTCTACCCCTTCACCAACACTTGGTACAACGTCAATTGTTTCCATGTTGGCTCCTCAAATAGATACAGTGTCTTATGTGGTCAAGTTTTGGGGCTTTTAAAAAGATGTGTTTTCTTTGTGTGTGTGTGTGTGTGTGTGTGTGTGTGTGTGTGTAAGAGAGAGTAGGCACATACGTGCACACAGGCACACATGCTTGTGTGTGTGGAGGCCAGAAGGGAGCACTCCATCCCACAGAGTTGGAGGTCCAGGTGTTCACAGAAGGCTCAGCTTGTAGTGCCGGTGCTGGGATTTGAACTCTGGTCTTCATGGTTAGGCTGCAACCGCTCTTATCTGCTGAGCCGTCTCGCCAACCCCTTGCTGAGGTTTTAATTTCATTTCCCTGACGACTGATGCTGAACACTTTTTTCTGCATTCACCCGCCACCTAGAATCGTTTCTCCTCCTGGTTTAAAGTGTGTTTGTTTTCTAGTTCTGAATGTTGACAGCTCTCTGCACACACCGGATGCAGAACATAAAAACCTAACTTTCCTTTGTCGTATGCAAGGTTTGGACATGTGTTCCCCAGTCTGCAGCTTGTCTTCTCATCCCTTTGTCTATGTGTCTTGACGAGCGGAAGTTGGGAGTTTTGCTGAAGTTCCATTTGTTCCTCTGTGGATTGGGCTCCAGGGCTCGAACCCAAGAGCCCTGCCTGACAGAAGATCACCACTCTTCACCCTCATGACCCCTTCCGGAGAGCTTACAGCTTTGGAATTTGTTTCATGCTCCTTCATTCCTTTTTTCAATTCATCCTTAGTTCATGGTCTAAGTTAGTGGATGGTCTGAGTTGAAGTTTATTGTTTCACACGTGGAAATTTAATTTGCTGAAACATGTTGGTCTGTGCAAATTATGAGAAACACCTCTTCTTATGAATCAGCAGAAGCCTTCACCTCAAAATTTTGCATTTAAGATTAACATGCTCATAACCCAATCTAATAGCTTGCCTATTTTTGAAGAATATATCCTTTATTTATCCTATTTTTCAAGTTTCTCATTAGTTTTCTCATTTTTATAGTAGAGGATAAATGAACATTGCTTTGTCTCTTGAGCCATTGGGTGATTGGCTTATCAGATTTTGCAATTCTGTAAGTTTGCTTTGATCTGCATCCCTCCTGGGCCTTACCAGGTGGGAAAGGAGTAACCAGAAGCAGGGTGGGTGTAGATGAGGGATTATGTGTTTAGACACCTCATTAAGCACAGTCTCTGTATTGGTGTTTTAAGGAACTTCCAGAGATGGTGTACAGCGTCTTTTGTGCATAGATTCTCACCCCATCTAGGTCAGAATAGCTTTCTCAGCACATTAACAGTAGAAACAGGAAGAAGATGATGGACCGAAGATATTGTTTCAATTTAAAGACAGCAGTACTATGGGAATCCCGGCTTGCTTCTTTTGCAGGACCCATCACAGCGTAGCAGAGAACGTCTCCAATATCTGGAGTGAGTTGTAAAGTTGTCAGACCACCGTGAGGCTAGAGATGGCAAGGGAATCAATGCAGAGACATCTTATTTGTCTTCGTGGTTTTTACTAATTTATTCAGCGACAGGGTCTCACTATGTTGCTTGGACTGGTCTCACTCTGCTAAATGACCCTCCTGCCCTAGCCTCCCATGTACCCGGAAGTAGAGGCGTGTTCTGCCCGCTGTGTCAGCCTGCAGACTCCGCCTTTCGGTCTGTCTTAAATCTCAGCTTCTGTAAAAATGGTGATGGTTACTGTATGCATTTTGTTAACAGAGTCAACAGTGGAAGATGGAGATTTAACCAAAGAACCTTCCAGCACTAGAATGTCAGAACTGGATAAATCAGTGCTTGGAGAGTTGTGATGAAAGAGATATGGATACCTGCATACTTTCGAGCATCCATCCATGCACTACACAGATAAGGGGTACCTGCATACTTCTGAGCATCCATTCATCCATGCACTGCACAGATACGGATACCTGAATACTTCTGAGCATTCATTTATCCATGCACTGCACAGATACGGATACCTGTATACTTCCAGGCATCCATCCATTCACTGAACAGATATGGATACCTGCATACTTCCGGGCATCCATCCATGCACTGCACAGATACCTGCATACTTCGAGCATCCACTTTCTGCTGTGCCATTCTCCATGGTCTTCAGTATCTTCGTGAACTTACACAGTTCAATAAAAGCTCACCTAACATCTGCCTTCAGGTACAGAACACTAACCCATTTGCTCCCTCAATGTTCCTGGCCCCCCAAGACCGAAGGTAGAGAAAGCAGTAGGCACTGAGGCAAGTTCTGGGTTGCTTGTTAACCGGCTGAGTCAAACTTCAGCTAACCACTTCAAGATCATCGCATAAGTGAGGCGATGGGCTGACTCCTCCTTTCATCCTTCTGACTTAGCGGAAGGATATGGTGACGCACTCAAGGTCGCAAAGCACATGTCCTGTTCCGGCAGTGTCCCCGGATCTATTAGGCTCTATCAGGGCATTTCCGCAAGATTAAAAGAAAACAAAAGGAAGGAAAGAATGAAAGAAAGAGATGGATAAACAGCCGATGTTTATCACTTAACCGCGTGTTAGAGCTGTGTTGTCAATTCAACCCTTCCTATTGCAAGGGCGATCCATTACCCGGCTGCCGCCCACTCGTTCTCTCACGTTCCAAGTGTGGTTCAGCCAGTTCGTTTCATTTCCGAGGCAAGCTTTTGTTCCTCACGATCTCTCTCAAGTATCAACAACATATCAATCCCTGCCTGGCCCGCCCTCCCTCCCTACAGGAGAAAATCAATTGTTGGAAAGCACCGATGGTCTCAGCAGCTGGCCTTAGCCACTCAGGAGCCTTCTGGTGCATGGGGTGGGGTGGGGTGCGTGGGAAGATGGGGTGGGATCTGGTTTCTGGAATCCTTTGGCTCATAACGGGTGGTATGATGAGGGAGCTGAAGAGGCCAGGAGGCTAAAAAGCATTGGCGAGAACCTGACCATGCATTTGTAGGGTAGAATGGCCCTGTCGGAAGTTCCTGTGAATTCACACAGTAACAATAATAAAAGACAGCACGCCTTTAATCCCAGCACTTGGGAAGCAGAATCAGGAGAATCTCTGTAAGTGTGAGGCCAGCCTGGTCTACAGAGCTAGTTCCAGGACAGGCTCCAAAGCTACAGAGAAACCCTGACTCAGAAAACAAAACAAACAAACAAACAAAATAATAAAAGATACTTTTTGACAAACACATCACGGGACAATAAATGCCACGTGAGGGACACAGGGCCCCACAGGGGTTCATCCAGCTATTACGACTGGATCTTGCCTCTGACTTCATGTTGGGTTCAACCAAGAAGGGTACCTAGTGGAGAAATGAGGAGATGCTAGTCTGTTTGCTGTCCTGGCTCCCTTCCTACAGGTTGGCCTTAGGTTGACTGTGTCCCCTAACTAAAGGCCATCACTCTGCATTCGGGTGACCACAGAACCTCTGAATTTTCTCCTTCTGGGTTCTGATTCTTCCCACCCTCTGCTGTTTCCAGCTTTGGTCTAAATCTCTTTCAGTACCTCTGTGGACTTACCACACCCTTAGAAATAGACTTAGTCTCGTATTCAATATTGTCTCCAAATCAAATATTGCTTTTTATGTCTGATCTAAGACAAAAATGCTGTCTACCCATAGACATGAAGCTATTTTTCTAGGTTCCCATTTTAAAAACACGATTTCAGCCCATATATTTAAGCCTGCCTTGGGCAAATTAATTGTCGTGTACTGTTTGAGCAAAGGTAGAAAGGTCTCCTTGATTTGGATGACTACATATTATTCAAATGTCCTCTCTTGAAAAAGACTCGTTTCGCTTTTGAACGGCTTTTGTTCTTGTAGCGATTGAATTTGTTCTTTGTTAATTTCCTACATGTATCTAACGCACACCGAATGCAGTCTCTTAACCTCCTCCCACTTCCGCCAACCTGCTCTCTTCCCTTCAAACCTCCTTGCTACATTCCTGTGTGTTGTGTGGCCCTCTGAGTTTAACCAGGGCTGTCTATGTGACCCTAGGTTTGGAGCTGTGTGCTGGAGCCTGTGGGTGTGTAGCTGACAATAACACACCCTCCCACCTACGACTCCATCAGCAGCCAACAGCCCATCCTCACTCCTGAGTGAAGGGTAAGGTCGCAGGAGCTCCCCTTCATCCAGAACTACTCATATGGCCAGTCTCACGCAGGCCAAACGCAAGTAACCATGGCTACTGTGAATTCATGGTTGCAATGGTCACAGCGTGCCCAGAGGATGACAGTTTGCAGCCATTCTCCCTGAGTTGCGGTTCTAATGTCTTGTTTTCTAAATGTCCTAATGTCTTGTCAACTGCCACTGATTCTTCACGTCTTTATGGATACAGTTGGGTGTAGCTATAGCAATTTGACGTCGGTATGTTTCTCTGAAATTTCATTTGGTCTATCTATTGATTAAACATTTTTTTTTTTAAAAATTGCTCTAGGAAGCTTGTTATGTATCCTTTCCCTTTGGGGATTATTACCGACCAGTTATGTATATGCAGAAACGCTATGATCAGATTTCATTTAGCCCCTCTCCTCTATCCAAAGCTCGTCAAACTCACCGAGGCCCGGCGTAAGTCTAACCTGCACTTCTAGAGGCTGAAGAAAGCACAAGGTTAAAGTTACTTCCTCTTGACCATCTCCAGTGTTTTCATTCGTTTTCTAGGGTCACGGTTTTTATCCAGCACCCAGTGCTCTCCAGGCTGAAGATTATTCTTTGTATCTCTTGCAGTGGGTGCCTTCTGATAATGAATCTCTTTGACTAGGCCTGTTTACTTCCAATCCGAAAAATGTCTTTATTTCCTCTTCAGGCTTGAAGGATATTTTTTCTCGATGTGGTATACAGGTGCAGATACACTTTGCACTGTAAGGATGTCTTTGTAATGTCTTCTGGCTGACCTTGAGTTCCTGACCCCGCTGCTGTCATCCCCCCCCGAGCACTAAGATTGTGCCACCATGCTTGACTGCTATGACGCTGGAGATGGAACCCCATTAGGGTTCCTGCCCATTAGGCTGACGCTCAACCCACTGAGCTACATCCAGGCCTTCCCGCTCTCCCCACTCCTTTGTTGGGACCCAAAGTATTCATGTCAGAAGTTTTGATAACATTGTCTCTCTGCTCCCCCCCTTTCTATACTTCTTTTCTCTCTTCCTCTTTTTTCCAGAAGTCTGTTCTTTAGGCTGGATAATGTCTATTGGTCCCGTCTTCAGATTCTTTTATTTTCCCTGTCATTTTCATTATTCTCTATCTAGTGTTTTTTTTTATTTCAAACATGTTCTTTTTAGTTCTATAAACCCTATTAGATTCTTCTATGTGTTCCTTCTACCAACTGCCTGTCTTTTCATTCATCTTGAACATATTTTTTGCCATTCCATTCACCAGATTTTAATAGCTGTTTTAAAATTCACGCCTGCGAATTCTGATATCTGAATCATTTTTAAGGTTGGTCTACACATTGCTGTTTCTTTTTATGATTGGTAACCATGTTTTAACTTTAATATGCAAGGTATTTTGATTTTTATTGTAGATATTGTTTATATTATCAAGACTGAGTGCAATTCCCCTTCAGGGTGTTGATTTGTCTCTGTTTGGTTTTGACCAGTCAATTAGCTTGCTTAGACTCAAACCTCAAACTGTTTTGATTCAAATTCAGATTTTGGCTCAGTTCTCCAGCTTTCCACTTCAGGGTGCAGGCGGACACCGTTAGGTGTCGGAGTTCTAGCTCTCCACGAGCTTTGTGGGGTCAGCCTCTCATCTTCTGGCATCTGGATGTCCCAGACTGTGTCTTCTAGTCCGTTGGGGAAGAATAACTATGGGCTTTCTGTTGTTGGTGCAGCAGCTGCTGGGCACGGTGCCAACTGCAGCAAGAGTAACGCCATTGAAAGGTGAGAAGCTCCCCCCATGCCATCTCGACTTCTCAGATTCGTTCTCGCTTCTTCTCTGTGCATGCCTTCGCGTTGTTGAGTTATTATCTTGCTCCTAGAGTTGATAGCTCTTATTGGTGGTCTGACAGGCGCTTGTTCATCCATCTCTGGGAGCAGAAGTGAGGGAGCCACAAATTCTCAGTATATTCTTTCACAGGACCTGGATTCCTGCTATAATAATACCGTGAGAGTCACCTGCCTAGAAAAGTATTTCCTGTATCTATTGTCTGAAAAAAAATTTTTTTAGCCTGCCTGAGTTTTCTGCCAGTGCCTACTGGGACCATCTTGTTGTCTGTGTACTTCCTAGGTCATGGCTTTGTGGGCATCCTATTTGTCTTTTAGATGAAGCTACTCAGTACCTTTTATTTGTGAATTATCTCAAGAAGCATCACTTCAATTTGTTTCCCCGAGATCTTGGGTCTCTTTAACATCTTTCGGCCCATTTTTCTGCGCTATATTCTCATTCTTATAATCAGTTAGGCTCAGTGCCTCGCTGGGTAGATTAAGTGTGATTTCCAATATCTCCCAAGCATTCTAGCTTGACTTCAAAGATTACATTTCTCCCAACAAAATGTCTCTCTTCCTCCAGCTTAATTGTCCTGTGTTGCCTTCCCCTGGCTTCCCTGCTGCTCCTGTTCTGCAAGTCAAAACATATTTTGATATCACTTTTTTATTTTCTTAAAAGAAATACATGCACAGAAAACAATCAAACAGCCTTAAAAAGTCTTAATGAATGGCTATTGTTCTCTGCCCATCTGTTTCTCCAGCTCCATTCCGAATCCCTTTCTTGGAGGGAGTTCCTTTGTTTCAAAGCTTCCGTCATCGACTTCCATGTTGCTCAATCACGGCAAAGACTGTTACAGGTTATTACAGGTTATTGATTATTACTACCTATTGATTATTTTACTACTGTCACTATTCGGGTATCCTGAGACCAGAACTTAAGTCAAAGAAACTAGCAAAATAGCTTATTTAGGGGGGGACCCTTAGGTGTTCCAGTAGGGCAATGAGGAGCTTATTTAGGAGTGGACCTTTAGGTGTTCCGGTAGGGCAGTGAGGAGGTTATTTAGGAGGGGACCCTTAGGTGTCCAGGAAGGGCAATGGGGAGCTTATTTAGGAGGGGACCCTTAGGTGTTCAGGTAGGGCAGTGGGGAGCTTATTTTGGAGGGGACCCTTAGGTGTTCAGGTAGGGCAGTGGGGAGCTTATTTAGGAGGGAACCCTTAGGTGTTCAGGTAGGGCAGTGGGGGAGCTTATTTAGGAGGGGACCCTTAGGTGTTCAGGTAGGGCTGTGGGGAGCTTATTTAGGAGGGGACCCTTAGGTGTTCAGGTAGGGCTGTGGGGACATGAGACAGGACAGGAAGAAGACTTAATCAAGGGCACAGCTTCAAGCATCGCCACTGTGGACAGTTGGGGCGCAGTCCTACAGACAAACTCTGGGAGACAGCACAGAACACACCTAATGACTATCCCTGAAGGGCCAGAGGGAGTTAATCCTTCAACTTGCATCACCTGCTGCTTACAGGGCCCTTCTCAGAACTTCCTGCTTAGTACTCTCAGCTGCCTGCCTGCAAGTTGCATAGAGTCCACCACCTTGAGCAACCTAGCGCGCGGAGTTTCAGGTGCTTCCACTAAGAGATCACTGAGCAAGCATATGCCAAGGTGGTGTTGGGGGGTCACCCCACACACAGTATGCCATGCTTCTGATGCATTTAGTTAGTAGGGAGATACGATGGAAGAAGGGACAGGAACAGCAGAGAAAAATGGCAAGGGGGGGGGTCTTAACCAGCTTAGCTTTCTTCCCGTGTGATTGTCTCAGGCTGTGCTGCAGCCTGGAGATCCAGGTCCACTCCAGGAGACCCCACCTCATGATTAATTCTTGCCGTCTCTGGTATTCGCTTACTACCCTGGGTTGCCAATCAGCTCTCTCCTGGTGCTGCCCTTCCCTGTACTATGACCCCATCTTTGTAAACAACCCCTCTGTAAATACAACATCTTTAAATTGTCCCACGTGAATGCTGTCTGTTTCTCATTGAAAGCTGAAGGGAGAACATGGCTGGAAATAGCCCCAAGTGGTTATGGGTAAGTGAGCCATTTAGTCATTGTTTGACTATGTGATTCTCTTCTGTGGGAGACAAAGTCCTAGAAGGTGGAGAAGCAAGACAATCCCCACTCCAGGTCCAACTACATCAGCAGCAAAGAAGAGGTGAGTGAAAAGGGTCCAGTTCCCGTTCGCAAATCAACCGTCCGAATGTGCCGCCCCCTTCTACAGTGCAGACGAAGACAGATATAGATCCTCTTTCTGTGGCTTTCGATCGGGGTGGGTTTTCCTACTCTGTCGGCCACAGACGGGATGGTGGGAGGAGGAGGGAATGTTCTCCGCTGCTCCACGGATCTGAGCTTACTAAACCTGCTCATTCGATGCGGCCACACACATGGAGCTCAGGGCTGGTGTCAGGTGTCATGACCTGAGGACCAAATGAAGTGGGGACTGAAAGTGGCTGCCTGGGAACAGCGGGAATCTATCAAGAAAGTGTGTTTCTTACAGCGTGTGGCTGTTAGGAGAATAATAAGGCTATTCCCACCACCACAAATGAACACTCACAATCTGTATTCTTATGCTGGCCGGTGCCTTTTCTTTTTCTTTCGCTTGGGTGTCTTCAGGAGTCACCAGCTTGTAACCATGAGAAGGGTTACATTGTCAAGAATAGTTAACAAGGCTTATTGATGTTCTTTCCCTGCATTGCTCACAGATTGTACTGGAGTCTATGAGACCAGGGCTCTATGGGTAGTGTCCCATGGTGCCTTGGGCCCAACCCTGCCCCTGCAAGGGAGGCTGTTGTTTAGAGGGTATGGTAGTTTGAATGCAATTGGCCCCCAGAATCTCATTTGGAGTGGCGCTATTAGGAGGCGTGGCTTTGTTGGAGTGGGTGTGGCCTTGTTGGAGGAAGTGCGTCACCTCGGGGCGGGCATTGAGGTTTCCTGTGCGCAGGGTACTGCCCAGTGTCTCAGTCGACTTCCTGTTGCCTGCAGGATGTAGGACTCTCAGCTACTCTGGCAGCAAGTCAGCCTGCATGACGTCATGCGTCATGCTCCTCCCCATGATGCTAGTAGACTAAACTCCGACACTGTGAACGAGCCAACCCAAGGCAATGGTTTCTTTTAAGAGCTGCCATGGTTATGGTGTCTCTTCACAGCGATGGAAGACCCTAACGGTGACAGAGGCTTTCTTACAGCCTCTGAGGCTCCTGCTCCCAGCGACAGCGCCTTTTGATACCGTCAAAGGGCTGAGCCTTCAAAGTCAATGAGAGTTTCGCACAGAGCTAAGTTGAATTGTCTCCTCAACTTTAGGATGGCCTTGGCCCCTTGAGTCCCAGTCCTAAAAAGTCAACTAGACTAACTGAAAGGCAAGTCCGCCCCCACCCCCCAGACAGCTCTGTATTCTAAAGCTGATCTCTGATTTTTTTTTTCTCTTTCCGTAAATTTTCTGACCCCACGTCTGCCTCCCTAGACAAGCTATGAAAAGATTCATGGGCTTGGAGAGTTGAAAACATCACAGCCTACAGCTTCAGTTGGAAAAGTCCACGTGAGCAGTTCTGGACAGAGCTGCCCAGCAAAGCCACGCCAAGCAGCCCTGTGAGAGGTCATTATTACTGACTTACTGGCCATTTCCCTGCGGCCCTAGCCGTCAGTGATTTGACTAGGCTCAACATTAAATAAAACCAGAAACCCACAGCTCTGGCTCAGAGAGGAGGCTAGGGATTGGCAGCAGGAACATTTCCTCTAATTTTGTTCGAATGTGAATTCGAGGGTACACCCAAGACACAGAGTCAGGATTTTTGGAGTTCAGGTTGGGGGAGGGCGTCTGCAGTTTATAAAATTCTGTGTGTGAATCTTCAGAGAGGTTCAGGCTTTAGAAACCTAAGCCTAGCAGCTATACAACCTCTTAAATTTGGTTAGACTACCAGAGGCTGAGTGTAGGTGAGCTGAAACAAAGCAAATCACCGTGAATGGCTGCAGCTAATGGGTCTAAACTGTCCACAAATGGACATGCCTAGTCTGACCCACCTGCAGCAGGAGTAGCACTTGGAAGATGGGGTCAATGTGGGCGGAGAACTCACAGGGCTATTGTGGGAGCCAAGCAAGAATCAGAGGCAATGCTTCTTTGCTCCTGTGTGTTAATAATAATTATTAATGCAGCTCCTTTAAGTGCTAGGGTCCCAGTCACTAACATCTCACTTCACTAGACTAAAGCAACACATGCAATGTCTCAAGATGTTTTCGTTCGAGGCTTTTTATTTATACATAACTGTATTGTCTTTTATTTGGTGACTTCTGCACATGGATCTGGAATGTGCGAACCTCTGCTCCTTTCTGCCCGCCTTCCTTCTTCCTCTCCTGCCTCCCTTCTTTTTGCATTGATTTAAGAAATATCTTTTATCTTATTGACTACTCATTGTCAAGCAGGATAAAGGATCTTTGACTCTCCAGTGGTTTCTGTGTTAATATGCGTGGACAATTTCGGCACATTTTAGAGGAATAAATGGGTCTTTTAAAAAGTACTATTATTTTTTTAAATTGCTACTCTTTTTCCTATAGATTCATTAACAATTCAAAACTTCAATTAGAAGTAACCTAAAAATGTCTTACTTTATACCAGCTAAGTCTATTAAATACAGTCGCAATCCATTTTTACAACACTCAGTGAAAAACACGTCACACCTCACGAACATCTCTCCTCAGATTTCCTAGAAAGCCAGCTGAATAGGGACAGCCTAGGTAAAATGTAATTTTACTGTTATCCTAGCATGGCAGAACAGAGGAAAGGGAAGGGTTAAGATGCTGAAGACCTTTTGAGCTCTTAAGGTGAGTGCTGGATGTTCCCTGTTAATTACACAGCGGGGGAGGTGTCTTAAGAGAGTTCAAATAAACACTGGTTATCAACCTGAACTTAGAGCATGGAAAATCTCACCAAGCCTTCAGTAGTGTCTCCACACTCCTGTAGAGGCCTCAGTTTCCTTACCTTTGTCTTCTCATTAGGTTCTGTTTATGATGAAAGGAGGCTGTGTGGAAACACGTGGCACAGGCCTTAGCGTGTATACGTATGACAAATGCTAATTCCCTTTTTGTCTCTACCCTGTTGTAGCAAACTTAAGGGGACCTATTAAATTTTTGGCCACATTTTTTTTTCTGAACTTCCTATGGCCGTTTTATAAATAGGAAGTAAATATTCTTGGGAAATGGAATTAGAACTCCAGAGAAAATTAGAGTTCTTGGAAGATAGAACTCTTTTACGTGCTTAAAAGTTCTTAAAACATTGTGTAATCATACGTGATGATCAGAAGCATTTTAGCTGAGTGTGGTCATACGCCTGTTGTCCATGTTCACACTTGAAACTGCTATTTTCAGACATTATAGATGCAGGCGGAGGGGAGCTAGAAACCTCGGATGGCAGAGGAGCCAGTCAAATGGAATTTGCATTTAAAATAAAAGCAAACACTCCTCTTTAACTATTTTTAGGTCATCGACAGAAATTCCAAACCCAAATTTGTAGATTTCAAAGCCACTAGTTCTGCTGTTCCAAAGCTCCGACTGTGGTATTCCTCTTCTCACAACTGAAATTACAGATCCAAGCCCAAAGTGACGTAATGATACCACTGTGTATACTTACAAGTTAAAAATTGAGATTGTCCATATGCCCCGCAGCTGTTACATGCTAATGACATTGGATTCTGCGCATTGCGAACATGCTCACCACACAAAGGGAGCATACACTATTCATCTTTTCTAAGGGTTCAGAAACGCAGGGCCAACTTCTACCTCCCTTCCACTCGAAATTAGGGGTCTCGCAGATTTCAGACTCGAAAACAGGAAATGAAATCCCCTGACCATGCCCACAGAATAGGTACCAGACCGAGAGCGGGGTTACCCAGTATTTGGGGCAAGGCAGCCCAGATTATACCCTAGCAAATGACGACATGAAAGTCACTGGACCATTAAGAACACGCTGTGGGTTGTTATTCAGCCAAATGCACGGGTACACTCTTAGCTTTCTCCTTTTAATCATTTAGGTTGGAGTCTTCAAGGAGACCGTACAAGACTGTAGATCAATCTAGCTTGCTGTCTTCATTGTACACACCACGCTCTGAGGGATTGAGTGACTTGCTCAAACCACTAAGGATGTGAAAGCAAAAAGTATCTGCCCCGGAGCATCTCCGTTCCGGAAGTATGCCACCCATTGCCCATCCATTGCTTTTCCTGTCTTTTCTAAGGACAAACCGCACCCCCACCCCCATAAGTAAGTCCTGCATCATAAAAACTGTACTGGGGCTGGAGTCAGGGTTTGCTCTGACCTTGGAAGTTGTTCCAGCCCTGTCCAGATGAGTTTGGAGATTTGGGTGATAAAAGTGGAAAAGCCTACGGGGTCATTAGCACGGGGGAATCGTCATCCCCAGAGGTCAGCATGGGGCACAGCAAGAAGTATGGAAACAGGCAAATTGGAACCTCATCGTGGAATCCTCTACCACCAGGCTCCTGATGGAATTGATCGCCATTCCAAGGACTGCCCTTAGAACCTGGCATCAGACAGACATGAAGATCGCATAGTTTTTGCATGTACCAGGGAGCAACTTCATTTGGGGGCTGGCTGGCTGTGGGCCACATTCATATCAGATATCCGTGTTGGTCGGCGTGAGATCTTTAGAGAGAATCTGACCCAAGGCTGAAGCTTATTGGCGGTTGAAAGAGTAGACTCAATTGCAACGATAAAAAAGAGATTGTAGCTGGTCAGAGCATTTGAATGTGTATGCCAAGAGACTTTAAATAGCCTTATTAGTGTATATAATTAGGCTTTTAATTTCTATTTTTGTCACAGATGTGGCTTTCTCTTTATACACGATAGCTGCTAGCATGTCCTCCGACTATTGTGGAAAAGAGGACTGGAGAATTGTGATTTTTTTCCTCCTTTACGTTTATCTCTTTTATTGGAGTGTATTCATTGTACACAGCAACAGACTTTATAAAAGACATTTTCATAATGGACGTCACGTTCTTTGACTATATCTCCATCTCATACCCACCTCTTTCTTCTCTTTTATTCTTTTTGGTAATTCCCTTCTTTCCCCCAATAGTCTTGGCTCTCTTTTCATGTTATACACATGTGTTTCTATATGTGATTTTATGTATCTGTGTAAAATGAGCAGAAAATGTGACATTCACCTTTCTGAGTCTGGCTTACTTCATGTAATATCCATTTTCCTGCAAAAAGGCATGATTTCCTTCCATTTTGTTGCTGTGGACAGAGCCTTCTGTAGCCCAGAGTACCTCAAACTCACCTCACCGTTTAGCTGCAAACCTGGAGTTCCTGATCCACCTGCCTATACTTTCCAAGCGCTGGGATTACAGGTGAGTGCCATTGTGTGTAGCTCAAAGTAGTCATGCACAGGTGTGTGTATAAACACATATGTATGTGTGACACTGGTTGCAGGATTTAGCTCAGAGCCTCAGCTGTCCTAGGCAAGAGCTCTGAGACATGCACTGAATCCACCAGGACACAATTTCATTCTCTTTTATGGCCAAATGATGTTCCATTAGATAGATAGATGGGTAGGTAGGTAGGTAGGTAGATAGATAGATAGATAGATAGATAGATAGATAGATAGATAGATAGATAGATAGATAGGAAGGTAGGTAGGTAGATAGATAGATAGATAGATAGATAGATAGATAGGTAGGTAGGTAGGTAGGTAGGTAGGTAGGTAGGTAGGTAGATAGATAGATAGATAGATAGATAGATAGATAGATAGATAGATAGGAAGGTAGGTAGGTAGGTAGGTAGGTAGGTAGGTAGATAGATAGATAGATAGATAGATAGATAGATAGATAGATAGATCGGTCGGTCGATCGATCGATAGATAGATAGAGGATAGATAGACAGATAGATAGGTGATAGATAGATAGATGATAGAGGATAGATGAATAGATGGATGGATGGATGGATGGGTAGATGGATAGATGGATGGATAGATAGATGATAGATAGATAGAGGATAGATAGATAGAGGATGGATAGATAGATAGATAGATAGATAGATAGATAGATAGATAGACAGACTAGATTCTTTATCCATTCTCCTGTTGCTGTTGATTGCACAATTAACTTTTTCTTGGGGGGGTTACTCATGAGTGAGTCTCATAAATATATAAAGTGAAGAAAGCCAGAAGCGTACATGTGCACACACACACACACACACACACACACACACACACACACTTGAGGCAATGTAGCCTCCTTAAAGCAGGCATCACAACAGACCAGAAATCTAGAGATTATGAAAATTAAGGTAGAGAAAAGTATAGATATAGATGGAAGGGGCAGTCACGTGACAATATGGGTTTACACCGGTGAGAGGAAAGGGGGAAGGGAGGAGGGCTGGGGGAGAGGAGTCTCTGTGAACGTCTCTCCTGAGCTCACAGGCAAGATTGTCTATTAAAGGGTCCTTCATTGGACAACAAGACCATGCCATGTCATGTATTTATTTGTTGTTTGATTATTTATTATGTGCATTACTGTTTGGCCTGAATATCTGTGTGAGGGAGTTGGACTCACTGGGACTAGAGATACAGACAATTGTGAGCTGCCATGTGGGTGCTAGAAATCGAACCCAGGTCCTTATGAAGAACGGCAAGTACTCTTAACCGCTGGGCCATCTCTTTAGCCCCGTGATTCCATCAGTGATTTCTGTTAGTGAGAACGCATACCCGAAGAGCTTCTGGGGCCCAAATAATGTCCTGTCCTTTAGTCTAGACGCTGGCTACACAGCGGGTGGGTGCGCTTTATTGAAATTCACTGTGCTGTGCACACTGACGGTTGTGTCTTTTAATGTATTATACCCCATACAACAAAAAGATGTAAAGAGACCATTCATGAAGCTCAAAAGAATGATAACACAGGGATGGTTACATGGTAGAAAATACCTCAAAGTTTGCTGAAAACTTAAATAATTTATGTATAATAAAACCCAAACAGCTGGTCTTAGTTCCTTGTAAGGGTTTGGAATTAGACTGAAATGAGAAAATAGGGACCAAGAGAGGTCACAGGGGTCTGGATGGCAGACTCTGGCTATTCTAAGTTAGAGACAGGGCTGTGGGGAAGTAGAATGGGGACAAGGACCAGGTGGGGTGCGAATGTCCCCTAGAACAGAGTGGCAGCAGCAACCACAGAGGCAGGCGGGGCAGGAGGAAGAAGGACCACTCTGCACTTAACTCCTGGTACCCAAGCATCCAGCACATACTTTGGAGACGAACAAAGGCAGTCTGTAGACTAGGAGGACCAACTGGATCATTGAGACAGCAGAGCTAGATTTCAGGTGCAAGTGCGTGGTTTCGGGTCCAAGGCTGGGTCCCAGGTTAATGGACGAGTCCACCGACCCATCGATTCTAATGGCCCTTCTGTTTGTCACTGGTAGTGCTGATTCTCTGGTTAAAAGAGCAGATGGAGCTATTGTTTACATGGTTCAGGGGGGAAAAAAAAAACCTGACTTCTGTGCTCAAGAAAAGTTAAAGAGGTGTGAAAAGATTCATAGGCATAGGTTATATGTGACCAAGTGAAAAATATGATTCGGGGAAAAAGTCGGGAGACTAAAAAATCATTCCGCGTTCTTTAGGGCTTTGAGAATATCTCATGTCACCTTGCTTTGAAGTTTTGACTCTACAGTGTATAATTTTAGATCGAGGTGCAGAGCCTCCTTCATCTTGGGCCCCTCAGTGCCTGGCACACAGTAAATTTCCCGCAAAACCTCACTGGAGGAATCTGTAAATTATGAGAAATGGGATGAGCTAGAAAGTTCCTGTGTTGTCAAGTTCTGGTCTTGGCGGGCAAGAGCGTACATGAGTATCTCAGCTCATCTGGGGGAAAAAAAAACACGCCACGAACACCTTGGTGACGGGAAGAGGGAGGTTAGAGACCGCCTCGCTGAGAAACGTGGGTAAGAAACACAAAAACTCTATATAGAGAAAAGTGGGGGTAGAGGGAAAGGGGAATACAGGGAGAGACTAGGAGTTAGGAGGGAAGAGGGAGGGAGGGAGAGAGAGAGAGAGAAAGAGAGAGAGAGAGAGAGAGAGAGAGAGAGAGAGAGAGAGAGAATATGTCTTTAAGTTGATTCAACAGCCCAGACACAGAGGGATGAGCCAATGCCTGTAGCATAATACACTTCTGTCTGTTGTAGATTGTGTTTTGTTCTTGCTATTTTGCTTTGTTTCAGAAAAGAGTCTTGTATAGCCTGGGTTAGCCTTAAACTCCCTTGCTACACATCCAAGAATGACCTTGAACTCTTGATCCTCTCTGCCTCACTTCCAAGGACCAGGATCACAGGCATGGTCACCACACTCAGCTTGTAGCTCAGTTACACTCTTAGAGGGGTCCAGTCGGTCTTTGGTCTTTTTTTTTTTTTGATGTCTTTTCCCCAAGACTTCACCCGATTAGATGAGATCTACCCCCATTATGGAGAGCAATCTGCTTTACTCAAACCCTGTTGATGTAACATCAGGCTGGAGAGATGGCTCCGTGGTTAAGAGCACTGCCTGCTCTTCCAAAGGTCCTGAGTTCAATTCCCAGCCACCACATCACATGGTGGCTCACAACCATCTGTAATGAGATCTAGTGCCATCTTGAGAAAGAGGTCTGGTCAGTTGTCCTCATCAACTTAGACCCTGAAACCCAACATGGACAAGTTCAACAGAACCGCCATATATGGGCTGCCAATGCCTGCTTCAGCATGGCCAGGGCAGAAATTTCATTTTTTCACTGATGTAATATTGCCCTTGGAGGATCATCTTGAGTTAATGTTTGACCGTGTATCTGGACACTGTGGCTCAGCAGAGTGGACACACGGAACTAGCCGTCTGCAGATCATGGAGCTCTGGGCTTGCTCAAGCTTGTGAAGTTAATCATTCACAGAGTCGTTTCTTAGCTTCCAGGCTTCTCATGTTAGGCCCCAGAGGGGCCTGCGGAGGCACTAGAATGATGGTCTTCACGAAGTCTGCTTTGGGAAGAAGACTGGAAAGGGACTATTAGCCAGTAATCAGAAACGTTAACTCTCAACTTGGTAAATACTGAAAGCAAGAATCAGACCCCAGATAATTAGGAGCCTCAAAAAAACCTCACTGCTCCTCCAATAATGTTATGTATAATTATATAAAATCACAAAACCGTAAACAAACTCAAAATAAGAGGAAACTAAACCATCTGCCTAAACGTAAAAAGATGCCTGTAGAGACACTTAAGTTTCAGGCTGGACTGGGTTATATTTTACCACCTCTAATAGTGATGCAGAATAATTGGGCAGCGTAGGGGTTGTGGGGTGGGGGACTGGAGAGAAGCTGGGCTTGACCAGGAGGCTGGGCAAGCTGATCTGTGCTGGAGGGCTGGCTTGGTCCTTCCGCCTTCCAAGAAGTCAGAAGTGATCAGATACACACATTCTCTCCCTTCCACGTATCCATTCTCCATTCCTCCAAATCTTGGCAGGGGTTTGTGTCTCACACAGCTCAGCCAAAGAAGCTTCGCCATCATGATGAGTGTGCGATCCATGGGCAGACATTCACATTCAAAGCCCATAAATCCCGAAACGGATGGTTCCGGAGGCCTTCCTGCTGTAACGATTGGCGGTAAATTTACAGCCTCTGCACAGCCTCCCCTATTTACCCATGATAATGAAGAACACACTTTGCGTGAATAGTTGAGGACCTCAGATAATCCCCAAACCTAATTTTTAAGTTAAATAGTTTCAACTGCCTGCTTCGCTAAACAGCAATTTTTTTTTTCTTTAGCTCTTGCCTTGCACATTTCTGTCGGGAGCAAAACGACTCATGCAAACCTGAGCCCTGTTTTCCACATATGAAAAGTCTCCAGGAGAACTGCACGCAGGTAGCTACCTTTTCAAGCGCATCCTAAGTGAGGGGACTTCCAACTTAAAGGCGCATCAAGGGAAGACTCCATTGTCATGGTTTTACAGGGTCTGGGTGCTAATGCACCAGCAAGGTCATTCCGATTGTCACAAACCGTAATTGCTGAAAGTAGGGGGGCCCAACACAATTGGTGGGAAGATGGGGGGCAGATATTATTAAGCAGCTACTAAGTGCCAGGGGTATCCTAGACAGCGTTTGAGCACTCAGTGACAGCCGGGCACATGGAGCGTGGGCTTCTCAATTAGCCTTTTGCGGCCCAACATTGACGCTAAGGATGGGCTTTTTTAATGAAAGAAGATTCTGCTATGGAGCATGCTTAACGAACAGTCAATGTGCAACTGCTTAAGACAGAACAGTGAGTCACGTTCCGTTTCCCTGCCTGATCCAGAGAAGTGCCTCTTTGTCCTGCCTTTCGTTCATGTTCGGCAGACGCTGGCTCCCCCAAAGATAATGCTTTCTTTGTGTGCGGTGCCCTCAGCTTCCCTGGGTAGAGGGCGGCAGCTTCTACAGGCAGTTGCTGAGAAGTCTTTCTGAATGTGTTTACACAGTACTTGTCTCTTGAGTGCACGTTTATTTTTAGAGGTGAATTATCAGGGCACGTGAAACTGTACCTCACCTACTCTTTGCATATATTTTAAGTAGTCAGATTTCTGAGTCAGGAGCCATAACAACCCTGACGGTAGTCTCCGGGCCTCGCATTCAAATGGTGCCAGGTGATTGAAATCGATTAATGAGTTATTAACTTAACTATGGTTGGGTTGGGGGGAAGATACTTATTTTCAGATTATTCCCAGGTGGAAGTCTGTTCGTTCCGAAGAGGATGGGCGAAAATACCACTCAAAGTATTGGAGGGAGAAACTTCCCTCTCAATTCATGGCTCCCCATTTGCAGTCAGAGAGAAAAAAGGGTCAGGTCCCCAGATCTGAAGGCAAACTGCTTAAATTGCTAATAGGGAGGTGAGGATGGCCTAGGGTACTTAGGATTCCGTAGACGCCACCGTGAATGGAGTTCTGGATTCTTAGCGCGAGTGGCAGAGAGGGCTTCAAACCCTTCCGGAAGAGACCCGAGAAACACGGGGAGCCGGGAGCCAAGAGCGCTGTTTTTATGGGACATGCCAAATGAATTTCAGGGCATCTGCGCCAGGCCCTCTGCTCTGCCTCTGTAGACCTCAGGGATTCAACGATGCAGTTCCACTAACCAAGGCTGAGCAAGATTTAAAGCAAACAAGACTTTCTTTCCTTCTTTTTTTTTTTCAAGTCAAGCCTCTTGATTTCAAGTAACAAGATCTCAACCTAGCTTGTTCTTTCAATCAAACTTCTTAAACTGCTTCTTCAACTTTCAGTTCCACCAAAACAAGCAAAAGAAAGCTGACGTGTCTGTCTTAGGGTTTCGGGGGCTGCCAGCAAGACACCACAACCATGGCAACTCTTATAAAGGAAAACATTTCATTGGGGCTGGTTTACCGTTTTAGAGGCTACATGCATTATCTTCATGGCAGTGTGCAGACAGATACGGTGCTGGATGGAGAAGGAGCTGAGAATTCTATATCTTGATCCACAGGCAATAGGAAGTGAACCATCTACCACACTGGGCATAGCTTGAGCATATATGAGACCACAAAGCCCACTCCCACAGTGACACCCTTCCCCCAGCGAGACCACACCTACTCCAACAAGGACACACCTCCTTCCACAAGTCCACACCTCCTAATAATGCCACTCTCTATAGACCAAGCATTCAAACACATGAGTCCGTGGGGGCTTCCGGGTATGTCCATGAGGATGTTTCTGGATAAGATTAGCATCTGAATTAGTGGACTCAGCAGAGTAGGTTTTCCCTCCCCAGAGAGAATGAATATCTACCGGTCTCTTAAGAACCTGAATACAAGAAAAGAAAGGGGAAGGCAGAAGGCCCTTTTGCTGTCTACCTTCCTACATGAGCTGTGGCTTTGGTCTCCAGCCCTTAGACTGGGGATTTACTTTATTGACTCCCCGGTTGTCAGTCTTTGGGCTTCCCCCCAATACACACACACACATACACATGCACACGCACACGCACATACATGCACACACACTATTGGTCTCACTTCTCTAGAGATTCCTGACTAATATAATCAGCAAAGTATTCAAGATCTTATAGCCCCCGCTTTCCATGTATTTAACCTTGTTAAACCTTGCAGATGTATTTAACCTTGCAGAAAGAGTTTCTAATGTTGACCTTATAGACTAATTCAGAAACCGCAAGTCAGGACACTTGTCACACAAGAAGTTGCGAGTATTGTCGAAAAGGGTGAGGCGTACCTAGGTCAGGGACCAGAAGACAAAATCCACTTAGGATGTGTCCACAGCACTCAAATTTACACGGCTATAATTACGAAAGTGAAGAAGACTATTGCTGAGAAAGTTACGGCCGTTCACCAACTGTGACTGTCTTCGAAGCTAGCGACCCCAACAGGTTCAACGCAGTTTTCTTTATCATCACGAAGCGGCTTCTTGGCATAAATGCGGGCATGGCTACCAAAGAGAAACCACTCACCTAAAACAGATGGGAAAAAAAAAATCCCAGGGAGGAGCCCCGCTTTGAGGAGCCACACCACGGAAGGGTGTTCGCCAGGCTTGGACTCACTCTTCAGTGTCACTAGAAAATGGAAATTTCAGGGTGATGACAATCCCCGACCTCGCTTTCACATAGACGAGGGTGCAGAAAGCCTCTCCAGAGACCAGGGTTCCCCTGCTCCCCATAGTTTGTGTTGAATTAAGTCCTGCCCGATTTGAGGAAGCCTTACAGTTCCCCTGATGCAAATCTATTTTAAGGTCAGCTAAGCTGAACGGAAAAATAAAAGCCCAAGGCAGGCCTGCTGTTAGTGCTTTATAGATACCGTTTATAAAAGAACCAGTTGGCTCACTGCTGTATATTGATATTCAGTAGGCCTGTTGTTAGACATTGATTATGTCTGTGTGGGCCAACTGGGAGTTATGAACTGTGTGACTGTCGGTGGATAATCCTTTCTTTCTACCATATCACAATCTCACAAAGATTTGGACTTGTTAGAGTTTGTACATACTTTGCACTGTGATTTTTTTCTTTGTGTATGTAAATATGTGTGTATACTATGGAGGTATACATGTGGTGTTCACATATATATGGGCACATGTGTATGTGTAGGAGTATGTAGAGGACCAATGCGCACACTGAGGGTTTTGCTCAGTTCTTTTTTACCTTAGATATTTGAGTCTGGGTCTCTACTTGAACCAGAACTTACCGTGTTGGTGAGTCTGGCTAGGGAGTTTCCTTATCTTGCCTCCTGTGCTAGCAGTACAGGCGGTCACTACACCCATTCAGCTTTTACGTAGTTTCCATTGACGTGGGTTCTGGAGATCTGAACTCCAGTCTACACACTTGGGCAGTAAGTGCTTTCCCTCCTGAACCATCTCTTCAGCAATATCCTATGATTTTGCAAAGATTTGAGTCTAAAGTGATAGGCAGAAATACTCCACGTTAGGCCTCTCTGGGTTTGCATGTGGTTCTAGGATCGGGCCATGGCTGCTTCTAGCTTAGGTTTTCTCTATTTTTGCTTTTCACAGACCTGGGGGAAGAGGAAAGGCGTAACTAAGATGCTGGCAGGTGAGAAGTTGGAAAGATGGTCTAGGAATATCGAAACATAGTCCTTTGGTAATCATCCCTGCCTGATAATAATCTCGGGTGGTTCTCCAGGCCTCTCAAGGCCAAGGTGCATAAAACATAAGTTAATCATTTCTCTGCCAAACCTATTAATTATCCTTGATTATGACCCTGTTCTGGTGGCATCCTTCCTACCTAGTTAATCTGATACACTTAACTACTTGCCTTTCACTAATGGCCGTGATTCATTATCATGTCCTTCTGGCATATTTTGAAACTTTCTCAGTTCAGTCTTTGGTCTCCAGTGTCATTGTCTTGGTCTCACGTATTTTTGACCTAGGCTTTAGCAAAGATGCCGAACGCTTCTCTTTCCCTTCTACGATCTTCTTTTACGTTCTTTAGCTGCTAAATAGATATTGGTAAGACACAGATGTGGTCATTTCTTCTCTTGCCTAAAATGTAAACAAAACAACCCTCGGCCACCTAAGATCTTATTTAATAGCCGTGGCTCACGCAAACTCTTATCAATATTTAAGAACCCTACCGTGCAAAAAAATAAAGAATCATTACATCAATATTGCATCGAAGGTTCTGGGAAGATGGGATTTAATGAAGCAAAGTCTACCCAGCTCCTCAGGGCTTGATGGAGGAAATGCTCTTTTAATCTACGGAGACAGGTATCTCAGGACCTTGTGTGATCAGAGCTTCTGGAGATTCGTCTATCCCTCTTTGGACCTCAGAAGGGAAACTCAACAAGCTAGTTGGTTAAAAAGGAAAGCAAACTGCAGTTACTGAGAGACTGTTGAAGTGTGTTCACTCAAAATCAAGGATCAAGACAAGAGGACAACAAAATGGGGCAAGGAGATGCATGCCCGCTAATCATGGCGAGCTAGTTCCTGCAGGCTGTAGACATTCCCAACCGCTGCAGAAGGCACGTCGCCTGGTTGAAAGCATTTGCACGTCTAAGGAAAAGTCTAACTGTAGCAATGCTTTAGTCGGGGGGAGGGTAATTTTCTAACGATGGTAGTTCTGAGACGTCGTGCAATATAAAGAATTGGTAAATGAAATTTTGTCTTCTTAATCTTTAAAATCATCAGCTATAACCAAAAGATTATACAAATGCATGTAAACTACCAGGTAACAAAATAAACGAGAGTGAAGTTGCTGCCCAGTCCAAGGGGGAATTATCCATAATTTCCATAAGCCTAGTTCTTGCTTCCATACAGGCTTACCTTCCCTCAATCCTGTACTGGGAGTAGGTTTGGAGGTTGGGAATAAGATGCAGTTTGAGTGCTAAATCACATGTTCCTGACAGTAATGAAGCCTGCATTACCATCTTCAAAGGCGTACATAGAGCGCCGGGCATGGATAGCAATCCTCAGCACAGGGAATTTCCAATGGCTAAATCATGGAGTGTCGTATTGTAGCTGGCAGACTCGGCAGGCAGTTGAGTAGGGCGGAGGAACTCTGTGGGCCATGGGTAACGTGGCTGTCGCTAAGGACTGCTGATGCTCACGAAGGGGATGACAAGCAGGAATGGGTTTCTAAGGACCGGGAAAGCCAGGTGTGAGAACCAGACCCGGGACTTAATCAGGTGACCAAACCCCAGAGGATGTTCAACAGCCCACCAAATCTTGACTGTTCTGCCAAGGTCAGGACCTAGTTGAGGGGAAAACGGGGGCCTTGCTTTTGAAATAGAGACGTCCAGCTGGATCAAGCCCAAAATTCTTAGTGGCCAGTCCTTTCCTGAGCTGCTTGCACATTTACAGGAGAATTCCATAACTCCCTGTTATAAAGGAGGGTACTCTCCTTACAGCAGACAGAGAGCCCTGCCTTGCATTCATCAAGAATTGGCTCCTTGGGAACCACCCTGTCTTCCCTCCTGGCCACTTGGTCTAGATTCAGGGTGAAGTCATAGCCTTAACCAGCTGGGGATCGTTAGGGAGCTCTTAGGGGTGGCAGAGCTGTAGGTGCTGAAGGAGCTGCAAGGCTTAGCCCGAAGGTACTAGTTAGTAGGAGCAAGAAGTTTGTTTACATGGGATGGAATTCTGAGGGGGAATTGATCCTAGCAACGGGAATAGAATTAAGTAGGAGAGAATTTACAAATTTTAGATAACCCAAGGGACAGGATTTAAAACAATGGCAGATGTCTTAGGAGATACCGTGAACTTGCCGGCAAAAAGTCACTGACTGCATGAAATTGAGATGGCCACATTACCACGGCAGACATGAAAGAAACAAGCCAAAGGCTCAGTTAAGAAGGCACAAAGGCCCTGTTCCGTGGCATTACCCAGAAGGTCTGCTAGGAGCAAGGCCGTAGTCATTTTGCTGGCGAGAGGGCCACACAGCTACTAACCTGTTTACTGTAGTCTCCTCTTGTCCCAACTAGAGTGGGAGCCGCTAACGCAGACCCAAGCTTGGCGCTAACAACAGGAACGACAGGACCTGATGAAGTAGAGGTCGGGAGGATAGGATTATTTTAAGAACTGGCAGCCAAGACAGCCTGCCCCAGAGACACTTACAGAGACGGTTAATAGAACGTGGCGTTCCTACCTAGATGCAAAACTGATGGGTACCTGTCAAAGGTTGCCTGTCGGCATGGTCGGCCAGAAAAAAAGATAAGAGATGACGGCCAGAGGGCGAGGAGCAGTTAGGTGCTTTAAAAATTTGTCAGTGTTCAAATCTATAACCCAGAACTGAAGAGCAGGCTAAGTTCCCAGGAGGAGGAAAAAAAAACCAGACGGACAGACAGACAGATAGACACACACACACACACACACACACACACACACACACACACACCACAGAGGTCTCTTGGGTTGGGTTACAGGTCAAGAGGCTGGATAGTCCAGCAATGGCTGTTTCCAACTGCAGAGGTAAAGAACCTGGCCATAGCTCAGTGTGTCCTTTGCTGAAGACTAGACAGTCCCCTGGCAAGCCACTGGTGATGAGTCCACACTGAAAGGCCAAGGAAGCTGGATCCTGCTGGGCACAGGCAATGGGGACAGCAGCAGTGTTCCTTCAGGGAGAGAAGAATGGCCCTCGCAAGCCTTTGCTGGCTTCCTGTTCTCCCAGGGTTTTCTCTAGGTTCTCAGCCCATGGGATGGGGCTGCCGTCTCTCACAGTGGGTCTTTTCTCTCCGGTCCCAAATGTCATTCCCCCCTGACAGACATAGCCAGAGATGCCTCACCATCTCCTAAACCAGTTGTTCAAATTGACAACGGAGACTAGCTAGCATAAGTGGAAAAGGGCAATGCCCCAGTGCTTTGAGGGCTGCTGGACAGCATATCTCTGAAGCCTGGGAGATAGAGCAGCCTGGGCCAGGAAACAAGTGATGTCCTGACCAAGTGAACTCATGGGGCCGTATTTCAATGGTATAGAACTTGTCTCGTAGACGAGGAGCTACTAGGTTCCCAACACTAGAAAATACAAGTGAAACCCTGAAGTCACTTTGTAGTTACGCTTTTGGCATGTGGACTTCCTGGTCATCTATGGTCATTTTAACCCATATGGGGTGATACACCTTCAGCTCCTGCTTAAGGAGCTTCCCTGCAGGATGGAATATTTCAGTCTCAGAGGAAACTGTTACACAACGGCACAACAAAACACAATGCAACAGAATAAAACGTAATTCAATGAAACATAACACACAACAGCACAAAAAGAAACACACAGCACAGCACACAACACACAACAAAGTCATAAAATACATAAAATACAACACACCAAAACACAATACAACATAACAGAACAGAACAAAACATAACAGGAAAACATAATGTTCAACAGAATACAACGAAACATAACACACAACAGCACAAAAGGAAACACACAGCACAACACACAACACACAACAAAGCCATAGAGTGCAACGCAACAAAACAAATCTCACAGCAAATCAAAAGAAAACACAGCACAAAGGCAGAGGGAGACCATAGGTCAATCAATGGGCATGCCTGGATTCCAGGAGAATTTTATTTTCAAAACTAGGTCAGCCCGTAGCTTGTCATCACTGGGCTGGAGACCGGAGGGCAGAAGAGGTGTTAGAGTCACCAGTCCATCATCCGCAGAACCACACTGTGGATGATGACGCTGGCTCAGTGGGCAGCTGCGTACGCAGCCCTTGGGCTGCTCATCCATTTTCCTGTTGCGGATCGGCCTGGCGTCAGATCCAGCACAGGTAGCTGCTTATTTTGTAAGTGTGGCTTTCCCATTCTGATAAAAAGTTCAGAGGCATTTCGCTTCCTATGGGATGGGCGGTGGCATTTGATACACGTTTCCAGTTTACTCCCGGAATAATCTCTTCCACGCCTTGTGTTGTAACATCATCTGAAGATATCTGTGTCCTCTGGACATCCCATCCCATCTCACTGATTCACTGTGTCAATAATAGGATGCGAGTTGGAATGAATGATTCAGGATCTATGAGCAAGATGGCTGAGGGCTTAAGTTAAGACTTCCTGGGTTCCAAGACTTGGGAGATAAACCCATGAAATCCAGGACCAGCCTCACTCACGAGTCAAGATTTTTAGACTTCTCTGGTCATGTTGAACATGTCTTTCAAAACTATTGCTGTGTTGTAATTTTGATAATTTTTTAATAGATATTTTCTAATGTGCTATTTAGCTTCTCTTTAGAGGGTTAAGTCGGATGCTATATATTTTTGCTATGTGGGGGTTGGGGTGGACAGAGTCTCATTATCTCATAGGCTGACCTTGACTTCACTGTGTAGAGGAGCATGACCTTGAACTTTGATCTACCTGTCTCTGCCTCCCAAATGCTAGGATTGCAGGTGTGTAGTATGGGTCAAAAAAAGGAAAATATTTTTTCAAAATCATAAGCACAAGAGAAAAATCACACTTATGAAGTTGACAAGGGTTCCTTCTCATCAACCTCTGCATTGAGACTCTTAACTCTATGGATGATGTCGATTGTCACACTGAGACTCCTAACTCTGTCAACATCAATTGTTAACACCATCTTTAAGCTTGTAATTTCTTCTGACACTGTGCTTAGGCTATTTTCTTCCACACAAAAACCTGAAAAAAAATCAATAAATGCATCCATCTGGTTCCCTTTTTGATTCTAGATAGCTGAGTTCTAGTTGGGGGCATTTCCTCCGAAACTCTATGTCCAGTCATGTCATTGTCTTCCTGTTAAAAAATGATCTTACTTCTTTATATTGACATCTTTATAGTGGTACTGATTCTGGTGCATGGGATGAGGGATGCATCCAGTTTCTATCGTCTCTTGTAATTCTCCAGTTGCCCTTTTGGTGGTCACTAGAATGTGCATTCACCTCCCTCAGCGGCGGTACCCATGTCTATCAAACATCATAGCCATCTGGATCCACATCGGTGTCTTCTGTTCTTCTCTGTCCATCGCCTCCTCGTCTCCTCTGCCAGCTCCACACTTACAATTACAAGTGCTTCTCATAGCTGCAAATGCTCCTCTCACAGACACAATTTCCCTTTTGGAACCCTTTCTCTTTCTCTCTGCTGTCCTTGACTGAATATTGGATATAAATTCTTCATATATATATATATATATATATATATATATATATATATATATATATATATATATATATATGAAAGAAGACACGGAACAAAGCAGAAGGTGGCCCACAAATGGCCTCTCTCCGTACAGAGTGGTCCCTGCACATCAGAAGGTCTTTACTGACACGTTTAGATTTCACTTATTTTAAACACTTCATTGTCGTTGCGGACAGAGAGGGAGCACAGCATGCCATCCTGATCCACACGTAATCAGTGAAATTATTACTATAATCAAGAGTGCTTGTATAGCTATCGCCGTCCGTACTCTCCTTGTGTCCCCTAAAATCCCTCAGCACACTCTTAGCACAGATGCAATGTCCCTAGCTAATGTCCTTAAGCGGTGCATCTGGTCTCTAGGCTTTTTTCGCCCCACTGAAGAACAGACTTGTCTTTTTGGCTTGTTCGTTTCCTCTCCTGCCCTGCCCCCCCCACGCACCCATCATGGTTTTTGTACTCCGTGTTTATATCTGCTTGATGTAAAAGAGAAATGTTCCATGTGGTGAGATTGATTCAGCGTTCTTCTTTTTGCTCCTAGCTTATCTCACTTAGCACAGTGACCTCAGGTCCGCTTAAGTTGCTGAGAACGCTTTCTTCTCTGGGATCAGGTCCCTTTGTGGAGGGCGGGGCAGTCCTGGGGGTTGGGTGGATGCTTAGAAAGTATTAATTGGCTTTTGCATGACAAATAGACATTCTGCTCAGGCCGTTTATGCTTTCAGAAAGTTTGCCAAGGGCAAAACCCTGTGCTAAATGATGTGGAAGGCTTAAAGCTGAGCCAAAAAAGACCAAGACCAAAGAGACTATAACACGGTCAGCAGGGGGCGTAGGCCTGAATAATTATATCACAGGAGTGTAACCCAGAAGAGGTGCACAGATACATCCTAGAGGGAAAAGGGTGTGGAAGGAGACAGAGAGACAGAGATAGAAAGACAGAGAGACACAGAGAGAGTCAGAGAAGCAGAGATGCAGAGACAGTAAGAGGAGGAGGAGGAGAGAGAGAGAGAAAGAGAGAGAGAGGGAAAGAGAGAGAGGGAGAGAAAGGGGAGAGACTAGTTTTAGCTGAGGAGTGGATAACAAATTAGCATGCCATAGTCTTGCTTGCTACCAGAATTAATCAACTGGGGACATTTACCTGAAGAGGGACGCAAAAAAAAATTTTTTTTCCACACTAGCTCAGAATTGAGTATAATAAAGGGTTATTTATTTAGGGGTAGACTCACAGATCACAGTCCTCTGCACAAACGGGGGAAACAGGAGCCCAATCCAGCAGCTGTGAGAGAGAGAAAGAGAGAGAGAGAGAGAGAGAGAGAGAGAGAGAGAGAGCGAGCGCACATGTGCGCTTTACATCAGCATTTATAGTATAAGAGGCCACGCCCAAGTGGGTGGGTAACTGGCTGAAGGATTTCCTCCACTGAAGATTCAGTTTCTTGCAAAGAAATTAATGTACATTACTATGTAGAGTAGTTGATTTTTCTCTCCCAGATTTACTTATTGTCACATAGAGCTGCCCTGAAGAAGGGGGTCCTTTTGGGTAGGGAACAGACAATAGATTCCTTTGAAGTCATTCTTTCCAATAAGCTCTCCGTGCTCCAGCGTGGAATTGCTGAGGAGTCTTCTTCAGAGCACAGGCCTGCACCCTGAGGCCTGAGAGGGAGGGCGTGGCTTGGGGAAATTCTTAAGGTGAAATGTATTCCTGGTAGCGAGTGGATGTTGAGAGAAAAGGCAGAGTGGAAAAAAAAAATCACCTCCCTGGGAACAACTCCAGTGTTAAACAGTCAGCCAAGAGGTCCCTTTGTTTCCTCTTTGAACAACCTCACCGTGTCCTCAGCTGTCCCCAAGAGGCTGCTGTGTTAGGGTAGAAAGTTTGCGGAGTTCCGGCCAGAACAAAGGAGCTTCCAAAGTGTTCCATGCAGCATCCCACAGAGGCCAAGGAGGCTCCTCCCAGACCTGGCTGTTCCCTCCTGCTCCCAGTTAAGCCACGGATGAGTTCAGGGGTAGCCTGCCCTACAGAGGGAGAGGCAGCAGGCAAGAGAACTCATGGAAAAGCACCCTTCAGCAGCAAACAAGGTCTGGTTCCAGAAGGTGAATTCCTGACCGACTCTCAGGCCAGCGAGGCACGATCCATCTCACACTATGCTCTGCAGAATAAAAGCAGGCATTATTTATGATTTCACAAACACAGCCGAGAGACTTATCTCTCCGTGTCTGTTTGACTGGGCTTTGGGGTGCTCAGATCCGTGATACATGGAACAGCTGTGGTCCTCTTCCTCATTTTGTTTTAACGTTCTCTATAGCGCAAGTGATTCTGATAATCCTCTGATTTATTCTCTTGCTAAATTATTGGGAAAGTTGCCGGTGATGATTCAGCTCACTAAAAAAAATAAAGCGAGGGTTATATGTAAGTAGTGGACTCATAACTTATATATTAATTTCTAGTAGACAGTTCTGTGAGCTGTATCCCGAGACATGCTTGCTTTCACAGGGAAACAAACAAGACCCCCAAACAAACAAATAGACAAAAAAACAGTCTTTGGTTTTTCACAGCACCATGGGGATCGGAAACATTTTCTAGTTATTGCAAGAGTTTTGGGGTCACATTAGGTACCTCTCATTATGACACACACCGTAGATCTGTCACTTGAGGCTTGTCAGTGAGATGTCATTTGAGCACTGTTGAAGCCATAGAGACACTGACTGGAAACCTAACTAAATGACACAGCACCCTAAGGCCCAGGATTGCCTGGGGCCGTGGTTCCCAGCCTTCCGGATACTGTCACCCTGGAATACAGTTTCTCATATTGTGGCCACCCCAAACCATCAAATTATTTTCGTTGCTCCTTCATAACTATGATGGTGCTACTCTTACAAATCATAATGCAAACATCTGTGTTTTTCCATGGTCCTAGGCGACCCCTGTGGAAGGGTCGCTCGACCCCCACTCCCACGGGATCGCGATATACAGGTTAGAGGATCATGCAAAAGAAGCTAAGAACTGTTCACATCTTCGACTGTGTGTCTCAGGAACGCTTCCTCTCTCCCTGTGGTTGCATGACTTTCTTTTCAATGCAGTTTAAAGCCTACAGCAGGCAGCTTTTCTACAGAGCCCGCTTCCGCCTCTCTGGCTCTCCCGGCTGGACACCCCAGGCCGAGAGCAGCTCATCTTGTGACTCTCGCGCCTAGTGTTCTCTCCTGAATTTCCCGCCACCGAGTCACCCTGCACAGTCTCGGCCTTCCACTCTCCTCATTTCCTCTCACTTCTTAGCCGGTCTTGTTGGTTTTTTTCCTTTGCCTTGCCCCGTTCCATCTGCTTAATTCCTCCTCACAAAACCTGGGACCTGGGCCAGCAAATAAAGAAGGCGGTCTGTTGATAGAGGAAGGGCAAGAGAGACGGCAGAGGGCGAAAATGCAAATATCCTTCAAGAGAAAAGTCTTTTATTGAACCTTTTTTGTAATTGCCTTTATCTGTGCTCACGCGCATGCGCGTGCGTGTGTGCGTGCGTGCGTGCGTGTGTGTGTGTGTGTGTGTGTGTGTGTATGTGTGGGCGTGAGTGGACGTGCTCCCACACTTGTGAAGATCAAAGGACAACCTGCGCAATTTAATTTTCTCCTTCCACGGTGTGGGTCCCGAAATCAAGCTGGAAGGCTTGGGGGCAAACGCCTTGAGTCCTGAGCCACAGTGCTGGCCCAAGATGATGATCTTAAAATGCGGATCTTTTTTTTTTTTTTTTTTTTTTGTCTTCTTGTCATTCCCAGAAGTAGCATTTGGGGCATAGCCTCGGAGCCAGGTCATGTGACTTTGAGGGGTATTTTTTTCTACCCACGGTCACCTGCAGTGGTCTCGGCTTGTCCATGGGAAGACCGCTCGGGAAGACCGCTCGCACATCTTGGGGCTTTGTTCAGCTACCCCAGAACTCCTGTTGTTGGAAGCCAAAGCAAGACACTCATCCTCAGCCTGGATCTGGACAAGCAGGGCAGAGACAGAGGGAAGCAGAGTTACCTGTGCTGGGGCAGGGACCCTGGTGGAGATAATGCTGGCTCACTTTTGTCAAGGGGACCCACTCTGTGGGACAGACAGGTCCACGGCGAACGTCACTCTTCTCTTTCCAGAGCCCAGCACTGGCATTTCTGTGGAATTCTGGGTGTCTCAGAATGATGGGGGAATTGTTCAGACTAATTGCAATGATATTAAATCACAGGAAGCATCTCGGGTATTTTTTCCTTTTAATGTTAAAAGGGAGTCAAGTTTAAACTACGAAAGGGACGAGGTATCCTTTTTCTTCCCCCACTAGAAATCATTTGCTGTATCTTTTACTCAGAAAAACACTGAATTCATAAGCATACTTATACTGTAATCATTTCCTGTGATTGCTTTTCATTTTTATGCTAATAAAAGTAGAATTTATGTATTCCATTATTTTTCCATAGTGCATCTATTTTGATAAATAGAGAAAAAGGGGTAAAACATCTAGAAAATCTCCCGAGAAGGGCCATAAATAATGCTTTTATCATCCTTAATAGAAAACCCCTTTATTCTCTCTTCTCCATCTTTGGCCTCACTAGAAATAGCTAATATTTACACATGTTGCATAGATTGGTGAGTAGGTTTATTTAAAGGAAAAAGAAGGTACCAACTCCAGTTCACTCAAACCAAGTGGCTTCTCAAATCCCACATCTCTTAAGTCTGCAGCCTTTATACGTACACACCAGACCTGACCTTGCATGAAATTTTGAAGAACTCCATATGTGATTACAGACCCACCTCTCAGGGAACCGATTTCTCCAAATAGCATAAAAGGCAGTCAGACAACTAACAGGCACCTCAGGAGGCGTTCTAATACATAATCTCAAAATAAATCTGAGGTAGAAGACAGAAAATACCTGGCCATGATAACCAAATGGCTAGATTACAGGAACTGGAGAGTAAGGTTTCCGTATTCTGTGGGGTTGGGGTAGTAAGGGGATGCCTTAGTTAGGGTTTCTATGGTTGTGGTAAAACACCATGACCAAGAAGTAAGTTGGAGAGGAAAGGGTCTATTCTGCTTCCCTTCCATAGCACTGTTCATCATCACAGGCGGACAGGGCAGAAGCTCTCACAGGGCAGGAGCCGGGAACTTGGAGCCAGGAGCTGATGCGGAGGCCACGGAGGGCGCTGCTTACTGGCTTGCTTCCCCTGACTTGCTCAGCCTGCATTCTTACAGCACCGAGGACCACTTGTCCAGGGGCGGCACAACTCACAAAGGGCTGGGTCCTCACCCTTCAACTATTAATTAAGAAAATGCCCTGTAGGCATATCTGCAGCCCAGTCTTATGGAGGCATTTTGTTCTTTGAGGTTTCCCTCTCTGATATGACTTTAGCTTGTGTCGAGTCGACATAAACTATCCAGCTCAGGGAGATGAGCCAATGTTGCATCGAGAGGTACAGAATCAAACCAGTAGCTGGATAGTTGCTTTTATTTCCAAGACGTACGTTATTATTGTTTTCCTGTGTGTGTGTGTGTGTGTGTGTGTGTGTGTGTGTGTGTGTGTGTGTGTGGTGTGTAGGTCAAAGGTATTTTCCTCGATTGCGCTCTAACTTAATTTTTGAGAAAGGGTCTTTCTCTGAACCCAAAGCTGCTTGTCTTGCTTAGGCTGACTATCCAGCCAGCCCCTGGGATCCGCCCATCCTCACTCTCCTTCCCCCCAGCCCTAAGGTTGCAGGCAGAGACCACAGGCAACTGGATCCAGCTTCAGGTTCTTATGTACAGTGAGCTCTTTCCCCACATCTTCGCAGTACGAGTTTTACTTTAATAGTTATGTTTGAGGTTTTTGTGACCAAGAATGACAAATTGAAGTTTGGAAGCATCTGTTTTTTTATGTGTGTATGTATGTATGATGCATGTTTTATGTATGTATGTATGTGTGTGCCTGTATGCATGATGCATGTTTGTTGGCTTGTTTTGAGAGGGGCCTAGGAACCATCCTGCTGAAGGTCTATGCACGGACAATGGCTGCCTCAGAAAGATTAAATTATCACCTTTTAAGATAGATAGATAGGTAGATAGATAGGTAGGTAGATAGGTAAGCAGATAGATAGATGATAGATAGATAGATAGGACAGATAGATAGGTAGATAGGATAAATAGATAGATAGATAGATAGACAGACAGACAGACAGACAGACAGACAGACAGATAGATAGATAGATAGAAAGAAAAGTAGGTAGACAGGTAGCCTGGCATGGTGTCTTAGCTCCATTTCTGGCACTGTGACAAAATCAGCTTAAGAGAAAAAGGGCTCCTTGGCTCCCAACTCCAGGTTGCAGTCCATCATTGAGGGGAAGTGAAGGCAGCAGGAATGAGCAGGGTCTGACAGACCACGCCCATAGTCAGGAGCAGAGCAAGCGTTAACACTTGCACACACGCTTGCGTTCTGCTCGGCTTTCTACATTTTTATACACTATGGAACTCTAGTCAGAGGACGGCCTCGCCCGCTGAAGGTGGGTCGTCCCACTTTAGATGTTCCAAGAGGAGCAGCTCCCAGGGGATTCTAGATTCTGTCAGGTTGGCAATTGTAGAGAGCCACGTGATGGCTTACAGGTGGCGCTGATTCCCACCTTCCACCTTTCCAACGGTGAGTGCTCTCAGATGTGTAACAACTCTATATATGGCTAATGCTAAGATCTGGCTTGCTTCCGCGTTTCTGGACCTATCTGCATTTCCCACGTGGCTTGCTGGGGTTAGCTACCCAGAGGTTATTTAAGCTGCGGGCTGGCTCTGCCTGGGGTGAGAGGTTGAGAAAGAGCAAGAGGTAATGAGAGATAGTGAGAAGGTGAGAAGATTCTGAATAAAACCGCAGTTAAGAAGGGTCTGGTGTTGCATCTTCATCACTGACAAGGCGGACGCAACAGGCAGTCAACACTGCCCATGGCCCCTGGTGGCTCACATCTGTACCCAGCACTCCGAGGTTGAGGCAGGAGGATCCTGGAGAGTCTGAGGCCACCTGAGTTACATAGCGAGTTTCAGGCCAGTCAGGGCTACAGGGTGAGACTCTGCCCCATAGAAACAGACAAACAAATGAATCACGGGAGCTGAAGTAGATGATGAGGAAACCCTACGATTGGTAACAAGTAAGGGACAGGTAGGGCGACCACCTGCCTGTTTCCCAGATGTGGCTGTCATCCCCCTGCAGATGCTCCAGATTCCATCGGCCTGTGTCCAGCTGAACAAGGCTCCGCAGAACTGAGATCTATTTTATCTGTCTGGGGACAAATGCCTATGCTTCCCTTAGCTTTGCTCCTTAGAGGGAGCTTTGGTTTTCTTTCCTTCGGGTTCTATCTTCATCCTGACCAAGGTCCCCTGTCCTCAGACAGTACTGAAGGAACAGCGGAAGCTCACCAGCGACTTGTCTGCTCACTGACCTCTTGGTCTCAGAGTGCTTCAGCACCTGGGCTGTGGATCAGACTCAGAAAGCATTTGGCAACGCACAACCATCGTTCCTCACCCTCAAACTGTGTCCCAGGCCAATCTTCGCAGTTCCAGAGAAAAGAGTGAGTGCCCTCCGAAGGGAGCGGATGTGACGGGCCGTGTTCCGCTAGCCTTCACCATGATACCGTGAAAATTAGACAAAAGCTCTTTTTCTCAGGAGACCCTGCGTGGTGTTGCTGCTTCTGGTGGGGGTGAACGGAGAGCAGACTGGATCTCAAATCCTATCTGTCTTCTCAGCTGGGCACGATGTTTGGGCCACAGTCTGTCCATGGTGGCACCTAATGTATCAGGGGACAACTGAAAGTAGGTACTGTAAATCTCATCCCTCCCGGTCCTGGTGGGCGGTGTGGAGGGGGAGAGATGGAGGTAAGGGAAGTCTGGACAGGGACTCCGAACTCTTGTTCTTCAGAAGGTGATGCATTTGGGACATTAGGGAAAAAATGGAAGACAAGGACTTCAGGAGGCTGCCCCTTATAGCATGGGCCATCTCAAGTGGTGATACTTTGTGGCTAGGCAAAGAGGAAGCCTGTGTCGATATGTGCCTGTGTTTGCATAGCTTTAGAGACCCGGATGTCCTTGGTGGCCTATGGAGGTGCCTATGGGGGGGGTTAAGAGGTTGCCTGGGCAACAGGCCAGATGGAGTCACAAAAGCAGAGACAGGGTGACCTGGGTTACATGATTCAGTGTCCCATTCCACGTGGCATGAAATGGAAGTCGCAGACAAGCTTTAGAGGTTCTCGGGCTAAGGAGAGCCTTGGGGTATCCAGTGGAAAGGTGAGGTCTACTCTGAGTGAGCCAAGGATCTGATGGCTCATTCATAAACTCTAGGCTCAGCAGCCAATGCTGACATAGTGCCAAGATCCAGGACAGGGAGCAGGGGACAGGGAGACTGGCCAAGACAGTGCATGACTGGCTCTAAGGGCCTCCCTTCCTCTGATGTCAGAGGTAATGCCCTCCCCAGTTCTGCAGGATGTCAATTGCCCCCTCCCAGTTCTGCAGGATGTCAGTAGCCCCCCAGTTCTGCAGGATGTCAGTAGCTCCCCAGTTCTGCAGGATATCAATAGTCCCCCTCCCAGTTCTGTAGGATGTCAGTAGACCCCCAGTTTTGTAGGATGTCAGTAGCCCCCAGTTCTGCAGGATGTCAATAGCCCCCCAGTTCTGCAGTGTGGTAATACCCTCCCCACAGTTCCGTATGGAAGTAATACCCTCCTTCTAGTTTTGCAGGACAGTGATACCCTACCCCCTAATTCTGCAGGACAGTGATACCCCGCCCCTGGTTCTGCATGGACAGTGATACCCCCACCCCTGGTTCTGCAAAACAGTGATATCCTACCCCCTAATTCTGCATGGATAGTAATACCCTACACCCGATTCTGCATGGACGGCTCCTCAGAAAGAAACAGAGTATCTCAAGAGCAGCACTGACCAGCATCTCCTGAAAACTTGCCCCTCATACAAAGGAACACTATATGTTACTGGTAAGGCCATTGACTGCTCTGGAGCTGCTTGCTGTCCTCTGTGCATGCTGGACAAGACCGTGGAGGAAAGAATGGGAAGAAGGAAAGCAAAGAACCACTTCTTCTCTTCCGTGTTTGTAGAACTGACCGCAAGAGACCCCAGTCCCTAGCCCCTTGGTCATCCCCTCTCATGTGGAGAAGTTAAGTGTCTTGATCAATGCCAAAATCTCTATGGTGGTGAACGGACCTGGAGCCTGGGTTCTTTACCAAATCTACGCCCTTGACTCTCTATCCCTCAAAGGCTGTGAACAGGTTGTCAGCTCCCTGGGAAGACATTTCCATCCTTTTGTTTCCTATTCTGCTCCCCAGAAACCGATCTGAGACAAAGACTTACTTGTTAACAAATTGTCAAGAGATGGCTCCAAGGAAGAATCCAGCCTGAGATGGACGCACGTCGGTTACCCCTTAGAGGCTGCCCTCTCCTGAGGGAGGCTCTCTGCCCAGTAAGTCAGTAAGTCAGTCACTGACAGAGACCCCAGAGGGAACATGGGAGGCACTGGAGTTACACACTTCCAGATTCTTCTGTTTAGTATGCATGAACCGAAGTAACCTTGGACCGGCCTGAAGGATGCTGCTGTGAGAACTACCAGAAGTGGAAACCAGAGTAAATGCTGGGGGATGGATGTCAATAGACCTGAGCCCCCCTCCGTCCCAATGGAGACAGAAAGAGATCATCGCCTGTCCCTCCAACCATCCATCCTGTCTGTTGTCTGTCTAGTCTGCTGTTATCAACTATCCTTTTGGGGGTCGGGAATCATCTCTTATTCCACTTAGGGTATTGAGGCGTTGCTCTTTGTATGCAGACCTGGTGACAATGGATAGCAAGGCTTTATAGTGTTTTGTATTTCGCAAAATCAATGTTGGCAACTGTCTCTCAGCTCTCCAGCACACACACACACACACACACACACACACACACACACACACACACCAAATGGGAACCTGGTACTAGTTCATACCTCTTCCCCTTAGGATGGGTTTCCAGAGGAGTTTCTGCGTTTTCTCTGGGACAGACAACCCAACCGAGGAAGAGTCTGGAAGGCAGCTCAGTCGCCATTGTGTAAACACTGCTTTTCCTCCCCCTGGGTCTCTGCACTCAGCAGTGTGCATTTTCCCCTGTAACTCACCCTGGCTGGGTCGGGGAAGCTGACCCAGAAAGAATGTCCTCGGGGCTACTCTTGCCTCACTACGGCATAATCCTGGGCTAGGGATTGGCTGTAGCCCTGGGTTGAGAGAATTCTTCCCCTGTCTTCTACCTTTGCCCGGTTCTGCCCAGAAATTTCAAGAAACTGAAATGCGTGTTTAATGCTCAAAGTGTGTGTGAAAGTGTGAAGTGTGTGTGTGTGTGTGTGTGTGTGTGATGTGTGTGTGTGAGTGAAAGTGTGGTGTGTGTATAGTGTGTGCCTATGTATGTGTATGTGTATGTGATGTGTGTGTGAAGTGTGTGTGTATGTGTGTGTGAAGTGTGTGTAGTGTGTGTGTATGTGTGTGTGTAGTGTGTGTGTGTGTGTGTGTGTGTGTGTGTGTGCAGGTAGATTGGAGAGGGAGAGGCGGGTGACTGTTCCTCAGGGAACTGGAGAATGATCAAGTTTAATATGATGGGAGTCTAGCAAAATGGGAGGAATTAGAAGTTATTCAATACTCTGTGACCTGTTCCTATTCAAAGAAATAAGTGCCACCAGGTTAATATTCTCCCCAGTGACGAATTCCGAGAGCCGGCAATTTTCCCTCTTCTACTTCGCCGAGAATGACTGGGTTTTCCATTTGGATAAAGCCTCATGCGTTTCTCATCTGCCAGCTGAAAATTGCAAACAGGAAAATTCTGCTCACTGGAGCAGAGGAGCAGTTTCAGTTGATCAAAATAGTTTACAGAGGCTGATGGTTTCTGCCTTGAACTTTAAGAGTCAAAGATATATTTGTGCAAAGGAAGATGGCTGGTCCCTCCATTTGGTTTTGTGCTGTTGACCCTTGATAGATCGGCGGCAAGCAGAAGGGGCTCTTCAGTGGCGTTGTTTAATGAATGATGATGCTTACATTCAGACTCCATGGGGTCTTATAGAAGGCTGTGTTTAGAGACTGTGGCTTGTCATAGAGCTGTGTGTCTCAGATTAGTTTGACCGATCGTGACCATGTTCAGCCGACATTTATTCAGAATAGAGTGGGTCCACTTCTGGCTTGGTCTTGGGGACATGTGGGTCCACTTCTGGCTTGGTCTTGGGGACATGTGGGTCCACTTCCGGCTAGGTCTTGGGGACATGCAGCGAGGCAAGCTGCAGCCACGTGTCTGCCGAACAGTCGGGCTGCTGTTTTCTGAGGAACTGCCTTTGAAGTCAGGTATTTTCACAGGGGAAATTCAATGTGATATGATGTGGAATTGGAAACTTAGTAACTAATCTCGAATTGCTATTATTTTTGTTCCTCGGAGTAAAAAAGGAAGCCCTCCCCAAGGCAGACTAGATCCCGTTTTAATACAGACGTGTAACTGATTAAATCTTTTTCTCAAAACAAGTCCTGCATTTACATAGACAATAACTTCTGAAGTTCACAACTTCAGAAATCCAGCCAGCGTGGAGGAGGAGTGGATCTAGGGGAGGAGGGGAGAGGGGGTGACTGGAAGGAGAGGGGGCAGGAAAACTACAGTCAGAATATAATATATGAGACAAGAATATTTTTTTAAAAAAAGAATACACAAGACCCTGGGTTTGATTCGCAGCACTGAAAAAAAATACACAATAAACAATACAAAAGAGAGAGAGAGAGAGAGAGAGAGAGAGAGAGAGAGAGAGAGAGAGAGAGATTCCAAAACCTGTAAAATTTTAAGCATTAAGAGCCAGACCAAGAATCCTGATTTCATCAAGCAGACTGCAGCAAGGAAGCTATGCAGACAAAGAAGAAAAAAAAATAAAAGAATTTTTTCCCCAGACAATTATTTGAATCCCCTCATTTTTAAAGGTTCCTTGGGGGCAGTGGGGTATAAGCTAGGCCAACACCTTGTTCAGAGCTGTTTGTTTAGATCTTTGGATTCCTTGACGATTTACCCTCATCTGTAACAAAGCAAGAAACCAAGAGGATCTGTTGAGGTCTGCAACCCAGCGAATGCTTTCTTGTCAGAGATTCTGGGTCTGCAAATGACTAAGGGAAGCCGGGGTAGCTTGCGTGCCGGAGCTGCCTCCTACAGGATGGTGCCATCCACGGCGTCACCTTGCCGGGTGGTCTTCTCCTGAAACACGCTACCACGCCGTGGCATCTTGTGATGCTTGCGAGCGGTCTTCCCGTTAAGCATTTGGAGAGGGTTAAATGCTACAAAGGTCCCCTCTAAGGAAATCTGGAGTTCTGTAAAATGAATGGGGCCTTCTGTAGCCCAAACGTGTTTGCTTCCCGGCCATTGGAAATTCGCTTGGAGCGGATGCGATGGCTTGGTGGGCTAAGACACTTGCTTTCCATCAGACCTCGCGACTCAGGAGCGGCGGGATGGGGGCAGAGCTCGATTATTAGAGACTGCGCTCTGACCTCCACACACTCAAGCGTGTGCACGCCTCCTCCCACACGAAATAAATGAATAAATGTAATGAGAAATTAAAAACACAGCCTCCAGTAGTTATCTTGTGATGCGTCTGTCAAGATCCTAAAGTGTTATTTAATGGCGTTCATTGCACATTTTCTACGGTCGATGTTTTCTTAAGTGCTTTCTCATTTAGTCCCCCCATAAAATTCGGTAGCGCCCAGACTCATACTCTCCAAAGGAGGGGCGGGAGGGCTCAGAGAAGTACAACAGACCGCTTAAGGTCAAGTAGGTTGGTTAGAACTTTAGGTTGGCAAGCGGGTCTCCAGAGGGCCCTGCCCACCTTCGCCGGGCTCTTTCTTCCTGACGCCATGCTGAAGTCGCTGGCAATCAGTCGAGTTCCAGAGCCAATGGCCAGGAGATCTCTTCCTAGATCTATTTCTCCTGGCGCCCCTCCTGGCCGGCTTGATCCCTTGAAGACAGTATTGTGCAAGCAGGGTGGGTTTCTCAGCCAAGTGAGCCCTTTCCAGCAACCTGCTGACGCCCACACTTAGGAACATGAACATCTTTCGACAAACCACACTCAGTATTTATAATATTAACTTACCCTGTACGGCACAACCCTTTCAGGAAAAATGTATAATGTGGGCTCAGAAAAGCATTTTTTATTTTCACACAGTTTTGTTCACGACAAATGTTGGCAAGGGACCACAAGAACATCACCAGCCGTGTTAGGAATGTAAAAAAAATAAAAAATAAAAACACAACTGAATTCTAAGAAGGTATATTTATTTCAGAGAAAGATTCTTAAAAGTCCTTCCTTCAAGATCAAGATGGTCATGTTTCCCAAGGACGGTGTCCCATCTCAAATGCCGCTCTTGAAGAAGAGTCCCCAAGCTACTCTGTCATTTAAAAAATAACCTTGGGAACAAAGAAAGACTCTAAAGTGGTATGCGCCTGTGTATTTAGATGTTTTCTTAATAAGGCAGACACTGCAAGTAAATTTAGAGTTTCTGCTGCAAGTCGTTTTTATAATGTAAATGTTCTTGAGCTGTGGCTTGGTTGGTAAAAATGCTTTCTGTACAGGTCTGGAAGCCTGAGTTTTATCCCTAGGACCCCCGGTGAAGTGATGTCGGATGCCCTTCTGTATATGCCTTATTTTTTTAATGGTTGAGGAATAGCTCAACCATATGTCTCAACATATATCTCAACATATGAGGAATATGTCTCAACCAATAGCTTAACAGAGCAAAGCCAGGTGGGAAATCCCAACAGAGATGTATCGGGAGAGTAGGTAGAGTCAAAGAGATGCCAGCCTGCTGCCAAGGAAATAAGACATGTAGAACATGAGGCAACGCCATGGCTACGTGGCAAAACATAAACTAATAGAAATGGGTTACTTTGAGATGTAAGAGCTAGCTAGGGATATGCCTGAGCCATTGGCTAAATAGTATTGTACTTAATAAAGTGTCTGTGTGATTTTTTTCGGGTCTGGGTGAGAGGCATTGGCTAAATAGTATTGTACTTAATAAAGTGTCTGTGTGATTTTTTTCGGGTCTGGGTGACCAGGAAATGAAAGCACAGACTATGGAGTCTACAGTGAGGGACACAATCAATTCTCAAAAGGTTGTCCCCTAACCCTTAAGATACACACACCTATATGACCACCAACAGCAACACCAATACCACCACTACCATCACCACCACCAGCAGCGGCAATAATAATAAATAGAATATTTTCTTTGAGACAGGGTCACACTATGTCATACTGGCTGTTCTGGAACTTGATATATAGACCAGGCTGGCCTGGAACTCACAGAGATCTGCCTGCCTCTGCCTCCTGAGTGCATGGATTAACTGCATTAGTGATGACCTCCCAGTCACTAATAATGCATCAACATCACATCAAAGAAAGAAATCAAAGCAGTTGCCCTTGGAGTCACGTAAGCAAGAATAAGTTCAGGATTGAATTCTCTCTTTCATGTGCCCTGTGTCTTCTGCCCTCTGTGTGAGTCTGAAACTGTGTCTGTCTTGTGAATCTTTCCCTGTGTCTATTTCTGTGTATCTGTATATGTCTCTGTGTCTGTCCCTAACAAAGGACCCCGCTCTGTCTTTATTGAACTTCATAGGAATCGTATACCACAGGGAAGGGCTGTGGCATGCGCTATAGAAATCTTTAACAGAATTCTACAGGAGATTAAGCCACCGGCTCCAACTGACCCCAGCTGACCTAGATACAGGGCATTACAAACATGGTTGTTTATCAGCCAATATCCAAATGTTGTATTCAACATTTATGCTAGTTATTAATTTTAGAAGATTGTTTTAAATCTCTGCGTTTGCTGCTCTCGGCAATTGAGAAACACGAATTGTTTGGAAAAGTCCATCACCCAAGATTACAGCTACGCATTAGCTTAGTTTGTAAGAACTGATTACACGGAAAACCCAAGGCAACTACAGTTGATTGTTACATGGCTCTCTTAAAAGCAGGTTAAGCAATCAGGTTGAGCACACAGTCTTAAGTGACCTCAGGGTGTGTTATTAACCCTGGCTGTGAGGTTCGGCCAAAGTTCCATTCTCTTTGAACAAGAGAAACGTGGATCGCGGCGCTTTGCCCCGCCTGAGTGCTGGGATTGAAGCTGTGCCTCTGTACCTGGAAAAATAAATGTTTTAAAGACAGAGTTGCGTTCACTCTTAAAGATATACATAAGGACACACAGAATTGATTTTTTTCTGCTTTCAGTGGACCCAGGAATCTTATTGTTTTAATAAATAATCCCCAAATTTAAAAAGAGGCAGACTTAGAGAAGAGGATATTATTCTATTATAATTTTCATGTATGAGCTTAGTTACATCAAACATTTTTTTTCCAGTGAAGATACTCATATTCAAAATTCAATCTAGAAAGCATAATTAGAAATAAAAATTCCTGAGTTAATAATAGTCATCAGAAGTGTGGACCCAAACTGCTACCGTTATCATTTAACAAGCGTCCCCACAGACAGTCTCAGAGATGTCTTTTATGAAGTGGTGAGCCAGATCCTAGTGTCCTAATGTGGGAATGCAGGTTAGTAGTCGGTTGGAAATACTACTGACCAAAGGTACCCAGGAAGATGAAATGAAAATGGTAGAGATTATGAATGTATCTCATGTCAGGAAATTGATTTTGGGTCACCTTTCTGGCAGGTACCTAAACGGCATGGCGTGTGTACACTTTGAGGGATGCTGAGGTGGATGTCAGAGGTGCCATCCAGCACGGCTGTTCTTTATGCCCTTTAATGTGATGCTTCACAGTGGTTCTAAGCCAATTATCCGCCAGCGTTAGCGTGCCTTTCCAGGCATTTATAGCCGTGTGCCCAGGCACTATGGTTCCTAACGCGGCTTGAATCGACGGGACCTGTGACAAAGCCTTGGCAGAGGAGGACAGGGAGAAGCGGCACACCTCCCCTGTAGACAAAGTGGCTAAGGAGTGAGTGTGTTCGCTTTACCTTCTTCCCCCTCTGCTGGCTCCGGGTTGAAGGTTGGGAAGCGTAAATATGGGACCAATCCACTGCTCTAGGTAATACTTAGAGACCAGGCTCTGCCTGTGAGGAGCGAGTAGTTAGCTGCTCGAGAACAAGAACAAAACCTCACGTCTTTGAGCCGTTATCTTGATGAAGGGTTTCCTTGTCGTGTTACGGATTCAGACACCAGCATCTGGAGGTAACGCGTTGGTTTAGGCCTCCTGTAGGCACTGCGGCATGCTAAGACCACGCTGGATGATGGGTACAGCAGTTCGGCCTTTGATGACAAGTTGCTCATCCCAGACTTTAAAAACGATAGCTGGAAAACCCTGTTGCTGCTGTGGCAACCCTTTAAAAGCAATTAGGAAAAATAATTTGGAAAACAAACCTGGAGGACCTTGCCATAGGCTTGGTTTGGAAATAGCTTCCTCTACTCTTCCTTAAAGTAACGTTCTGTGTCTCTCTGATCCTTCATGATCTGTAAAGTGCCTTTGCATGCAACACGCCATTACCTGACCCCACCAATAACTTCAGTGATAGGAAACGCAAGGACCGTGTGCAGTTATCTCAGGTTTGGGCAGGAGCAGCAGAGGCCGTAGGAGCTGGGTTCCTATAGCCTTTCGGTCCAACCTGAACCGGGTGCAATGGTGCACCCCTGCGATGCCAACGCTTGCTAGGTGAATGCTGGAGGATTGGCCGTTTTAGACCACTCTCAGCCTGGGCGTCACAAGACCCCATGGAGGGAAATGTGCGCGAGAGGGTCGGTCAAGATATGCCAACCTGACCACTCAGTAGTATGGCTAAGGTTTTTTTTATCACAGATGTGAGAGACCAGCCCGAGGCATCTGGAAGGGCGAAGACAGAGAGAATCATGGTAAGGGAAGCGGGAAAGTGGGAGAGGTAAATATGGAAGAAACAGAAACGGAGAAGAGCAGGTTATAAGAAGGGTCGGTAGCTGGGGGGAGGGGAGGGCCGGGAGACTAGGCCGGAAGGGACTTTGACAGTATAACAAGTATTGTGGAAAGGGAATTGAGGAGCCTGGAGGCTGCCATGGGCTTTGATGTGCAGACACAGGTACGCGTCCCTTCTGCCAGGGATAAGGGAAATGACTGCCTCCCTTTGGCAGATGGGAAACAGATCCCGAGGAACGCTGGCTTTTATCTTAACCTCCAGAAACCTTCCTAGAGACCAGATCGAGCTGGATCGCGTCAGTGGGCCTGCCATTTGGGGGTGGGGAGCAATGGGTGCCCCTCGGACCTGATAGGAAGGAAAATTTGTGGTGTCTAAGTTTGGCTTTTCTGGGTTTGGTAACAACCCCTGAAACTTCCTTGTTGCCGCTTTCTCCACACCACCCTAGACCACAACAGACGTGAGCAGGGCAAGCCTTGCAGTGCCTCCTTATTGGGTCTTATGCCCCAGCTGCCTCTGCTCCAAACAAACAAACAAAAAGGAAGAAGAAAAATGCTAAGGCAGCCATGGAACAGTAACTGTTGAGTTTGCTAAGGACCGGAGCTAGAGAGAGTTAAAACGTGAATAATGGGGGTTCACATTTGACTGATTAGAAAAGGTAGGGTTTGGTGTTCCAGTTAGTGAGATTTCAGCATTCTGTAACATCTTCTAGGGAATTCAAAGCTCCCTCAGAATCCTAAGAACTACACATTTGTTTTAACTATCATAATGACAATATACACAGCATTGCTAAGCATTAAATGAAATAAAAATACCCGTGACCATTTTCCCTGCTAAATATAGGCTAGCGTTTGGAAAAAAGAAGAAGATAAAAGAACACGCGCCCAGATTTATTTTTTTGGAAAAAATAAATAAATAAAGTCCTTATCAACGAGACATCCACTCATAAATACCCGAGCAGGCTCTGTTTCCACCCTTTTCTTTTTGTAGTCTTGGTTACGCTTATAGAAGAGGTTGGGGAAGGGAGAAGAAAAAGGTTTTATTTTTTTTTTCTAGTTGAAAAGCTTTTCCAGAAGGCACACAAAAAAGATTAAAACCTGGGCCCTCCTTGAGCATTTCAGAAATGATGTTTTCGTAGCTCTGTTTAAATAAAACCGTCTCCAAAGCAGAGGTCCCAGTAGGAAATTTTGGACCAGTGTTTCCATTATTAAATAAATCTCTGAGCTAAAAAGTTTCCTAGACTCCAACCTGCCTGTCTAGTTATTTTTGGACACAGCATCGTCTGGACCGCCGAGGGTAGAGAGAGACACCATCTCTAGCGTTCTCTGGTTTCGGAGACCCCGAGCAGAAGCTTGAGTGAGCACAGCTGAGAGCCATAGGTATCGTTAGAGCCGTTCCTGGGAGCGTGATGGAGGGCTGGTCTATAACAGCCAGCACTGAAGGTGACCCAGTCAATAGCTACAAGGAAGGTCTGGAAAGAAGGTGGCGGAGAGCTGCGAGCTTTGAGTTCAAGTTTGAGAACTGGGGCCTCTTAAACACTTCTCAAAGACCAAAGAAAACCGCCTTTCATGGTGGAACTCATCCAGATTGGTGATCAGCCCAACATGTGCGCAGCTGAGCATTCCACTCTGGTTTTAGATTTGCTCAATCGATGGCTAGCGCGCACTCAACGGTTCTTCCAGATGCCGAGGCAGGAGAGAAAACATTCTTTGATTTATTGGCTTCAATAACCACACGATTCTCACGCTGCTGACTGTGGGTCAGCAAGAACTGGGCGCCCTCTAAGAGCCTCTGGAATTAATTACAAAGAAATCCTGACTTCAAGGGACATGTGTTAAAACAATCTCAAATAACAAAGACGTGGGAGATACAGTTCTGAGACCATCTCACCTGTGTTGATAAAAGGGGCGACCGATCACGGATGGACATGGTGCGGTTTCTAGCACGGGGCACTGTTTAATGGAGATCCCTGGCTAGAGAGCTGAATATGTTAAGAAGGTTTGCATGAGACACAGTGTTTACCATGACACAGCTCAAGTTCATTCCGACGATGAGAGAAAAATAGCTTTATAGACAGAGTTGCTGCAGGCAGAACAAAAGCCAGCACTAGCTTTGTTTCCTCTGTGCAGGATCCTTATGTTATTTCCTTATAGACATGAGCGGCAAAAGAAGGTCCATTAGCAAATTCTTTTGCAGAGAGGAAAGTGTATTTGACCTTCACAAGGATTTTTATAAATACACGATACGTTGAGTGGTTAGTTATTCATTGGTTAAAAACAGTTCTGGAATGTCATCCAGAGCCGCGGCACTCTATGGGAAGGACAAAGGGGATATATAAATAAATTCCAAAACTCTTATCCTTAATGAAGTCGCAGGATAGAAAGTGACATAGTAGAGACCCCCACTTGCTATAAAAACAGGCGTGATACCAGAGCAGGCGACTGAGGTCACAGGTACCACAAAGGAGAAGAGTGGGGCCTTGGAGAGGAGGAAGCCGCTGAGCTCAGCCCAGAAGGAGTGGGATTTCTGAGGGAGTCTCAGAATCCAGGATGGCTTTGCTGCAGAGAGAAAAGGCAGGAAAGCCTGCTGGGGAGAGGGAGGGTGTTTCTGGAGTGGTGGGTAGCAGGGCATGCAAATCCCCTAAATTTAGGGAAGCACCCTGGGAAATAGGCCTGGCAAGGAATACGGGCAGTGGTAAGATTCCACTACGCGCATCCTACAGAGCCAGGATCATCCCATTTCCTTCAGGGAAAGAACACCCTTCACCTTGTGCACCCGCTGAATTGGGGACGTAATTGGTTGTTTTAAGTCCAATTATATTTAACTCGGCTGAAGGTGAGGATTATGGATTTTGATATTACTTATGACAACGTATGCATAATAAGGCCTTTGATAGAGGTTAGAACAATGCACACAGTGCCGCGGTCTGCCTCTCGGCTAGGAAACAAGAAAGAGATGACAAGAAATGAGAAATGAGCCAATTAAATTACGTGGAAGCATCACGCTTGTAAAGAAACTAGAAAAAAAAGAAAAAAAGCAAGCTTTGGAGTTGTGCTTGGAAGTCTGATTCTCTTTCTCTTTTTACAAGAACTTTTACTTCTTCCAAACTAGTTAGTAATTATTTAAACTCACGGGGAAAAGGGAGGATTGGGGGTGGGGAGTGGTAAATGTAGCCACTGCCTAGCTTCAGGCAGTGATGGCATAGTCTATCCTAAATTCTATTATCATTTCTGGAATCATGATTTCTTCATTAAGGGGAGTGGCTCCCTCGGACCCATGCTCCACTCTTGAGGACCGGAACAGAGATGTTCCCAGGTATATCCCAAGTAAAAGGAGGTCCACAGTCCCTGGTTTTCAAGAGAGGTAAGCACCTGTCGTAAGATTTTTTAGGAAAAGAAACAGGCCTCTTAACATGCTGTTTCAGGGCCATTCTATTAGATACTATTAGGCTCAATATTGTAAGAGCTATTTGAGTAGGCTGCAAACCCACCAGCTTGTTTCCCCACAAGTATTATACCCAGACAGAAAGGAAAGCACTTACTGTGGAAGCCATAGCTTCTTATTCATCAATATTTTTCTTTCAATTAGCATATTGCTTAGGGAATTAACATCTTCAGGAAGACTACTATCACATAATTAAGATTCATTGAATAATTAACTTACTATGAGCCTTTGTATGTGCTACTTAATGAATATTATATTTAAGGTGCTATTTATTTATCTATCTATTTATTTTTGCATAGGATCTCATGTAGTCCCTGCGTAGTCCTGATGACCGTGAACTGCAGGGGATAAGATCTCATGTAGTTCCTGTGCAGCCCTGATGACCATGAACTCCTGGTCCTCCCACCTCCACTCTCCAAGTCCTGGGAGTAGGGGCATGTATCACGGCACCCAGCCTTATGTTTGTTGAATATATGCATTTCTCTTAAAGCAATGGCACCTAATTTCGACACGTTTTTCTAAATAGCTCACTAACGCTCTTTGCTTCCTTGTGACATAAGAACTGGAGATGTTTTTTGAGAAAGGGCTGAGAGCTAGAGAGATGATTCACGGTGTAAGATGGCTCGCTGTACAGGCATGAGGTTTTGAGTTTGGAGCCCTGCACCTGTATAAAGGCCTTTGTGGGTGAACCTTTCTTTCCCGGCCACCAATCCCAAGGAATCACACAGAGACGTATGTTAGTTACAAATATTTGGCCGATAGCTCAGGCTTACTACTAGCTAGCTCTTGCAACTTAAATGAACCCATTTCTCTCAATCTATGTGCTGCCACGTGGCTCGTGGCTTTACCTGTCCTCCAGCATGTCTGCTCCCTCTGCATCTCTTGGTGACTCCAGGGACTCCGCCCTTTGCCCAGCATTCTCAGTTTGACTGTCCTGCCTATACTTTTTGCCTGACTCCTGGCCAGTCAGTTCTCTATTAATCAATGGCAGTAATATATATTCATAGTGTATAAAACAGTTATTCCACAGCATGTCTTGAAAAGCCACACTTGCACGTATAATCCCAGAGCTGTGTGTATATTTATGTGGTAAGGGAGGTAGCAGGATCACTGGGGCTTGCTGGCCGCTCGCCTAGCTCCAGAATCAGTGAGAAACCCTGCCTCAAAGGAATAAGGTAGACAGTGACAGAGAGGGACACTTGATGCATGCATAAGTGTGTGTCCCTGCACGCAAATGCACACACAGCACACACACATATACATATCACTCACATACGTATATTTGCGCATGAAGAAAGAATTACCAGAAAAGGGAGAAAATAGTGGCGGTGAAAGCCAGCTGTTTTAGCTGGGTTCTCAGCATCCCTGTCGGCAGCTGTGTTCTTCATTAGATAACGTTATTCTTTTTCTTGTCTTCATTCTATGAATATGCATTCCCGGTACATGCCTTCGGGAAAGTTTATTCCATTCTGAATACATTTCATTCATCCCTCAGGCATGAGCATCTTTTTCTCAGGAACATGAGGCGCCTAAGCAACAGAGATTTCAGGCCCTGAGCAGTGGCTCTGGTTGCGCCGATCATTCATTTAAAGCGTCTGCCTAGAGGGAACTGATTTTTCTTTGAACTGAATCTCAAATCAATATATTAAATTTCTTTCTTAAGAACCACTTGGATTGAAAATTAAAGGGCAAATTAAAAGCTAGCCAATTCCTGGCTGGCATGCATTGATTCTCAAATATTGAAGATTATAGCAGAACCAATCGGGTTTATTATGATGGGAAAATAATATGCCCAACTAGCCTCGAAAGCAGGAGCCTGTAGAAATTTCCAAGTGGTTTTTAAAACACATTTAAAAATTCTCACTAATAGACATGCAATGTCGGAAAATGGGCATTTAGAGACTGTTACCTGATCATGCCTCTGCTATTCCTTCTTGTCCAAACAGGCTGTGGCCATGGTTTTTAAATTTCATAGTGGAAGAATATATTTGCATGGCAGTGAGACAGCCCCAGCAGCCCGGCACCTTGTGAAGCTGTCTGGGTCAGAACCAATCTGCTAAATGGTTTCTTTGAGACAGGGTTTCTCTGTAGCTTTGGAGCCTGTCCTGGAACTAGCTCTGGTAGACCAGGCTGGCCTCGAACTCATAGAGATCCGCCTGCCTCTGCCTTCCGCGTACTGGGATTAATGGCGTGCAACACCACCGCCAGGCTTAAATGGTTTCTTTTCATCTGCAAAATTCAGATCAGAATGGTAGCTGTCTCAGAGAATGTGTAGCTTGCAAGATACCTGAAGAGGTGGCCAGTCTAGAACAAAAACATGCCGGCCCTGGAAGGATAATGCCGAGTTCTGTTTCAGGCATGAGAAGCCAGGATCTGGGCAGAAGAGGCTTTGGGGAGCGCCCGAGGAAGGCTGGGTCTCAGGGCTTCCGGGTCACATTCCTTCTTCTGGTCCCTTTACCTCCTCGTTACTTTCCCAGGCAGAAGCCCATTATGGGAGCATTTTCTCTCGGCCACCGCCTTACCCTTATTTTGGGTCCTGGGCACCAAGCATTACTCCTTCCCTTTTTTCTTAGAATAAGAAAAGCCAACGGATGTACTGTGCTCACTTACTGAGCTCGGAAGGATGCTGAGGTCCGATGTGAGCTTATAGAACGGTTAAGATGTGATTTCTTCCCTGGCCGGGACTTTATCAGCAACTGGACTCCTTCGCCGCTGCGCTATCCAGAACTGTACACCTTGGCCCCTCCAACCCCGTGTGGCGTCATTTCCAGCGCATCAATAAGCTTGTTGGCCACCGGCTACAAGTGAGTTCTTTGACTTCTCCCCACCTCTGCTGGAAAATAGGAAGCGGTCTGGAGATAAGGTTCAGTTTTATTTAGACTTCTGAAAAAATTTCAGAGAGTTCCCTTGAGAGACCGAACTAGATGAGTTCAATAAAGGTTCTCTTCAAAGAAGTGAGGGCAGGGTGTGAGGGCCAAGAGGGGTTGAGGAGGCTTCCAGCCACACGCTGGAAGCAGTGGCCGCTCCAGACTTTGAAGGGGACGGCAAGAGATTACCAGTCTCGTGAAAACTTTGAAGAGGAAGCTGCTGGGGACAAAGGAAACCAGAGGGGTCCAGAGGAATGTAATGGCAGGGACCCCTTGCCCCATTAGAGAACTGGAAAGACAGGCAGCCCCCGCAGGGCCCGCCCCTATGTTGATCTGCTGCTAGCTTCTCTCATTGGGATTGGTTGAGCCCAAACCAAGGCAAGGGGATGTGAGAGCTGGTGACAACGGTCAGGGGAAGCAGATGGACAGCGTTAGTTCAGAGGACTGACAAATGCTCATTACTGGAAGGTTTTCCTTATTCCTTCTCTTTTCTCACCAAAGTTTCCCACTCAGACTTTCCATACCAAACCCTTCCATCCGCTACTATTTATGATAGACTTACCGGCGTTGTGGCTACCTATCTTTAAGAAATAGTTCTCACCAGGTGGTGGTGGCTCAGGCATTTCATCCCAACACTCGGGAGGCAGAGGCAGGCGGATCTCTGTGAGGTCAAGGCCAGCCTGGTCTACAAGAGCTAGTTCCAGGACAGGGACCAAAGCTACAGAGAAACCCTGTCTCGTTCAAACAACAACAACCAAAAAAAAAAAAAAGTAGTTCTCATGATGTCCATTCATGTGTTGACACAATTTCTCTCTCTCATTAGAAGCAGTGCATTGAACGAGGGTGGAGAGCTGTCATGGAATAATTTAGCTTTTCTTACACCACAGTATTCCAGAACGACTCTGTCTGCCTTCCTCTCTCTATTGCTGGAAAACACTGAAAGCAAACCTCCAGCCATGTCCTTTGTTTTAAAACCTCTTGTTTAGTTTGCGTGTTCGCTGGATACAAGGTTTTACCGTACAGCCTTACCGAGCCTTGCCTTTGCTTGGCAGACCAGACTGTCGTGGAGCTCACAGCTGTTCTCCTGCCTCAGTCTCCTGAATGTCAGGATTGCAGGCATGCACGATCACACCTGGCTGCTCCAGACACTTGAGTACATCAATGCACACTGATGTTCTCGGGGACTAAGAGAAAGTCCAGGTCATTCGAGGGAAGAACACTGAATTGCAAGCCATGACGTCATGTGCTTGTAATCTCAGCCTAGTGAGACAGAGGCAGGAGAATTTGAAGCTGGAGACTGGTCTGGGCTACGCAGTGAACTTGAAGTGATCCTTGGGTAAATAGCAAGGCTGTCTTGAAATAAAGCAACATCAAATCCTAAACCCCAAACACTGACTTTCTCAGGCATTCTGGAGTTTTATCCTTGGCCTCAACAGCCTCACTGGACTCCCACTAGAATGGCGCAGAGCTGAGAGGGGCACACAGAGGGACCGCTTTGCTTCTTACTCCTTGATGTTTGGCTCTGTAGCCTAGCTGGCGGTTTTATCTCGTGGGGTCCTTTTGTGAACTCTGGAATTGTTTAGCGAGCCTTGTCCCTTCGGTTCTTCCACTGTGCCTTTCTGTGGTTCTACACGGTCCGCCCTTCAGCTCTGCCTCGTCTCTCAGCTCCTAGGACGCTGTCTCCTGTTGTGCACACTGCTTCCCCTTGGAGCGCAAAAGCATTCACCTTGCTTAGCTTTTGGACATTAGGAACCCTTGTCCCATAGCCCTCCTGTAGGTCGGCTGACTTGAGAGTTAGATCTCCTAAGATATTTTCCTCCGCCATGCCACTGTGAAGGTGACCAGGTAAAGCACAGCATGCCAATGAGTCAAAGAAATCTTCTCTCCTACCCTGTCTCCTTCTTGCCTTCTCTTACATATAGACAAGATGGGCCTTGAAGTCACTTGGGACACTTGGAACCTTCATGGCGGTACCTTGTTACTATGGTGAGCCACTGGTTAGAAAGGCCAGCTCAGACTCCAGATAGAATGCCCCATTCCATTTCCTTTTCCTTTTTTCCTTCCTTCCTTCCTTCCTTCCTTCCTTCCTTCCTTCCTTCCTTCCTTCCTTCCTTTCTTCCCTCCCTCCCTCCCTACCTCTCTCTCTCTGTCTCTCTCTCTCTCTCTCTCTGTCTCTCTCTCTCTTTCCTTCTTCTCCTTTCCCTTCCTCTCCCTCCCTTTCTTCTTCTTTCTTATGCAGGGCATTGAACCCTGGACCTCATGAATCTTAGGTGGTAGCTAAACACCCTACCACCAAGGCACAACTTTAGCTCTATAATTTTCATGTCTCAAAGTAGTCAAAACTAAACCCTACTGCCTCACCTCACAGTACTGCTGTTGCCCCAAACATTCTACTCCAGCCGTTTCCAGCTGTGTGGTGAACAATTGCCAGCTGACTGTTGTGGCTGACGACTTTAAGTCTAATGTTTGCTTTCAAAGCAGCATTTCTATTCCTAGATGACTTATTTAACAATTTGGCAATCATAAATTGAACAATTATGTACAATAATGCCTAGAACCTAGACTAGACCAGCAAAGAAAACGGACTTGGTAGATGCCGTACATTCTAAAGGGACAGTCAGATGCTAAAAAGAAAACAATCCCAAAAAAGCTCCAGACCTGAGATCACATGACACGTATAATTAATAGTCACCAAGTGAGTATATCGTACCTTATTAAACAGTTTCCATACGGGTTTACATTTGGCATTACATAATAATCATACAAACAGAATTTTCCATATTTGGAATTATTACATTAGGCTATACTCCAACAAGGAAGATTAGGCACAGCTTTAATTAGCTTTCACCGAAATATTTTTTTTTGTTTCGAGCAGTTTTATATAATTCCACAACCTCCACATGAAGCACTGGACATTGGACAAATGGCGGCCACCGGCACACATTAGACACCGGTGCTGTCACCAGAGCCGGCATGGGGGAGGCTGAGATGCTGTGACATCAAACACAGGTTATCAGATGCAAGAGAAACCACGGTTTCCGTGAAGAATACATACTACACGACGTCCTTAAATAAGTCTTCCCATTAAAAACAAGGCAAAAACAAACAAACAAATAAAAATCACAGTCTTCTTCAGACAAATGTTATATAGTCACCCACTGATTCCTAAGGTCATCTACTTTAAATTAAACATTTAAATAAAAAACTAATGTAAATTTAAAAATTAGAAATGGTATTCGATGTTTCATTTTGAGTTCCTTGCTTTCCTTAGATTTCTACTAAGTAGTTTCCCCTGGACTACTATAATTTCTGTTTGCTGCTGAGCGGACTGGTGGCTGTCTGGACGGGCCAGAGGGTCATCGTCCCCTCTGTTGTCACCTCAGCTCCTGCTGGTACCTTTCCACCCCGATTTCCACCGACTGACTTGAGCTTCCCTGCTTCCCCTCTGAGGTTTGAGAGAGAGTGTCTAGGAGCAGAAAACACACCTGCTGCTGGAAACAGATTTCAATGTCTTTTTAAAGATTTATTTATAAATGAATCACGACTTGGGTCTGGAGTGTCCCACGGAGGTCCATGACTTGACTACATGCCTACAGATGTGCAGGTTCAGAGGGAAGGTCATAGAGAGGTGATTGGGTCAGGGGTGACTCGCTGCTGAATTCATAGCTTAATGGCTATTCAGGGGTAGGGGTAGTGGAAGGAAGCAAGCCATTGGGATGGGACCTGGACTGACTCTCTTTATCTTCTCCTCTCCTTTCTTTCTTCTCCTCATCCTCCTCATTCTCTTCCTCCACACCTCTCTCCCCTTCTCATGGTGCTACCAAGTCAGTAGGTCTTTTCTTCATTTTTCCCAATCATGTTTTTCTCACAGCCCACAAAATACAAAACCAGTTGATCATGGGCTGAAGCCTCCGAAACTGAGAACCAAGATAAATCTTCTGTTATTTAACTATATTTTCCTCAGGTATTTTGGCTCATGGAACAAATCTAGCATAGCAATGTTTTCTGTTATTCTGTAAGATATAAACTATGTCCATCCCTGGCGGTGATATATGCGTTTTCACACATAGCTCATCAATGGCTTGAAAGGGCAAGGCATGAAATACATCCACTTCCATCTGGCTTTTCCCATACAGTGTTGTTCTTAATGCATATTTAGCCATTACAATGGGACATTTTAAAACCATCCATTGATCCAGCTCAGACGTGTGCTTGCTTAGTGATATCCATCCGCATAAGCGTATATATACACACAGACACCCAATACACACCAAGGAAATAATGGCTTTAAGGTAATTATTATAAAGCAAAAGTCACGGGGCTGGAGAGATGGCCAGGAGTTAAGAGTTTAAGAGCACTGGCTGCTCTTCCAGAGGAGCCAGGCTCATCCCCAGCACCCACACAGCAGCTCACAACCGTCTGTAACTCCAGTTCCAGGGGATCTGTTGTCATGTTCTGAGCTCTGGAGCACTGTACACATGTAGTGTACAGACATACATGCAGGCAGAAAGCCCATACAGATTAAAAGGAAAAAGAAAAAAAATGAAGCAAAACAAAAATTAGCTACACTGAATTTGGTATTCTCTATGATTCTACCTGCCATGGTTCCTTTCAGGGGCTTTAGGGACCACCTCTGCTTCAACCGCTTCTTTTAGGCACAAGCTGAATTTGAGGTTCTTAAAAATTCTTATTAGATTTGAAAGCAGGTATTATGAATGCTGGTCTCAGGATAACTCCTTATGGGACCAAAAATAAAGCATTTCTCACAGGAAGCCCTTCTGGAGTTTCATTTTCTTCCAACAATTTGATGAAAAGGTGTTTGCAGGAGAAATGAAGCCATTATTTAAGCATGACTTTTGAAGTCGTTGTAAGGTTAATGAATACATTTTATGTCCTATGCCAAACTTCATTTTCTCTGCCAAATGGAAAGCGGTAGGAAACCAGAGTAGGAAGAAATATCTAAGTTGCCTTGGACGTGAGAAAACCGACAAATGAGGGCGCGTCTGCGCGGAAAGCCTCTGCTTCCATCCCGTCCGGCGACGTAGTTCCTCAGGCGGAATTATAGTCCAAGCTCAGTAAAGGCAATAACAACGAAATAGGCCTACGTAGGCGAACAAAATTAGCAAATCAAGCAAGTGAAAGCCTTCGCTTCCACTCAGCATCTTGCGCCAGAATTAAACAGTTTCTCAAGATATTGAAATAAAAGACCGGGTTCTCTTTCCGATTGGAGCATGCCATTCCTTCCGATCAATGAAGCGTTCAGGGTGCGTTAAGAGCCCAGTTTGTGCCAAGAATTGTGTTAGCATGCGTGTGCTGTTGATACAGTTGCGATGAGTCAGCGCGGTCTATGCGCTCGCTACAAGATTTGGGGAGAGGCGTGGAGGTGACCGACACTTCCGGTACAGCGTGCTGAACGCTTGGAGAGCAGACACAGGGGATGAATACCGGCGAAACCGGACAAGGCGTTCAGAGAAGACTCTTTGATGAAATAGGTATGGCAGGTCCAACCAGAGAAGAGGAAACCTTGAAGAAATGGCAGGAGGGAGCCTGGGAAGCTGTGTTTGGGTTTGAGGAGTCGAACCCTAAGCTGAAGGCGAAGGTGGTTTCAGACACAGGGGAGCAGGAGGGCTGAAGAGGATGGAGAAGTTTTATTGGCTGTGGCAGCACGGAGAACAGTCGCAGTTACAGCAGGACCATGTCAACTGGGCAATGAAGAAGGGAGAGGAGGGGTGGAGGTGGCTGGGCTTGGCCCTAGGACCCGGGCTTCTGGCTGCCAAGCAAGAATGGGGCAAGTTAGATGGACTTTTCTTGTAATGTTTGCTCTTCTGATTTTATTTCTGTATTTTTAAGAATTAGCTCTGTTTATGTTGTATGAGAGAGGGAGGACGGGGTGGGGGAAGAGAGATGGAGAGAGGACCTGTGGGAGTTAATTCTCTTGGTCTACCATGGGAGTCCCTGGAATAAAATTCAGCCTCCTGAGCTCAAGCTTGGGAGAAATGCCTTTACTTACTGAGCTGAGGCCAGCCCCTTTCATCTCCTCTCTCTCTCTCTCTCTCTCTCTCTCTCTCTCTCTCTCTCTCTTCCATTTCTGAACTGAGACTAAGTCTCTGATGGTGTTTTACCCCTTTATATTTGTACATTTATGTACTTATCCAATGCTGGTGGATAGATAGAGTTTACTACCTCACAGGGAGTAGCCCTGTGAGTGTCCTGTGCTGGCGTTCTCTTCCTAATGGCATCTTGGGCACAGTCCCAGTGACATAAAATCCTGGTGCACGGCCATCAGGTCTCCAGGAAACTCAGCAAAACGATTTCGTCTTCCCCGGCCTTGATGCAGCATTCCAGCCTCTTTACGGGGAGGGGAGTTTTGTGACCTTCTGGATGGCAGACATATCTCTCGGGTTCTGTAGTGCGCTCCTTAAAGTTCGATGCCGTTCTTACCCAACACTGAAGAATGGCCCCGAGCAGGAAGTTAACATTGGTACCCTTCGCGGACCTAATTCCGAATCTCCCAACTGTTCCCAACAGTGCTCCATATGGCCTGGAAACATCAGGTCATGATTATATCTAGTCATCAAGTATTTTTAGGTGTCTCCAATATATAATCACTTGTCCTTGTATTTCATGAGCAGTCATTATGTTTTGTGTGTGTCTGTGTGTGTGTGTGTGTGTGTGTGTGTGTGTGTATACACTCATGTGCACACACATGGATGGGCCGGAGGATGTCAGATGTCTTTCTTTATTGATCTCCACCTGTTTTTTAATTATTCATTTTATTATTATTATTATTGTTACTTTCTGACCTCAGTTTCCCCTCTTTCCTCTCCTTCTAGCCCCCCATCTCTTCTGCTCTCCCCCCATCCATTCCTCCTCCATTTCTGTTTCTATTCAGAAAGGGCCAGGCTTTCCATGGATATTAACCCTACATTATATCAAGTCACATTAAGACTAGGCACCTCCCCTTTTATTAAGGCTGAGCAAGGCAAACCAGGGTCCCAACAGCCAGAAAAAGAGTCAGAGACAGCCCCTACTCCCACTGTAAGGATTCTCACACTAAAATCAACCTACACACTGTAGAATATACGCAGTCCCATGCAGGTGCCCAGGTGGTCGGTTCAGTCTCTGTGAGTCACTATGAGCCCCCGTAAGCTAATTCTCTGAGTTTTCTTGTGGTATCCTTGACCCATCTGGGTCCCAGAATCCTCTTCCCCTCCTCTGCAGTATTTCCCCAAGCTCTGCCTAGGGTTTAACTGTGGGTCTCTGCATCTGCTTCCATCAGTTGCTGGATGAAGCTTCTTTGACGACAGTTGGGCCAGGAATCAATCTATGAGTATAGCAGAATATCATTAGACATCATTACATTGACATTTTACTTATTTTTTGCCTGTTGTATCTGGTTTTATCCTGGGTCTCTGGACTATACAGCCTCTGAGTCCTGTCCCTTCAAGTAGTGTCAGGGTTGGGATCCCTTCTTTGGCGTGGGTCTCAGGCTGGATCGGTCATTGGTTGGCCACTCACACAATTTCTGTGCCACCTTTACCCCAGCACATCTTATAGGCAGAATAGATTGTAAGTAGACGGTTATGTGGCTGGGTTGGTGTCCCAGTTCCTCCACTGGGAGTCTTGCCTGGTCACAGGAGATGGCCAGTTAAGGCTGCCTATCCACTCTTGCTAGGAATCTTAGCTGGGGTAACCCTTGTAGGTTCTTGGGAGCTTCCATTGCAGCAGGGTTCTGTCTCACCCTGAAAAGAACCGCCTTTCCAGTCTTCTTTCCCAGTATTCTCCACCTCCATCTCCTGTTCCTGATCTCTGCTGTTCCCATCACCACCACCCTCAGTCCACCCATGAAATCTACTCTATTTCCCTTCCCAGGGAGATCCGAGATCCTCCCTACCGCTTGAACACTCTTTGTTAACCAGACTCCCTGGGTCTGTGGACTGTGGCATGATCATCCTTTTCTTGACATCTAGCATCCACTTAATAGTGAGCACATGCCATATTTGTCTTTCCAGATCCGGGTTTCCTCACTCAGTATGATTATTTCTACTTCCGTCCATTTGCCTGCAAATTCCATGATGTCATTGTTTCAACAGCTGAGCAAGACTCCAGTGTATAAATGTATCACGTTTCATCTGTCTTGGGTTGAGGGACATCTAGGTTGTTTCCAGGTTCTGGCTATTGTGGATAAAGCTGCTATGAACATAGTGGAGCAAGTGTCCTTGCAGTGGGATGGAGCATCCTTTGGGTATGTGCCCAAGAATGATGTAACTGGGTATTGAGGTAGATCGATTCCCAGCTTTCTGAGAGACAGTAATATAAACCTCCAAAGTGGCTGTACAAGTTTGCACTACCACCAGCAATGGAAGAGTGTTCGCCTTGCTCCACACGCTCTCCAGCATGAGCTGTTCTTTGTGTTTTTGTTCTCGGCCGTTCTGACAGGCATAACATGGAACCTCAAAGTCACTCTGATTTGCATATCCCTGATGGCTAAGGATGTAGAACATTTCTTAGAGTGTTTCTCTGCCATTTGAGATTCCTCTGCTTAGAATTCTCTGTTTAAGATCTGTACCCCCGTTTTTCATTTAATCATTTGGTGTTTCTTGGGCTCTTTATATATTTTGGAAATTAGTCTTCTCGCAAGTGTGGGGTTGGTGAAGATTTTTTTTTCCATTCTGTAGGCTGCCATTCTGTCTTTTGATGATGCCCTTCACCTTACACAAACTTTTCAGTTTCATGAGGTTCCAATTATTAATTGTTGATCTTAGTACCTGTGCTATTGGGGTTCTGTTCAGGAAGCTGTCTCCGGTGCCAATGCATTTAAGGCTATTTCCCACTTTCTCTTCTATCAAGTTCAGTGTCTGGATATTTGTTGAGGTCTTTGATCTATTTGGAGTTTTTTTTTGCAGGGTGATGGATATGTATCCATTTGCATTTTTCTACATGCCAACATCCAGTTATACCAGCACCAATTTGTTGATGATGCTTTTTTTTCCATTGTACAATTTTGGTGTCTTTGTCAAATATCAGGGGTCCATAAGTGTGTGGATTTACATCTGGGTCTTCAATTGGATTCCATTGATCTACCTGCCTATTTTTATGACAATACCATGTGGTTTTTATTACCATAGTTCTGTAGTAGAGTTTGAAATCAGGGATGGTGATACCTCTGGAAGTTCTTTTATTGTACAGGATTGTTTTAGCTATCCTTGGTTTTAGTTTTTCCATTTGGAGTTGTGTGTTGTTCTTTCAAGTTCAATAAAGAATTGTGTTGGGATTTTGATGGGGATTGCATTTGATGCAGATTGCTTTTGGTAGGATGATCATTTCTACTACGTTAATCCTACCAATTCAAGAGCATGGCAGATCTTTCCATCTTCTGATAGCTTCTTCAATTTTCTTCTTCAAAGACTTGAAGTTCTTGTCATACAAGGCCTTTCACTAGCTTGGTTAGTGTTCCACCAAGATATTTTATATTGTTTCTAGCTATCGAGAAAGGTGTTGTTTCCCTGATTTCTTTCTCAGACTGTTATTTAAAACTGATATTTTTGAGTTGATCTTGTATCCAGCCACTTCACTGAAGTTGTTTATCAGCTGTAGGAGTTCCCTGGTAGAATTTTTGGAGTCACTTATGTATACTATCATATCAGCTTCAAATAGTAAAGGTTTGACTTCTTTTCCAAGTCGTATCCATTCTGTTAGTCTGTGTCTTTTTATTGGTGTACTGAGACCATTAATACTGAGAGATATCAATGACCAACAATTGTTAATTCCTGTTATTTTGGTGTAGTAGTAGTAATTGTTGTTGTTGTTGTTGGTGGTGGTGGTGGTAGTAGTGGTCTCTCTCTCTGTGTGTGTGTGTCCCTTCTTTGGTAATGCTGGTGTGAGATTATTTATTTCCTGTGTTCTTGAGGGTATAGTTAACCTCCTTGGGTTGGAGTTTTCCCTTCTGTGTGGCTGGATTTGTGGATAGATACTCTTTCAATTTGACTTTTTCATGGGATATCTGGTTTTCTCCGTTTACAGTAGTTACAAGTTTTGCTGTGTGTAGTAGTCTGGGCTGGCGTCTCTGGTCTTTCAGAGTCTGTCTCACCTCTGTCCAGGACCTTCTGCCTTTTAAATTCTCCTTTGAGAAGTCAGGTGTAATTCTTATACATTTGTCATTATATGTTATTTGGCCTGTTTTCTTGCAGCTTTTATTATTCTTTCTTTGTTCTGTGTGTTTAATGTTTTGATTATTATGTGGTGTTGGGGGGGGTCATTCTTTTCCGGTCCAATCTATCTGGTGTTCTGTGTGCTTCTATGTCCTTACCATAAAGAGAAGCTTTCTGTTCTCTATTTAATTAGCTGTTTGTTCTTATCTTTGAATCCATTATAGGCATCTCCTTCTTTAGATTAAGAAAATTTTCTTCCAAGATTTTTGTTAAACACATTTTCTGGGCCTTTGAGTGGGGACTTCTCCTCCTTCCTCTACTCCTAGTCTTAGGTTTGGTCTTTTCATATTGTGCCAGATTTCCTGGATGTTGTGTGTCAGGAATTTTTAGGATTTAACATTATCTTTGACCGATGTATTTATTTTTTTTATTGTGTCTTCAGTACCTGAGATTCTCTCTTTTGTATCTCATTATATCTCTTTATCTGTTTTATCTCTTGTATTTTGTTGCCTTTGTAGTTTCTGTTCACTTACCCAGATTTCCCATTTCCAGAATTCTCTCAGTTTGTGTTTTCTTTATCACTTCTATTTCCATTTTCAGGTCTTGAATAGTTTTGTTTCCTTTAACTGCTCATTTTTTTCCCTTGGATATCTTGACATTCTTTAAGGGATTTATTGATTTCTTCCCATTATTTGATAGTCTTTTTCTTGATTTCTTTAAAGGCTTTATTTATTTCCTCTTTAAAGATCACTATTGTCTCCATAAAGTTGGTGTTAAGGCCGTTTTCGTGGGCTTCCATTGTGCTGAGATACTCAGGGCTTGCTCCAGTGGGTTGACTGACTATGGCGGCGACATATTACCCTAGCTCTTGTTTGTGTTCTCAGCACGTCCTGCCAGGAGGTAAACGGCCGTGCAGTGTCCCTCTAGTGTCTCTCTAGTCCCCTTAAAATTTCCTCCTTCAAAGGAACTATTGCTGATTCTCAACTAGATCAATTCATTTTATTTCTTATCAATCTGATTTTCTAAATCCATCTACATTTATTAACTTCGTCCTTACCATAAGGAGAAGCTTTCTGTTCTGTATTTAGTTAGCTGTTTGTTCTTATGTTTGAATCCTTAAGGAGTCTTATTTCCATTATTATTTAACCTGTTAATACTGGGTAGCTTTTTAGGCTACTGCACTGAGTTTATAGGCATGGGAAGAGAAGTCAGAGGAACAGAGAAAAGGGGGTGAATGGCCAGTGCAGCCAATCTACCTCTTTGTCATTCATTCTGCAGCTTTTCAAACTCTGCCAGGCCAGGTGCCTCCCGCTGCACCTGCTGGGAGGGAGGCCTAGGGAGAGGCAGCCCAGGGGGAGTCGGGACAGACTTTCTGAAAGGGGCTGTGTAAATGCTATGGATAGGAGAACAGAGGTTCTAACCTGCAGGAAGAAAATGATCAGTTTCAATAGTCTGGCAAGAATTTTCTTCCCAAATGAACAAACCAGTTAGATGTGAGAAAAGGAAAAAGAGAATAAAGAAAGAGTGGAAAAGGCACTGGGGACAAAAGTGACATCTCCAAAGACAAAAAAAAAATGGCGATCACATTTCTTCTGGAAATCTCGGGAGGTAATGGGCTCTTGACTATCAACTGCAAAGGCTGCTGGGATGTGATGTCCACCTCAGGCTTTGGATGCATTTTTACAGTCGCAGATTAGGGGTCAGAAGTTCAGGAGGCAAAAAATCCCTATTGCACCAGGGAACTGAAAAAAAAAAAAGGCACCCTCCCCTCACCCCCAGTATCCACAGTCAACAAAACCAACTCTACACTTACATCAAAGCCCGAGTTGTCAGGTCTGGGAAGGCTTCTCGGAGGAATCCTGAGGTTCTGTGGAATTTCCGTTTAGACATTTGCTTCTGGCTCCTGAAAAGGTACCCACAGGCCCTTGGCACGAGGAGGATCTGACTGCAAAACAGGAACATTTAGCTTCATTTATTTTATCCGCATGACTCACAAGCAGATGTAACCCTGAATGCAAGTTATTTCAGAGTTTACGTTAATCCCAAAGACGCAGAAATGCAGTATGCGAGCTGAATTCCCAAAGAACCAAAAAGTTCTCAAGTTTTTCCAAGTAATACTTTAACCTGAGAGCCTTTCTAGCCCTTGGCTTCACACTTGCTGGCTCTGCCGTTTGAAGGACAGAGAGGCAGATTACTGTGGTTTAAGATGTCTGGGAGCAAAAATCGGAATGTGTTCATTACCCTGTTATCCCATACATAATACTCCCCAAGAAAATTCAAGTTAAAGGCTCTGAATCTTGGATTTCACTTCAGGAAAGGCTGCCTAGCTGCAAATGTAGGTCACACAGTTTTAGCATCCTTTGTGGGTTTCCAGCTGTCTGCTGAACTCTGAAACAGAGGAACGCGGCTTTGTTTCAAGGCGCAGCACACTGGAGCAAAAGCCCGAAGTGATTTCCTTACTGAAGTTTATTTTCCTTTACCTTTTTCACTTCTGGTTTTTCACTCACTTTGTGGTCAGAATTTTTAGGTAAACAAAAGAATGCAGCGTTTCCCTCTTTCTTTTCCCCGGTTTACAAATAAACCTCAGGCTTGGTAAAAGTTAAATCAGGTTAATCTGATTGGCTGGGTGGTAGCGGCGGCGCATGCCTTTAATTCCAGCACTCGGGAGGCAGAGGCAGGCGGATCTCTGTGAGTTCGAAGCCAGCCTGGTCTACAAGAGCTAGATCCAGGGCAGGCTTCAAAGTTACAGAGAAACCCTGTCTCGAAAAACAAAACAAAACAAGCAAACAAACAAAAGAACAGCAACAAAACCAAATAACAACAACAACAATAACAACCAAAAACTGGCCTGTAATAGCTGAGATTGTGCTTAATACAAACAACGAGAAGGTAATAAGGAAGGACTCACTGAGCACTGGGCACAGGAGTACAGGGAAGACAGGGCCATATTGCAAACTGGATGTTCAAGGATCCTGATAAAACACAACAGCAAATGGCTAAGTATCCTCCGAGTGTTGTAGAAACCCTAAGAGAGCACAATTGGAGGAAGAAAATAAGAAGAAACGTGAGGTCTTAACCTTGGGCTGCCCCCAAATTCATGTGGTTGTAGGGCTCCCTTGCTCTGCCTTGCTGAGGGCAGGCGAGCCAGGGGGGAGGTGTCCACAATCTGTGCAGTCAGCAGTGACCAGAGCAGTCACACGGTAGAGCATGAATTGAGGACAGTCACAACGGTAGCTACCAACGGATGGAGCGTCCCTGTGAGTGGGAACACTTAAAATATGTCCCATCCAAAGCCTCCTGTGTGTAAGTCACAGCGTTGCAGTCTGTCTGCCTTCACACAGGAGAGCGCGCTGATGTAATGGTAACTTAGACACGCCCACCACGAGGCAAGGCGTGGCAACGGTGCCTTAAAAATTCTAGAGGAGCCAGGGATAGCGTGCCTACCTGTAACCGCAGATAGGTGGAGGTGGGAAGATGGAGGGTTTGAGGCTAGCCTGAGCTACGCAGTGAAACACTGTCTTAAAGCAAAACCAAGTAAGGAAGTGTTTGGAAGACCTGAAGCAGCGGCTAATCTAGGAACTGGAGATTTGGGGGTGTCTGACATGGAAGGCATTGGAGTTGGGCCTTGGCGATGAGTAGAGATATACAAGGCAGAGAATCTAGGGTTAACAAGGGGATGGGAAAACCACAGAGCAGATGCTAAAAGCAGGGAGGCCCGAGTGCAAGGAGATCGTGTTTGGGAAGCACGAGGAACAGCGCTGGTATCAATTAAGATTCGCTTCAGCTGCAACTGATTAAAAGGGAGAAAGGAATAGATAGCAAAGTAAACACGGTTTGAGCAGGATAGAGTCTCCCTTTTGTCTTACATTAAGGAAGCTGGAAGTTGTGGGGTCCACGGCCGGTAGAAACGGCTCCAAACACCCAGAACCCAGGTTCCTTCCTGCGCTGTGCCGGCATTCTTACTAATTGGTCTCCGTCTTAAGGTCCGAGATGACAAACCAAGCCAGGCCCCGAATCCACATTCTGCCCAGCTGTCCGAATATGCACGAGAGGGAGTTAGTACCGCCCACCATGTGAAGGCGCCTCCTACAGGTTGTGCACGATATTTTCCAAGACTCCCTATTCCCCAGATGTCTTCATTACTGTTCTGTTAAAGGCTCTAACCGCAGGTCCTTGGGGAGGAGCGGCCCAGGCAAATAAGGGCAGGCACTCAAGGAAGAGACCTAGAGGCAAGAAATGAAGCAGAGGCCGTGGAGAAAGAAGGTGGCTTACTGGCTTGCTTCTCACTGATGGGCTCAGCCTGCTTTCTTCTACAACTCAGAACCACTTGACCAGGGTGGCACCAACCCTCCCACATCTCTCATTCATTAAGAAAATGCACTATAGACTTACCTACAGGCAAGTCTCAATGGAAGTTCCTCTTCCTAGACAACTCCAGCTTGCGTGGACAAAAATAGGAACAAACAAACAAAATACCCCTCCAAACTCAAAAGCCAATCAGACCACCAAAACTTGATAAACTAGACTTAACTCTAAGGTCGGCTGGGAAATACAGTGTCCCTGTCCCCATGTCAAAGTCAAGGGGACTACTTCTAAGAAGGAAAGAGTAAATACTGGGAGACAAGTCTTTTTCACTCCTATTGTGCCAAACATGTAGGCCCTCTATGAGAGATGAAACTTAGTTAGACTCTGAGGAATACAATGTTGAGGAGGTTGTAGGTGTACTTGCTGTTGCCAAATGTTCTGGAGTAGCCAAGGGACATGACCAAGACTAGACTTTAAGACATTTGCAATTCAAATGATTATCAAACAAGGTAAAATCTTCTAAGTGCCCTTTGAAAGCTGCTCCCAAGTTAAAAACAATAGGCTGCCTACACTGGAAGTCGGAGAGGCTATGTAGGGATGGGAGAGGAACCCAGGAGACAGTTGGCCTAGAACAGCACTCTTGGGAACTAAATAGTTTCTATAGCAATCTGGGAGACAAGATGATGAGGAAAAGGGAGACATGAAGGGAAATTCCAAGGTTGAGCCTCAGGAATTAGCAACTGCTGGTGTCATTTATAGAAAGGAAGGAAGAAGAGGAAGATGCTGGACCATAAACATGGAAGCACATTGGTTTGGCTCTAGGTCCTGTGGTTTGGGCATTCAAGTAGGGGTTTCCAATCAGATGGCTGGAAAATGAGGGGATTTGAGCAAGGACCTCCAGGCCAACCGGTGGCAGTTCTGGTCCTCTGTGGTGTTGCATTGCCGGGACTTTAGCAGTGGCTCAGGAATTATGATAGCACTGATTCATAGCCTATACTTGCAAATTCTCCGAGAGGCTGAGAAGGCAATCAGCCCCCATCACTCATTGGTATTGAAGTTTCCAATTATTCGAGGTGCTTTGGGCACATTTAGCACGGGCGAGAGAGACTTGCGTGTGCCTATACCACTATATTTCCAGAGGAATGTCAATAAGGCTGGGAATTTAATATTGGGCATGGATTTAAGGGGAGGGGAAATGCATGTTGAGGGTAATGCTAAAAGGCCCTTCTGAGAAGTTCTTACTTCAGGGTTTCATAATCTGTTTGTAAATCAACTATTCATTTTCTCAATAAATGTTTGCTGAGAACTGCTGTGGCGTGCTAAACACAGGTTCCAGGAGAGTAAGTAAGGTAAGCCTGGTCTGACTCTATGGGAGTTAGTCTAGACTAGGGGCTGGCAGACTACATCCTGCGGGTCAGATGTGGGCAACTGCTTTGCTGTTGTTTGTTGGGTTTTGCTTGAAAACAAAAAAATGGTTTTTACATTTGGAAATGGTTAGGAAAACACCATTTAAAAAAAAAAGAGGGATAGAGAGATTGCACAGTGGTTAGAGGGCTTGGTACTCTCGAAGAGGCCCAGAGGTCATTTCCTAGCACCCCCGTTGGGTTGGGTGGCTTTCAAATTCCTAGTACTCCAGCTGCAGCGGAGCTGACAGCCTCTTCTGGCCTCCGTGGGCCCAGCACACAGATGTGCATATACTCACAGAGACACACATATGTATATACCAGAGACACACGTATGTATATACACAGTCATGAAATTAAAGTCTTTAAAGCAGGGCTGGAGAGATGGCTCAGCGATTAAGCTCACTGGCTGCTCTTCCTGAGGATCGGGATTCGATTCTCATAACCATTTGCATCAGTTCCAGAGGACCCTGATGCCCAAGTCTGGCCCTCAAGGATGGGTACTAGGAGCACATGTAGCACACGGATGTACATACATGCAGGTAAAAATACACACATACACACAAAATAGTAACTTTTTAAAAAATTTAGTTTAAATGTTATTACATCATTTCCCCCCTTCCCTTTACTTCCTTCAACCTCTTTTGTGTCCCCTCCCTCCTACTCCTCCCATTCCTTCCTTCCTTCCTCCTTCTCAAATTCATGGCCTCCTTTACTTTATTATTGTTACACACACACACACACACACACACACACACACACACCCTGCTGAGTTTGTTTAATGTTGGTTGTACATACATGATTTCAAGCCTGCCTACTTGGTATTGCGGAACCAATTAACCAATTAGGGGTTCATCCTTGAGGAAAACTAATTTTTCCTTTCTCAGTAGGTCCTCGGTTGCCTTTAGGGGTGAGACCCCATGAGAGTCTCCTTTGCACACTAATGTGTCCCTTGGTGATGTCACGGTTTGGGTCTTGTTTAGACAGACGTGTTGCCGTGGGTTTCTGTAGGTAGCTCCCCTGTTCTTTCTAGAAGAAACAATCTCACTGCATACTTCTTCCCAGGCTTCTGGCTCTCACAATTTTCCTACCGCGTCTTCTGTGATGTTGAGCCTTAGGGGCAGGACATAAGTTGTAGATGTATCTTTGGAGACTCCATGAACAATGGTCCTCTGCATTTTGATCAGTTGTGGTTCTCTGTGATGGCCTTTGTCTGCTTTGGAGAGAAGCTTCCTTGTGGAGGGTTGAAAGCCACACTTCTCTGAGGGTTTGTCTTGTTTACACTTACCTGAGGGTACGTCTTATTTCACTTATCTGAAGATTTGTCTTATTTACTTTTCTACAGCTGTGGCTGAACATCAAGACCAAGGCAACTCTCAACTTGTTTAGTGGAGGATTATGTTTCAGAGGGCGAGTCTATGACCATCATGGTGGGGAAGACTGCAGCAGGCAGGCAGGCATAGTGCTCGTGCTGACAGTTCACATGTTGAGACAACTTTTGAAACCTTAAAGCCCACCTCCTCCGATAAACCCATATCCCCTAATCCTTCCCAAACAATTTCACCTACCAGGAACTAAGCATTCAAATATGTGAGCCTATAGTGGCCATCCTGGTTTAATACACAACAGGGTATAAGGTTAAGTGTTTAGAATGCAGTTAGGAATTTTGTTGGCCTATTAAGATGGCAATAGATTTTCCTCTAAGACCCATGGCCTCACCAGCCCCATGTAGTTGGCTAGGTTTCCGGAACCAGGCATGAGTTCCCTCTTGTTGAGCTTGTCCTATATCCAATTAGAGAGTTGTTGGTTACAACCCAGATACGAGCGCCACCGTTACACCATTAGGACTATCTTGCAGGACTGGTCGCTATTGTGGCTCATAGGCATCACAGCCGGATGTGACTGTCAATTGCTTCCCTCCTTTAGGCGGCTTGCCTCGTACTTGTTGGTTTGACGAAAGCTAGTTCTCAGGGAAGAGCCTTTCAAGTCATATCTAGCAAGATTTCTCCGTCTGGATTACATGGTATTTTCAGTAACATAGACTGAACTTCACTTTTGGGAGGTAACCCAGGGCAGCGCAAATGCCCTATATGGTTTTCCCGTATGCTTTGGACTTCCCTGACCAACTTGAAAAGAAGTTCTTATGCCTGGGGTTTATGTTAGATAGTCTGTGGCTGTTGGGGCATAATTCTTTTTTAAAACAATATGCATATGTATGTGTGTGTGTGTGTGTGTGTGTGTGTATTGTATGTAATTTTAGGTAAATATAAAATAGGTTTAAATTTTTTTAAATCTTAAAAGTGACAACAAAAACAACAATACTTTGTAATGTATGAAAAATATAAGAAATACAAGTGTTAATATTCATAAAACGTTTTAATTTTCACAGAACACCCATTAATTGCATATTGTTCCAGGTTGCTTTCACGCTATGATTGCAGAATTCAGTGTGATGGAGACTACACAGACTGCCAAGCCCGAGATGTTTAGTACTTCACGCTTTCCAGAAAGTTTACCAACTCCTAATCTCAACAGAATCATGCAGAGACGATCACCTTCCAAGCTTGTCTATGCTTCAGCAAGCTGGGTGAGTTTCACTGCGGCTGCGTTCAGTCTAAGGTCCTACAATACCCAGGTACGTGGTCGATCTTCCAAAGATGATCTGCTCTGAACTGTGGCCTTCAGGATTCAGAATTTTGGTAACATTGTCTCACTGTTCCTGTTGCTAATCTGTAACTTGCTTGTAACGAAGAAAAATACCTTTGGGGCTATGCTGAGTGGCTTGTGGACAGTCAGAGGAAGGCTTACATCTGGTCTCTCAGAAGGCTCCCTCTGAGAGCCATTGAAAAAGCTCACACAGTTCCCAAGATTAGCCCATGACTCACTGGATGGAGTTTAAAGAATAAGTCAGAATAAACCAGAGCCCTCAGCAAGACTTCGAGTGCAGCTAGCGTGTTTTGGAAGGTTGCCTAGGGAAGCAGGAATGAGGACACAGGGAGAATAATTAATTCTGAGATGATCAATCTGCCGTGTCTATGTCCACTACGAAGTAGCAAAGCCCAAAGTGGATCTGAGGCGAGGCCACACAGTAAGACAAATGCATCCTCCTGTTCTTCCACAGGGAATAGGCGTGCAGGTGAGGTGAGGCCAGCCCATCAGACCTTCTGCTACGACACCAGCAGAGGGGACCCTGAGTGAGAACCACCCAGTTAATCTAACAAAAAACTTTAGAAGTAATGAGAGTTATTTGTGTTAGCCTGAGAGTCTGGGGGCGAGTTATTACAAAGATGTAGAAACAGGGTTCAGATAGTGTCTTAGTTAGGGTTTCTATGGCTGTGAAGGGACACCAGGGCCACGGCAACTCTTATAAAGGAAAACATTTCATTGAGGTGGCGGCTTACAGTTCAGAGGTTCAGGCCACAGATGGGGACTTTGAAAAGTTCCGAGGATGGACATATGGTTTGGATTGTCCATGGCTGTGCAGGTAACATCGGGGTGCAGGTCCTCCCTGATATGGAGAAAAATCCACAGTCAGGATTGATATTCCACAGGTGCCTTGATGTAGTTATTGAAATATATGGAAATGTTTTCGTACCAACTGGGAAATAACTGGAATGACTTCAATAAGCAATAATATTCCAGTTTAGCTAAATTAGAGAGCCCATGCTCTGCGGCACAGGCTTTTCTGGCATGGGCGCTTGGAGTATGGGTCTGTGAGGCATACTAGGGCTGCCAGGTTATTTGTTCCAGGCCTTAGGGAGTGGTGCCCAGTTCCTAAAGTCTCGGGGTTTGGGATGTGTTCGTGGTGGAGCATAACGAGCATCATATACCAGCCGAGGAAGACTAATCTGGCACACTGCGAAGAATTCAACTGAACTATGCTCATGGGAAAAAAAATATGGTCCAGGCCCAGGCAGAGATTGTGAAGGATCTCCAAGACCCCAGTTGGTGACTAGGAAGCCATGAAGTTAAGCAACTGATCACGAGAATTCTGTCACCTCCCCTGCTCTGAGCCCACACTCTGGCCCACCACTTCCATTGCCGTGTGCCTGGTCCCTCTCTCAGTGGCCAGAGCAGACCATGCAGTGCGAGCTTCAGACACTGTGAGGTGAGAGCGCCAACCTCCCTACCAATCACTGCCGTTCCTGTCTTCCTTCCATTTCTTCTGTTCTCTTTTCCCATCTATGGTGACCCATCTTCCACCTTGTCTCATCATCCACTGGGGTCACCGGACACCCCTCAGTTTGTCCTCCTCTATCCTTCCTCCACCCAAAGCCTATCTATCTCAGGAAAGGGAAGGAGGTTGCCTAGGGAGTGCTGGGCACAGCTAGACTGAAATGGGGAACCAGGTAAACATTATTCTCCAATCCCCGGTGACCTCACTTGAAGGGGAAGCTGCTGAAAAAGCTCACACAGTTCCCAAGATTAGCTCATGACTCACTGGAGATGGAGTTTAGAGACGAAGTCAGTGTTGGCTTGTCTCAAAACCAGAGCCCTCAGCAAGGCTTTGAGTGGAGCTAGCGTGTTTCAGAAGGTTGCCTAGGGAAGCAGGAATGAGGGCACAGGGAGAATAATTAATTCAGAAGAGGGAGAGAAACAGAGAGGAGATGTGATGGCGTTGTTCTCCATCGTGGGCCACTGGGACCTGATACGGTGGGCGACCCTTTGATAGACTACACAGAACATGTCCCCTAAACCATGTCTAGTGGCTTAGGCCCCTAATTCTGGTTGCTTGGGAGGTTGAGTCAAGAGGATGGCAGAATGCGAGAGTCTCGGGCTCTGGACATTGCTTCCTGTAGATGCCAGCTTACCATGACTCGAAGTTGTTCCCAAGAGGTTTGCTTCATGGCACTGATGGCCTTTGCTTAGAGAAAGCCCCGGGGCAGGAGAACACAGAGAGTCTCTGCATTTGGGATGGGAGGTGAGTGTGTGCCTGGGAACTGACCAACTCAGCTGCCTCTGAATCCAGAGATTGGCAGAGGACAAACCCTGGCCGTGAGGAGAGTCTTCCTCCTCTGGTGGCAGACACAGACCATACCCGTCAACGTCCACGACTCGACGATGCTTTAGGTCAGAATGAACTAATAAATGATTTGTGCTACAACTTCTATGCTCTATTGGCAGTTTTCTATCATACTTAATCTAGATAATTTAGACAATAAGAGAAAGTGTGTTCTGGAATTTTCATTTATATGCCAGCATAGTTTTAATTCTACACTACTAACTATCGGAGCTTAAGCTGTTGAATACTTTTCTATACACCTTGAGGTAGTGTCGGTGTCTGCTAGGGCTCCCTGGTGCTGGCTGTGGATAGCTTGGCTATGTCTGGATGCAGGCTCCACTTCTGTCTTTAACTGCTCCTCCAGACAGCGTTGTTTCTCCTCTCCACTCCCTGACCCATGATTTAAATTCCCTCAAGCATTTACAGGGAAGTCAGAAGATCGGGTGGTAGCTGTTTCTTGTTCTTGTCATATCCTCTGAAGAGTCTTGCTGGTTCCTAGGTAAATGGCCATGTCTGATTAGGGAAAAGGTCAAGTGTAAGCCATGGAGGGAGGGACGAACCCCGAGATGCATATTTCAAGGTATTAGTACACTTCGCTAACACTTGCAAGAGGAGCGTCCCAGCCAGAGCGGAAGGCGTTACGAAAGGGTCTGACCATTGAGTGGGAATTAGTGCGTGGCTCTGAAATGGCTCGGATCTAAAGGCCACGAGGAAAATATGAAAAGGTCAGAGAGAACTGTGGGTTAAAGGAATCGGCACTTGCCAAGGCCTTTAGAATCGGGTATATGAGGGACGTTTGGGTAAGGACGGTAACGGGATGTATGTGCCTTCTTGGCTTCCTTCTGCAGTTCCGCTAAAATGAAGACAGAGGCAGGGTCAGTATGACAGCTACCATTACACGATGAGGTCCAGCCAAGGGATGTTTCCTTAAGGAGATATAAATTGACACATGCCCAACTGTTTGAAAGATGGAGTCAGGCAGTGGTGGCGCACACCTTTAATCTCAGCACTCAGGAGGAAGAGGTAGGCAGATCTCTGAGTTCAAGGTCAGTCTGGTCTACAGAGTTCCAGGACAGCCGGGGCTACAAGAGCAACCCTGTCTCAGGAAGAAGAAAAAAAAGGAAAGAAAGAAAAGAAAAGAAAGATGGAAATGCTGTCCACACTCCTGAAGAAGAATTTGTTGTGCAAGTGGTGAGAAGATCGATGCAATGGAGAAAGCACGGTGATGATCAACTCTGCGGCAGATAACAGCTGTCCAGGGCAGGAAGCGTGAGCTTCACTACTGTGGCTCAGAAGGGAAAATGTTGACGTAGCCAAATGTAGACGCAGGATATCGATCTAATCATGACGATCAGGTAACTCATCATGGGGAAGCACCAGAGACAGATGTCAGAGAACAAATCTCCTCTGCCACAACTCGGCACCAGCACAACATGCCTAAGACAGAACCAAAAGTCGGTTTGAAAGCTCAGTCTTGAGAGATGTGTGTAAAACACTAGAGTGGATCCAGAAATAGTTGTACAAGGTTTCCCTCAGAGAAACAGAAGGAGGTGACGCTTCCTCGGGGGAGTGTACATTCTATAGAATTTTTGGGTATGTGTATTCACGTGCATGGGGTACGTGTGTGCGTGTGTGTCCTGCTGTTTTTGGTATGTGTATTCACATGGGTGGGGCATGTGCGTATGCCCTGGTGATCATGTGTGCTTCCGGAGGCTGGAACTGTCTTGCTCAATCACACTACACTTGATGTGATGGGCGGCGTCTTTGGTTGAACCCAGGGCTCGCCAATTCAGCTAGTCTGGTTAGACCACCTATGGGGTAGGGAGGTCCTCTGTCTCTCGCTTTCTCAATTTCTGGGATTATAGACAGGCTGCCACACTCGCCATGCCATGTCTGTGGCTTTCAGAGATCCCGATCCGGTCCCTCACGCTGTACATCAGCCGCTTTATCCACCAAGCCGTCTTCCTGGCCCATGCAAAATGTTTGATTTTCCTATGTAAGCATACCGTAGCTTGGATTGAAAATTAAAACCATGCCATGGCAGGTGTTTTGGGAGGGGAGGGCATGGGTTGTGTAGGGTTGTGGGTTCTCTGGAGGGAGGTGGGGTCACGCTGTTCAGTAAAATAGAAAGAAAGCAAAGGGAAGACTTGGTCCAAGGAAGTCATGTGGCCAAGTTTATAGTTCAGAGTGCTTTTGTGCTGTTCTGAGAACAGATAGGGAGAACAGCCACAGGAGACCAGCTCAGAGGCACCACCCCCTCACTGTCATGGGAGAGGGGAGGGTCGTTTGGATGAGGGTAGTAGGGAGGGGGCTGTGGAGATGCAGAGAGGTGGAAAAATTCAGGATGTGTTTTGAAGAAAAACTGTTTAGTCAGTAAACATATGAAGGGATATCAGGAGGGGGAGAGAGCCTCTTCTTTATTAATAAGCACCATATGCAACTTCAAAATCATAGGCAATTGCTAAAATTTTCCCATGGCAGAACTATTCCCATTACTGCTGAATGTCGTGTGGCAAATTGGCCAAGATACTCATTTCAGCTGAGCGCCTTCGTAAACCACCCTGGCTGCCCCTCCATGGCCTTGCATCCGCCAGTCCCGTTTTCTTCAATTAAGCGGCTGTTTCAAAGCTGTGACATCTGTTTACCATTAATACATATTAATACAGCCCTCCAAGCGTCCCCAGGAAAGACGGGCTAGAAAACTGACATCGTATTGATATCATTTCTGGCCTCTTCCAGATGCATGCACGCTTTGATTCCAAACCAGCATTTTCAGAGTGAAATGCAGCAAAAATAAAAAAAGTGCAAGCTCAATGCTGCTTTAAAAGAGACGTGTCAAATCGCATATGGTTAAAAATCCCTCTCTCCCGGCATTTGCTTCCCTTGTTCCCAAGTGTGAGACTCTTGAGAACCCTCATAACCCCACAAACCACTCCCACACTATTTACTTCCAGGCCATCTGGCAGCTTTCCTTGGCTGTGATTGAAATTTTTTCTTAATATTTGCTAACAAAATTTGGGTTTTGTTTTCCTCCCGTGACAGCCCTTTTCATTTCCCCGTGGATGAAGATGTTCTGAGAGGCTCTGATCAAGGTTTAATTTAAAAAGGGGTGGGGGAGAGAACGGTCCAATAACTCCCCCAAAGCTCAGTCCTCCCCCACAAAGGCACCTGGATCCCATGCCTGTAGCTGGATTTGCTGACCCAGGAAACAGACAGACAGATACTCACGCCAAAGGAGAGTGCAGATCCAGGGTTTAGAACCAAAGCCACTAAGTGTTCAGGAGAGCTGGAGTGGGGTTTGCATGTTCCTGGAAATCTCTTTTTGTCTTATTTCTTTGCATATACATCTGGAGCAGTTTGGAAGCATAGATGGGGGATGAGTAAAGCGATTAGAGTATTTTGAATCCCATGGCGTGTGTAGCCGACAGGCGTCTCGACACTAGGGCCAAATCCTATTTCCTTGGCTCTCGGTAACACGTTCCCCAGCGAACTCACCAGACTCATAGAAAAGGCATTACGTGATCCAGCCATCATATTCCACATATGTTAGTGGTTTTCATATTTCCTGTCCTGTCATCTATCTTAGGAAGTTCAGTGGCACAGACACAGTACAGCCCATCTCGTCTCTCTCAGCGACCCTGTCTCTCTGTCTCCCTTCAGAGGCAAACATTGCTGTGAAGCTGTGGTCTTTCTTACCCGTGTTCAGTGTGCATCTGGATGTCCACAACAAACAAACACACACCACAAGTCGCGGTGTCGTGTACATTTAAAGTCTCCTCAGGAATGGCTCAAGGGTCTGCATTTTCTTTTGAAACTTTGCTTTTCCAACAACTTCTTCCTTTAGAACTTAGATACATCCCTGCAGCACCCCTGGCTTATTTATTCCCACTGTTACCTGGTGCTCTGGGGAATCCAAGCCACAGCCCGTCACCCATCCTCTTTCCCACATATGTAGGGTCATTCCGCGACCTTGTTCCAACCAGCTCTGCAGAGGAAGCCATCACTGTCACTAACGGCTTTAGCTGCAAGCTGCTCTCTGCGTCCATGTCTTAACCGCACAACTCTGGTGCCCCCCACCAGAATAAATCTCCCTGTCCCTTGAACTCAAGTTTGGTCATAGGCCTTCCCTTGGCCATTGGAATGCTATTGGGTAAGATGCAAGCAAAATCTGGAGGAGTTATGTGTATGCTGAGGTGGTACTCCTGAGTCTCTGCCATTGGTGCAAGAAGAATATGCTTGGGCTACCAGCTGAGCACCGGAGGAGGACAGAGAAGGCACATAGATCAGATCTAAGCATGTAGATGAATTCAGACTGCATCAGCGGATCCCCAACTGGGTATGACCTGTCCCCGCAGAGATCCATAGACGCATAGCTCAGACCATCTCTAGCTTACGGCTAGCTGAACAGGCCCAACCTTGACTGCCACCGAGACGCCAATGTTTGCTAGAAGACAAAGAACATCCTTCCAGGTGAGAGAAAGCATCTAAGATTTTCAGCCACAGGATGGCTGAATGTCAAAGGAAGTGGATTTTCAACTGGGCTGGATTTCTGCAGACAGGACGACATCCGCTTTCACCCAGGGAAAATTCATCCTCCTACGTTCTCACCAGCGCTTGTCCTTCTGTCTTTCTGTGCAGGTGTGACCTTCTGCCTGGTTTCTGTTGTTCTGACCCACCATGGTACCACAGTCTAAAAGTAGTAAATGAAAAGGTTCAGAAATAACTCACAGACTTTTAATAACTTTTACTGCAATGTATTATAATTGGTTTGGGTTTATGATTAGCTATTGTTTGTTTGGTTTTGGTTTTGGTTTTTCAAGACAAGGTTTCTCTGTAGCTTTGGAGCCTGTCCTAGAACTAGCTCTTGTAGACCAGGCTGGCCTCAAACTCACCTGCCTCCTGAATACTGGGATTAAAGGCGTGTGCCACCATTGCAGGGCTGATTAGCTATTATTAATGTCTCACCATGCTCAACTTAAAAAGTTTATCAAAACTAGACTATGTGCAGGGCTTAGCTATTCACACTTGAAGGCACCTGTGCAAGGGTGGGGATCCCTTGGGGGACGTCCCCCTGCAGACAAGGGCAGATGCTATAATGTCCCATTTCCCACTTACCTCTGCCCTTTCTTGTTTTCTTCAGAGACTTACAGATCTGGCTGGGATACTCCCCCCCCCCACCCCAGCCATTTCATCCCGGGCTCCAGAAGAAGCCATTTTGGAAATGGATTCTCTTGCTCCAATTCTTCTACCCACCAGCAGACAAGACCTTCCATCAGATTGTCCCGGTGACACCCTGTGAAGCAGTCACCCTTTCGTTCACGTAGAATCCACAAACACAGTGCCATCTCTGCTGATGCACACCACTGTGTTTTAGGGTGCTTTGCTCAGCAGCCATGGGTAAAGGACACTCAGCCGTCTCTCCAGGCAGCATCGAGCCATTCTGGTTCCGTTGCCGTGTGGGAGTTGGCCTCTGCTCGCCTCTGTTCTGTGCCTGGAGCTTTGCCGGCAGACATTGCCACTCCTCGACGGCTGCTTTGAACGTCTTTCGGTTCGTCCACGAAAGTTTCCGGTTTTGTTTTGGAGTCATGTCTTTAAATACTCTTTGCGTATGTCATTTCTCTTTAGCCCGAGAGCTCATTAAGCACGTGGCCAGTTGGGGCTCTCACATCATCGTGACACTTAATCTATTCATTTATTAAAAATATTAATTGGCATGTACCAAACACAGGCACTGTTCTAGACATTCTGGATGATAGCCAAGGCAGTAGGTGTGATGCTCACTCGCAGACAACATAAGGTCTGGGAGAAAGAATAAGGTCTACACGAGTTACTGTGATATCACAGAAACCGTGTGAAGGAGATAACACACTGTGGCTTGGAGAACAGACAGAAATTAGCCGTGTTGGTGGATGCTCAGAGTCAGTATGGGTGAATCCCGTTGCCGTGTGTGCTCCCATGTAGAGCCGTGGCCAACCGCACCATTACCCACCTAGAGTCCAGCACTGTGGCCCCGGTGACCGACCTCTTCCGACTTCCCCGCCTCTGCTCAAAGCCATTATTTTGGGCATGCCAATATGCGGATCGTGGAATCGTCTTCCATGCTTCCGCTTGCCTTTGAACTCATCACTCAGAACTCCCCGTGTCCTGAGACCTCCACGAGCTTACGCTTCTTCCGGTATGCCACGTAGATTTGGCGTCTCTAACTCTAGGCTTTCACAGTTCCCAGCCGCTGGGTTGGATTCTTCCCTTGAATGACATCTTTTTCTTTTTTTCTTTCTGTCTTTCTTTTTTTTTGTTAACCTATGCCCTCTTTCTGACTCTAAGACTTTCAAAACTTCCTTCTCGTGTTCCGTATCTCACTTAAACCCCTCATCCAAACCTCAAGATTTCTTAAACAGCCACACTATTGCCTCACAGCCCCTGGGGTGCATGCTCTTTGTCCTGTCCTGTATTCCCAATCTTGCTGCTGCTGCCCAGCGTCTGGAAAACCCTTGCCTGGCAGCACAGTGCTCTCTGCCATTGTCTCTGGCAGTTCTTGTTACAAATGTTTCATTGTCTTTTAAAACCCGTAAGTGTAAAGTATCAAAAGAGGGTGCTTTCTTATGGGGGGAGTGGGAGGGTTGCAAAATGACTGGCGGTGAGGTGTACCGTGGGGCCGGGGAGCATCTGTGGGAGCCCTGAAGGACGCTGGCCATTGGCTCCTCTTATTTCCTAGCAGGTCAGGTCGTTTATTAAAGGCCCAACGCTGACCAGTTTCTGGAACCTCTCATATAACTCTAGGGACAGCACAGCAGAAGTTTGTATTGGACAGAATCAATGGACAGAAAGATCTCAAAGAAAATCTTCTGTTCAGAATGAAAAAATAAGTTTTTAGCAGTCCGATTTCTGTAAGACCAGAATAAGCAGACTTATTTTTAAAACGTTACACACCCTTGTAGGTGAGGTGGGACCATGAAAGGGGTGTCCTGTGGGAAAGGGGAACGTGGATGTCACCTTTGAGATCTATCTGAAGGGCACCGTGCCTGCTCCCCAGCCTGTTTGTAAGAGCAACGCTTTTTACCTGAGCACAGCCTGCTCGGTGATGTGGAGAAGAGAGGGGGAGAGGGATGTGGAGAAGGTAATGTTTATTTAATCAGCAGTATAGGTGACGCCCCAAGGGATTTACATTTTTATTTAGTCATTATAGCAGCCCCGTGGAATAGGATTTTTATCATCACCCGAGATTTGAAAAGAAAGGAGGAGAAAAGAATTCAAGGTTAAGAGAGGCTAATAAAATTGGCCAAGAGCACACGCCTGATAATTAGATAAAATAGAATTTAAGCCAAGTAAAGGTGGGGGAGATAGAGTTCATTTATTCTATCAATTCCCTCTGTGTGGGGTCTCCAAGGATAGCTTCTTGCCTAGAACAAAGGATTTTTATCACACAGCTTGACGAAGGTTTGTTTGCGTCCCTTCCCCTTCCCTTCCTGCTTCTCTCCACCCCTCCCCTCCTTTCTCCCTTCTTCCATCTCCGTTTCCCTTCTCCGCTGTTTCCAGATCCTGTTTTACAAGCACATGTGCACACGCAAGTGCATGTGTGTGCAGAGATGCCTTCCTCTGCCTGCATGTGGAGGTCAGACAACAGCCTTAGTACCACGTGTCTCAATGGCTTTTCTATTGTTACCACCACGACCAAACCAACGTATATAAGAAAACATTTCATTGGGGACTTGCTTATGGTTTCAGGGGTGAGCTCCTGACCATCCCATGTCAGGGAAGGCAGCAGCAGGCCAGCCAGCACAGAGCTGGAGAGGTAGCTGAGAGCTTACATCTGGGCCACAGGCATGGTGGTGCGGGCGACGGGTGGAGGCTAGGCCTAGCATGAGCTTTTGAAACCTCAAAATCCACCCTCAGTGGCACACCTCCTCCAATAAGGCCACACCTTCTAATCCTTCCCCAAACAGTCCAACAAATAGGGACCAAGTACTTAAATAAATACAGGAACCTATGGGGGCCATTCTCATTCCAAATACCACCTCAATCCACTGTTTGCCTGTTTTTTTTTTTTTCAGGTCTCTTATTGGCCTGGAATTCTCTGAACAGGATGGGGTGGTTGGTCAGCTAGCCTTAGAGATCCACCTGACTCAGCCCCCTCAGTGCTGAGATCACGGGGGTGCATCATCACACCCCCCTTCCATGGGTTCTGGGAACTAGGCTCAAGTTTTTATATTTGCATGGAAAATACTTTCCTGGCTGTGGTATCAACTTAATGTGTTTGTTTGTTTGTTCTTGTTTTACAAGACAAGGTTTCTCTGTGTAACAGGCCTGGCTGTCCTGGAATTTGCTTTGTAGACCAGGCTGGCTTGAAACTCTCTCATATCCTCCTGCCTCTGCCTCCCAAATGCTGGGATTAAAGGTGTGCACCACTACCACCCAACTTTTGCTTGTTTTTTAGAGAAACATGATCTCATGGTGTCTCCTAGATCGACTTTGAACACAAGGTCATTCTGCACCAGTCTCCTGAATATTGGGATTGTGAGGTTTTACCAGATCATGCTGTCCGTAGTAGGTCTTTTCAAAATGCTTATTATAGGATTATCTAATAAGGAGAACACATCAGTAGACATGGTACCAAAGGAAGAGCAAGGCTTGGAAACCGGCTGGAGTCTATTGGTTCTGACTCGGCCAGCCCTTGGCTTAGAGAATAGGAACATTTAAGCAAGCTGCAATCATAGTGGGCATCTAGAATCACCACCAGAAAGTTGTTTCTGACCTATCATGGTGGTGTGCAAAATAGTTTAATTCTAATACAGTCTGACCAGAGCCTGCCCCAGTCATATTGTGCACATCCGTCATAAGAAGCCAGCCGCTCCCCTCTCCTGCTATTATTGTGGCCTAGATAGTTCTTAAATGACTTTTTAAGAAACTCTGGCTTGCACAGAGATATGTGGGGCAAGTGAAGAGATAGTGTCAAGACTCTATGCTTAAGCATCTCTCTGGATCCGCATCCCCTGTCTTGCCTCGCTGACTGGTATCTGCCTTCCGTCCTGGCGGCTGCTTGGGAGAGATGCGCTTGGCCAGCTAACTTGATCTCCCCTGATTACTTTTCCATTTAGGAAAGAAGGCATTTGAGATAGGCAGCCTGAGAGATGTGGGGTTTGGATCAAAAATCTGCTCATATAAACACTGATGCTTTCTTGAGAAATAATCCCCGTGAGAGGTGAAGTAATTTTGTATTTTAAAAAATGGGTTCTGTGACTCTTTGCCTGGAGACCAGTAGGCGGGGTTCTATAGGAACTCAAGCGAAGAAGAATTTTATTGTAGCAATGCTGTAAGGGGAGATCTGGCATGGCAGGGGGATCATGAGTGGATTTTTTTTTTTTTTGCCTGTATTATGATGTTGGAGCAAGAAAACGAGACAACCGTTGTAGGAACATTGGCAGTCACACATTCTTTATGGTCCCCTAGTCTGACTTCCGTGAATCCTTCCTGATTGACGTCCCACCGCGTAAGGAGTGTGTGCCACTGTGGGAGAATCTGAGCACAGAATTATTGATAACGTGCTTTATTTTAACTGAAATAGCAGTTCAGTTTAGCGTTTGACTGGCAGATTTTAATCTTTACTCTTTTGGTATGAGCTCCAAAAAAAAAGTGCACTAGCATGTGTTAAAATAAACTGTAGATATTTAAATCCCTAACCCGTTATCTGTGCGACATAAACAGAGGACCAGTTTATTAAAGGCTTACTTTGGGTTGCAACTTTTGAAATCATCTTGGAGTCTAGGAACCAGACAATCAAGGTCTCTGGAATTAAAATAGGCCCCATCATCAGCAGACAGAGGAATTTAACAGGAAGAAATTGAAGTCCGATTGAGGGAGAGAAAAATAATGGTCTCAAGGACATCTTAATTATGTCATCAAGCCCGAAATCAAAGACAGAGACCGAGGATGCAGTGGCTTGCCCCGTGTCTCCTCCTTACCCACACCCACCCTCTCTCTTCTCTGTGCCCCAGGAGCCAGGCGTGCTCCAAAACTGTTGACAGTTTCCAGTGCTCTCTGACATCCCGCTGGACTGGATGCACTGGAAGAAGGCTAAGGGAGGGATTTATTCCATCAGCACCCTCCCCAGGAATCCCCCAGAGCTAAAGGCTGCTCCTAGCTCCTGTCAGAAGGTGATGCCTACACAGCTCACCCCACCAATTCCTCTCTCCTGTCCCCTTTCCCAGGGGCTCTGTGATCTGGACCACCATTTGTGTTCCTTCTGCTATGGGTAATAGCATCTTTGTTAAACTCTACTCAAGTTATTGTTTTTTTTTTCTTGTTTTGATAAGTCTTCTGCTTCCTGGAGAGTCTTAACCCTTGAGCATTTGATAGAAATAGAGAAAAAGGAACGGAGAGATTGAAGAAGGAAGGAAGGAAGGAAGGAAAGAAGGAAGGAAGGAAGGAAGGAAGGAGAAGTCTGTGGGTTGTGGTGCTCTGAGACTTTGCTGAGACAGAGTGGATGATGTCTGCTAATGTTTGTCCCGTCCCGCCTCCCCATCCCCCCTCCCGTCCTCCTCCCCTTGTCCACCCCCCTCCACAACTTCTACAGGCAGAGCCCAAGGCTATGGCGCGCTGTAAAGAAGCATCAGGTAGTTGAAGGAGCCTCAGTGCTTGACCCTTGGATAACAGAAGCTAAGCAATGGCCACTTGGTAATTATCCTCCACGGAGACTGGCTTCTTCAGGAGGGGGAATCTATTGGATTTTGTTCAAGAGCCTTGCTCATTCAATGCATGTTTGTGAGCATCCTGGAGCTTCATTGGGCAATGGTTTCCAGGGTTTGGTTTTTGTATGTTTAATTATTTAGATGGTAGTTTTTCTTTTCTGGCTAAATTGAGTGCTCAGTATTTGAACTCAGCAGTGCAGAGACCTGTTTGATAATTCTGAAAGGAAAGTGTTCTTCGGGGGCCTCAGCTGAGAAAAAGATCTTTTTTTGTTCCTTTGCTATTGGAATTTAAGACCTGCAAGGTAAATTGGGTATATCATTCAAAATATGGATGAAATCAAGGGAAAATACCTTTAATAGGATATCTGGTTGTCTTAAATTTTAGTAATATGTAGGGAAATCATCTCACAGCCCATTTATAGGATGGTTTAGGCTAGCTAATTGGGTATTTAAAGCAGTCGGCATTATTTAGGGTCTAATTGCTGTATGCCCGCAAAAACAACAACACACAAAAAACTTAATGTGGATCAAGACAGTCAAGCATCCTGGCTCGGAGGACGTGCCTGCTGGCTAACCTGTGGCCGCTGAGCCAATTTCATTGCCCCTACAGGAAAAGAGAGGTAAATAGCAGGAACTTGGTTATATTTTGGCTTCACAGTCAGTCGCTCATATGGGGCTTATCAAATACAGATTTCCGCCATCACTGCAGTGTGGGTGGCCTTAATGCCTCACCTTGCTCCCTAAGCTTTGTATTTCGGCAACCAAACACCTCTATCTTTTGTACAAGAAAAGACGAGTGCCTGGACACCCAGCAGGCAGTCTTTAGAAAACATTACCCCATACTCTCTGGCCTGCAGTTACAGGGCATGGGGATTCTTGCTCCTCCTCTGCTCTGGGTGAATCCGTCATAATTACAAGTCCCCGAAGAAAAGGATCCAGGAAGGACAAACTCTTTGAGGATTTGGGGACCATGAGATGAGCCCCAGGCAGCGCCTACTAGGAGTCTTCCTAGATAGCTTTCTTCATTATCTTCCTTTGACCAGCTACGCTCTCGGCTGTTTTGCCTTCAAAAGGACTTTTAGGAGCCAGATGTTCTGCGCAGACTGTGTTTTGTGACCGTGGGACGAAGTCTGGGCACCTGGGAGGAGGGAAGTGCTTAAGGAACGATAAGGAAATGTCCGACTTACCGACCCATCGTCCATGAAGTGGCCCCACTGTGTGATGGGTTTTCCATTGTTAGATCAAACAAAGCAAGGGCCTGGGGGGCTTGTTTTGTTTTAGTCTCTAATGAGATACTCCTTTACAGCTGGAGTCTTTTAAAGGCTATCAAAGAGAGCACACTAGAAAAATTGCTAGATTATTTGAAGCATCTGTGATTTTTTTTAAAAGCCTTCCAAGATTCCATGATCTTAAAATCACCTAAAACAGCCTTCCCGTAGCCATTCTGAAGCTTCTACTTTAGGAGGGAATCATAGTACAGAGTAAGCCCTGAGGCTCCACCGAACAGTTTAATCTCATAGTTGTGAAAATGCCAGAATAAAATGACCAAATAATCAACACGATAACTAAACCCTATGGCCACCACCTGTGGAAGACTACATTCTAAAGAGACAAAGTGCTTTGGTCCATTCTGTCCTCTTTCCCCTTTATAACTTCATTCTCTCTGACTCTATTCACCAGAGACCGAACTCAGGAAAAACTTGCAAGTGATTGGCCAGGTAGCTAAGAGCACACACTTTAACTGGGCGCACAGAGTCAATCTACAGTAGGGACTGGGGTGTCAGGGGCACAAGAGGAAGATGATGGCGGCAGACCAGAAGTTACCGATGACACCATTTGTTGGGTCATAGTGCTGATGGCAGTAATGTGGCCAGCAGCTCTTAGCGGCATATACACTGGTTTCCAAGAAACCATAATTCCTTGTCCTTTTCGGATTAGGCTCCAAGTCTTATGTCTGTTTTAGAATGAAGTAAAATCATGTCCCAAACCTCTCAACTCTGCCTCCTCTCCAGGTATGAAGCTGCATATGTAAGTAGCACAGTATGGCGAGGCTGGGTCATTTTTTTCTTCCAACAAGTGAACAAAAATGTCAGTTATGGATGTCAAAGGAAGAGAACCCTAAAAGCCAAGGATGCTGTTCTGTCACCTGGTTATAAACCTGAGCTCTACGCCCTTCCTGGGCTCAGATTCTGAATCTTCACTTCTTAACCATATGACCATCCTCTAGCTACGTAGGTTGGTTAACCGTTCTCTGCTTTGGTTTTGTCACTTGAGAAACAGACCAAAATCCCAGTGCCAGAACCGTAAGTTTATTGTAAGCTGTTGATGGCAGGCACTCAGAATATTGCCTGGCATATAGGAGGTGCTGTAACTACTGGGAAGAATGTGAGTTTCCATTTGTAATTATTAACGGACATCGACATTCTTGACCCATCTCCTACAGCTTACCTCATTTTAAATTTTATTGTCTTAGCCTATACGCCACACACACCTGTTTATAGATAACTACAGAAGATGGATGCTATTTGACTCTCGTAGTTCACATTCTGAATCAGTTGCCAATATTAACAAAAAAGTCATCTTACTTTATTGTTCCAGATTTACATCTGGCGTTGACTGGCTGGATCTGAACAGAAGTTGCTCTTTATGAAGTGGGTGGATGCCAATTAGCTCCCCAAACCAGGTCCACGTTTAGACACACGCTGGCTACAGTACTGGTGGGCAACTCATCCCTGGCACCTGGCAATGTTTGCTCCTCAGCAATCTCAGATGTGTGGGGGAAGTTCCCAAACACATACAACGACGTGCGGATTTCTTTGCCAGCATGATTCCTGGACAGCTTGGCGCTGCTTGAATTCAGCACAAGCCCCTTGTCTGTGTTGCCACCTTGCCTGAGGTGTGAGGGGTTGCCTCAGAGATGCGCTCATGGGGTTTTCCCTCCAACAATTGACAATGGAGCCGCTAGCCACACTGCTTCAATTTCCAGTTCTCCATAGCCCCCCCCCCACCCCCACCCCATGGTATGGATGATCAGCCCCTCCTGTGTCTTGCCCCATGACTACAGTGGTCACTTTTGTTGAAGCTGTTCTCTTGACTTTGAGGGGATCTCACCTTAGTCCTGACACCAGCGCCAGTTCCTCCACTGGTAGGTTGAGCTCTACCTCTGGGTCCATCTCGGAACATAAGAGTTGTTTCTATCTCTGGATGTCCAGGATGTCCAAGCCTTGCAAGAGACCTATACTGGAGTTGTGTTAGGGCATGTTTTATTCTTTCTGGGTTAACTCATTGCAGCAAAAGAGGAAAAAAAAAAACCAAAGCAACAAAACCCACCAAGATAGAAGTGAGCAATTTTCATGGTGTATAAATTGTTTCAGTAGTCCTGCCCTGTGCTGTCTTCTCCGCTGGACTGTGGGTTTCTCGAGGATGGGGCTTTTTTTCACACAGTGCTTTTACCTTCACTTCTTGCCATAGGTTCTACTATATAATATTTGCTAATAAATATTATTTCAATAATTGATACCCTTCAGTTCGGTATGCAGGCCTCTTATTTCTCGGGGGACATAAATTTTGATGCCGCTGTTTTTCAAGGACTATGATTCAAAAGTAGCCCAGTGTAGAAATCCGCAGATCTTCAGATGCAAGCTGTTGGATTTGCCTCATTCCACGAAAGTCCCCCCTCAGACACTTAATAGTGATGACCGCTGATGCCATGACCGAGCAATTATCTCTCTCTCTTTCCTGGAGTCTAGGCCGGGCTGTTCCAAAGCTTTAATCCTCACTCGGCCACACTGATTTCTATCATTTAAAGTTATTTTTGCAGTAATGAATACACACTTCTTATCTTGGGGGCTAAAACTCATCGGATAATCTGGCCATCTTTTGTTTGCTACCGCTTGGGAGTTCACATCTCTCTGGAATACAGGTGACTTGACCAGGTAAATTGTACTAAGGTTTGCGTGTGATTTCCCATTAATCACGATTATCAATTCATGAATTCCTGATAAGCCCCTTTGGTTAATCTGATCTTTCACCTCTACGCTTGGAAGCTGAATTAGGGATAATTGCATGCATTCTGCCACTTGTGACAGTATTTGAGCTGATTAGCTTGGGGCGGGCTGATTAGGTGGTGACTACCATCGTGGGAAAAGTGTGCATTATCGCGGGCTATGTAGATGAGCTTGCAGTGATATGTATTGCAGACATGGAACCAAAAGGAAGCATTTTTATTCAAATCAGAGACCCTCTCAGCTGTACTCCATAGGCTTCATGGTTCATGACAGTCACTGAATAACTATGTAAATTCGGCTGCACATTTTGCTTTTTATCGGCTGTCCATAATGACTCTCCTCTCTTTGCTAACGGAAAGGAGAAAGCATAAATAGAAAGTTCTGACGGGTGAGATGAAAACCTACAACAAAGACACAGAGGGCTTTCATGTGATTCTCCACCAGGCACGGGCAGCAGCCCTTGCTTCTATCGACTGCCGAGCTTTCTGAACCACTGTGGACTCGATCTTAGAGAGATCTGGGTTGTCACAGTGCGTGCAGAAGGTCTGTCTGGTCTCCCCTGCAGGCCAGCCCTCCTGTCTTCCTGTGCCCTCCGTCTTATTAGCTCTGGATGGAGTGGTAATCCAGTCTGCTGGATGTTTTCCTCTTGCTTATCGTCAGTGATTTAATCCTTGCTGCCTCTAAAAGCCTCCATGTGCATAGCCTGCTTGGTTTCTGCCGGTTGCAATTACCTGATGTAATCTAGGCTTCTAATTTTCCAAGAGAGTATCGCGTGTCAGCAGTAGCTACCCTGAAAAGTAATATAATAAGTAGGAGTGTTTCCTGCTCCACCCTCCACCTGACAAACCTCTCATTTGACTCTGTGTTTTAAAATATCTTTTTAATCGTTAAAGAAAATTAACATTTATTTGTATATGTGTGCACGTATGCGTGTTCATGCACATGCATGTGTGTGTGTGTGTGTGTACACACAAGCTTGTGCCCTAGCACTAGTATACATTCAGAGGTCAGAGGGCAACTTTCTTTCCACCATGGGAGGCTTGGGGCTTGGACTCAGGTCACCAGGCTTGGCCATGGACACCTACCTCTATCTCCTGAGTCATTTTGCTGGCCCTGAAATGCCACATCTGTGCATAAGATGTACAGAGAATGAAATGAAAATATGGTGCCCTAGTGTGGTGATGGCTGGGGACTCTTGAATTATCTCAATCTATCTGATTCAAAATTTTCTTGGAAAAATACCAAGAAGAAAGCTTAAAAAAAAATCAGCGAATGCTGGGCGCTGGGTGGACGGAAGGCAGCCATAGGCCCACCTACAGCCTTGCACCCCAGGCAGGTGCTAGAGGGGTCCCGATCCATGAATAGGCCTGTGGTGCAGAAATGGAGGAGAGGACGCAGAGTGGTCCCCTGCACTGTGGAGAGCATCAGAACTGAAGATGCGGAAGTGGCGAGGGACAGGTCTAAGCTGCTACCTAGGGCCCTGTGATGTTTCAGACCGAGCTGCTGCAGAGGGTCGTGTCTGGGTCCCTGCCCCACTTGCAAAGGGGGAATCAGTGTTAAAGTCTGCAGTGCGTGTTACCACGAAGGCCACTACCTGAGGCCACACTGGTGTTGCAGGGGCTGTCTCTGGGGTCATCGGCCCGAGGTGTGGCCTAGAGCCGTGTTTGGGTCCATAGCCCATGTTTCCATGAGGTGGGAGTGGAGATGGGAGAGCTGGCCTCTGTGATCTGGACACTGGAGAAATGGTCCTGTTCCTGGAGGACCACCTCAGTAGGAGAGCTGGCCTCAAACGTGGGAGCACCAGCTCTACCTCTTGTTATGCCCAAATCCGCAAAGTCCCCCAAAAGCCAACAAGGAGACCAGACTGAGTCATGTATGTAAAAGCAAAGAGCCTTTATTTTATGCAAGTTTGCAAACTCAGTCTCGCTGCATGTCCAACGTATTGGAATAAATGGAGAGCCCCAAGCTCAGTCAGAGTAGGGTTTTCATAGTCGTAAAGGTGGGGGTGAAGGGTTTCTGAGGTTCAGGACCCCTGATTTCCTGACAAATGTCTAGGGGTATCCTGGTGAGTGTGTGCTGGCAGGTGGTCCTATCTACAGTGGTTGGAGTGTTCGGTTAGGCATTTCCTTTGGATGGTCTGCTCTTGGGTGGTGGTTGGTTAATGGCAGCTTGTGGTCCTTCCTGCAACCAGGTATTGCTTCAGGGTACACTACTGAGACTCACGTATTTTCCTTAGGTGAGTTCTGGGGATTTGAACTCAGGTCCTCATGCTTGTGTGGAAGATGCTTTACCCACTGAACCATGTCCCCCGCCCCAGACACTTAAGTTGTCTTTGTAAGGACATGCATTGTATAACTTGCACCTTTTCTTAGTTAGCTGAAAACATTCTAAATACATGCAGCTCAATAAAAACATTCAGAAGACAGATTGAACGAGCTATCACATAATCCACGTAAGAGCTCTCATCTGATTTTTCTATAGCAGTATGACTGGGTTTAGAGGTATATGGTTAACCCTCCAGAGCCTTGGTTTTAACCTGCTTGTTGAACTCATAGGAGCGTGGTTAGGGTGCAGCAATGTTCTCAAGACCTTAGCTGCACCGCCTGTGAGGTAACAATGACGTCTACTATGAGTCAGGATGAGCGATGTTTTTCGGAGCTAGCGGTGGGATCCGGGTGCCACGTCCATGTGGAGAAACAGCACTGTGGTCTTTTTCTCCTGTGGTACATCAGGACACACTATGATGTATTTCCTTCATGAATGGGGTCTGCCGAGCGAGTCCAGGGACACCCAGAGATGGACGAAGGAGCAGAGAACACACAGCTCTCCTCGAAAGCATGAAGCAGAGGTTTAAGAGTGTCTGGAGGCAGAGGCATGGCCTTCGCCACATGTGGTAAGATGTGCACCCGAGGCCTAGAGGCTTGCCCAGCAGGAGCTCACTCATGTAAGGGAGGAAGCGCAATGAGGAAGGACAGGGAGGTGAGACCTCCATGTTTGCCTCTGATTTGGCGGGAAAATTAGCTTAAAGGGGAAACGAGATAGAGGTGCTGTCTTGTCATCTCTGACAGCTGGCCTGTGCGGGGGAGAATATGGGAAGACAAGAACATACAAACTAGGTCTGTGCTAACAAAGTCCTGGTGACTTCCAGGAGTGTAAAATCCAGAGTTCTTCTCTGGGAAGAACTGGATAGGAGAGAGAAAGAAATGAGGCAGGAGAGTCTTTCGGGGGTCGGAATGGGCTAGACCGGCGTGTCAATGGGGTTTTAAAGTGCTGGAGCAATCAAGCTGAGGTTCAAAAGAAGAGAGAGGCACACAAAAAGCCTGTCTGGGTCACTTGAAAGCAAACTGACAAGATCCCTGTCAGGTCCTAAGGAAAAGGATGGATGAGAATTCAAATGCCGTACTGCGAACTTCTGGAAGGCTTCCAAGGTTGAGCAAACCCGCGCTAGAGGCTCAGAAGGAGGTGCAGGTGAACTGCCTGCGGTAGAAGATCTGGGGAGGAAATCATCACCTGCAGGTGAGAGTCAGGGAGGACAGCTAAAGGCCCCATCTTGAATGTAGATTTGCCTCCTCTTAGTGTGTGCCGTACTTGGGCTTTGGGGATGCTGGAACCAAGCACACACTCATTACTGACAAAGCCCCCCCCCCAACCCAAGCACCAGGGACAAGGCCAGCAGTCCTACGTGCGCTTCTTCCCTACAAGGAAACACAATGAGTTGCATGTTGGGACACCAGGAATGATTTCACCTGAAGGCGTAACTATAGCAGTGGCCGTGGGTGGCTGGGCAAACAGGAGTCTATAAAGCGCAGAGATTCTGCACCCAGAGTTAAGCTATTGCAGTGACCGGGTGTGGTTGGTGAAGGGGTGCGAGGGCCCATGGAGGATGCTGTGGCCTAGGGAGGGCTTGTTGGGAGAGTGTCTCCTACCCATACCACCCTGCGTTCTTCTGGCGAGTGATGGGATTCAATAGCTTGGCACAATGCTACGATTCTGTAATCCCAGCACTTGGAGAGAGATGCGGGAGGCTGAGGAGTCCAAGGACAGCTTCAGGTGCATAGCTACTTCAAAAAATAATAAAATAGCATGCATGTGTGTGCGGACACACACGCACGCACACATGCACGCACACACACTCAGGTGGTGGAATCTTTCCAAGCTGTGTTGAGTCTTGCTAATATTTTTTTGTTCATTTTATTTGTTTGTCTATTGGTGTTATTGTGCGGTGGTATCAGACTGGAAAAGTGCCTGTACCATTCAAGTCCAAAGGGACTGATGGGAGAAGAAGGGGGAGGGAGGGGAGAATGAGCGAGGGGAATGGAGCAGTGAGTGTAACCAAAGGATGGAGCACGCTTGTACAAAACGTCAACATGAAATGTACAATGCTTACAATTAAAAAGATAAATATGCCGGGCAGTGGTGGTGCCCGTCTTTAATCCCAGCACTCTGAAGGCAGAGGCAGGCAGATCTCTGTGAGTCTGAGGCCAGCCTGGTCTACAGAGTGAGTTCCAGGATAGTCAAAGCTACACAGAGAAACCCCATCTAGAGAAACCCCACAAAGATGTTAAAAATACATAAATCCACGGAGCTGGAGAGAGGGTTCAGGGGTCAAGAGTACTTGTTGTTCTTCCGGAGGACCTAGATTTGGTTCCTAGCATCCACATGGCAGGTCACAGCCATCTGTTGCCATCCTCAGATCTCCAAAGACACCAGGCACACACAAGGCACACATACACGCATACATTCATACACATAGAGTAAAGGCAAATAGATCTTTGGAAAACTCAAAAGATAAATCCAGTATAATTATAACTGAATCTAAATCTTGATCTCTGTGCCTCCAAAGAAGTCTAGCTCTGATGCGGGAGAATTGTCTGTATTCTGTCAATCATATTTTAACAAAACGCTGATTGGCCAGGCAGGCAGTATAGGCGGGAAAACCAGACAGGAAGTAGAGGTGATGCAATGAGAACAGGAGAATTCTGGGAAGCAGGGAAGTTCCTCTGCCACTCCTGCGCAGACCACGGAAGAGGCAGCATGTAACTTGCCCTGCTGAGAAAGGTACGGAGCCATGTGCTAGCATAGATAAGGATAATGGGGTAACATAAGTTATAAGAGCTAATAAGTAGCCTGACCTAATGGGCCAATCAGTTTATAACCTTATGGAGTCCTGTGTGTGATTCTCTTTGGGATTTGCTGACTGTTGGGTACCGGGCTGGACGGGAAACCCCGACAAGCCGGCCCCCTCATGTTACATAGCTCTCTCCTGTTTTGAGTTCTTCTGTTTTACAGCAGATGTCACCCCAAGTCACCAAACGTCAGAGAACAACTGACCGCAGAGTGCCCATCTCCGGCTGACCTGTCTCTGACCCAATTCACGACTGGGGCAGGGTCTCAGAAGAGGGGACGAAGCCACTGTAAGAGCCAGATGACCAGGATGCCTTTACTGATACAGTGTCTTCTCCACATGGCCCAAAAGCTACATCCGTGAAATTTCAGCAACATGGTTTCTGAAACAAGACTTACCCCAACAATACCAGTTGGCACGAAGATATGAATGGGTGGAAACATCTCACAAGGCCCTCATCCCTAGATAAGAGCTACAGACAATCCACAATTGCCGATAAAAGCAGGATCAGTCTTCTCCGGGGTGGAGCCTCCTGAGAGGTTATCCAACCCCTGGTAGTCATCCTCAAATACAAATACACATGAACAATGTGGAAAGGACTCAGCGGGTCGTTTGTAACAAGAGTAATTGAAGAAGAAGAGGTCATGGATTTGGGAAGAAGTTGCAGGGCCTACGAGAAGACCGAGTAGGGAAGTGGGGGGTAAAATTGACGTAAGCACAACATTCATGTTTGCAAGTCTCAAAAGTTTATTTTAAAAACGAAATAAACTGGGCAGTGGTGGCGCGCGCCTTTAATCCCAGCACTTGGGAGGCAGAGGCAGACGGATCTCTGTGAGTTCGAGACCAGCCTGGTCTACAAGAGCTAGTTCCAGGACAGTCTCCAAAGCTACAAAGAAACCCTGTCTCGAAAAACCAAAATAAATAAATAAATAAATAAATAAAAATGAAATAACAGAGCACATAAACCTGCTTTTCCAAAGTGCCTTGAGGAGCCCTAGGTAATGGTGGGTGTTTAGAAGCCACAGCTACAGTTGTGATTAGGGAAAGTGGAGAATATTGTTGCCATAGTTTAACCCAGGATATGAAGGGAGACAAGGAGGTGACAGTTGGTAAGATGGAATGGCAATTTTCTTTGAAATTGTCAGCATAAATAAATGTACAGGTCTTTGACTCTATGTTTTCCTGCAACTTCAATTAACTGTGCTTTCACTTCTGAAAGTCTTTCCTCAACTTGAGGATTTTGCTAACTGAGAAACACTTAACGTAAAGTTCAAAGTAAATGAAAGCAATATAGAATCCAAGGGTTTGCGTCTCAGCACGTTCCAGCCATAACTAACATACGTCCTCGCTTGTAATCAAACTTGTTCTTCTTGATATTCCCTCTATTTTATGAGAGTTCAGATTAAAATCCTGGCTGCCACGTAGACCTTGATCAGAGTTGGAAGATTCTAGAAACTGGTATTTGTCAGTGTTCCCCTGTAGTGTGATATTTAATCAAGCACCCAAGGTCTGTGTTTAAGGTACTGTCTGCGGTGGCGGTTATCCATCGTTGCAGGGTCACTCCCCCTATCTGTATCTCCTCCTTCCAGGGTCTAGGAAATTTGTCTATTATAGTCTGTTTCACCACGTCCATTTTCTTTGAGCAGTGCGGGGCAGACTCTGCTTGTCTCTTTCTTGGTGTAGGTGACACATTAGTCAGCTATGCCCACAGCGATGCCGTCGAACAAACCATTTTAAAACTTCAATAGCGCACAACAGAAATTATTATCTTTAGACGCACCAATCTGCCAGGAAGATCTAGTTGTAGGTGCCGGTGCTCTGGTGAAGGCTGCCTCTCTCTTGGGTCAGCCTTGGTCAGTGTGTCAACTCCACCTCTGCTTCATGCATGTTTCATTTTCCTCGGACTGCTGAATACCCAAGACATGTTCTCACATTGAATACTTAGTACATAAACTAAGCCACACAAACGCATGCAAGGCCTCTGCCCTCAGACGTGTTCTAAGCCTCTACATATTAAAGCAGGGCTGAACGGTCAAGGCAAATATCAATGGGTAGTCCACCCACTCTGGGAGAGCATTGCAAAGTCTCATTGCAAAAGGGATTATGCATTGAGTTAAAAAAAATAACATTGCTGATATTGACCATTTTTTAAAATAAAAAATTTTATTTTATTTTTTAAAATAAAATAAAATAAAAAGTGTCAATTTTACATATTCTGACCTTACACCTTATTACCCACGGAAGTGAAAAATTAGAATGAGTAAGATGATCAAGTGTAGACATCAAGTAACTTTTGATTAGTACATTGAACTTCATGATTGACACATTTACTCATTAAGTAAGTTAAAACCTCCATATCTGCAAGTGGGCTTTAGTATAGGCACACACACACAATACACACACACGCACACACACACACACACACACACACACACACATCCCCAGAACCAGTGTTTAACAACCGAAATCTCAGCTGGGATTTTTAGGGTTTTATTTTTTTTTTTATTTATTTATTTATTTATTTATTTATTTATTTATTTATTTATCTATTTATCTATTTATTTATTTTAATTTAAAATTTCCACCTCCTCCCTTCCTCCCACTTCCCTCCCCTCCCCTCCCTCCCAAAGAGCAGTCAGGGTTCCCTACCCTATGGGAAGTCCAAGGTCCTCCCCACTCCCTCCAGGTCCAGGAAGGTGAGCATTCAAACAGACAAGGCTCCTACAAAGCCTGTCCATGCAGTAGAATCAAAGCCCAGAGCCATTGTCCTTGGCTTCTCAGTCAGCCTCCACCATCAGCCACATTCAGAGAGTCCGGTTTGATCACATGCTCCATCAGTCCCAGCCCAGCTGGCCTTGGTGATCTCCCATTAGATCTGTCCCACCGTCTCAGTGGGCGAACGCACCCCTCGCAGTCCTAACTTCCTTGTTCATGTTCTCCCTCCTTCTGCTCCTCATTAGGACCTTGGGAGCTCAGTTCAGTGCTCCAATGTGGGTCTCTGTCTCTATCGTCATCTATCACCAGATGAAGGTTCTATGGTAATATACAAGATATTCATCAGTGTGGCTATAGGACAAGGCCAGTTCAGGCACCCTTTCCTCTTCAGCTGGGATTTTTAATAGGGACAATGTTAAATCTAACAATTACTTTGGGGAACACCAGTTTCTGAACACGATGTCTTCTGGTGTACCAGCATGGCTGCATCCCTATGTATCTGCATCTTATTGCAATTTCAGGAGACAGACCTGATCTGGCCTTGATAGATGTAATCCAATCTGTTTTATTCTCTATTATAAACAGGAGTATCTTCTGAAATCAGTTTGGGGTTGTTACTTATTACTGTGGGGAAAATAACATTTTTCTCCACATTGATCCTGCACCTTGCTCAACTCGTTTCTTGGTACCACAGTTCTGTGTGTATACCTGAGGACTGGATACATACAAGACAGTACTGGACACATACAAGACAGTATTGGATACACACAAGATCATACTGGATACATAAAAGACCACATACTGGATACAAACAAGACCGTACTGGATACATACAAGACCGTACTGGATACATACAAGACAGGATCTGTATAGATAACTCTCTGACACCTTCCTGGCCAGTCTGAAGTTTTGGCTAATTGCCCCCGCTAAGACTTCCAGAACAATGGCTTCAAGAAGCAGCGAGAGTAGATACATTTGTTTCGCTTTGTGTTTTAAATCGAGATAGTAGATACATTTGTTTCTCTTTGTGTTTTAAATCAAACACAGGGTTAGATTTGAGATGGATACTTTTTAACAGGTTAGAGAAGGGCCCATTTATTTCTACGGGAAGAGGGCTTTAATCATGAAGGGGTGGGGATGACCTCTTAAAGGTGACGGTACATATCTCTGCTGTGATGGACAAGGGAAGAGAATTACTCCCACTTTCATCTCGACTTGGGGGAGCTTCATGCCCCTGTGCGGCTTTCATATCCACAGTGGCTAGTAGTTACCTTTTTGAAGTACACTCATAACCTTGATTTTTAAATCTGGAGAAAATGCTCAGGTGAAGAAGAACACACAAAGATTGAAAATCTCAATTATTACCAAGCAAGCCTGTTCTTGGCAAGCTCCATCAACTGTTCTTCCCACCAGAAGTTCTTGACCTGAAACATTGGCTACTCTGTAATTTTCCAGGCTAATTAATTTTCTTCAACTCTAATAGCAACTGAAGACTCTTATAATGAATTGATCCATCCAAATACTTACATCTTTTCTTTCATACAAATGAAGCAAGAAAAAAATTGGGAAAAAAATTTAGAAAGGTAATTACAGAAAACAGCAAAAAAAAAAAAAAGTCCATATATTGTACATTTCATCTCTTTCCTGGGTCTGAACTGCAATTATGAGCTAACAAAAAAAAATCTCCTATAAAAAAAAACCCCAAAGTCTTCTGTCTTTCACCTTTTGCTTTTTGTCTTCTAACTCAGCATTTGTTTTCTAGTGTCCTGGCATTTTGTTGTTGGTGGTGATGATGTTTCGATGTGTGTGTGTGTGTGTGTGTGTGTGTGTGTGTCTGTCTGTCTGTCTGTCTGTTCTAGGTCCAAAGAAGTGTCTATTTCATGGACAGAATTTGTCTCCCAACCCCTAAACCCTCTAAAAGAAAATGTACCCTCTGTAATTGCAAAGCACACATAAAGTAGTTAGAAACAAATACCATAGTGATACAGTGTTTTAGCTTTATGGGCTGTAAATCTTTTTAAACTCCAGTGATTGCTATGCATTTACTCCCTAGATACATATGTAAACTCATAGGTAAACAGCCGGGCAGTTGTGATGCACATCTTTAATCCCAGCACTCAGGGAGGCAGAGGCAGGTGGATCTCTGTGAGTTAGAGGTCAACCTGGTCTACAAAGCAAGTTCCAGGACAGCCAGAGCTACACAGAGAAACCCTGCCTTGAAAAACCAAATGAATAAATAAATAAATAAAATGTAAACACCGGGAATATTTAAAGCAGATGCATTTGAAAAATTGCAAACATGTAGGAACTAACACAGCCTTTTCATGTTTCCCTGTTGTCTTTTTGTTGGGTTTAGTTTCCTGGGACCCAGATTATCACACTAGACAACCCCATGCTTGAGAGACTTCAGCCTTGGCGGGCAAATCCTAAGAGCTCTGTCTCCTGGCACAGCAGACAAGCAGTTAAGACTCTGGCAGACTGGAGGGGAAGAAAGCAAGGCAGAAAGAGAACCACCGTTTCATTTGCTCAGAATCTCTCTTTTTATTGAATTCCCTGTCCCCTTTGTCCCGTCCCCCTCCCCCAGCTTTTACTATTGTCTCACACAAGTTGGGGGAAGGAGGAGGCTCATTTTTCAGCAAGGCTCTTCACTGCCAATGACGTGACAGATGGATTTGGAGGTTCAGAAATCACCGTTTCCTTAATCTTGCTGGCTACCACACGGGGCATGGACACAATTGGAAATGAAGCTTCATCCAGGAGAAATGTTTGCACAGTGCCTTATCTAGTCACCAGCTATGGAAAGTACAGCTGCTTTGCTGAACTGTGGAGCCCTGCTTGGAAACGCTACAGCTCTCTCTCTCTCTCTCTCTCTCTCTCTCTCTCTCTCTCTCTCTCTTTCTCTCCCTCCCCTCCTCCCTCTCTGTGACTCTGTCTCTCCTCTCACTCCTTCTTCTTATCTTCTCCCTTCCCCCCTCTCTCACACACAGAGACACACACTCACTCACACACACGCGCGCACACACGCTTCTAGTCGAGCAATTGTCTTATAAAGACTCCCTCTAAAGGAAAACACATCTTTATCTGAAATAAGAAAAGAAGCCTCGTGCCATCCATCAATCTCTGGCGCTGGCGTTCAGCTCACAGATAGACTCCTCTCTTTTAATTTTTAAATCACCTTATCAATCAACGTCCTGCGCTGTTCTCGGTCTCCTTTTAGCTATTCTGAGCTGATCCTATCTCCCGGCTTTCGGCTTGCTTCTTGGGCTTTCTCCTATTGTCTGTGTCTTACAGAAATCCTCCCGAGGCTTCCAAGACATCTGCTTAAAATAAGGCATTCATTTTTCTTTAATAAACACGCCCAATGCCCACTGATTTCCTTGGGAAACTGTCAGCGTTGGCTTGGTGAAGTTTAGGCCATTAATCTCCAACTTTGGGTCACGGTGGCACCAGGGCCAGGTGCTGACCATGAACTTCAGCAGAGGAAGAGAGGGTAAGTTGAAGCTGTGAGAAACAGATCTCAGAGGCCGTTCCCTTAACCCTGCGTTCGATTGCATTTCAGTGAGCACCTAGGGAAATAAACTTCATGGTGGCTCTGCCTTCATCTTTTCTGGAGGGGAGTGAATGGATGAGCATCTAACTTTTAGTTAAACATCTCAGGCCCTGCTTTGAGTCCCAGGAGATCCATTTCCTCTGCTGTTCATTTCAGCTATCCAGGGTGGAGTGACGGAGCTCAGTTACCCATTTACACTGAAAGAAAGCAAGGCAATAAAGCACAATTATTCTCCTTTGTGAAATTAGAGAAAAAATGATGCCCTTCCCGCAGGTTAGAACATTTGTGGGCAGAAACGTGTTAGAGTCCCTCCCCTTCTTTTCAACATTTTGAGGGCAGCCAAAGCGAAGGTGGGTGGTGCTTCCCCTCTTCGTTTGAAACTGGCGAATTTGAGGTCATATTTTGAACTTAGTTTATGAATGTCGTTGTCCTTGTTAGGGGAGAAAGTAGACATCTCCACAACAGTAAGATCCTTGTCATAGTCAGGATGCTACAAAGAAGGCGGGGCGAGCAGGGGGAGCCAGGATGTGGTGTGAGAGATCCTGAGGTCTCCTACCACACACAGGACAGAGCTACAGTGACTCTCCTGTGTCACATGCCTGTGTGACCATATTGCATTCACTCTCAGGAAGCAGCCATGCAGGAAGGACAGCGCTTTTTATTCCAACACGGCACGCAGAAAGGAGCTAAAGCGCTCCCAGTGCTGTGTGCATTGCTGCGCCACGTCTTCTCTCATAGCGTGCAGAAGAGTTGGAAAGATTATTTGGCACCTGCCACACTTCCAAGCCCTTCTCAGTTAATTGACAGGCATCAACCAGGCATTAATAGTCTACTAGATCATTATTGACAGATGCTGAGAAGGATTCAACAGTTAAAAATATGTAACTTCTGCTTTCAAGGATCTTAAAATGTTGTATTGTGTATGTGTGTTCACGCACACATGTGTAGAGACCAGAGGTGACAAAGGGTGTCTTTCTCAATTGCTCTTCACCTTACTTTTTGAGACAGGGTCTCTCACTGAACCTGGGGCTCGCGGATTAGGGTCAGACTGGCTGGCCAGCAAGCCCTAAGGATCTCCTGTTCCCACTGTCCCAGCACTGCGATTCTATGTGTGTGTGCATACTACCATGCCTGGCTTCTTTTACTTAGATACTGGGGATCTAACTTGGGTCCTCATCCTTGCATGGCAAACACTGCTGATGGAGCCAACTCCTTGGGCTTCTGGTGTGCAATTTTAAGATCTGTGATGAAGCGATTTCAAGTGTCCCATATTTAGAAATTCATATTAGGAACTGGAGTGTTCAAATGTGGAGTTGACATTGGGGATCAATGTATCCATATCTTTCTGGGAATACATTCTTGTATACATCATGTTCAAATGTACCTCAAAATAAGAGACATGCTAGGTTGTTAAGGAATTGAACCTTGGTCATTCTCTCTAGCTCTTTTCTCTACCCACTGCCCCACATTCCAATGGTAGAAAGATGCACTGTGAGTAACCTCACACAGAAACTGTGTGGGCAGCTGATGGCTGTGCCTTTAGACTTTCTCCTCTCCTCCCTTCTTCCTGTCACTGCGACTCTGCAGTACGGCTCCTGAGACCTGACCACTACAGGGTGGTCTTGGCATAGTTGAATGTGGTGAGAAATTACTAAATGAAAATGCTGGGAAGCCTCCTGAAGATGCTCAGAATGAAATGAATGACTTCTCGGGTTTTGTAACTGTTTGCTAAGTGCATATGCACCAGAGGCAAGCCCCAAGTCCCTGCCCTTCACCGATCCCCAAGCCCTGGGCATGTTCTTCTTACTAACAGTCTCAACCTCACGCCCTCAGAACAGGGTGTGGGAGAAGGCTGCTTAGACCCAAAATAGTCACACAGAAACTGTATTAATTAAATCACTGCTTGACCCATTAGCTCTAGCTTCTTATTGACTGTCTTATATTAATTTAACCCATTTCTATTAATCTGTATATAATCATGTTGCTGTGGCTTACAGGGTAAAGTTCCCAACATCTATCTCCTGCAGCTCCATGGCTTCTCTCTGACTCCACCTTCCTCCTCCCATGCTATAGACCAAGCCAGTTTCTTTATTCATTAACCAATAATAGCAAAACATAGACAGAAAGAACTCCCACACCAAGAGGGTTCAAGAAAACCTTTAAAAGTCTCATTCTTCCCCTCCTACTTTTTACAACTTCACTTTTGGCATTTTTCATTTTTTAAACACTTATTTATGCATTCACCAATGCTTTAATTATTCACTTATGTTCACGTGTGTAGGGCTTTGTGTGTAGGTGTATGTCACACACGGGCATTGGTTTACTCTGTATACTATGTTGGTTCTAGTGATAAGACTCAGGTCATCAGGTTTGGTTGGTGGCAGGTGCCTTTGCCCACTAAATCAACTGGGCGGCCTCAATCTTAGTGATTCTGTAACCAACTACTAGTCGCCTCGCTTTGTACACAGAAGCCACAGACTCGTCCAGGACAACCCATGCACCATGAAATCAGACTTTCCTAGCGTCCCCTGGCTCTAGGGTCTGTTGTCATTATAATCATCCTGGAGGGACCTGCTGGCTACTTGAAGAAATCACTTCCCAAGCTCCTTGTTAAAGACGCCTATGAACCATGGTCCCATTTATTTCAATCCCGAGATGTGGGTGCTGGTGTAAGTTTGTCACAGCCATGACAAAATTTGTGAGAAAAAGCCCTTGAGAAGATTGATGAGACGTCACAGCATAAGAGGATGGTGGAGATGCTTACTCTGTAGCTTCCTGGGGTGAGAGGACATGTGGGGTGAGGGGAAGAGAGGAAGTAGAGGATGGAGAGAAGGCTGTGCTGCGACCCATGCAGCATGGCCAAGGTTAAGATGTATCCTCCCAGGAGCTGGAAAGATGGCTTAGGATATACAATTGCACAGTGCTCTCACAGAGAATCAGAGTTTGGCTTCTGGCATCCGGGATCAGTGGCTTTTAACCTCCTCTCATTACATCAACAGGGGAGTCAAGTAATTCTCTTCTGGACTCTGTAGACACCTGCTCTCAGGGGCACATAGCAACACAGAAACACACACATATAAACATATATAAAATAATAAGAATAATTTTTTTTTAAAGTGTGCTCTTTCATTGCAAGCCTGTGGCTTCGACCAGAGGAATACATCCTCTCCGTCTCTCCTTCTGCCCAGTAATGACTCCAAATTCTGCAATGACCAGCGGATGACTCCATTGATTAGGGTAGAGACTTCGTGATCAGTGACTCCTGAAAAGTTACACACAAGAACAGACTCACGACCAAGCCCTAAGCGGGGGGAGCTTTCTGGCAAACGCTTGCCCAAAACATAATGGAACTGCAGAATTCCGTTTTACAGACGGCAAAAGGGGATGGGGAGCCAGGGTGGTAGCTGTCATGGCCACACTGATGCTGAGTCCCAGGCTTCAGAACCATGTTCTTTTAAACTGTCTCCTTTCCCCCTCCTATTTATAAGCTAAGAGGGAAGCTGAATATGAAGTTGGAAAAACAAGTCAACGTAGGCTATATTTTCCGCGAAAATAGGAAGTGAAACATGACTGTATTTCCCCCCAAGTTTCCCAAACAATGCTTTTAAAAACCTCATTTATTCTTCCCTGGGCATTATAATAAAACATTTTAGCATTTTCCATTAAAATAAGAAATTGCCAGGTAGCCAAGTAAACTATAGAACACTGTAATTGTTCATGTTTCAGAAATGTCATTGGATCTGTATGCAAAGAGGCTTGGTAACCATTACTGCGTGAGTGCATACACATACTCTTAAAAGTCCTAATCAATGTTTTCCAGCACTCGGGTCCTGAGTCACCATGGCAGCTTCTCTAAGTATTTTGGTTGCTCCCTCTAAGGATTGAAGCAACACGCATGCTTCGTTCTGGACACACCACAAGGTTCTGAGGTTTTAGAGTCTCAGGTGTATCTATGTTCTTTCCCGGGATGTGCATTCATATCCCTGGCTTTCCGTGTCCAGGAAGTAGCTTCCTACAGATAACCTGCCAGGCCTCTGCCCTGAGCCCCTTTTTACTTTCCCACATAACAGGAGTGGCAGGGATCTGCTGTGTTTGCAGTGAGTTTCTCAGTAAGTGTGTAGACCCAACCTCTTAATGTTGTGATTCCTGCTCCACTGCTTGATTCACTGTGTGAAGATGTAGGTGGCTACCCCGACCCAATGGACCTGCCGCTAGGCTTTCTTAAGCTACCCCTGCAGGAGAGCCCATTGAGAGTCCAACATGGCCACCAAATCAGCCACGTTCTCCGGTTGATTGTAACTGTGATAAAACTAACGCTGTAGCCATCCCGTCCTGCTCTCGCTTGCGGCTTGCAGTTGAGCAGAAGGAAATGCAATGTGCTATCTTCCAAGCCCATTCTTAAGCGATATTTCAACTTCCCAAATGACAATTCCAACTATTAACAACTTGCGGGACCTGGAAAAGTGAAATTAGAACATCAGGGTTTCATCAGTTATTCGTTGCTGTTCGGTCCTGCGGAGAAGAAGGTTGTGCTCGCCTGGCCAGCCATCAATCACTCATCCATCATTTGGTTGATGTTATGATCTACAGATTGAGGAATTCTTCAACGATACGAGGGTGGAAGGATACTTAGCACATACTGCTTGCCAGTGGTGCAGAAGACAGGTAAATAAATGCTCCAGGAAACACAGCATGGTGGCAAGAGGGGGAACAGAATGTGCAGTGTCCAGAGGGCGCAGAACAGAAGCTCCAAACTCGAGTCCTTGTGGGAGGAGCTAGGAGTGAGCCAGTTCTCGCTGGAACTGTAAGAAACACAAATAGAGCCTTGAGGTTGAGAAAGAGTTGGACAAAAAGTAATCTGGGGGAGCCAGTTGTTGTTGGTGGTACACGCCTTTAAACCCAGCACTTGGGATGCAGAGACACGTGGATCTCTGTTAGTTTGAGGTCAGTCTGGTCTACAAGAGCTAGTTCCAGGACAGGCTCCAAAGCTACAGAGAAACCCTGTCTCGAAAAATCAAAAAACAAACAAACAAAGAAACAAACAAACAAAAAACCATAAAACAACATCAACAGCAACAAACAAACCAAGTAATCTGGGAGGAAGGGTATTTTAGTCAAGGGCAAAGGATCCTATAGTTGGAATGTCAAGACAGCAGTGGCTTTTAGGGAGAAAGCTCATAGAGACTTGGAGGAGGCGGACAAGCATGTTCCTTTGTGTCAAGTCTAAAGCAGAATATTGCCATTTTATATAATTCAGTGCATTATTAGACACGAAAGAGTTATTTTTAATGAAATACCATAGATTATATTTTGTTCTTAGTAGAATTTGAAAAAACACCCCTAACAGGCACATCAATGATTTTGTAACAAGATGTTTGACCAAGTGGAAAACCCACAGAAAACCAATAGCCTTGAGTAAGGTAAAATCAAATCTTGGTAATTTCAGGGAGTTTTGGATTTTAAATTGTAAACAAAACATTATGAACCTACATTTTGAGCCAGTGTGCCCACTTAAGGATGAGAGCTCTGTCGTCTTCTGTGTAAAACTAGGGTTGGTTTGGGTTCTCTGGGAAGCACACGTTCAAACAGGGTTGGAAGTGTGTATGATTTGGGTCAGGGAATGCCTGTCCAAGATGTGGGGGAGCATGTGGTGGGGAGGAGCCCCCAGGCTAGGAGGTAGGCCTAGATACTCGTGAAAGGGAATGAGAAAGCGAGGGTGTGTTTGGGACAGTCCGGACATCTTCCCTGCCTAATCAAGACAACGTCCCACAAGCATGCTGAGAGATCAGTCTCCCAGGTAAGTCTATCACGCTGACAACTGAGATTAGCCACCGTCACTTTAAAAAAAACTCATTGATCACTACATGTTCTACAAGTGCCAAACACTAAGTCTGTCATAAATAAACAGTCCTTGTTTTTCTGTGTAGCAGGGGCTGCGCACTGTGAAGGGTCCAGAAAAGATGCCTGCAATAACCCTCACCAAATGTCCGCAGCCTTTCCAGGGCACGAACAGATGCCTGTCCTCTGAGGAGGGTCAGCCATGCGGAATGGACAAGCTCAATGAGGACTGAGTGTGCTTTTGCCAAGGTCAGCTAACGTACCCGTGGTAATTAAGCATCAATGAATACCATTCCCATCAAAGTTCATGATTAGATAGGAAATTCCTCTAGGAGTGGCCAAAAAAAAAAAAATGGGTAGGGAATCTAAAAAATGTTTAATATATTAATCTTTTCTCAAAAAAAAAAAGTTCTCTCAGGAAACTACACCAAAGTCCATTATGTGCCCGAATTCTGTGTAGATCAGTGTGGAATAACTACCCTTTTCTTCTAGCTGCTTCTGTAGGACTATAATAAGATGGAAAGGGAGAAATACTTTGCAAGGCTCCTTGGCATCTGAGGAAGAAATTCTGCCACCACAATAGAAAGGGAGAGATATTTTGAATATGGAAAACAGTGACTAAAATGAGCATTTTCTTTCAATAGGTAAGCCTCATGTCTACCCACTATCTTTCCTAATCCTCCAGCTGAGACCGATCTACGTCAGCGCTGATTCATCCTTGATAGTATGAGCCCCTAGGGAGTTGACTTTGGCTCGAAGCACGTAGTTCATCACAGTGGTCAGAAAGTGAGGCAGCGGTCATTTCTACAGCCGGGAAACAGAAAGATGGATGCTCGCACTCAGAGCCCCTAAACTCTTCTCAGTCCCGGGACTCATCCCATAGCATGACGCTGTCCACGTCCGGGATATATCTTCCTTGTTCCGTTAAACCTTTCTGGAGATGCCCTCACAGACCTGCCAAGTTGACAACAGAGTTTCTATCAAGCTTGCAAAGAAGATGAACCATCACATCTTGCTTGCGGAGATCAAAATCCGCTCGGCAGGCATCCCGTGATCTCCTGGCTGTCCTGTGGCGGTCAGGCTAGGGCTGAAGATAAGAAAAAGATTCTTGTTCTCAAGCAGTTCCCTAGAGTTAGAGAAACCCTTGTACACAGATAGTCGCTGGACAGACGGTCTTGCTGAGGGAGTGATGCCGCCAAGGTGCGTGGTAGAGACTACATGACCCATAAGCGGGAGGCGAGCCTGAGACAGCCCGGCCAGTCAGCATCTTCAAAATGGAAAGGCAATGATAAGGCTTCTGTGCTGATGAGAGCTTTGAGGGTGTGGCAGCTGCTCCAGAGCAAAAGCGAAGCTGGTGTGGGGAGGAGTGAGAGACGAAGTCCGGCAGCAGCCGTTCTGGGAAAGCACGGGGGTCTGGGGTGCGTTTGTGGTCCACCGGCAACCCAGGACTGTGTTCCAGCCTGGTCACTTCCGGCTGGCTTCTCTGGGTTGGGCTCACGTGGCCAAATCTCAAAGGAGCCTTTTCTGTGAGCTCCTTACACAGAGCCAGCTGTTGGCTTTCCCTCCTCTTTCTACTTGCTTTACACCCTGAATGCTGCAGCCAGCTGGAGGAGGAGGAGTCAACGCAAACAACCCAGGATGCCAGCAGTCTGACTTCCAGCCCACCAGTTCCCAGGCAAGGGCTTCCAGCAGCTGCTACTGCTTCCCCAGGGAGCCAGGCAGTTGTCTGTTTTGGCATGCTGTGAGGGAGTTAGTGGAGCTCCATCATGCCAACCCAACGGGCTTAACCAACGCAGTGACTTCCTCGAGGCACTCAAACTGAGCTGGGGAAATGTTTGAGAGGACTCAGAACTGAGAATCAAGACCTATGTCTGGGCTTAGTGAGGAAACCCTGCTCTACACTTCCATCCACACACTTGGGATCCTTTTGGGTCATTCAAACCTTCCACTCTCAGAGATAAAAAGCTGAACTCCCAGGAGCCTGGGGCAACCAACCTGGAAAAGAACAAACGTCGGTATTGTTGAATAACGCCCTTTTCTTTAGCGTGAAGTCAGTGGGAACGGCAACTTGCCAATATATGGCAGACATTGTGCTAAGGGAGTGGAAGATGATATAAACCAATTCTGGTCACAAAGCCTTTGGGTTGGTGTGCATGCCCCTGTCTTTCCAAAGAAAAACTAAGACTTGGAGAAGCTGAGTCCGCTGTTCAGAGTGAGGCTTAAGATCCCACGGCTGTCTACCTGGATGGCCCTGGGGGTCATAAAGAAGCAGCTCTTCAGCTGATGTTTTAATACTGCCACCTTGATAAGGCCTAGAGTCGCCTAGGGGTACACATCTGGGCCTGCTTCTTAGGGGTTATCTGGTTAACTTCTGGGAGTATCTGGAAAGGGTAATATTTAAAGTAGGAAGACCTACTTTAAGTGTGGGGCACAACATTCTACAGGCTGGGGTTCTGGCCTGAATAAAAAGGAGAAAGATGGCCAAGCTGGAGTATGCCTGTGCTTCCTGAGTGTGGATGAGACAGGGCCAGCTGCTTCAAGCTCCTGTTACTTTGGTTCCCCTGCTGTGGGGGTCAGCACCCTGGAATTGCCAAGCAAAATAAATTCTTATTTCCTGAGTCTTGCTTCTTTTTTTTTCCATTTCCAGCATTTTTAATAGTTTTTATTGAGCTATGCATATTCTCTGCTCTCCTCCTTTCCGCCCCTCTCCTCTTCTACCCTCTCTTGTGACCCCCACATGCCTAATTTACTCAGGAGATCTTGTCTTTTTTTTTCCTTCCTATGGAGATCCACGTGTGTCTCTCTTAGGTGGTCTAGGTTCTCTGAGGATGTAGATTGTGGGCTGATTTGTCTTTGCTTTATGTCTAAAAACTGCTTATGAGTGAGTACATGCGATATTTGTCTTTCTGGGTCTGGGTTACCTCACTCAATTTGGTGTTTTCTAGCTCCATCCATTTGGCTACAAATTTCAAGATTTTTTTTATTTTTTTTCTGCTGTGTAGTACTCCATTGTGTAAATGTGCAGTGTGGTTGGTTTTATGTTGAGGTCTTTGATCCATTTGGATTTGTATTTTCTGCACAGTGATAGACATGGATCTATCTATTTATCATATAGCATATGATATATATATATGATTTCTTATATGATAGATAAGCCAATGAGGTTGCTTTTGATAAAATTGCCATCTTTTGCTATTTAATTCTACCTACCCAAGGACATAAGAGATTTTTTTTTCTTGGTGTCTTCTTCAGTTTTTTTCTTCAAAGATTTCATTTGTTTGGTTAAAGGTACTTCTAAGATCCTTTTTGTTGTTTGTTGCTGTTGTGAAGAGTGGTGTTTCTTTGATTTCTTTCTCAGTTCATTTATCATCTGTATAAAGGAGGGCTACTGGTTTTTTTTTTTTAGGTAATCTTGTATTCTCCTAAATTACTGAAGGTATTTATGAGTTGTAGGAGTTCCCCAGTAAAGAAAGAATATCCAAATTAACAAAATCAGAAATGAAAAGGGGGACATAACAACAGACACAGAGGAGATCCTGAAAACCATCAGGCCATACTTCAAAAACCTACACTCCACCAAATTGGAAAACTTAAAGGAAATGGACAGTTTTCTGGATAAATATCACTTATCAAAATTAAATCAAGACCAGATAAGCAAATTAAATAGACCTATAACTGCTAATGAAATAAAAAACAGTCATCATAAGTCTTTCAACCAAAAAAGCCCAGGACCAAATGGCTTCAGCACAGAATTCTACAAGATTTTCAAAGAAGAACTAATACCAACACTCCTCAAATTGTTCCACACAATAGAAACAGGAGGAACATTGCCAAACTTTCTTTTTTTAATGAGGTTGCAGTTACCCTGATACCCAAGCCACACAAAGACATTACTAGGAAAGAGAATTACAGACCAATCTCACTCATGAACTTCGATGCAGAAATACTCAATAAAATACTGGCAAACCAAATCCAAGAACACATCATAAAAATCATACACTATGACCAAGTAGACATCATCCCAGAGATGCAGGGATGATTCAATATATGAAAATCAATCAGTGTAATTCACCATATAAACAAACTGGAAAAAAACCACATGATCATCTCATTAGATGCCAAAACAAAAGGCCTTAGACAAAATTAAATACCCCTTCATGGTTGAAAAGTCTTAGAACAGAGCTACAAGAAACATACCTAAACATAATAAAGGCAACATGCAGCAAGCCAACAGCCAACATCAAACTAAATGGAGAGAAACTAAAAGCGATCCCACTGAAATCAGGAACAAGACAAGGTTGTCCACTCTCTCCTTATCTATTCAACAAGTACTTGAAATTCTAACTAAAGCAATAAGACAACAAAAGGAGATCAAGGGGATACAAATTGGAAAAGAAAAAGTCAAACTCTCACTATTTGCTGATGAAAAGATAGTTTGCATAAGCCACCCAAGAACTTTACTGAGGCTTGCTGCTTGTCCAGTATTTTGTCACAGCAAGGAGACAAAGTAACTAATATAGTATCTTTGCTGTCTGTGGGTAACTAATATAGTATCTTTGCTGTGTGTGGGTAACTAATATAGTATCTTTGCTGTGTGTGGATACAGACAGACTGATTCAGCGGTGTGGGAGCTCTGGTGTCCAGGACAAAGAAGCTTATATTCCAGCTGGGTGTGAAGTCTTTGGGACCCACGACAGTTTTGTGTCGTGTGTGTGTATGTGTGTGTGTGTGTGTGTGTGTGTGTGTGTGTGTCCCTCCCTCCCCTCCCTCCCTCCCTCCCTCCCTCCCTCCCTCCCTCTCTCTCTCTCTCTCTCTCTGTGTGTGTGTGTGTGTGTGTGTTAAGGACAACAGATGCTTAGCACTAGAGAATCTGCCTCTCAAATGATCTGATCCGCTCCTCATCTTGCCAACGAGGAGACAGGCTGGAGAAAGGAAGCTTTTCATCAGCAATTCTCCCTTCTCCTCCCTGCCTCCTCCGCGAACGTTCTGCCTCACGGTACCAGGCAATTTTCATTCCGTGTCTTCTCCTGAAGCAAACCTATTGACAGACTCAGGCCCCGTCAGAAAGATGGATGGATCTCAGATGAGTGGCAAGGTAAAGAGAATCCACGAAATTCGGACCAAGAACGAGATTGAAACCTTAGTTCCCACACACTGAACGCACAAATGGATGCCGTCCCCAAATAGCATTAACTATTTATTGAAAATTGTTTAAACCACCCTCCTCACCCAAAATTCCAATCTCCAAATAAGGTCAGCTGAGGATTTTTGCCTCAGTCTGTACTTTCTCAGAAGCTGGAGCACTCGGTGGGCTACGAGGAGAGAATAACAAGAGTATAAACTGAGGGAACGCTTCTGCCTGCGCTTAGGTCTTCTGATCACGTAAGCTACGCACGGTGGTAGCGCTGATCACGTAACCTACGCATGATGGAGGCAGGTAAGGTTATCCTCCTCGTTGCCAATAGTCTCATGTTGTTTCCTCCACTTCTGCGGAAATTTCTCAGAAGAAGACATAAAACTCACTCCTTCTAATGTGTAAATAGCTAACGATGCTGAAAGTGATATTTCTCTTAGGAGTATATTCACATTAAAATTTTAAGCAAGATAAATTAAGCCTTATTAGAGAAACAGCAGGCTTTGTTTCAAGGTAGAACACCTTTAAGGATAAACAGAACATTAAAAGTGTTCCTTAAGTCACACTATACAAGCAGTTCTTTAGTTTCTCAGATAGAGAAGTTCTTTGTGTTTTTAAAAATAATGAACCCATCGATTGGGAGGCAGAGGCAAGTGGAACTCACTGAGGTCGAGCCCAGCCTGGTCTACAGAGAGGGTTCCAGGATAGCTAGGGATACACAGAGAAACCCTGGCTCCAAACACCAAACTAACTAACTAACCAACCAACCAACCAACCAACCACAAACACAAACCCTTCTCAAGGTTTATTAGTTCATTAAGTTATATATACTTTGGGTCTGGCTAGTTTTGGTGTGTGATGTTTTATTTGAAAGGTTTCTGTTTTAAATAATAAAGTTTATATATTTAAAAAAAGCAGAAGCCAACCAAGAAGTCCTTCAATAGGACTATACAGATAGTGGAATAGTATTCAACACTGGAAAGAGATAGGAAAAGAGACTTGAATAAATATTATGACATTGGAAAAAGAGACTTTGTATTACTTGCTGAAATGGTAAAAAAAATATGGAGAAAGTAAACTATTTTTTTTAAAAAAAAAATTAGTGGTTTCCAGCGTTGGGGGGGTGGTAAGAATAGATGGAGCAAATGAGATTGTTTTGTTGTTGTCGTTTTACCTCAGCGAAACTACCCTGTACAGAACTAAATGGTGGTACATTATTTTAAATTTATCCAAAGTAAAAAACATACAAAGTACCATTCTGATAAAGGATATTGATAATATCAAGGCTGGCCTATGCAGGAAAAAGAGTATATGCAAAATATTTGAAAATCCAATTCAGTCATGCTATAAGTCTATAACGTCTCTAAAATATTGGCTTTTCTTTTTTTAAAAAAAAAACTGCAATTAGTTAAAGTAAATCGAATTTTCCGTGTGGATGACAATAACGAGTTAAAATGTATCAAATGTTCGCTAAACACTAGGCACTCACATCTGAAAGCAATTTCATACTCCGTCTCCTTTATGAGCTGGGTATTATTATCATGTCAAGCTCTTGTATGAGATTTCAGGTTTATAGATTCCCAGCTAGTTGCCAAGGAAGCTCAGTTTACAGCTAAGGAAACCGAGGTGTAGAGACAGACATGGCAGGCCTTAAGTTCTCGTTGTCCGTCCCCCCAGTACGGTTCTCCTTGTAGTTGAGAGAGAGAGAGACAGAGAGAGAGAGAGAGAGAGAGAGAGAGAGAGAGAGAGAGACAGAGAGACAGAGAGAGACAGAGAGACAGAGAGAGAGACAGAGACAGAGAGAAGGAGAGAGAAAGAGAGAGAGAAGAGAGAGCGGTATTCGCTTATTTAAAACTCATTTTGCTGTGGGTTTCTGCTTTCTATATGATGTTTAGCAACAACCTAAGCCATTACATCTAAAACCAGTATAAACAAATCCAATCTGGCTCACGTTACAGAACAAGACTGATAAGGGCGGTCCTCTGTGAAGCCTCTTTCTGGACACGCATGACTCTATCGTTTCTTGAGTGGACATGGGAACCAGAGTGATTAGGATCTTTTGAAAAATTCACGGTTGAAACAAATCCAACTCAATTACGGGATTGCTGCATGAGGTTGTGTGTACGATTCGTCAAGGGAGGAAGGGACAGGGGTCATGGGATTCACATGCATACACGATTGGATCAGCGTGTCCCTCACAGGCATGGCCTCACATCTGGCTTGGGATTCAAAGTTAGCATGCAAACCCGTTTTATGTGTGTAGACCATCATGGGAGCGCAGCCAAGGGACATCCAGTGAAGAGCTAAATGGTGACTTGGTTGAGTGTGCAATCAAGATCCCACGTCTTCCTTCCTTCTATGGGACAAGGACCTTCGGTGGAGAGATCGCAGAGAGCTGAGCTACATGCTTGCTCTGAATAATGCCTAAAAGGAAATGAAAAACGATGGTTTTATCATGATTATGAGACAGACCTTTTTTTAAGGTGAACCACATATATAGCATGTGTGTGTGTGTGTGTGTGTGTGTGTGCTGTGTAGTATGTGCACATGTACGGAGCACAGTGCATACACCTGCATAAGCATGTAGAAAGCAAGGGAGGACACTGGGTGTTGTCTGCAGTCTCTCCTTGATACAGGGTTGCTTGATGAAGCCTGCCGCATGCCTGGTATGGTGGTTTGATTAAGAATGCTCCCCGTAGAGTCATACATTGAGTCTATGCTTGGTTCCCAGTTTAGTAGAACTGTTTGGGAAGTATTAAGAAACTCATGGAGCGCATGGCCTATGGGCTCCAGGGCACCCAGTAATTAGGATGCCCCACAAGGTTTCTCTTTCAGATATGCTTCGTTTAGCCACATAGCATTCCTTATGATATCATGTTAATATAAAGGTTGAATGGATATCTCATCAAGTAGGGACCAGTTGTTTAGGATGCAGTGCTGCTGTTGGGCTCCCCTGCAGAATCTTCTCTGGGGAGGATGCTTCAGAAGGTTCAACCTGTGTACACTGCTGAGGAGTCCTTCCTGGCGGTTGTGGCAGGCTGGATGACAAGGAGGGCGAGGAATCAAACTGGTGGAGTCCCTAGAGGTAGCACTGGCAAAAGTGGGTGTGACCACAGCAACAGGACTGAGGAGCTTGGCAGCGGGACCCTGGAGATCATCCCAGCCCCGTCCCCATGGTTTTATCATGTCATTGGACTTCAGTTTTGCCCTTTTAAGGCTCACAGCTTGCAGGGGAGGGGTTTGTTAGCATATCAAAGCCTGTCTTGGGCTAGGCCTTGGAGCTGCTGGGTGGCCTGCCTAGGGCTCCTTCTGAGACCTGTTCGAGCTATCCGGTGTCAGAAATGCTTTTGACTTACGCCAAATGTTTCCATCTATGTCCTAAAGCGTTTCAAAGCCCATCCCTAGTGACACACCTCCTAATCCTTCTTGACCAATTCTATGAGCTGGGAATCAAACGTTCACACATGTGAGCCTATGGTGCCATTACCACTCAAACCACCACACTTGGTCTAGGAGCTCGGCCACCATATTGTAAGGAAGCCCAAGCAGCTACACAGAGAGGACACAGACGGGTGTCCTGGCTGAGATGTCGGTTCCCATGGTTTCCATGCCATACTTGTGGTCTTCAATTCTCAGACACCGTGTCCCCTCAACCATCCTCACACTGTGCCCTGCCTGAATTTCTGACCGGCTGGATTCTTCAGTGCAAAGGCTCTTGCTTTAACCACTGACATTTTAGATCACTAGCGATGCCTCAGAAGGAGCTGGAACAGAAGGCCACATTGAAAAATGATGATTAACTGAAGCTTCACAGAGGCTGTGACACCATGTGACAGAGAATTACCAAGATAGGGTGGAGGTAGCTGCAAAGGTCCTAATGCAAAGACTCTGTATCTAGCATGTGCCAGAACACTACAGAGTGACTGTGGCTGAACCAAGGGAAGGTGGGGGATGAGTTCTGGGGGAGGGGAGACTGTGTAGGTGTTTGTAAAGCATTGGAAGGAGGGGGACCTTTTTGGTGGCTAAAATGGGAAGGCACTGCAAGGCTGTGAAATAAGATGTTATCTGAGTTTCCTAAAAGATTAGTGGGCTGCACAGCAATGGGGCAGGAGAGGAGGGAGATGGTGGGAAAAACATTTTCTACTTGGGGGGGCTTTAGACTAGGATGCCAACGTTAAGGATGCTAAGATACGGTTATCGGTGGGCATATTTTTGCAAATAAAGCCAACAGGTATTGAGGAGATGTTTTTCAGGGTCAAGATATTGTGATAGATTAACCCCTAAGCGTGCAACAAAGAATGACCGCAAGGTTTGCCTGAACAAACACCGCGTACGAGACACAGAGGAGATGCTTGTCAGTGAGACATGGGAGAACAGGCTGAGTAGGGGGTACAGGTCGAAGCCCAAGACTGCACAGTTAAGCGTGCTCAGCCTCGAGGTTGGCTGGCATTAGCAAAGGGCAGAACTGCAGAAAGAGAAGAGAGAGAGAGAGACTTCCAACCAGGTCAAGTCAGAGAGGGTCAAGGAACCAGCCTTAGGGCAGGGCAAAGGGCAGTGAGCTGTGATTTCTCACAGGTGATTAACAAGAGCATTTCAAGACAGAGGAAGGGACAGAAAGTTGAGGAGGTCGAACCAGAGGCACACTGAGCTGAGAAAGAGTCATTAGCACTGGCAAAGAGAGGGTCCTAGCTGAGCTTGCACAAGCTCCAGCGCGGCGTGGTGGAAGTGGGCAGTGTGCAGGAACAAACGAAAGAATGATCCAATTTCCTGTGTGTATCTCCTAAAGAATCTGGAGTATTTCCCTCTCAGAATATAAAACAAATGGCCTGGAAATAGCCCCCCTACAGCTGTGGCATTGGCTGGGGCATGTGCAGAGAGAGATTCAAGTTCTGATTTTTCACAGAGAGGAGATTCAAAGAGTTCAGCTTCCCCAGGGCTGGACTGTGGAGACCATCATAAAGTCCCATTAAGGCTCTACCTTTGTTTATTACAGGTAATATATCTTACTTATGGCTAGAGACAGCCTCCGCAGTCAGTTTGCTGGCGTGAGAAATCTTGATTCCACTACTTATACCTACATGTAGCATAGAAATTGGGTTATACTGAATATTTTTTCCCATCCTTACCTACCCACAGATCACTCTCAGAACCTATTCTGTTTCTCTTTCCCAGGTCCATGCATCCTTTCCAGAACCCTCCTTGATACTCAGCCTCTCTGGGTCTGTGGATTGATGCTTGATTATTATTTACTTAATGGCTAATATTCACATAGCATACCACTTTTGTCTTTCTGGGTCTCGGTTACCTCTCTCAGGGTGATTTTTTTCTAGTTCCATTTTTTTTGCCTGCCAATTTTATGTTATTATCATTTTTTATTGAGCTAGACATTTTCCTACTCCCCTTCTTTCCTCCCCTCTCCCATTTAACACTCCCCCTGTCCCCTGCCAAGCTCACAATTTGCTCAGGAGATCGTATATTGAATATTAATGTATATAATCATGGTAAATTTTCACTGTTAGTGTGTGTGTGTGTGTTGCTGGATATTGAACCTTGGCCCTTGCAGATGCTATACAAATACTCTGCCACTGAGCTATATCTACAGATCAGATATTAGCTCTTATTACTATTAATTATTGTCTGGGGAGAAGAGCTGCTTCCTCTGCTGGCCAAAGGTTAAATCAGTATTGAATCATCATGTATGGTCTTGCTGGAGGGAATTCTTTGTGTTTTCTTGGATGCCGTGTTATACAGGTTGACTATGTGTGTAGGATTCCACCGTTCTCCCATGACTCTAAACATGTATTGTTACGCTTCAACTAAACACAGTGCAGCTGTGTTTAGCCCTTGTGCTTCCCTCTTTTGGCTCAACACCCACAAAGTACGTTACAAACAGTAAAGAATGGTGCCGTTAAATTTTTCACAGACCTTGAAAGAACAGTACTCAACTCCGTATGGAAAAGCAAAAAACCCAGAATAGCTGAAACAATCCTGTACAATAAAGGAACTTCTGGAGGAGTCACAATATCTGACTTTAAAGACCTACAGTACTGAAAACAGCCTGGTATTGGCATCAAAACAGACAGAAGGACCAATGGAGCCAAATCGAAGACCCAGATATTAATTCACACACCTCCAAACACCTGTTTTTTGACAAAGAAGCAAAAAATGTAAAATGGAAGAAAGAAAGCATATTTAACAAATGGTGCTGGCATAACTGGATATCAACATATAGAAGAATGAAAATAGATCTATGTCTATCACCATGCACAAAACTCAAGCCCAGGTGGATCAAAGACCTCAACATAAAGCCAACCATACTGAACCTCATAGAAGAGAAAGTGGGAAGTTCACTTGAGTGCACTGGCAAAGGAGACCACTTTCTAAATATAACCCCAGTAGCACAGACACTGAGAGAAACAATTAATTTAATAGGGGCCTCCTGAAACTGAGAAGCTTCTGTAAGACAGAGGACACAGTCAACAAGATAAAATGACAGCCTACAGAATGGGAAAAGATCTTCACCAACCCCATGTAAGACAGAGGACTGATCTCCAAAATCGACAAAGAACTCAAAAAATTGGTCATACAAAGAACAAATAATCCAATAAAAAAAATGGAGAACAGACCTAAACAGAAACTTTCAACAGATGAATTTAAAATTGCTGAAAGACACTTAAAGAAATGCTTAACATCCTTAGTCATCAGAGAAATGCAAATCAAAACAGCTCTGAGATTCCATCTTACACCTGTAAGAATGACCAAGATCAAAAACACTGAGGACAGCTTATGCTGGAGAGGTTGTGGGGAAAAGGGAACACTCCTGCATTGCTGGTGGGAGTGCAAACTGATACATCCCCTTTGGATATCAGTATGGTGATTTCTCGAAAAATTAGGAAATAACCTTCCTCAAGATTCAGCAATACCACTTTTGGGTATATACCCAAAGGATGCTCAATCGTGCCACAAGGACATGAGCTCACCTATGTTCATAGCAGCATCGTTTGTCATAGCCAGAACCTGGAAACAACCTAAATGCCCCTTGACCGAAGAATGGATAAGGAAAATGTGGTACACAGCAGAAAAAAATAACAACATCTTGAAATTTGCAGCCAAATGGATGGAGCTAGAAAACATCATATTGAGAACCAGAAAGACAAATATCACATGTACTCACTCATAGGCGGCTTTTAGACATAAAGCAAAGAAAAACAAAGCTACAATTCACAATCCCAGAGAACCTAGACAACAAAGAGGACCCTAAGAGAGATATACATGGATCTAATCTACATGGGAAGTAGAAAAAGATAAGATCTCATGAGTAAATTGGGAGCATGGGTTCAGTGGGAGAGAGCTGAAGGGAAGGGGAGAGGAAGGGAGGGGAGCAGAGAAAAATGTAGAGCTTGGAGCTCAGTAAAATCAATTTTTTAAAAAAGGAGTTGACCAAAAGGAAAAATGCTGCAGTTCTAAGTCAGTTGGAGTTTATCACCTTGATCTTAGGACTTTAATGTTGATCCTTTAGAGCCCCGTTGTCCTAGGCTTTGACCACAGCTGTCCTTCCCTCAATTCATCGTTACGATCTGTCATTAATGTGCGTGCGCACACACACAGTATGAGCTGTTCGGCTGGTAGAAGCTCACGTAGTCCCAGACTTCAAATGAAGCTGACAGAAAATGCTCAAGACATCTAGAAAGGATCACCTAGAACCACAAAAACATCCTACAAATATTATAGATGTGAGAGATTTTCAAATTTAGTATCTCCAACGAACCCATGTGGTAAAATCCTGGCCTGCATGAAAGTATGTATCACCCTATTGAAATAATGAACGTGATAAATTAAAAAGAGAGAGGCTTCACTTAGCTTCCAACCAGGGAAAAAATTGTTCAAATTCAGACAAATCTAGTGAATTCCCACATTAGCCTCATCATTCACTGGAGAACAAAATCATAGAACACAAGGCTCTTGTGTGTTTTACTACAGATGTAACTTATTGGTGGGTTGTTTCCTGGCACATGTAGACGTCCTGGGTTTGGTCCTAAGCTCTCAGTAAATAGGATGTAGTGGGCCTTGTGTTCAATCCCAGCCCTCACAGGGTGGACTCTGAAGGATCAGAATTTCTAATTGCTCTTAATAATAAAAGTCCAGATTCAGATATCGGGGTAAATGCTGAAAGATCAGAGAAGTCAAGGCACCAGTTCCTAAATTTCTTGCCTCTACCAAATCCTCAGACCAAGTGGGTGATCCTGTCTCTTGGAACCCTGAGAATGAATGCCTAGAAAACCTCAGACGGAATGCTGAGGTCCTGTCTCCTCCCGCCTTCTATCCCTCTCTCCACCCAGCCATATCCCTTCCCATCTCCACCTCCCTGGTGCCGGGATTAAAGGTGAGAGCCACAACTGCTTGGCTCCGTTTCTCTTTGATTTCTGCTCGTGTAGCCCAGGGTGGCCTTCAATTTATCTCTATCTCTTGAGTGCTTGGATTAAGGGTGTGTGCCCCCACTACCTGGCCTCTGTAGCTGACTAGTGTGGCTAACTCCACGCTCTGATCTTCAGTCAAGCTTTATTTGCTAAAGCACAACCAAAATATCACCGCACAGAGGTTCAAGGTCATCCACGGAGAGCAGCTGGATTCATCTCAACCCGAGCAACAGAGAGAAAACCTCGGAAAGACGTCTCCACGGCTGACATGTTTGGATTGAAAGGATGGTTCGGTGTGCAAAGATCCTTGACATCAAGTCTGACCGGGTTGAGTGTAGAACTGACCCTGTACGCTGTCCTTCGATTCCCACGTGTGCTCGCACGCTGTGGCGTATACCCACCCTCCCATACTTTAATAAAATGTAATGAAAATAGAATCCGTACCTTATTCACTGGCTTCCAAATCAGGCTTCTAAAACCAAAGTCAGTTGTGAGACAGACCATCTCAGAAATTTAAATGCATCCTTTGAATTCCTGCCTCTGCTTCCTCACCATATCTGGCTGTGCCAGGAAACCACAGGCAAACATGGATAATGCCGCTAACCAGTATCAGCTCACACGGCAGGTGCATTGCGTACACCTGATGTCCTAGCCCTTATTCCTACGTGAGAAGAGCCTAGAAATCCCGTCCTTCCAGTGCTTGCTACTCTAGAGAGTGGCCTCAAGCACCACAATTAGAGGCCAGTGAGCAACAACAGACCTTCTGGCCTTCCCGCATCTGGTTGGTCAGAATCTTCAGCCTCCCCAGCCGAGCTGCACACGTCTGAAAGTTGGAAAAATGGTCTCTGAGAGACTCTCCGTTCAGATTTGAGGGAGCGTCCGAACTGCTGGCTCAGCGTGGGGATTGTGGGCCTGCATTTGTAGGACTCCTCTCGGGCCATGTAGGTGAGGGACAGCTCTGGGGACGCTGTACACGGAGCCTGCACACATGTTCCTTCTGTCTCATTAAAAGGGTTCAAAAGATGCAGGGCCAGAGAGAGTCCACGTGACGACCTTCCGGATTCCTCTCGGTTTCCTCTAGGTGTCAATTGTCTTCTCAGAGACGCCAGTGCCTTCGCATATTAAACTGAAGCCTCTTGTCTGCAGCTTGTCAGTTCTTTGCTGCTGAGTTTTAAGTGGCACCCCAGACATGAGGTTATTGGAGAAAATCTACCAAGCACACTGTGAACAAAACGCAGGCGGGCACTTAATGAAACAAGCTGAAAGCGCCTTCGAGAAACTGGGCCCAATTGTCAACGGGGGTACGGCTTCTGAGTCCCTGAAATTCCGTGTTTTCTATGTCCTGACAGGGGAGGGAAGGGACAGGGCTGGGCATCTTCACTGAGACTGTGTTTGCAAGCCCACAGCTGCTGCCTTAACTGGGAGGTCACACATCCTGGAGCGCGGCTTATTTTGTCTTCCAGGTGTTTCTGAAGCGGCATTAAGGAGAATTTCAATGAGCTGGAGCTCCGTCCGGTGTTTAAATTAGGCTTAGAGCTTTCCCAAGCAAGCTCAAGCCAAATGGCTCTGCCCCGCTTATTAGAGGTGGCGTCTAGGAAGGAAGACGATGGAAATGACATTCTTCAAGCCAGGTGCCCATAAATCAGGTGTTTTCACACTTTTTGGAAGTGACAATAGAAAGCCAGTTGGAAAACGTAACAGCCAAAGACACTGCTTCCAAATCATTGGCAGGCTTTAGGGCGAGTCACATGCTTGACAGGGGAGATTGTGTGTGAACATCATTCATCGCTCCCGGAGCTATTCAAAGGCGCGTTCGGAGCAGAGGCTAATGAAAGCGAACCCTCAGGAAGAAACACAAGGCTGCCGCCGCCGCCGTTTCCTTTCCCTCGCCCGCTTCGCCTTCGGGGACATCCAGATTTAGCTTGGGACAAGATTTATGATTCTGAAGGTGTGATGAAAGGTCCGCTGGGCTGCTGCGGCGTGAGGTGTCACCGCAGACATCAGCTTGACGCTTCTTTATCCGACTCGGAGACGTCTTTGGTGTTTAGGAGGCCAGGTAGACGGCAGCGAAGAAGGAAAAGGTGGATATCCGCTGTCAGGCTGCACGAGAAACTCACACCGCGACTTGAAGGATCCCTGACTTTGCTGGAGTCTGAGGCTCTCCTGGTACCAATCCCAATTCATCAACGGTTCAAACTCTGGGCCCACCTTCCTGACACTCTTGTTAATAGTCTTTGCCCCTCGGGATTGATCACGTGATGACCAATCATTCTACACAGAGCCAGCGTGGCCTTATTGTTCAAGAAGAAAACACGTTAGACTGACTTCTTTTGTTAATCTATACTTACATGCAACCGAGATTTTTCTTCGAAATGGAAAAAACTTTTATTTTATTTTTTCTGGAGTCTGCGGCTGAGGCCACATATCTCTAGGCATTCCAGGGACGTACCCCCTTGATCTAAGAAGGAAAAGCTTCAATTTTCAGTAACTGAGTACTACCCAATTGCTAGCTAACGTGAGCTGGTTTTTATTTTAACCAACAGTGAACACTATCAGCATTCGCTGGATTAGTGTATTAAACTAATCACATTTTGTAGTGTGTAGCTCTCAACCCTTTTAAACATTAGTGTTCTATTGTTAAATAATATTTTTTTGCTTTCATTTATTTATTTGTCCATGTTTACTTATTTCTTTGTTTTGTTGGGGAAGAAGGGGGTGTGTGCATTGCGACATCACGTGTGTAAAGGGTCAGAGGACAACTTGTAAGAGTTGGTTATCTTTTTCCACCAATGGGAGTTCAGAACAAAGGGAGATCCCTTTCTTTTTCTTTTTTAAAGATTTATTTATTTATTATGTATATGGTGTTCTGTCTGCATGTGTGCCGACAGACCAGAAGAGGTCACCAGATCTCATTATAGATGGTTGTGAGTCACCATGTCGTTGCTGGGAATTGAACTCAGGACCTCTGGAAGAATAGTCAGTGTTCTTAACCTCTGAGCCATCTCTCCAGCCCGGGGAGGTCCCTTTCTATAACACATTTCTTATTTCTCGGGCAAGACCTAAACTAGGCTAAGGTGTTGCATTTGGTTGCCACGTCTCTCAATTTAGAATACTTTACCTTTTTTTTTTTTTTTTGCATTTCGTGACACTCCCATATTTGAAGAATGCATTGCCTGCTACCATCTTTAACAGAACGTTTCTTATTTTTGGTTTGTCTGAGTAGATTCAAGTGGGGCAGCCCTGCCTGTACTGAGGATTGCTTTTAAAATCAAAGGCAATTGCCAACTCTGACCTCATCTGAGTTTTTTTTTTCTTCTTTTATTCCACAGGTACTGCTGTGGATCAAGCTTACCCGACAGTTAAACCCGAAGGGGCCGTGCTGAACACACCTTACCCACAATACCTAGCGCTATGCCAATCTGACCGCTTTCAAGAGTCCAGGGAGGCAGAGTTTTTGCACTAAAGTTAAGCAAAAGGACATCATTGCAGACAGGAAATGAGGGACAGTGGGAGCCCAGGATTGATGGTGAAGGGGTTCCTGGAGGCTGAGAAAAGCTGTGCCCGGGACAGGGAGTGTTTTCTGTGCGGGCCTCACTTACGTCCCAGCTGAGGGATACGGCTAAGGGGCCATGAGACTCCCCTGCGAGGAAGCCTGTGGGCTATTCTGGACTACGAAGAGCAAGCACAAGGTCCTGCCTTTCCGACCAACCCCTCTGGGTCTCTAGACGTTGTGTTCCTAGCACCGTCTGCGGCTGTTCTTGAGAAACACCAGTTGACAGGGGAGAGGCTTGGCTGGGTCCCGAGCTCCCCAGACAACTACCCTGAATGAGTTTAGTGTGCATTTGAGAAGATATTGAAAGTCCCATGTCAGTGGTCCCTTGACTGTTGATTTTCCTTATCTTGGACCCCACTCTCTTCTGTCTGGATCCTGTTGTCTTCGCTCCTCACAAGGGCCTTTTCAGCGTGTGGATGTGGAATGTTCATTTGAAGAACGCCCTCATACATTTTCCAAACCTGTGACTGACGTCGCAGCCCACCGTGTTCCCTCGTGTTCCCTCGGGGCCTCCCTTAAGGGGAGCCAGGAGCGTCTATTTCTAGTGCAAAGCTTGCTTATGTGGACTGACTTCAAGGCTCCTTTTTTGTTGAATAATTAGGAGGTTAATGGTTCAATGAAAATTCTCTTTTCTCCTTGGATTCGCAGAACGTTCGGAGCTATGTTTAATGCTTAATTATTCTAATTCAAATGGATGGAATGCATGCAATCTTTCTAAAGCGGTTCTAAATTTTTAAAGTTTTTTCTTATCATATTGCCACGCCATGAATGCACTTGAACATCGCAGGACTCATGGCTTGGAATGCAGAATGTGGGCTTCACACGGGAACTTGGTGCGGGTGTGACCTGAGCTGCAGACCTAGGCAGTCCACGTCTTCATCTCTGGCTCCTTTTCCATCTTTGGCAGGTCCTGGTCCTTCTTGCCAGTCCTTTTCCTACCATAGGATCAGTGATGTGAATATAGGTTTGCCTTTCCAGGTGGCTGAGAAGCCTCCTCGTACCCCCCCCCCCCACTTTCTGTCATCTTTACATGGTCTTCACACGGGGGCTCTTAGGTCATCTGTTCTGACCTTTTCCCCTCTGACTGCCTCTCGGTGCCTCCGTTAATTCAAACTCAAGCCCCTGCTTCTAGATTTGCACAGCGCTTTTAACAAATTTTCTCCCTACCCCAAACATTTGTTGATCCCAGTAATTAAAACAGTGGTTCTAGGCCCTACGTCAATCTTTCTCCTTGTTACTTGTGCAGTGGGATAACTTACAGAGGCCTTAACCTGGCTTTTGTTTTGGCTCCTAAAGCAAATACATCGAGAACAAGTACCATCTTGGTGTTCTCCCCCACCCTTCGTAGAAGGCTCTAGCACGGCTTGCATTAGGTATTTGGGTGAGACAGGGTCTCAGTGTGTCACTCTGATTGGCCTAGGACTCTCCATGTAGACCAGGCTAGCCTTGAACCCACCGAGATCTGCTTGACTCTGTCTCCGAAGTGCTAGGATTAAAGTTTTCACCACCACCATCTGGCTTTGCATCAGGCATTTGAAGAGCTGAAAGAAGAACCTTTTCCTGCCTCAAAGTCTTGAGAATTCTAAGCAAGCATGTTCTCTGGCAGGGATGAGCCTGGAGAGGTGGAGTTAGAAGAGTGTAGTGTTAGCCTCCGCACTTTTCTGTGAATACCCAGACCTCGAAACAGGCGCGCGCTTTCCTGACTCGAGTCCACGAGAATGGACAACTGTCCTAAGGGTTTAAACACACAGACACAAAGAGACCTGCTCATTCACCAAAGAGCAAATGGCAACTTTATTAAACTCAAGTCGGGTATTTATATTAGTGGGCAAAGGGGGCAAAAGGGCACGGCCCCCTCCCATCAGGAGCAGTGGAAGAAGATGACAGGTGCCTGGCGCCTCAGGCCAGAAGCTGCTGGGGGAGGCAGGTGTGGAGTATAGGGCCTGCAGCTGGAACTTTGTTACAGGTGAAATTACCATAACAAAAGAGGGCCAAGTTCTTTCTAAACTAAACCCTCAGGCCAGTGCAGAGCAGAGAGACCAGGGAGCCAGAGGTCAAACAGCCCTGCAAATCGCCACGAAGAAAAGGAGGAAAGACCTGGGTACCTACAGTGTAGTTCAAAAAGTCAGCTGGGTCCAGTATTGTGTTTCGGTTGGGGTGGGGGCTCAGGTTCTTTAGGAGGAGGCCTTCTTGGCCTAGGGAGCTTGGATCCCAGTGCTGGAGTTCTAGAATGTGCAGGACTTTGAACACAAGCAAGTCATCCAAAGAGTGAGCACTTTGAATGATTTTTAACTTTAACTGTGAGTGTTCTTGTGGGTAAATAAATGTATGCAGGTGTGCATGCATGTGTGTGTGTGCGCACGCATGTATGGGTAGGTGTGTGTGTGTGTGTGTATGTGCATGTATGTGTGCATGCATGTGGAAGCCAGAGTCAACCTTAGGTGTTGTTCCTCAGAAGCTGCATGACTTGTTTTCTGAGTCAGGTCCTCTCATTGGTTAGCCTGGAGCCCCCTGGTTAGACTAGGCTGGCTGGCCAACAATCTCCAGAGATCCACCTGTCTTGGTCTCCCACGGCTGAAGTCCAATCCCACTGGTTTTTTTATGTAGGCACTGGGGGATCATACTCCGGGCTTCACACTTAACATGTCTCACCACCTTGAACTATCTCCCCAGTGCCTTAATTTTAATACATTAATTATGTGTTGATATTAATATTATTATTTAATTAATAATATTATTAATGTTGATGTATTAATATTAATACACTAATATATTTTTATAGACTTTCTAGAAAGGAACCCACAACTATTCATGTTATCACGATGTAGAGAGATTCCACCACCCTCCAGAGTTCCCCCATTTTCCCACCAACTGCTATAGAGATTTGCATTGGTATGGATCTTGGTTTATTGATACAAATTTAAGGTCAATTTTGTTATATGTATATTTCTTCTTTTGATGAAGGTATTGTGTTTGTGCAGCTCATTTAAAAATATAGTGTATAATTAAGAAATATAGGTTAATCATCATCGATAATAGTCAAGCTTGTAGTCATGTTTGTTAAGTTTTCTAGATATACAGAGATATGTTTCAGTTAATTAGGTATTCTTCAAATCTTTCAGAGACCTTCAGAATATGGTATTTAAATGTTTTAAGAACATAGGACTTTTTGTGACAATGAGACACATCTGCTCCTAGCAGCACCAATCTACTTCAAGAGGGTGATGGGCATTTAAGAGGCTCCTCATGGAGTTCGTTAGCCATTTGGGCAGGAAACTGCTCTTGCCTGGACTGCTTGATGTTGTGCTGTGTGGACTGGACATGCAGGACCCACAGAGGAATGACTGCTGAACTTTCCTAAAGGTGAGATGGTCCTTCGGGGTTCCTACTTCATGAAAGAGTCTGCCAGACATTTTTCAGGAAACAGAAGAAAGTGACTGACAAACTGCCAATATAGGTGGAACTGTCTTTGAAATTGTCTGCTTTGTGGAAAAGTCTGCTGGATACTATGGGCCTGTAGACTGAAGATGGATGCCCTAGCAGTACAAAAGAACTTTGGGTGACTGTCCAGGCAGCAAGATGTCTCGGTCAATTCTCGAGTTTTGGAAGTTGCTTACAATGCACTTCCTGTTTACTTAGATAATATTATATCCTTTGGGAGTCTTTGATGGAGTTGACGAATGAATAGTTGTAGTTTTCCTTAGATATGATAAAAGATAAAGTAGATATAAATATTGTAACGATAATTTTTACTTGATACCTGTTGTGTTATATGTAATTTTACTATGTTAAAGTTAAAACCTTCTTTTTTATTTAAACAGAAAAGGGGAGGTGATGTATGATTCCCCTCTGTATGCTGTGAATAACATTGGTTGATAAAGAAACTGCTTTGAGCCTATAGTAGAGCCGGGCAGAACAGAGGCAGGTGGAGAAAAATTAAACTGAATGCTGGGAGAAGGCAGAGGAGTGAGAAGCCATGGAGCCACCGCCAGAGACAGACATGCTAAAATCTTGCCGGCAGGCCACGAGCCTCGTGGTAAAATATAAAATAATGGAGATGGGTTAATTCTAGATGTAAGAGCTAGCTAGCAATATGCTTAAGTAATTGGCTGAACAGTGATTTAATTAATATAGTTTCTGTGTTATTATTTCGGGGCTAAGCAGCTGGGAACCAACAAGATGGCTCCTATTATAACCACCCCTGGAAATCCTTGATTTGTTCTCTGGTACTAACTTATGTCTTTATGAGAATATCAAGTAAAAAGACTCCTCTAGTCTGTATCCTTTCCATCAGCAGCCTTGCAGTCAGCGCGCGTGGATAACCTGTTCCCTGGCATAGATGCTCAGCAGTGTGTGCACCCATTTACCTGGTGGAGGACACTGAGGTTGAATCCAGCATTTGACCATCACACACAAAACTATTATGAACACCCATATGCGAGTATGTGTGTGTGTATGTGTTTATAACATTTCATTTCTGTAGATTTATGTAAGCTTTCTTATCCAGGCATGAGATTTCTGAGTCATACAGAAAAAGCATGCCCAACTCTGCACAAGAAAATGCCGCACGCTTTTGAGACTACCGGTAGCACTTTGCACAGCCGCCAGTCACGCGTGAGAAGTCTGGCCACTCTGGATTTCCCCAGCATTTGTTCTCATTGGTATTTATTTTATTGCAGTCATTATCCTAGCATAAAGCGCTATCTCCTAGAGGTTTTCCTTGTATATCCTCAATAAAGCCCTGAGATATAACATCTATCGATGCCTCTTCTGGTGACTTTGTCATTGGAAGCTAGTACCGAACAGTAGACACGGGTCGCATGTTTGTAGTCTCAGATAATTTGCTGTCATGACTACTATGATCGACAGTGGAAAGAAAAGGCTGTGATGACCAAGAAGGAAATCTTTTTTTTAATGGAATAATGCATTAGCATACAAGATATCTGAGTCCAATTTCTTCCTTTCTTTTTTTTCGTTTTTCAATACAGGGTTTCTCTGTAGCTTTGGAGCCTGTCCTAGAACTAGCTCTTGTAGACCAGGCTGGCCTCGAACTCACAGAGATCCACCTGCCTCTGCCTCCCGAGTGCTGGGATTAATGGCGTGCACCACCACCGTCCGGCTGTGAGTCCGTTTTTCAAAAGAAGTAACTGGGCAATTCTTACAGCCGCAAGTGTAGAAGGCCACGCCTCTTCCTTTTCTGGTACAGAAAGTCCATGCTATCTGGTACCCTTCCCTAACGCTCCTCACAGAGCGCTTGTGTCTCTTACAGTGAAACAGAATTATAACTGTCGTCCTTTCCTGAGTTCGAGTCGTCACTGTATTAAGTGGCCGAACTAAAGGAGGAAGTGCAGTGTGTCCGTCAAATGCAGATGGATGGGAACTCTGCTTGTGGCCGGTACCTGGGAACGGTCTTGTCGGGGAGGGGACGAAGTCGGTTACTTATGGCGGATGTACAGGAAGTTACTGTGGGTGTTCAGCACCGACACTGAATCGCCGTCTACCAGCTGGGGTTGGTACAGCTGTGGTGCCAGGGTACAGGTTGCAGTATTGCCCCGATTCCTCTTCTGCTGTGCCTTCTCTGCTCCCATCTGCACCAGGCCACCGGTGCATTATCTTGTTACTATTTAAAAACCTGTCTGGATGTGTTTGTGTGATGTCCGAGGAAGCGGGAAGCCCTGGCTGGCCTGCTGGTCCTTTAAGAGGGGCACGGGTGATAAGGCTTTACCCCTTGATTCCGTTTGCTTTGCCTTTTCTTTCTCGGTAGCACCCAGGCCGAGGCAAGCTTCCTCCTCCACTGGACAGAGGTGCAGGCATTTCTTCCTGCTCTTTTATCCTTCGGGAAACAAAGAGGGCTGCTTTTCATAGTAGCTCAGTTGTGGAAGCAACCTAGATGTCTCTGATGAGTGTGGCCTGCTTGTGTAAAACTGGCGTCCTCAGGGTCCTCATTATACTTGACGCTGCACCTGATAATCAGAACCCAGAGATAATCAGAATCAGAACACCACTTACTCAAGACCACCAGACACGGGGCTAGATCCCCATGACGTTACTGGACAGCCTATAAGCAGAGACCAAGAGCAATGCTCTGTTCTGCGCATCTGGAGAGACGCCCCCTTGATCTGCTTCACAGCTGGAGAGTCTCCCCACAGGATCCTGACCCTCAAATCAGAGACTTCTGTTAGAGGCTGGACCTGATCTTCAGCTAAGACATGTCGCTCAGGTGAGCAGCCTTGGGGAGATAGGCGTAGGGCCATAGTTAGGAATTTAGAGTGTGAACCCTGTGTGATTTCTATCAGCATAACAAAATATAACTTTTGTCATATCAAGTAGACATATCTGCCCTTCTTGCTAGCAACAGCGTCCATCAACAGAGGAACAGACAGTGAAAATGTGATGAATACATTCAAGAATGAAGCTCTGTCATTGGCAAGGAAAGAAAACTGGACCGAACAAGAGATAGTATTAAGAAAGACCGATGTCACACTTATGACTCATTGGTGGGTCCCCAGTTTCATAAGAAACAGGAAGAATGTAGGTTGTAGAAAAAGTACTGCATTTATCAAAGCGGATCCTATACGTAGAGACGATGTGAAAATCACAATGAAACTGCCCATGGGGGCAAAGGAGACTCATGGTGGGGAGAGGTAGAAATGAGGAGGGGAGTGTGGTGTGGGGGGTGTATGCTGGTATACACACTTGAAACGATGTTACAGAACCCGGTACAATGGTGTTGGGGATGTACTCTGAGTACGCTGGTATACACACTTGAAATGGAGCTACAGAACCCGGTGCAATACCATAATCATTCTTAAAAGAAAGAATAGTCCCTGGTGCCAGTGTCTTCATGGGGATCCTGTCCTTGCTTTGCAGAGAAAGCCTGCTTGGGCTGCTGGACCTCCACTTCGGGTTGCCTCTGGCCATGGGAAGCCCCTCACTGTGGCCTTTTTGAGGGTAAGTTCACTGACTGCTTGTTCCCCTCTGCTTCTCCTCTTTGCCCTTGGCCTGTTGTTCCAGGCAGGGTGACACCAACACTCGGTTCCTTTAGGGAAATGGGTGGGTGATCAAGGAGTGCTCCCTAATACGCCGTGTGCATCCAGGGTGCGGCTGTCAGTCTTAAAGGTTATGTATCTTTGAGCAGTGAAGACTAAGGTGCCCAGAAGAAGCTTTATGCATAGGCAAAGCTTCTCCAGGCACTGAAAAGTCATTTAAATGTCTGGGAACTTATCTCTGCAGTGAAGGTCGCACCTTCTTATGTCTGTTCAACCTAAAGAAAGTGCTCCAAATCCTCCCTGGCATTTGCCTTGCAGGCTCTTGGGGGGTAATGGAGGGGGCGGGTAATGGGCCATGATGTGCTTGGAGCTCCTTGGTGCTGAGGGTGATGCTAGTGTAAATTTATTATTGTTGCCATTAGGCGTGTGTGTGTGTGTTGGGGGGAATTAAATGCTAAAGACCAAAATCACTGAAATCTGTAAGGAGAACGTAAAAGTGGGCCCAGGAAGTCCCTCACTCCAATTAAATTAAATGACCACAGAATGCTGCGTTCTAATCCTGTGTGCATAAATTAACATAAAAACAAAATGACATGAAACTGCCGGCATCAGCAGGAAATTGAGGGGCCATTAGTCATTACCCTGTGGAAGCCCCTCTCATTGTGATTCAGTGCCCAGGATCTTGACAACTGCAGAATGCTTAGCGGTTTGCGGGTAAAGCTGCGGCTCTCAAGCTGCCTTTTAGACTCTCTCTATCCAGCGCCGGGCCCAGTTTTCCCTCTACTGGTGCCTGGGACCTGTCTCCTTGGTGGTCCCCTCCGTGGTCTCTGTACTTAGAAGGTTCCCAGGATGCTGCAAAGCTCTGGTCCTTAGTTGGTCTTTGACTGAGAAAGAGGCCGGTTATGACTAGCCTGTGCCACCTCCTGGCTCCCAGTTCCTGGGTGACTGGGTCCCCATTGGGCCTGATGAGAGACACACGCAGGAGGAACTATTTCAGCTCTGCTTACAGACTTTCCCAGGTGGGATTCTGAACTACAGGGTTCTGTGACATGTGTGAACAGACGTGTTTTGCATCGTGTGGGCGTGTTGCCCTCTCACGCAGTCTTCCCGAAGAGACATCTTGGGTTTCCTCTTAGACACCCTCGCCGAGAGAAAAACGAAGCGGACCGTGTCTAGGCTTGCCAGGATCGCAGAGGAAGGTAGCATCCTGATTTTCAAACCAGCATTTAGCGACCTAGCGGGAGTTGTAACCGGAGCGCTGCAGAAGTTCAGGCATGCCCTTTGTGTTCGGGTAACCACGGCAACAGCAGTGGGACCACCTGTTTTCAGGAGTGGTCAGGCCGCCTCCTGGTGACTCATCCTCGGGGAGGAGCGGGCAGGATGCACAGGGCCTTCTCTAAGGAAGGCAGATGGTTCTGAATGGGGCACAAAGTTGTGTCTCTGCAGTGTCTCTGGTGAGCCTCATGCCAGGGTCTGTGACCTCGGTGCCTGTGGTAGTTTGGATGGGAATGGCCTTCATCGGCTAATATATTCAAATGCTTGGTCCCTCCTTGGTGGAACTGTTTGGGAAGGATTTGAAGGTATGGCCTTGTTGGAGGAGGTTTATCACTGAGGTGGGCTTTGAGGTTTCCAAAGCCCTACCATTCCCGGTTAATTCTCTCTGTGTGTTTTGTGGTTGTTGTCTCAGCACGTAAACTCACAGCTACTGCTCCGATGCGTGCCTGCCTGTCTCTGCTGAGACCCAAATTAAACATTTTCTTTTATAAATCGCCTTGGTCATGGCGCTTAGTCCTAGCAACCAGAACGTAACTAAGATAGTTTCCAAACTGTTGAGAGGTCCTCTGAGGGATGCAGCGCCACATGGAGAGAGGCACCCCCACGTCCCTCTGGCACTAACCGCTGCTGTGGACCCGGCTAGATGATGCTGTGCAGGCATCCACTGGGCCCCAGTCTCTGTGCCCAGCTGTAACTGAATCTTGCAGGCTCAGCAATGTTCGTGAAGCCTATGCTCAGAGGTGAAGGGTCCATGGACCACTGTCTAAGAGCCAGGAACCCCGAATTATTCAGCACTCATCAACCTGGTAGTGCTTGAGACATCTGGAGTGCACAGATGTGTAGTTTATATGCTCGGTTTTACCTCTGGATTCTTCAGTGAGTAATCATTAAGCATCTGTGATGCCTGGTACTCAGCCAGGCTCTGATATTATAGGTCTCCAAGCGTAATAGCCATTAGACAGTTATCTCTAATAAAGGGATTATTATCAATAACTAACTCTGGCGGTGATACTTTGAGGAAGAGGAGTTTGGTGACAGCTGTCATTGGTGGGTATTACTTTCTGTGTACGCAGTGTGTCAGGTATAAAGAATATATCATTATTAATCTAGAACCACTAATCTATGAGGCAGTGTGAAATACCCACCCCAAAGACATATCAGGTTACACGGTGGAGTCGCGGGAATCCAGATCTGAGTTCCCTGTTACACGGTGGGTTGTTTGATAGAAAAACCTAGAGTGCAATGGGAAAATGATGAGAAAAATCAATACGAACCTTTCAGACAAGCGCTGTGGGTGCATGATCGTTCAGGTAACACCAGAAGCCTGGACATGAGTTCCCTGAAGCAGCCCTCACTCTTTCTTCCACTGGGAAGCAGAATTTTGAATACTTTAAAATATTGAACTGTCCTAGCAGCTTGAAAATGATGGTGATGAAGCAGCCATGACTCCATCTTGGTCTCTTGGGGTCCAGTAGTGGCCAATGACAGCTCAGCTGCAACCAGGCTAACATACGTGTTACATCTGATACATAGGTCAGAGATCATGTATACATGGCTAAAGAGAGAGAGAGAGAGAGAGAGAGAGAGAGAGAGAGAGAGAGAGAGAGAGAGAAATCATTTGGGTGAATAAAAGTTGTCTAAATTGGAGATTTCCTGCCTATTTTGTGTGTGTGTGTCTGTGTGTGTGCGTGTGTGTGTCTGTGTGTTTAAGATGACCAAGATTAACATGCAAAACATTTCAAAGGACGTCACAGGACTAGGAAGAAACTGCCCATCAAACAAAGTTCAGTCTGCAGAGACGACAGCATCTTTGTGGTGATGACGTAAGTCAGTGCGAAGACGACTCAGCTTGCAACCCACATCTCAGGAGCACACGTATCTTCTCACGTGAAGCACACCTTTGCACGGACTGGCACCCACGCAGCCCTGTCAGGAGAAATAACGGTGCTACCAATAGAGACCTTCGAATTATCTCCAGCAGCATAAGACAGACTCAGGTGAAAACCCGAAAGTAAGGTATACAGAGCCACTTACGGTCTGCAGAGTGGAGGGAAACGGGCCCCATCCCTGAATGAACCACTCAGTGGCGTCTTGTCCCCAGAACAACAAGACGTTTTCCCACACTTGTTTATTGCGACAATGGCATCCTGGTGATGAGCTGTGTCTCCAAATTACTTGCTCTCTGAGAAACAAACATCTATCCCTCTAATGCTGCTACCTGAAAGCTCTAGAAAAAGACATGCAATCTCATGTCATTTTTGTTTAGGCAAATCCGCTGAGTGTTTTGCTGTCATTTCCCCTAGACGAAGGCTGTGTTGTTATGGAATGTTTCCACCTCACGCTTTTGTAGCTCTCTGGGCTCCTCACGGAGTCTCCCCTCCTCTAAGTCAGGGTGGTTCAAATTCCACAGGAACAGCATGCAAAGGAGCAGGTCCGTGACACCCCCACTTTCACTCTTTCCCCAAACCAAATCCGGCTTACCAGAGAGATTCCGGGTATTTCTGCCAGGAACTTCGAGATATCTGGCTGAAGTGCCTAATTTTAGGGTTCTGAGCGGAGCGGAGCCCTTGGGATGTGAAAGACAGCCATGTACTTTTATTGTGGCCCCCCGTCATACCGTGCTATTAATTCGTGCTTGATTATACCTCATGCCCGCAATCCCGCGTCTCAGCACAAATGCGGCCTCGACAAAAGCCCAGCGAGAGTCCCGTTCCTTCCCCCTCAATACACGTGCGTGGCTGCCATTAATTTTATTGTAACTTAGCAGCCAGCAAAAATAGCCATGCTTTCAAAAGATAGCCACGACGACGTCTTGCGCTTTCTCATTTCAAAACATTAATTTCTTATAAAATGGGATTGTCTGGGCACAAAAATTCTCTTCATAATTTTTTTCCTAAGTAGACAAGCGAGAATGTGTTGCATTGTTGTTTCCGTCATCCCAAAGCCCGACTTCTCCTGCAGATGAATTTACTTTTCAGGTCTTGATTTATAAAGCAGCCCAATCCACTTACTCCAATAACTCCTGTCTTCATCTGCGTGGACTATTAAATCAAAACAGCCAACACCAACCCCAGATCGACCACAGAACTTCAGTCCTCACAGTTTGGGGGGCTGACGTTTGAGATGGGGGCACCAGGGGGTGGTAGACTGCTTGTCTCTTGACTACTCATGTGGTGGGCGAGGCGGGCACGGCCCCTGCTTTTGCCCCTGTCATAATTCGAAGGCGCACTGGGAAGGGTCATGTGGAACGCTCCTGGACCGGGTGGAGCGCTGTTAGAGGGGCACAGAAAACCTGTATCTCTAGCTGTGCCTTATTTTTTGGGGGGGAGGTTGTTCGAGTCAGGGTTTCTCTGTAGCTTTGGAGCCTATCCTGGAACTAGCTCTTGTAGCCCAGGCTGGCCTCGAACTCACAGAAATCCGCCTGCCTCTGCCTCCCGAGTGCTGGGATTAAAAGCGTGCGCCACCACCGCCCGACTCTAGCTATACCTTTTACAGCTGTGCTAAGACTGTTTGTTTGGGCTCTCCTCTCCTAGACCAATAAACCTCCAAGTGCCATCGCATTCACAAATGATTTTAAGCATTCCAGCCGTGATGGGGCAGAAGCTAGGTCATCCCTGTCTCTAGCCCTGTTGCTCAGTAGACCCCGTGGGAAATTCTACACCTGTCTGCCTCTTGATCAGTTCCTCGCTCTGCTGTGGGGTGTGCAAGACATGCATGCATGACGCCAGAAGCATGCTCAGAGAAACCGAAGGGGTCTCTCCCTTCCTTTCTTTCTGCCCAGGGCAGCATAGCCTAAGGCAGCTGTATCCCCCCCACTAGCTCCCATCTAGACAATCCCCAACTAGTCCCGGCCTGTCCTGGATTTCCTCCCCTGGTCTGGAAGGTCTAGAGACTTCTTCTTGTGTACCCTTCCTTACCACCTCCATTTGTCTCCACAGCTTTTGTCCTACATAATCAATTCCCAGTAATTGAATCATTTCTTGTCTGTTTTCCTGGTCAGACCTTGACAAAAATGCTTGTTGAGTGATGTGCCTTGTGAGATTCATAGCTCCCGTATATCGTGGCAGCCAGCCCTGCGGCTCACTCCCGGACACTGATGTGAGGCCCTCACACCCAGCCATGGCCCAGCACAGGGGACTTGGTCAGAAATATCAAGATGAAGATGCTGCTCCCGTGCCACACCTTCTAAATCAGAAACCCGGAGTGATCTGAAGGCCCCGGTCCTCTGGTCACTTTGATGCGAGCTGGCTTTGAGAACTGGGGCTCTCCGGGGCACAAGACCCTCCCCAGCGATGGGAATGCTGAGCCCAGGCCTCTCTGTGCTTTTGGAGGAGGCCAAAGTGTCCCCTAATGAGACCATCCCGGCTTCTTAGCTATGTCAATTAATAAGATAAGTAAAGCGCTGCACCGTATTGATGGGACTCATTAAGTCAGAATTCTTTACTAACTTCAATTAATTCTTCCCAATTATCAGCGGAACTTCAAGGGAATGGCTTTCCAGTTTAACCTGAAAGCACCCTTTACAGACAAGCTAATTTACTAAGGTTGACAATGTTTGAAGTTTAAGAACCTTCGCCTTGATTAATTATAGTTCCACATCCTAAATCCGTGATTAAAAGTGAAAAGGGCCCAGCGTGTGGTGTCGTACTGTTATCTCCCATAGCCCTAGAACTTGGGAGGCAGACACAGGAGGCTCGCTGCCTTAAGGGCAGTATTGGTTGCATAGGAGGTTCTGCGCCAGTCTGGGTTACAGAGGAAAACCTGCCTTAAAAAAAATGGGGTTGGTGCAGCTGAAAGTGGTTTATCTGTGAATGAGAATGGGTTGAGATTAATAGCCACGGACTCAGTACCAACATCTTCTTTCTGCTTTAGTGATAATACATTTGTTCTCATGCGTGATAGAACATTTGATCCTCACAATGAAGCTGGGATGTGACCAGTTGTGTCCCCCTTTTGACATATAAGGAAACGACTCAGAGAAGTTAAGCAGTCACCTGAGGTTGCACAGCTGGAAGCAGACCTTAGCAGACACACAAAAACCGGTACCACTTGAATGGTCCTGGGGGGGATGGGGCGTATATACTCCAGCCTCGGACATGTATCATTGTAACCTTGATGGACACCGTCCCTACGAATTTCTCTTCTTCCCCTACGTGAAATTTTTAATGAGTGGTAAGCAGACCTGAGCAACAAAGAGATGAATGCAGTTTTTGCAAGTGCCGGTGACCGCTGTGGAGAGCGCATGGTAGCATTGTGAAGCCACTGGCGGGAAGAGTGACCTCTACGCCATGGGAGGCAGATGGGGCTGGCCCAGCACCAAGGGGAAGGGCAAAGGCAGAGTTTGAGAAGCAGCAGTGAGCCGCCCTGCAGAACAAAGGGAAGGGGTGTGAACAGACAGGAAAAACTGGGAGGTGATGGAAGCCATTGAAGGACCGGGAACTCTGGAGAAATTTAGGGAGAGCCTGAGGCTGGTTGTCAGAAGGGACTGTGAGACTGATAAAGGAGAGGTCAGAGACTGGTGCAGGACTTGACCAAGTCACGAATCCAGGTGAAGAACCTGAAAATGCTTCTTAGCTCAGATGATGCATGTGGAAGACTATAGAACAGATTATGGCAGGCTAATGGAGTCATGCGCTTCTTATATTTTCTTGTCGGAAGATTGTTTTCATTAAATTAATTTTTTTGAATTTCATTTATATATACGAAAATTACAGGATTTCCACCCCTTCCTCTTCTCCCTCCAACCGCTTCCCTCAGACTCAATCTCTTTTTCTTTCATGATTATTGTTTTATGTATCCGCTCTATGTAAATGAGTAAGTATATAGCTACAACCTGCTGAATGAGTTCAGTGTGGCTCAGAAGCATGTTTTTAGGGCTGACTGCTTGGTATTAGAAAACCAGTCAGAGGGGCCCTTTTCTGGGGTAAACCAATTAATTCTCCCTCTCTCAACAGCCTGTAATTGCCTGAGCCTCTTCATCTGGGGGTGGGAAACAAGCAATCAAGTGAAGAGCAAACTCCAGGGTGGGAGGGGATTTTTGTCAGTTATCCATTCTGACATAGGATTAAGATCTAGAATGCACAAGGAGCTCAAAATACAAAGAGGCAAGAAAACAAGCAACCCAGTTGAGAAATGGGCTGTGGATCTGAACAGAGAGATCTCGACAGAAGAAATGGAAGTTGTTAGGAAATATCACAAAAACATTCATCATTTTTAGCAATTAGGGAAATGCAAAATTGACATGGCTTTGAGATTTCACCTCACTCCATTCAGAGTGGCCATGACCAAGAAAACAACTTACAATGAAGGCTGGAGAGGCTCTGGGAAAAGGGATGCTCTCACTGTTGGTGAGATTGGAAGCTGGTGCAGGCACTCTGGAAATCAGCATGAAGCATTCTCAAGAAGCTAAACATTTATCTACCATCTGACCCAGCGGTAGCGCTCCTTGGCATATGCCCAGAAAACACGATATCCTATTGTAGTGGGATATTTGTACATGGTGTGAAGATGTGTTGCTGTGATTGGCTTAATAAACCAGTGAACGACCAATAGCTAGGCAGGAGGTTTAGGCGGGACTTCTGGACACAGAGAGAGGAAGTGGGAGGAGATAATTGAGGTGCAGGGAGACACCAGTGAGATCTGGAGGAAGTTAGAGGCACAGAATGGAAGGAAGGTAAAAAGCCATGAGATAAAATGTAGATTAAAATAAACAGGTTAATTTAAGATATAAGAGCTAGTGAGACAAACCTTTCATAATTAATAAGAAATCTCCGTGTCGTTATTTGTGAGCTGGTGGCCCAAAGAAAAATTTGACTATCTCCTTCTCAATAGATACTTTCTTCTCTATTCAGAATAGTTACGGAATGGATACAGCCTAACTGTCCTTCAACCCCTGAATGGATAGTGAAAATGTACACACGTGCCGATCTATGAAGAGCAATGAAATCGTGAGCCCTGTAGGTAAGTGGATGGAAGGAAAAGGCATTAAGCGTTACTGTTTCCTTTCTATAGTTCCTGCTCCTGTTCCATTATTACAGGTCATCTCCCATTCAAAGATAAGAGTTACACAGCTGTGTAAATTTCACTTCGTTCCCTGTATGCTGTGCTTTCTTCTGATCTTCTGATTCGGGGTCTGGTAATCCTTTGCCACGGTTTCCTTGTGTTGGTAGCTCCCCCATTGTTCTCCAGCTGCCTTGGACTTTAGGTGAAGTGCTCTTACACTCGCCGAAGCTTTGAGTTGTACGGGGAGATTTTTCAATGACTGGACTGTCTGATGAGCTGAGTCCCTGAGAAAAGGAGTATGTCATTAGAATTTCACTACTACCAGCGTCCATGGGAAATATTCTTTAAATGTTTATTCTAAAGAAGAAACATAGTATCCTACTCAGATGTAACTTGGTTGCCTGGGAGCTGCGTGGGTAAGACCCTGACTACCTAAGTCGTCATTATGTAGACTTTGTGGTGGCCCTCCAGTAATCTGAAAGATGTCTCATATTCTTCTCTGCTGTGCACAGTATCCCTAGGTCTCTGCTTCATTCTATCCAGAGGCTAAACACCTAAACTTGCATGCCTCTCGTAGGAAAGAACAATTATCTGGGTTTGTGGCCTTGGCGTGCGTTCTAATTGATTCTTTGTACGGCCACTCAGCCAATTGTCTCGTCTTTGCCACCGCAGCTCCCACAGTGCTATCTGTTAAGGCGATCCCGTTACATCATTTCCTGATATTCTGGGACATGGATCAAGTTACCGTTGACTTTGCGTGTCTGTGAGTTGTGAATCTGTGGATTCATCCAACTGTAGACAGAAAATATTGGAAAAAAATGTTAGATCGTGCTGAAAAAAATGTGTTTTTTGTCTTGATATTTTTCCTTAAGATTATAATGTATCAACTATTTATGTAGCATTCACACAGTCGTGTGTATTATAAATAATCAAGAGGTGATTGAATATATGGGAGGTTCTGAGTAGGATCTTGCAAATACTGTGCTATCTTTTAATCAATTGTCATTGCCTACATATATGTATGTGTACACACACATGCCTATCCAATGGAATCCATAGAATGTTGCTTGCATGGACATTTTCGGTGCTGACCACTTGGCACTGGACGATAATGAGTGTGCTCTTTTCTGAGAAAAGCCGCCTCCCCTGCTCCCATCTTTCCTCCTTGTCTGTAGTTCTTTGTGTAGGGTTTGAAACCTTGTGTTTTTTTCTTCATCAATTTGGCATGCACATTGGTGCCATCCTTGTCCAGATCAGTTCTGGGTGGGCATGTTGGTGAGGCTTTGGGGGTACACCTTCTGATGCTGCCGGGAGACTCGAGCTCAGAGCAAGACCCCGATTATCTAGCTCTTCCAGTCTTTCTGCCCCATCTTCTGCCAGGTCCCTGACTGTGCTGTTTTGCATAAGGGGTTCCAGGATCTGCAGAGTTTTGCATTCATTCTCCTTGATAAATATACCCTGTAGCGATGAGGCACTCAAGTCTGGTCACGGTGCTTACTCAGAGGAAAACAGAATCTTTCAGACCAAGCAAGCTGGCTGGGATTCTGATGAAGGATGTTCTGAGTCATGGCAGGGGTATGAAGAAGCCTGTACCAGCTGGATGGGGGGCATGGTTGGACAGCTGCTTCCCACTCCAAAGCTCAACACAAAAGTCTCTTTGCCATCAATTTCACAGGGTTTTTGGCAAAACCTTACAGTAAACCACAGTCCTTGCAGTGAAGGTCACCATGATAGACTTCCTTCAACTTAGGCACCACGGTCCCTGCCCTGATGGCCTCTGCTCCACCAAAGCTGCTATTAGATAAACAAATAGCAACAGCAGTAATCAGGACTTACATTTAAACAGAGTCACATAAACTAGGCTAACTGCACTTGCCACTCGAATTTTGGTTTGTTGCATGGAAAGGTTTGATCTCAAGATCACTTATTTCCTACAAGTCTTTCTTGTTTCTGAGATGATGAACTACAGAATTTGCTCTGGTGCTGTCTCTCTGACACCATCCTATTAACATAGTTTGGGATTTCTAGAAACAAGCATTCACCGAGGAGAAATATTTTACATATTTCCAGAAACGTCTTAAGGGTTTCCTTTGTGTAGCATCCATTAGTGCCTTTGAGCCTGTTCTACACAATCCTAGAAACAGAGAGCCGAGAATAAAATCACTACAATTGCTACAATTTCTACCCCAGTGTTCAGCAGTTCTTGTAAACAGAATGTGCTCCATTGTTCCAGCACCGAGGGGAAAAAAAGAAATCTAAGAGCCTCGAGATCCAATTTCAACAAATTCCAATTCTCGCCCTCTAAAGTGAAAGAAAACATCTCTATTGATTTCTGACATCAACGGCTGGATCAAAAGCACTTGCTGCTTCTGTTCAAGGTCCCCTCTCCCTCTTTTCTTCTTAGCCCATTGCTTTACCTGCCTTTGATTGGCTTGTTATAGAGAGAACTTAGCCACCCTCTGTTCTGAGTTAGGCTCCCCCTGCCCCACGGAATTGCAGGGCTGTAAGGATCTGTAATCAGGTGATGTCTAAGTGCTATCTGAACTGGCTATGGCCTCGTCTGATGTGCTTGTGAGTTCTCAGCCTCAGAGGCTGACTCTGTGGCCAGGACTCATGACTTCAGGTCCCGATGTGCTGGCTGGCTCTTCTCGTCAGGGAGGATGCCCCAGGCAGCCTCTCTAGCAAGTTCAGGAGAAACTGGGAACTAAATGGTAACATTTTATCCCTTTACCTGAGATACAAAGGTTAAGGAACTTGTAAATGTTATCATTTTACAAAGTTTTTTTTTTGCTTTTAGTCTTTTTTGTTTATTTATTCATTTTTTTTTCTAAATCAAGATTCAGCTGGATGTGGTGGGAAGCACCTTTAATCTCAGCAGTGGGGAGGCAGAGGCAAGCAGATCTCTGGGTTCAAGGCCAGCCTGGTCTTTAGAATGAGTTCCAGGACAGCCAGGACTCCACAGAGAAACCCTGTCTCAAAAGAACAAAAACAAAAACAACAAAAAAATTAAGATTCAATTCACATACTAAAAATTCACTACTTTGCAGTGTACAGTTGAGTGCTATTGTTTTGGTTTTTAACCCATTATCATTTTCTAATTCCAGAGTGTTCTCACGATGCCAATTAGAAACTCGTGCCCCTCAGAGAATAGTCGCTACCTCTTCCTCTGACCCCAGATTCCGCCCGACAACCACTTAGCTCCGTTCTGCCTCCGTGGATTTGTGTATTCTGGGCACTTCTTATAAATGGAGTCATAGACTATGTAACCTTTTGCATCTGGCTTTTTTCCCCACCTGCCATTTAGTGTTTTCAAGGGTCGCCCTTGACGGAGCACACACCGCCCCTTCGCTTCTTTTTTATGGCTGACTGACATTTCATTGTACGGGTATAAGACATTTTCATGACATTTTCTTTATCCATTCATCAACGTGTGGACGTTTTAGTTGTTTAGACTTATTGTCTACCATAAATAATATTGCTCTGAGTGTCCGGTGTTCGTGGACACGTGTGTGTGTGTGTGTGTGTGTGTGTGTGTGGTAATTTTTGAGGAACTTCCAAATTGTTTCTCAAGACCACTGTAACATTTGCATGCTCATGAGTGGCAGCTCCCATTCTCCACACCTGTGCCAACACTTGCAGCTGTCTTTGTGGCTGTAGTCATCACTGGGATTGTGAAGTACATGGTTATGGTTTTTAGTCACACTTTCCTAATGACAGTATTTTTGAGAATTTTTCATATCTTTATTGCCTGGTGTGTGTGTGTGTGTGTGTGTGTGTGTGTGTATAAGTATGTGTTTGGAGACCTATCAGTTCAATCCTTTGTCCATTTAAGAAAATTGGATTGTCTTTTTGTTAGGTTTGCACGAATTCTTCAGACATCTGAGATCTGTCAGGTAAACGACTTGCAAACGTGCTCCCATTCTGTGCCTTTTGCGTCCCTTTCCCAATTGTACCCTTTGTAATACAAAAAGTTTCGAATTCGAATGAAGCCAAATTTCTTTATGATGTCTCCTCTTTTGGCATCTATCACTTACACACTCACACGCCTATGTTCTTTACAATGATACAAGGCTAAACGTGAGAAATGCAAGTGAAGACACTGTTTTTTTTGCCTTAATCAGAATCCTGCAGGAACAATGCAGAGATACAAGATGCCTCGGGGAGTCTCGCTTCCACATAGATCCAGCAGGTCTTTGCTCGGATACCACCCCTCAGAGGGACACGCGTGGACAGCTGGTCTAAACAGCACACCTGTAGTGGCTTCTCCCCACCCTCATTTCCGTGACTTGCTAGGTCCTAACTCTCTTCCTCTTCCATCCAAGTGTCGGTTTCAAAGAGACAAGTGCTCTGTGTGTCTTCCCTGTTGAAGACCAAGTATCTGGTCCATGGTGATGTTTAATGCAGATGGATGCAAAAAGCAAGGATGACGCCACAGAGGGAGGAGTCGGGTTTCCAGAGGAAAGGAGAGAAATCCATGTGAGAACTGGGAAAACTTCAGCAATGTTTGGAAAGCCGAGTTGATGAGAGGGTGTTCCAGCTTCTTTTCTGCTGGTGTGATTATGTATCATGACGGAAAGCCACAGACAGGAGGAAATCTCCATGTGGCTTACAGGTCTAGGTGAATCCAACACGGAAGGGAGAACAAGTCGAGAATCCACACAGCTGGTCACATCCTTCTCACAGGGAAAGACAGAGAAAAGTAACACATGCAGCCTGCTTGCTTGCTTTCACTGGCTTCCTTGGGTCTTCTACAGTTCAGGTCCAACGCCTTGGGCATCGGGCTGCATCCAGCACAATGGGTTGAATCTTCTGACACCAGTCAGGCATCAAGACAGTCTCCCAAGGACAAGCCCACAGGCCAACCTGAGCTAGACACGTGGTTCCTCACCTGGGGCTCTCTCAACATAAGGATGCGTGGAACAATTCTACAAATATTTTACTAGGATAAAGGTCCAGCTGGGGTGCTTTAGGAAAATGGAGTATAAGGTTGCCCTGGTGTCTGGCCTAAGGTTTTGGAAATGCCAAGCTTTAGGATGAACCATAGATTGAAATGCCTGGTCTCTAGGACATTGTATTATACCAAGAGTACAGAATTCTACTTCAGCGAGGAGGACTCAAGATAGAGCAAGTGTCCAGTGTTTTCCTTGTGTGCAAGAGTCCTCGGCACAAAATGGAAGAACATCTTTGATATCTCTAAAGTAAAACACTATATTTTCCTTTTGAGGTGAAATATAACATGCAGTCATGAATCCATCTTAACTGAGTTCTTAATGAAATACACACGCGTAAAGGTGTGTATCACCACTGCCTGGCCTTACTGCTTTTTGTACGCTATTTCATAAACACTTTTTTTTTGAGTCGGGGTCTCACTGTGCAATCCTGGCTGTCCTGGAACTCACTACACAGACTGGACGGGCCTCAAAGTCACAGAGATCACTGCATCTGCCTCCCGAGTGCTGGGACTAAAGGCCTGTGCCACCACGCCCAGCTCAAACATTGCAAGTTCATAAAAACAACCCCTCGCTTTTCTTCAAGAGGATCTTCTTTTAGGTTTTACATCTAGGTCTCTGATCCACCTTTTACAAAATTACAGTTAGAGCATATAAAGAAATGGATTTTGCCATGATATCCTCAGACATACGTATGTATCATTGTTCTTTGCTCCTTTGTCTTCCCTTACCTGCTGCTTTCTCCCAGACCCATCTTGTCCAGAGAGTTCCCCTTCCCCTTCAGCTGAGTGCCCCTCTGCTTCTACTTTCCTGTCATCCTGAAACACGTGACTTTATATATGTATATTTTCCTTTTGAGCCGGCTCTAATTCACTCCGTTATCTCCCGTTACATCCAATTTCCTGCAAACAAATGCTTCAGGCTCTTTCTGACTGCAAAAAAATCCATTTGCTTACTTAAACCCCATTTTCTTTATCTGTTCATCTGTCGTTGGGCGTCTGGGTTGGGCCCAAAACTTCGCTGTTGTGGACATTGATGTGCAAATATCTCTGTAGTACGTTGACTCAGAGACCTCTGAGTAAATAGCCAGAAATGCTACAGCTAGATCACGTGGTAGATCTCATTGGTTTTTGAGAAATCTCCATACTGATTTCCTAGCGTCTAGACAGGTTTACCATCTCACCAACAGTGTACACGGGTTCTAGTTTGGCCACATGCTCCTGGCATTTGCTGCTGTTTTCTCAGTGACTAGGATGCCGAAAGGGGTGAGATCTTTATGTTTTTAACCAATGTTATTTCTCAAAACAGTGCTGTTATTTTGCACACACGGGATACGCACAGAAATCCTGTGAGTCCTGTGAGCCTAGCGGAACGCGTAGACTCCGCTTTACAGGGGCCGAAGCCGAGGTCCACCCACGCCCACCCAGCCCGTGAGGGGAGTGTCTATATCGCCGGTGGTTCTGCTCCCTCAGCGTCAAGCAATGGTTCATTTCTGTTGTTGCTCCTAAAATAGAGCGGAGAGCAGGATAATTGCCTCAGAACTACGCTTCAGTTTGAAACCCCTCGCCTAATTTGGGACTGACTGCAGAAGTGTAGAAAATGAGATCTTGAAGGGAAGATGGGTTGTTGCGAGGCGTCAATTTCCTCCTATTGGTATAATTAATGAGTTAAAACTACGCTAAGACTTCTCTGAGCTGCAATGAAAGTCAAGTGACTTTGAAATTCCTTCTTAGGCTTATCTGAAAGTGAAACAAGAACCCCGCTGACACAGTCCTAGAGAAACGGTCTGACTGTGCCCCATAGCTGGCTGGTCCACGGCCACCATCATCGAGAACCGCTAGGGCACCAAGAACCAAATTAGTCTGAAAGGGATTCATACCTGTTAGCTCAGTGATCCCATCCCCAGAGAATTTATCCTGCGTGTTCTGCTAAGATTGATTTTTTTAATAGTGAGAGCAGAATCTAAATCTGGGAATATAGGTTGAGTATTTCACACACACACACACACACACACAGAAAGAGAGAGAGAGAGAGAGAGAGAGAGAGAGAGAGAGAGAGAGGAGAGACAGACAGAGAGAGAGATCACAAGCTTTATTAAACTACTATATTAAAGTTGCTAGACATCAGGAGTGTGTACTTGGATCACACTAATACATCCCTCTCAGCATCTTCCCTGAGTGGCTCTGCTCGCTAGACTGACCCGGAGGACCGGTGCTACCTCTGCACACAGCCTGGGGCTTTGGGAAGTGGCAGGGGCAGCTCGGCGTGCCCGGGACTTAAGCTGTAACCATTCCTTCCCTTTTACAGGTCAACATCTCTAATTTACTGCTCCCTCTGTTCCTCTGCCCTTTTGCTTAATTATAGGGAACCTCAAGGGTATTAGCTCCGCAGCGTGAGGCTAGCACCTCAATCCCAAACTGTAAAGCGGCAGCAAAGGTCAGCAGCAGCAGCAACTCCCTCGTGGTGTGGGGTGTTTGTTTGTTTCTCTCCTGATTTCCAGCCACACGTACAGTGTCCCAGCCAGCAACAAAAATAAAAAGCCATGATGCTTCGGGAGGAGTCTGTCGAGACCTCCACTCACCAAACAGTCTGTATATATCTCTGAGTTTTCAGCACCACAGGGTAAAAGGGAAAAAGAACTCTTTCGAGGTCTTTATTACAGACTTGACTTGACTTGTAGAAAGGTCTTACCGGGCAGGGGTGGCGCGCGGGTGTGTGTGTGTGTGTGTGTGTGTGTGTGTGTGTGTGTGTGGTGGAATTAAAGGTTAAGTTTTTTTTTTTTAAAGATAGAGCTGATTTGAGTTACAGAGATGTTCTTACATGAAGAAGGGAAGCTTTTGCAGCCTTTCCCTCCAGACCCCATGCTGAGTGTGCATGTGTGCCCTGATGCTTAACTTGCCCAGACATCTCAGAGCTGTGCAAACGGCTTGAGGAGGGAGCATTCGGGGCTTGCAAGGTCTTCCTCAGCCTGCATCTTTCATGATTCTTCGACGCAAACACTAAGTCACAGCTGTTAGGAATAAACCTCCAAATGTTAGGAAGATTTCTTAATATTAGCTCTCTGACGACGCAAAAATTCCCAATCAAGCCAAGTCAAAACAAGCCAAATTAAGAAATATCCAGGTTTAATGGGAGATCTGCGCTCTCGGGTGGCCCGGAGGGGAAACCGAGGAACCGCAGAAACGCGACCCCCAGGAGGAAGAAAAGGAGACCACGTGTTCTTCTTTTTGGGGGGGGGATCACTTAAGTACCCTGGGGAGGGGTCCTGCCCCACCCCTCCCTGGCCTGCTGGGATTTGAAGTCCAGACCAGGCCTGGGGGCTGGGATAGATGCGAGGGGCGGGGCCTATGCTCCCAACCTAACGGCAGCTCTCGCTTCCACTCTCTGCTTGTCTCTGTCTTCGGCTTTTCTCTCTTTCTCTAGCTCCCTCTCGGAATTTAGTCTCACTTGGAGGATTAAGGAAAGGAAAGCATTGCTCTGGGCTGAGCTCATTTTTCCAACTTACGTTATCCCAGGAGCCAGAGAGCTTCTCTCACAGAGACCTGTGTTCTGTTGGGCTGCAGACTATGACAGAGTCAGAGGTAGGCGACCCACACACCACGGATTTTAAGCCTTAATCAGTCATCTTTTGCTCTCCAGAGTTACCACCTTATTAGATTCTGTTTGACGATGACTCTCAGGGGGCACAGCTATTCCACAGACGTTAGAGAACCCCATTGTTTCCCAAGGGCTTAATAACCACGCGGTGGCAACCGGCCTCTCAGAGTATTATATGGTTTTTCTCGAAGCGTTCGCCTCCATTTCTGAGGGAATGAAAGTGATACGAGAAGGATTGTTCTCCGGGAACGAGCCCTGAGAAATAAGTAGCTCCGTTCGCTCGTTCACTCGTTCACTCTTGGCGCTTCACTCCTTTCTATAGGCATGAGATGTTCTTCATACATCTGAGCCCCACGACGCCTTCGCTGTATGCTGTCTGCAGTGTCAAAGGAAGACTGCTTCAAGGAATTCTTCTGATTCAGCTGGGCCTTGAGTGGGCAGCGCAGGGAGGGAAAATAACTTGGTACATTGTAACAAGCCTTATTTCCTAAGGACTTATGAAGCAATCTAATTGTGCTACTTACTCGGGGATTCAAGAAAAATCTAGAAGCCAGCAGCGTGATGGATTCACACCAAAATCTGTGCTTGCATTTTTGCGAAATCTGTGTTGGCATACTTTTTCATCAGCACAGCTTCCGGGGTCACAGCCCTGAGCCCCAAATCAGAACAGACGCAGTGTGATGTGTCTCTCTTAAAATTCTCAAAAAGAAAAAGACAGCTTGGCAGAGAAAGGTAAACAATGTGTATGCAGTTCATATAAGATAGCTACCCGACACGGTGGCTACCGGAAGCGATATTGGTGTGGGGTGGAAGGGGTTACCTGTAGGTTTTGGGGGTGGAATGAGCAGACAGGAGCAGCTCAGACATTGGAGAACAGTCCCCACATCATCCGCCACTTTGGTTGAAACGCTGTTCATCTACCTGGGGTAGACATGGAGAAGACAGGCCTGGAGACTAAGGGAGCCTCCCGTGAGCTCACTGGAGTCTCCATCAGGTACAGCCAACCAACAACTTATGCTCAGAACGAGACTTGCTGTGGACACGCAAGCTGCTTCTGCTGAACACGTTTAGAACCCACAAGTCTCTGGGCCTCCAGGGCTTCCAGCCCTTTCTATTTGCTGTCTTCCTATGCCTACTTTTCTGTCTGGTCTCAGGCTCTGAGGTAGGGTGATGCTGTGATACATCAAATAAAGATTGACCCCTGTTCCCAGATGCTGGCACAGCATGGAGCTCCCGAAAACCCTTATTGTTTCCTGAGAAGCCGAAGTAAAGGAGGATCCTTCGTTATTCCTCGGCCCCTTTCAGTCACACCCGAGTCTGTGCTAGTGAGCCACTCCTGGTGGCTCTGCCTGAGGTTCAAGATGGCCCTAGTGTGCAGTCGGAGGGTAAGAGCTTCCTCTCAACGCCACTCAACTCCCAAGGATGGGGGAGGAGGTAGAATCTGAGCTCAAACAGTAATGACGAATGAGTTATCAACTATACTGCATAAAATGTTGCAGTACAAAAGACAGCTTGTGGAGAGCCCAAACCAGGCTGTCGCATGCCCTGAACCCCAGGGAGGAAGCTGTGTCTGAGGGCACGTAACTCTACAGCCCTCCCTCACGGCATGCCTCGGGCCTCTTTTCCAGCTGACATTACTGAGTTGTGGCTTTTATAACAATCTAGCAATGCTACCGGAATCCTAAAGCAAAGGATTCAGTATTGGGAGCCGGACAATAAACTGGTTTCTGTCAGCTAGCCCCCATGTGCCAGCGAACCAAAGGCAGCGCAAGGCAGAGACAGCTTTAATGGATGTGGCCCCACTGGAAAGAATAGATAGAAATGTTTGGTGACCTCCAGCTCTGCCTCTGGGAGGGTGATAATAATGCTGACACATGTAGAAGCCACCTTGTGTATATGAAGTGGAGGAGAGAGAAAGGGGTCAAGCGTCTGTGCAGTTGGCAGAACAGGTAAACATGCCAGCCTGCATCTGGCGTGTCGCTTTCTCCGTTCGGATTTCGCTACAGGGTCTAAAGAAGTCATAGTTGCTATTCTCACCTGAGAGGGCAGTCCGGCTCCCTGGACTGATTTCCTGAGATGATTGTCCTGATTAGGGGGTGTCCTGGCTTCACACTGTCGCTTTGATAAAACTCTCCAACCAAAAGCAACTTCGGGAGAAAAGCTGGATTGTGGCATCCGGCTCCAGGTTGCGCAGTTCATCACGGAAGGCAGGCAAGGCAGTAACTCAAGCAGGATCCCTAAGCATTAGCGAACACACGGCCAAAGACATACTGCAGAAGCCATTGAGGAACACAGTTGATGGCTTGTGCACAGGCTTGTGCTTTCCTATACGACCTATGACCTCCTGCCCAGAGAATGGTGTCACCATAGTGAGTTGGGCCCTCTTACAACAATCAGTAAAAGACAATCCCCTGCAGTCACGCCCCAGACCAATTAAATATAGCAAGTTCCTCAGCAGGTTCTTAGGTGATTTCTGTGGTCTTAAGCTAACAGTTAAGCTAGGACAGAGGGATCACCTCTGGATCTATAAGGGGACAATGGTCCCGCATAGGGGACCCATCATGTGATATGGTGACAATGGTCACCATTGCTTGTGGGCATTTCCATCAGTTCTCTGATTCGTTCCTGGAATCCAAGGTAGCTGAAGAGGTGAGGGGGTCGGGGAGAGAAAAGTGAAAGAGGCAAAAAGACCCGGAGAGGAACAAAATGAACCTGTTTAGGTCATCGACAGGGCTCTTCTTCGAGGACAGCAACGGCAGTGTCTCCCCGAGCTCTGTAAGACGCTTAACAAATTATTGAACTTGAGGAGAGGTCATGGGCACCCTGATTTATAGACGGTCAGTTAGACTAACAGGAAACACAGGACTCTTAGCAAATGTCTGACGTTAGACCATCTTCTGGGGTCAAGCCCTCAACCTTGGGGGTCTGTGCTATCTTAGAGCAGGTGCTTAGAGGTTGCTTTCTCTAGAAAGCAATGGCTTCTCGTTTGGGCCCACAAGGCAACTACAGGATGAAAATCTGGTTCCTTGACCTTCATTTCGTGTCTGTTTCGTTTACTAATTTTTAAAAGACATTTTCTCACGTACCTCAGGCTGACCTTGAACAATACCACTCAGCTGAGGATGTGTTGGCCTGAAACTTCTGAGCCATTTTTAAAAAAATTTTAAATTTTTTTTTGTTTTTGTTTTTTCGAGATTTTCCCTGTGTAGCCTTGGCTGTCCTGTAGACCACACTGGCCTCGAACTCGAACTCTGAGATTCATCTACCTCTGCAGGGCTGGGATTAAGGGCATGCTTCACCGCTGCTCAGGGAAAGCTAATGCCTTGCTCCTGCCCCTTGCCCCCCCGCCCCCCGCCAACTGCTGAGTTCACAGACTTGCACCGCCACCACATCTGGTTCTGTGGTCCTGGGGTTCGCTCCAGGTCTTGTGGACCTCAGCCCAGCTTTCCCTTCTGAGATACAAGCACTGCCCAGTTCTCTTTACTTCGGGTCAGATTTCTGCTTGAGTGTATATTAGGCATGTTAATACACAGGAAGAATGCCATCCCTCCGAAAGGCTGAAGAGACAAAGATAAGGCATTGTCATAAACTTGTGATCACCTTGGATTCCTGAAAGGGTGAACTCTCACAGGACGGACCAATCCCCAGAGAGGGACAGTTGTTCCCAAGGGTAGTGTTGGGGTGAAACCTAGAACACATTGAGTCCCTTCAAGCATATTGGTGTAGGTGGCTGAACCTAACCTGCTGGGGATGCTGGACCCCAGGTTTCGCCTGAAACTTTCTTTACACTCCTAGGGAGTTCGTATCAGAATTGAGCTCATTACGGGATGCTCAGCTGCTGTGGAGGGAGTTGAAAAGTGGACTCTTGGTATAGGAAAGCTAATGGACCTGATGTTTGAAGCACCGGCTGCTGCTTCTGAGGTTCGGTCTCTCAGCTTCCTGGTACTTGGAATCTTGTTGAAAGAATTCGGATTAAAGCAGAGAAAATAGGGTAGATGGGGAGGTGGAGTTTGTTGCAAGGTAAAGTGGGGATGTTCTCCAGGAGTAAGAGTGGCCAGTGGGAGGACTATGGTGGAGGGAAATAGCCCTAAGTAGCCAGAGTGGACCATGGCTGAAGGGATCACTGTGCCTGCAAAGCCACAGTGGACATTGGCCAGAGGACACTGCCTTATGAGCAAGAGTGGACGTGGCTGAAGGGACCACCATGCCTGCCAGCTTGCATTTTAAGAAAAACACCATACAGTTTCTTCAAGTTTCTGAAACAGACAGGTTTCTGATGTCTCTGTCCGGGTGACTGGCAGGCCCATTTGGATTAACTCAGGGGAGAGGACAAAGCCCTGCCTTTGCTCCTTTCCAGAAAGGCCTCCTGGTAGACAGTACTCTCGTAATCTTTCCAGAGTTGTGTCTCTACGCTAGGCCAGAGATAGAATTCAGAGCTCACTTTTGAGACCAGCAATCATGAAATAGAGAAGATTTTGAAAAGACTTTAAGAAGGAGCATCAATATGAATTCGTGAAAACAGTAGACTTTACCAGAAGGAAACAGACATCTTTTGTGGACCAAGCATGCTCTCCTGTGCCTCAGTCCCTTTGTCTAAATTGTAGCTGCCTTTTCTAATGATGTTTTAATTTTTTTTCCAAGATTTATTTTGTGTGTGTGTGTGTGCATGCATGCACACACACCCACATTATAACATTTGCTTACATGTGCCCACAGGGGCCAAAAGAAGAGTATCAGATCCTCTGGAACCAGAGGAATCACAGACATTTGTTAGCCCCCTGGTTTGGGTTCTGGGAACCAAACCTGAGTCCTCTGCATAAAGAGCCAGTACTTGTAACTGCTGAGCCACCTCTCACGCTCCAGTGCTTTAAATCTCACGGGAGGACCACTGGGATATTCCCCCTTCCTTTACTTATCAATGCTTTTCAGTCATGACGTTAGCATGCTTGGCAGGATTACCGGAGCGAGGCGCAAAGCCGTTCACGCAGGAAGAATCCATCCTCAACGACCTTCAAGACCGCTAATGTCTAAGAAGCTCCCTAATAACTCGGGCAACAACGGCAATCTGCGGCTCTAGTAGTGTCCGTTTTGCAACGAGGAAACCCAGGTCTGCAAGAGCAGAAGGTCAGCCTCCGCTTTGCAGTCAGCTGCTGCTGAGTCAGCAATAGGACCCTCGCCCCCCCAATCCGTACCCTCCCCGCCAAAACGCTGTCTTTTATTTTCTGCTAAGCAATGTGTACAAAAAGCTTTCCTGTATCTCACTGTGCTTAATCTTCACAGCCATCTTATGAGGCAGGTCCTGATAACTGAGTCCTATGGACTGGAAAAGAAGACGCAGACAAGGGAAGGGAATTACCCATGGTCCTTTGCAGTGGAAACTCCAGGCAGAGCTGCCTCTCCTTTCCTAGGCAGCTGGTTCGACTATGCCGGTGATTTTTGTAGCTGGATCTTAGAAGATGGGTTTGAAGAGGCCGTTTAAACCAGGGCCTTCCAGCCAACAGATAAAGTGTTTCCTTGAAATGAAAATTTTAGCGACTCTGATATCATTGTCCGAATCAAAACAAAGCCACGTAACAGAAAAGCTGCCTGATAGTTTAAGTGGCTCGTGTGCTTTAAATGGGAACGTTTAGGGAAGTTGCTATCCTCGCTTGCAGTTTAGAACACTTAAATCCGTAACGATGGTGATCTTGACTGCCACGTAAGACTCCAGTAATTTTTAGGCATTGAAATAGCTGGGGGATATTTTCTATATTCCTATTTTTGTGTCCTTGGTGACAGTGGAGGCTGGTTTTAGATTTCAAAGAGGAGAGTGATGGAATCGTTTCTCGAGTACTTTCTATGAAAACTCTGCTGAATTCGTCAGTCAGTGTCCGATACTTCTCTCTCTAACAAGAGCTGGGTCCGGGAAGGTTCTGACACCATCTTGTTCAGGGAGAACCGAAACCTGCCTCACAGCTCTGGGTGGGAGCAAGAAGGCGAACTGTGATCAATGCCCGCTCGTGAAGACAAAGAACAGTTGTGCGACACACGTGATAATTCGCCAGCACATCTGTTCAGCCGGCTACAATTTTAGCACCCGGCATTAGTCTTCAAAATCAAGCCCAAAAAATTAATATTAAAAAATATTCCTAAATGAGGTGAGACTACACACACACACACACATGTCACAAGTCTCGGTATTAGTATGTGACATTTACAAGTCAGTGGAGCAGGGAGAGAAGTGCGTGTCCAGGATTGGTTTTCCGAACGGATAGACAATAGCAAGGAGTATTGATTTCCGCTTGTCTGTTTCTCTTCCTTTTCTCCAACACATGCTTCAAAGGGGTCAGCGCCGAGCCGTTTACTCTTTCACACCAAAAGCCGGGTCTGTGAAACTCAGGGGAAATTGGGCCTTTCTCCCTTTCCTCTGAGCTACAACAATGAAGGGCTGAAACCTTTGTGAGTCAGAGAGTCCTTTGTTTCTTCCCTGCTCTGTGGAGTGAAGAAAGCTTTCAAAGTTCACAGCCCAGAGAGGTGTGGGGGGCAGTTTACTGAGCTGCTTCGTTACATTTAACTAAAATCCAGAAGGGATTGGAATTTGAGATTTTTTTTTCCTGTCATGTAGTACTCTAATAGAAAAATCCCTAGGAGTTAGCTGGGTTATTAGTGGATCCATCTAATGTGCAGACTGCTCACACGTGGGTGTGGGGTGTGGCCCTCACACTCTGGTGATGTGTGGTGCTTTGAGGTGGGCTTTATTAAAGCAGATGCATCATCAGGGCCCTCCAGAGCTGTGTGACCCTGGGTGACTCCTTGGAGTCTGTTTTCTAGACGGGAAAAACAATGTCTTCCCTGCGCACATCTGTAGGCTATTGGAAGCGGCTCTTGGAAACGCACACAGAGAACTTTAACGGAAACACGTTGCTGGCACCATTTTTTGTCAGAGAACAGAGGGGAACAACACCTGGGATAGACCTGACTCCTCGTGAGGCAGGACAGGGCACTCTCAGCAGAGGTCAGGGGAGCCTTGCAGCGTGAGCAATGGGGAAATGAGCTGCTCTTCCTTCCTTTGCTCCTCAGGAGATACCTGAGATCACCCAGGAGATACCCACATGATGCTCCGAACTCAGGACTGATAGAATGAATACTACATCCCAAAGGCGCCACCGATGAGCTCGCTCTCTCTAGTCCCCAACACAATCAGCCATATTTTCTATGATATGGATACAGTTTATCGGGCAAAAGTCCATATGCTAGAAGCTTGGTTCCCCCTGAGGCGATGTTTAGGTATGGAAACCTTTAACGAATGGAGCCTATGGGACAATCATTGGGTTAGAGGAGGTTCACCCCCGTCTTCCAAATATCTCTTTCTTTCATCTCCATCGACGTGGTTTTTTTTTTTTTTTTTTTGCCAGGGTTGTCTTAGTCTATGTTCTATGGCTGTGAAGGGACACTATGACCACAACAATTTTATAAAGGGAAACCTTTAATTGGGGCTGCCTTACAGGTTCAGAGGTTCAGTCCATTATCATCATGGCAGGAAGCGTGGCAGCGTGCAGACAATTGTGGTGCTGGGGAGGAGCTGGAAATTCCACATCTGCATAGGCAGGCAGCAGGAAGAGAGAGACGCTAGGCCTGGCTTGAGCTTCTGAAAGCCAAAGCCCACCCTAGTGACACACTTCCTCCAACCAGGCCACACCTCCCAATAGTGCCCCTCCCTCTGAGCCTATGGGGCCATTTCATTTAAACTGTCGTAAGGGGAAAATGTATTGAAAGGAAACAAGCAAGCAAGCAAGCCAGCTGTTGTCAGTCCTGGTTTGTCAGTGCCAGGGATCCGACCCTGACCCCTGGGCACACTGAGCAGCGCTCTGCCCCTGCCCTTCATCTCCAGCCCTTCTCCCTGAGTTTTGAAACAGGGGTTTGCCATGTGGCCAGCATGGGCCTTGAACTCACCACCTCTTGCCTCAACTTTCCAGATGCTAGATTGCAGGTATGTGCTACTGTGGCTGTAGAAAATGGCCTTCGAGTGGAGATAATAGAGTGTGTGTGCCTCATTATTTAAGGAGATCTGATAAACTTGTCCTAGCTTGGTGTGCTAAGCAAACTGTACGTGAATAGAAACCATAAATTGAGAGACTGAATCCCCAGAGTGCCCTGGTCTATTTCTGAGCTGCAGGGGTTTGCTCTGAGGGGGTGGACGGAGAACAGGGAGCCAGCCTATGGATGGCTCTGCAAGTCGATCCTAGTCCATTGGCGCACCGAAGATTCCTGTGTATCTCTGGAGTACACTGCTTGCTTCCAAGGGTGGACCAGTGGCCCAGATGGGGTCATCTCGAGCTTCCCTGCTTACGATGCCCTGCTAGCCAGGCCTACCTGTGTGAATGCCTTGTTCACGTGTGTGTGTGTGTGTGTGTGTGTGTGTGTGTGTGCATGCTGGCACAGCTGAACACAGGGACCAGGGATGGCCTGCTCAGAATGCTGCCTGTCAGCCTCTCTGATATGCCCATCGTTGTCTCACAATTAGGGAGAAGTCACACAGAAAGAAAGAAAGAATGGATGATTTAGACAAACGCAAACACTCTTGAGTTCTCCCAGTGTGTTCCCGTAGCTCTTATTGAGATTCATATTTGTTTCCGAAGATACCCTGTCCAGCCATCTTAACCCCAGGAGAATGACTGAACTCGGCTCTTAGGGGAAGCATGCCTGGAGAGCGCCGGGGGCTCTTTAGTTGTAGTGGAGCGGGATGCCAGGGGCGCACTGAGACAGGGCGCTAATCAAGACGTGGCTTCGGTTGCCTGCTGGCCCTGTGACCTTGGGTGGACTGTTCTGCTAATTACTCCAATTGAGTGCTACCTACTTGACTTTTTGAGTTCCCTGATTTAGACTGTCTGAGATGGAGTGTTTTCTCTTCCAGGCTGTACCCTCCGTCCTGCAGCAAAGAGAGGAAGAAGTCACAGCCTAGAAACAGGCATAATGAGATGCACTTCTTGCCCACAGGATACCAACAATGGATACGGATAAATATTTAAAGAAACAAGCGTTATGATAAGGTTTCATTCTTTAATTCAATGTGCTTCTGTTGGGAAGATGGTTAGCAAAAGCTGATTAAGTACAGTACAAATGTCTTAGTAAGGCTAGTGAGTCATACGAATGTAATTATATATAATGATGATTAGGTAACCAAAATGCACTCAAGAAAACTTTTAAAACAACTGCACCTCCTATGTTTCGTTCCATTAGTGGGTTTAGCATTCTTACGTTAAATCTCAGTGACTGGGGTCCTGTCTTCCTTCTTTGGACATCTCTCTGTGGTCCCTGCATGGCAGTCCTGACAACTCTTCCAGTGCAGGATGTGGCAAACGGGCCAGGATGCTCCTTCCATCCTAGGGCCCCTTTGGCTGATACCGCTCCATGGATGTCCTGACCCTGCATCCGTGGGACCCTCCACTCACTGAGATCACCTTGCAGTGGGCATTTTTCTCTGTAAGCCAGTTGGAATTCTGTCTGGAAAAAAAAAGACATATGGGTCTGCATGAGGTTATAAAACTTGGCTTGGAAATCCACAGCTTCTTATAAAAACACTATTTTTTTTTATATAGAGAACCATTTCAATATATATATATTGAAAATATATATAGCAGATGGTTACTAGGCAACCTGATTTAAATTATTATGAGAAACGGGAAGCATTTCTTCCACTAGGCTTTTACTTAAGACAAAAGTTTCCTCTTGTGTTGGTTTCCGGTCTGTTCTTCCAACCTTCCTTTTAATACACACAGTCTAGGTGCCAATTACACGTGGGGTAGTCGACCCCTTGGGTCCTACGGACACAGAATGGGTAAGGGTTCCTCTGTCTACTGTGCCCTCAACGGACAAAGGCAGGAGTCTGAGGGATGTGTGGACACAGTCACAGAAACACATTTCAGCTAAAAAGGGGGGATTTTAAAAAGAAAGGTGTTGTGGCCATCCGCCTGTTTGTTCCCAACTAATCAGCCCCGAAATAATCACACAGAAACTTTGATTTGCAATACTGTTTTGCCCATAGCTTAAGCGCATAGCTAGCTAGCTCCTACATCTAGAATTAACCCATTTCCATTATTTTATATTTTATCATGAGGCTCGTGGCCTACCAGCAAGGTTCCAGCTGGCAGCTCACCTCTTACCCCTCCTGTGGCTACATGACATCTCCCTGACTCCGCCTACTCTCTCTATCCATCTATCTTTTCCAGCCCGGCTATATTCTGTTAAGCCATTGGCCGAAAGCAGTTTCTTTATTCATTGACCAATAAAAGCAACACATATACAGAAGGACCTCCCACACCAAAAAGGGGTGCAAGAAGGAAGAAGGGAAGGAAGAGGGTTTGGTGGGTCTGGAGAGATGGCTTGGCCCTGAAAAACACTTCTTGCTCTTAGGATTTAGATTACCAGATTGTATTTAGTTACCAGAATGTATCTGCATGGTGGCTCCTGAGTCCCTGTAGTCCAGGGATACCCCAGGATGCCCTCCCTCTTCTGGACCCTGCAGGCACCTGCACTCACATGGGCACTTGTCACACATGTATACACGTACTTAAAAATAAAATACATCTTGTTTTTAAAGAGATAGTGGAGGATCAGTGAGGTTCCAAGCTTGAGAGCCTGAGTCTAATCCCTGGGTGGTATGGGAGATCCTTCTGTCTTTGTGTTGCTTTCATTGGTTAATGAATAAAGAACTGCTTTGAGCCTATGGCAGGGAAGAACAGAACTAGGTGGTGAAAAGCTAGGCTGTATGCTGGGAGAAAGAAGAGAGGAGTCAGGGAGATGCCATGGATCCTCTCTGCCTGAGACAGACGCTGGGAACTTAACCCAGTGAGCCACAGCCACGTAGTGATACACAGATTACTAGAAATGGATTAAAGTAATATGTAAGAGTCAGCTAATAAGAAGCAAGAGCTAATGGGCCACACGGTGATTTAATTAATACAGTTTGTGTGATTGTTTCAGGTCTAAGCTAGCCGGGTGGCTGGGAACCAACAAGTGGCCTCCCTTCTCCATTACCCGGGTCTCACAAGGCAGAAGGAGGAAGCAGATTGCTACATACTCTCTTATGACTCCACAACTTAGAGGTGACATGCAAGTTGTTATGACAAGCAGATGCACATGGGTGACGACATGTGCTCTCACACACATGCAATACATTAAAATATAATTTAAAATTAAAAAGAGGGAATTGAATGTAGGTGTGGAAAATCAAAGGTTGGGATGCAAACAAACCTTATAACTGGAGCCCACTTTTGAAGGACAGGAGAAACGAGGCGGCCTCTTTTCCAGTTCTTTTGACTATATGCCAAGCATGGAATTGCTGGGTCATACAGTGATTCTATGTATCATTTTCCAAGGAACAAATCGCTGTGCATAGCAACTGTATCTTTTTACATTCCCACCATCAATGTACAGGGTACTCATTTTTCTGTGGGAAATATTTTGCCTTGGGAAATAACCCCATTCTATTACAGCCATCCTAGAGAATGAGCTAGTGCTCCTGTGTTGTTTTTGCGATTTGTTCCTTTTTATTTTGTACGTGTGGGTATTTTGCCTATGTGTACGCCCATGTCCCACATGCACACAATGCCTGAGAATTCTGGAAGTGGGCATTGGACCCCCTGGGACTGGAATTACAGATGAATGTGAGCCACCACATAGGCGCTGGGAATCAAGCCCCTGGGCATGGAGTTGTAAGCCACTATGAAGGTGCTGAAAACCAAACCTGAGTCCTCTGGAAGAGCAGCCAGGGTGCTTAACTGATGAGCCATCAGTCCAGCCCCTCACTGAGGTTTTGATGTATCTTTTCCAAGTGACTAACGACACAGAGGGTATTTTCATATGCTTGCGGGCTATTGGTTTTCTCTATAGAATTACCTAGTCCAATTCCTCTCTTCAGTTGGGTTGTCTTTTATTTTTGAGTTGTAAGAATGGTTTGTATATGGTACATACAAGACCCTTCCTAAGACAGACGGTTTGAAAGACTTTCATCCTGTGCTTTGTGATTTTACTCTTTTTGACAGTGTACCTTGACTCTAAATATCAAATACTTTAATCTGAGAAACAAAAGAAATGCATTTACTTCTCTAGATCCCAATTAGGATGTCTGGAATAGAAAATTGGTTTTGCTCACTTAGAAAAAAGAAATCCATCAATTGCCAAGAGCGGCGGCAAATCTGCTTCATCTCCGCCGGTGGCCGAGCCTGTTCTCAGTCGCACTGACACAGGGATGGGCAAGTGTGGAGCTAGCAACCCTGACCCAGGATTGCAGTGAGTTGCAACTGGCTCTGGTGCTCTGAGACTTCAAGGAGCAGGCATTTAGAGGGCCTCCATAGACAGAAAAGCTTTGGTCAATCCAGGATGGAAGGAGGGCGGTTCTGGCAGGAGGCAGGGTGGGATTCACCGCCCACATGGTGAGATGCTAACCCAGTAGGGATTCTTGTGGGCGAGTCTGTCTAAATCACAGTGAGTGAGGCCATGGAAGTTAATGATGTAATAAAGAAGAAACAGAGGGAAGAACCAAGTCAGACTAGGCGCAGTGAGACCCTGTGAGGAGCATATGAGAACAAGATGAGATCCCAGAAATGCCAATGTAACACATCTAGCTTTGGCTAAGGGGTCTTTCATGCTCATTTAAAATCTTTCCTATCCAGAAATTATGCCCAGATCTCATATTGTCTTTTCCTTCCGGGCTCATAGAGTTTCTTTCCTTACAAGTTACCTGGCACCTAGTCTCGTGATACTAGTGCGAGTCCGGCCTCCCCACATTCATCCTTCTGTATTGATTCTTTCCTCCTCTCTCCCAAGCAAGACTATGGGCTCTCACAAGTCCAGTGACTTTGTGCTCCCCAAACTAGGGCTGCTTACAGTACAGTGATCGATAATACTTGATTTTTTATGAATATGAGATTCCAATAAGCATTGCCATAACTTGGTAAGCCGATCCCAGTCATGATTCTTTAAGCTTTTCTGTTCCACGTCATTAATTTTGTCTATTTATGTCTTGTATGAAGCAATCTTTGTTTCAGTATTGATGAGGACAAGTTATCGGTGCCATAATTTATTTCCACAAGGCCATTCTTTCATTATCATTAGTGATTCCCTCCCACCCCAATTATGAAGGGACCGGAGAGCTATGACAATGGGTGTCAATGCTGTTTGAAAAAGAAAGCGTCATTTTCGATCTAAAAGATCATCAGCATCACAGGGATGAAAGTAACACTTGAAACTTGAAATAATGTATCATTACTGCTCTGAGAGGTCTAAGATAACGAGTTGGAGAATTTGTCTAAAATAATTGCAGGAGAAAGAGCATTATTACCTGCTTTTGTCAGAGAAACAAAGGAAATTACTATTTTTCTTGAGGAAGATACAATTTGTGTGCGTCTGGAAATTAGAGACATTATAAGATGGAGTTGCAGAATGTCTTAATTTCATCAAGTAATTACCTTCTCCCAGCAATATAGCATATATTAGCACGGTAAAAAATAAATGGATCTATGGAGCTCAAAATAGACAAAAGATTTATTAAGACTTTTTTCCCTGATGAGAAAAATAAGCCATCAGATAGAGAAAAATGCATGCAATAGTTTCTGTCACAAAGCAAAAGTCTGGGGACAAAAGGAGCCAATCATGGGCCCTCAGAACTCTGTCTCGTTTCTGTATTTATCTCTTCCGTTCATTCTCTCTCTACTTTGAAAACAAGATCTCACTACATAACCCTGTCTGGGCTGAAACTCACTCTGTAGACCAGGCTAGCCTCAACCTCACAGAGATCTGCCTGCCTTTTCCTTCCGAGTGCTGGGATTAAAGGTGCCTGCCACTGCGTGTGATTTCTCCTTTGTTTCCCTCCCTATTGTAAGAGGCTGCTTGTTTGTTCCCGGTTGCTCAGCCCCAAAATAAACACACAGAAACTATGTTATTTGCGATACTGTTTGGGCAGTATAGAGCTTAAACGTGTTTCTGGCTAACTCTTATACCCTAAACTAGCCCATCTCCATCAATCTGTGTACGGGATTGTAGCTAACCGGGTAACGTTCCGTCTGTTATCCTGCATCTGACTCTGGCAGCTACATAGCTTCTCACTGACTCTGCCTCCTTACTTCCAGCATTCAGTTTAGTTTTCCCCACCTAGCTCTACTCTGCCCTTTCAACAGTCCAAGGCAGTTTCTTTATTCACCAGTGATATTCACAGCATACAAAGGGGAATCCCACATCACCTCCCTCCTTTCCTACCTTCCTGCCTTCCTTCCTGCCTTCCTTCCTTCCTTCCTTCCTTCCTGCCTCCCTTCTTTTCTTTTCAAGACAAGTTTTTCTATATAGTCCAGGTTGACCTCAAACTCATGATCCTTCTTGCCTCAGCAAGTGCTGGACTTACGGATGAAACCACAACACCAAACCTGTCATTTGCCACTGCTTTGGCCATTCAGGCACATACTGCGCTCCTCTAGAGAAGCCATTAGTGTCTTGCAGACAGGAAGTAGAGGGAGATTAAAATTTGTGCAGAAGTTCATATATCGCCTATAGCCCTCTTTAAGCCCATCCACGTATTACAAGGCCTTGTGGGCCCTACTTTCTCTCGCCTGGGAAGATGCCAGACAGCCGTCCTATGACATCATCTGAACCACCACACTGGCTGTTGAAAAAAGTAGGCATTTGAGGACCAGAGGTAGTTTACCAGAAAAAGTAGAGGGTGAAGTTGAAAGTAGAGGGCGTACTTGATCTCTGGCACCAAATACCTAAGTGGAGCGGAGAATTCAGCGAACTTCCCCAGGTTGTTTCCTCCTCTGCGTCCAGAGACTGCAGGGCCACTTCCGGGGCGAATCTCCTTATCTGGTGTAGCCCTGTGAAGAAGGATCCTGCAGCTGTTCACGGGCTCAGTGGGCAATGCCTGGTTGGCAACACTGGCCGTGATACCTGGGGCACAGAGAGTGGCTGCGTGTGTGCCCTGTGCTTGCCGCTCCAAAACCCCATGGCTTGTGGCTGAGTGTGGCAGGGTCTGCGTGTATGCGTGGAAACGCTCATCTCTGACTCTGTCTTATGACGTCATCCTGTCTCCTTTCCCGATGAGTCTGAAATGCGGACCTCCGGTGTTTGTTGAAAGTCTGCATTTGCCCTCGTCCATGGGAACACGCTCCAGGGTGTTTTTAATGTAATCCTCTGCCTGCTTCCCTCCAGTAACTTAATTCAACAACTTTTCTTTGTGCTGGGCAGTTGGCTAAGAGTCTGTGGCTGCCCTGCAGCTGTCTGCGGCTCTATTCAAAGGAGCCGGAGCCTGTTTCCAATGCTGTGAGGCCAGGCAGGCTCAGGGTGGTTTATCGATAATCAGCACAGCCAGGCTCTTTTGAGAACAAGAAACAGAGGTCCTCTCAAGGTCGCTCTCAGAAGCACTGGGGGAAAAAAATAAACCACAATAAGAATGCTTACAAAGTTGAAAGCCAAACCTGAAAGAGGCCTGGGTATTCACATCTAGAATGTGAAGGGTTGTGGAAGAACTGGGATCCTCCCTCACGCTGCCCTGTACCTGTCCAGCCTCACGTCTGGTATGGGTGATGTACAACTGAAAAGAGTCATGTTGATTTCAGTCCCTGGTCAGCACGGACAGCAAACCCTCCTGCCACCCCAGGATGGGTGTGGCGCCATTCTGAGAGTGGCCAGTGGTCTCAGGAAACTCCCCTCGCCCTTAGACATCATGGGGAAGTCACCAACACTACTGGCTGTGTGAGTTTCCCGTGTGGGACGACTGATCTCTCCTCATATTGAGGGAGGTCGGTCAGATTGTCCTTGGTCCTAGCTGGTTTCTAGTTGTCCCGTCTGATGGACGCAAGTCATCCTCACTGGTCACTGAAAAGAGAAGACAGATTTCGAAGGGGGACGGAGAGGCGGGGGCCTGCCTGAAGGAGAACAGTGAGACTTGGGAAGAAGGGGCAGTTTTGAAGACATCTTACAGAAGAACTACTCAGTATTTTCTATTGAGCATGAATGACAGAGGCTCGCTCATAAAGAACGTAGAATGTCTTGGTGGCGACGCAAGAGTGGCTAAGACGAAAATGTTGAGACTAAGAATAAATGGATCCTCAGCAAAGACTTAATTTGGTGTAATGCTGGTCATTACACCAAGTATGCACACAGATTATATATAGTGAGACCGTACTTCCTGAAAAGCTTTTATGTGTTCAATTGTTAGGACATCTAAATGTATTCTTTCTTTACAACAACCCTAGGCTGGAGCCCAGGGTTCATCTGAGATCTGTTTTGATACCAAGAGATCATCCTCACCTCCAGCAGTCTGAGGTGGAGAGGTCAGAGGGAGGCTCTGAAGTCAGTTCACGTTTATTCATGAGCTAGGCTGATGCCCCACATCGTCCCATTGGGCTCGATTCTCTGGAGGTAAGACAGTAATGCCAGCTTTACAGATTGGCCGTGAGGACTTAAGTCAGGTAATACTGTGTAGCTGAAAAAGCTGAGTTGCCTCTCCCTCCCACCAGTTTATCACCATGCACAGACCGAAGCAGAGAGACCTGGGTCAGAGGTTGAAAGATATGCAAGGCTTCCCTGGGTCACTCTGAGAGCGAACAAGTTCCATGCGTCGGTATTCACGCAACCCCGGAAAGCCCGCGGTTGCGAACTAAACCACGAAGAAAGTAAACGACACAGGGCTGACCCAGGGGAAGTTTCTCAGTCCAATCTCAGGAATCTTGTTTAGTGTAATTTGTTCTTTTCGCAGGTTCAGACACAAAACTTCAGGGAGGGAAGCGATGAGGCCAAATGCCGCGCCAGTGTGGCAGACCGGGAGCCAGAACTCCCTATATGGGTCTGTAGTCACAGTTTCTCCCTGTGTGTCCACGTGCCTGTCACAGGATAGCTCAGGGGGCAGTCGGATCAACCTCTCCGCTGTCTGCAGGGAGAGAACTGGGGGAAACTTCTCTAGCGGGACTCCCAGGGGATACCCAGGCTCAGCCTAGAGACCGCTTCTAGACACAGCGACATTTAGCTGATGTGGGACCGAGGTCACCTAGGATGGTCACCTAGGACGCGTGAGGGCTTTGACGACACTGACTTACAGGAGACATGGAAGCAGGAGGGGCCGGGGAAGCCTTTCTGACAGAGAGTGACAAGTGGCGTGGGCGGGGTGCCGAGGGGGAGGGGACCTGGAAGGACTTGGCACAGCTGCTACTGGCATTTCCAACAGGATGGTCCCAAGGAGAGTTTTTACAAGTAGGGAAATACAACGGTTTACTGTGGAAAATGACGTCATAGCTGATTTAATTCTGGTTACAAAAGTGGGCATGATGGTACATGTAATGAGCGTTATGTGGCATTTTACTAAGTGTTGGATATTTTATATTTTCCTCATGAGCTGATTAGAAGGGACCAGGAGGTCACTGAGTGACTGAGGGGAGACTCAACGCCAAAGGAGCCAAGCCCACCCAGCCGGGGCCGGCCCCTTTACTTCCTCCAAGTTGGCTCACAGATAATCGAGAACTTGCGGATTTGACTCACGCCCTGAAAAGATGAGATTCGCGAGTTGCATTTCCTGCTGTGAAAAACGGAATTATTCTTGTCCTCTTCAATATATTCTGCCACAGACTCGCAAGTCTCACAGGTGCGGGTCCCAGTGAAAGACAGGCCTGTAGCGCAGGGATTTCCACGGCCTCCCTTGGTTGGAGAAGCTCCCTTTAGAGGGATGGGAGTCGGGTGTAGGTGGGAAGGCAACAGACATTTGTGCTTTTCCCTTTTCCTCTCCGTTACCAAGAGCCAAGTTACCAATGAGAGAATTATTCTACCCCAATTCTTCATGTCCTGCCTCCCACAAAGGCAAGTCTTCATTATGCCTGGATAGAAGAGGATACTAAGTATCAGACAGGTTTCTAAGATGTACGTTTCTCCCAAGCCATTGTTTTATTTATGACTTTTTTAAAAACTCAGGAAATAGTCATCCTTATATGGACCTCAACTGCAATATAAAATATTTTAAAATTTAAGTGTAAAACACTAAATTAGAATACTATCCAATATATAGTTTTGTTAAATGAAAATTATATATTCTTAATGGGTGCTAGCAAACGCTTGTATATTAATTTATTAGACTTTAATTTTCAAGTCATTTTTATGCACAGAAAGGCTGAGCAGAAGGTACCCAGGTCCCACATGCCCCCACTGCTACAGCCTTCCATACCATCAACACCCCACAAAGCAGTGTTCCACCTGTTACAATGGGTGAGCTTAGTTGACATGTGAATGTCACCACAGGTCTGTGGCTTAATTTGGATTCACTGCTGGTGCTATTTATCCCATGACTTTGACAATGTGTAACCACATGCGCTGTAAAACAATCCATATTTAAAGCTGTAAAACTTTCCTTGAGATGTTAATATTTAAAGGCTGGTGGGGAGGGGGGTATAAGCAAAGTACAGTGACAACCATGTATAAAGAAACTTTAAAAAAAACTTTTACTTTGTATTCCAATGAAAACATTCATTAAAAAGAACTAAATAGAAGTCTCTCCCCAAACTTTGTGAAAGGGAACTGTTGCTATTTATACTTAGATAGATAGCCATTCAGAATGGCTGAATAATATGTACTGGAAACTTCTTGGCTGTAAAAGATACAGCTTGTCTTCAACCTTTGAAGATTCTAATTTGGATACAACTGACAGTGGGCTGCATTGTGTTTAATAACGTTGCAGTTCTTTTGCACCTGGAAGGCTGCATTTGCACGCAAGGTCACATGAGGGGCCACCTCAGGAGGGCGCTGTCTACGATCCAGGGTTAATATTTTCCCTCCATTGCCCTCTTTGTCTCTGGAGGGGGGCTGGCAGTGTGGAAATAGATTTTCACTTTTTCACTTAGTGTTTCCTTAAAGGAGAAATGCAAACATACAGGTGTTGGTAGTCCTAATGAGAGCAGGCGCTTACTCTGTCTTGTGTAATGGAGATAAAGGTGAATATTTTTAATTAAAATTTTAACCTCATTTGGAAATCCACTGAGCACCATTATTTGACTGAATTCATAGGTAAATGAAAAAAACACTAAAATTAAGGAATAGCAAACAAAGCAATTAACAGCCCAAATTGGAGAAGTTGGGGTCAAACTACATTTGCTGACAATATGATTATCTCTTTATAAAACTCAAAAGAAATGGAGAAAACTATTATAAACAATAAGAGAGCTGGATAAAGTTACAAGTTATAAAAGCTAACATATAAATTGATAACATATATAGAAAAAATAACCAACTCGAAGATACCATGAAACCAAAGATGCTATTTTACAGGGGCAAAAACAAAATAAAAGAAAACAGCTATGAACAGAGATAAAAAGAAATATCTAAGTTATATGGGAAATAGTAAAGTACAGACAAAGGTATAGATATCTGCTTACAGTTCCTCTCCACTATATCTTCTTGAACAACTCTGGTGGCATTCTAGAGTCATGATGACAAAGGTCCAAGTGACACACTAGCCTTCTGGTCAGCAGGTCTGATTTCAGCTCCAGCAAAGTGGTTATTGAGGCTGCCACTGTCCCTTCATGAACCTCAGCTGCAAGGTCTATTAACCACCATCCATATTGAGTTCCAAAGCCCAGGCAGGGCTAGGCATGGGAGCCTTGTCACCAACAACAAAGACATCTCTAGCTTCAAGGCATTGGATCTCACTGTCGTCACCTGTTGGCGCAGAGAATCATGTGGTGTTCACTGAGGCCTCCACTACCATCGAGAAGGGGGGGGGCGGGGGCGAGGGCAAGGGCGGGCCCTCCTTGAAGGGCGGAGCCTAAAGGATCATGCCTGTGCCTTCACCGATGTCCTCATGTTTGTGATGCACATTGGCAGCGAGAAGTACAGTTCACACAAGATCATTGGCGATGCCTCTTGCACCACCAACTGCTTAGTATTCCTGACCAAAGTCATCTGTAACAGTTTCAGTATTGTGTAGAGAATCTTGACCACGGTTCATGTCATCTAGCGTGGTAGATAGCCGTGGAGTTGCGCAGAGCATGGTCCCTACATCCTCAGGGCTGTGGGAAGGGGTCATCCCAGAGCCAAACAGGCAGCCTTGTACATGTTCACCCCCAGTGTAGTCATTGCCTGGAGAGAGCTGTCAAATACGATGACTTCAAGGTGGAAAAGTAGGCATCACGGATTCCCCACAGCACAGTGGTTCTCAATCTCCCTTATGCTGCAAATCTTTAATACAGGTCCTCATGTTGTGACACCCAACCTTAAAATTATTTTCACTGCTACTTCATAACTGTAATTTTGCTGCTGTTAGAAATCGTAATGTAAGTACCTGATATGCAGGAGATCTCACACGTGACTCCTGTGAAGGGGTTGTTTGACCTCCCCCCAAAGGAGTTGTGACCCACAGGCTGAGAACCACTGCTATAGGAATTCCTGGCCTACGCTAACCTCTTGACTTGAAGAGTGAGATTTATTATTCTACCTTTCCTACTGGATCTGGCATTGCCCATATTCACCACTTTGCCTGTTCTCTTGGTGGAGTTAATTGAGCAGCTTCCTCATGTTTAGGCAGTCGTGACAGAGTACAAGCTGGAAGAGCAAGCTGAGTAAACCCTCTTCCCTCACATCGCTTTTGCGGGGGTATTTGTAGTCACAGCATCAGAGAAGGAAGACTGGGGTAAGCACATCACCCACGGTCAGCAGAGAAAAGACGGGACTGGAAATGAAAAACGCTGGAATAAATTAACAATTTTGAAGTAACCAGCATAAGTTTCAATAAGTTGGGGGATGGAAAATATGCTTCCTAAGTCGTATTTAAAAACCAAACATAAAAAGGAAAAAAAATCAGAAAATTCTATGACACAGGTATATAAAGTAAAAATAGTTTTCAAGACAAAACCCGTGTCATATCCAAGTAAAGGAAATGATAGATTGGCGAAAGTATTAGTACCTTGCATCATAAAAGTGGTTGGTATCTTCCAGTAGATCTGTATAAAATGTAAGTAATACATTTATATAATTTTAAATAGATAATTTATTTATTTATTTCACAAAAAGAAATGTATCCTTAAACATAGGAAAAGGACTAAACCTTGCTAAAAATATCAAAAAATACAAAGGAAAAGTACCATGAAGTATCATTTCTCACCTGCCATATCAGCGACAGCCCAGAGAGCTACAAGGTAGTTTTTGACATTTATGTAAGTAAAACAAAGAATTAACACATACATATATATAGTTTCTCATAGGAAAAATAGCACGCTGTGACAGTCAACCTCAAAGTCATGAAAACGACCACTTACACTTTGAGGGAGAAAATGGCGTTGGTGGGCAGGGCTGGAAGTTAGACTTCTTTGCATCAACTCTGATTTCCCAGTTTTGATATTGGAACCACTGCAGGCCCTTTGCTGAATTAAATAAAACAACACAAGGAATTATGAATCAGAAAGACACCCTCTGTTTTTCTAGTTGGTGGTATAATTAAATGGGAGTATTTAATAACATTTGAAGGGAAATATTTTGATGAGATATGAACATATAATAATTCCATAGAGGGATATAAGGATGAGAAAATACAGCAAAATATAATTATATTCTTAATCTGCAAGATAATAATTGGGTACTTTAATAATATTGCTGTGATTGTATTGAAACAGACATACGGACTCAAAGTTTGGCAGTATTTTAAGTAAAAAAATCTACCTGCAAAAATGTCCCGGACAATTTTTATTAGCTATTTAACAACTGAATGATTCCAATCACATATATAATCTCCCCAAGAGAAGGAGCTTAGAGCACATCCTCCCCTGTAGCAATGGTGGAAGAGCGGCTTCTGTGAGAGACCAAGCCGTAACCTCTGGAGCCAGTGAACCCTTGCCTCAGCGAACATTGCAGGTGCCGTCCAAGAACCTGAGCTAGCGGATTATTCCGTATATAGTGGCTTCCCGGTAATCACACGTGTCCTCATAGATAGAAAAGGGAGACAGGAGAGTGATGTGACTGCCAAGAGCAAGGAGATCACAAGGAAGAAATGAAGACGATCGCTAACGGACAGAAACATCAAAGCAGACACACGCCAAGGGCCAAGGGATTGTCTCCGAGAGCCCCTGGGGTGAGCATGACTGGTGACATTCTCATCACAGCCAGAGAGACTCACTTTGGACTTCCGACTCCAGAGCGTCGAGATAACTGGTGTCACCCTTATGTCACCAAGCTTGCGATAAACCTCCACAGCAGAAACAAAAGGTAACCCACCCTTGCATCTTTTAAGAGATTAACATAAAGGGTAGAGAGATGGCTCAGCAGTTAGAAGCACTTGGTGCTCTTGCAGAGGACCTGGTTTGGTTCCCAGCACCAACACGGAGATGATACACAGCGGTTGAGCGCCCACCGGCTCCCAGACCAGGCTTGCCCCTGCGTTCCACCCTGGGCCACCCCAGGGCAGGCACTCCCACGGTGATGGAGCCTGACACGCGGTCTCCAGTCTCCCTCAATCATCTCTCCCAGGTGAGCTACAGGGCTCTGCTCCACTGGGGTCGCAACAGCGAGGCACAGCCCATGGAACTGCATTCCTGGAGGAAGCCAATCTTCAAGCCCCTCGGCTATTTTCCAGGAGCGGGGAATGCCAGCCTCGGTGCGTGCCTGACAGCGCCACAAACCTACGTGGACCAAAAATGGTGGCTTTGTCAATGGGAGAGCTTATTTGACTGAGCTGGTGTAGTTGGGCCTACAAGGCAAACAAAAAGCTGGAAGCCTTCTGAACGAAATAGGAGATGGATGGAAGGTTAAAGAACTGAGTCAAGACAGTACCGGATGGTGAAGTGTTTCTCACACACAGTTCGGGGAGGACCCCTTGCGCCGGCCTCTGCCGATGGATGCCTGGTGAGCAAGACACAGACGACTAGCGTGCAGTGAAGATTCCCCTTATCAACATTCAAATCTATGCCAGTGCAGCTGGCATATGGGAGAAATCAGAGTCCCCTCTTGGGGTTCTTAGTTTTATTAATAAAAGAATTTAAAGACAGATTCTAAAGGAAGCACAAAGACAATTTTATTAGAAGTTAAAAGAAAGACTATCAGGGCAAACTGGTATGTGTCCATGGCTGTCAGAAGAATGAGAATGGAGAAGAGAATAGAAAAAAGGTCCATCCTAGGGCAGCCACATGGTGGCTTTCTCTCTCTCCCTCTCATTTTGGTTTTTCAAGACAAGGTTTCTCTGTAGCTTTGGAGCCTGTCCTGGAACTAGCTCTTGTAGACCAGGCTGGCCTCGAACTCACAGAGATCCACCTGCCTCTGCCTCCCAGGTGGCGGGATTAGAGGCGAGCGCCACCACCACCCACCAAGCCTATTTTCTCTTGTCCATACAGTGTTTTAGTTGTATTTCTCTTTTAAAAAGTTGCTTTTTGAGAATTTTATACATAAATACTGTACTTACATCATTTCTCCCCCTCGCTCATCTTTCCACCTCTTCCCAGGCCCTCTCCCCAGCGCTTTTCAAATTCATGGCCTCTTATTTTTTAATTATCACACACACACACACAATCTTCTGAGTTTAGTGTTGCACATGTGTATGTGTTCAGGGCTGACCGCTTAATGATCGGATAATCCATCAGAATGTTTTTTCCTGGAAGATGATAATTGCCTGTCTTAGTAGCTATGAACTACCTACTGTAGCTCTATGAACTACCTACTGTAGCTATTAACTACCTACTGTAGCTCTATTAACTACCTACTGTAGCTCTATTAACTACCTACTGTAGCTATTAACTACCTACTATAGCTCTATTAACTACCTACTGTAGCTATTAACTACCTACTGTAGCTCTATTAACTACCTACTGTAGCTATTAACTACCTACTGTAGCTCTATTAACTACCTACTGTAGCTATTAACTACCTACTGTAGCTCTATTAACTACCTACTGTAGCTATTAACTACCTACTATAGCTCTATTAACTACCTACTGTAGCTATTAACTACCTACTGTAGCTCTATTAACTACCTACTGTAGCTATTAACTACCTACTGTAGCTCTATTAACTACCCACTGGAGCTCTATTAACTACCCGCTGTAGCTCTATTAACTACCCGCTGTAGCTCTATTAACTACCCGCTGTAGCTCTATGAACTACCTACTGGAGCTCTATTAACTACCTACTGTAGCTCTATTAACTACCTACTGTAGCTCTATTAACTACCCGCTGTAGCTCTATTAACTACCCACTGGAGCTCTATTAACTACCCGCTGTAGCTCTATTAACTACCCGCTGTAGCTCTATTAACTACCCGCTGTAGCTCTATTAACTACCTACTGTAGATCTATTAACTACCTACTGTAGCTCTCCATTTAGGAGAAGTTTTGTGAGATTTTCCCCATCTCTATTTACATATCATCTTTTAGGTCTGAATTTATATTTTTTTAAAAAAAAATGTTTATAGTTGTTTTGCCCACATATCTGTCTGCATACCACCGTACAGCACCTGTGGAGACCAGAAGAGGGCATCACATACCCTGGAGATGGGGTCACAAGCAAACAGCTGTGTGCTGCCTGGGAGGTGCTGAGACTCATTCTTGGGTCCTCAAGAAGAGCAACTCCATAGAACCCATGTCCTAGCATCCCCCTCTTCTAGAGTTCCACCTGAGTTTTCTTTAAATGGGACTATATTGCCACTCAAACATTATTGTCATTCTTAGAGGGGATGTCAAGTCTGCAGAGAGTGACCCAGAGCATATCAGTGCCAGCAAGGGCAGCAATACAGAAAGCCACACTGCCAAAAATGTACTGGTTCTGGGATGTGGCAATGGGTGCATATTCTGTGAAATAGTCTAAGTGAAGCCGAAGACGGTCACTGCGGGAGAGATTAACCACGTGGTGATTGATGGACGGACGTAAGACACATATCTGAAGGCCGTGCAGCGACGTCTTAGTCAGTCTTGAAGGATACTTCAATTCGGCTCTCACAGAGGATTATTCGGTGTGGAAGAGACTTGTGGGGGAAGACAGGGATTGGTCACGTGACTAACGGTGTGCAGCTGCCCCATCCTCTGCCTCTCCAGAAGATACCTCATGGCAGTTTCTCCCACGGATCCTTTTTAATGAAAGTACTGAAGCGGGGTGTGAGCTCTTCCACACAGGGGAGCCGTGTCCCGCTGAGGGAAAGCCATTGCTTGGTAAAGAACCGTGGGTCCAGCTGTCTTGTTCTGTGAAACGCTCAGAGGAGATTGTCTGTGTGACTTCAGGTTTAGACTCGTGGACATGTTCTGACCTTCGGAAGAAAGCCAAGCCTTGAGGATGAGCATCCCCTCATGGCGTGTGCCTCAAGTCACCTTCCTAACGCCATCCGCCATCTACGCCGTCGAAACAACTCAGGCAGCTGACTGGACTGCGTCAAGTTATTTTCTTTTAATTGTGATCTTGAATTTTAAAAATGTCATAGGCAATTGTATATCTTGATCAACTTGAATGCTTGTTTTGTGAAAGCCAGCTGAGGGGCAAGTAGACAGGGCCACAAAGCTGTAAATGCAGTTGTCCTTAGAACGTGGATTTCTGTTTGTTTAAGTGGAGGGTGAGGTTTTCTCTTGGTGTCAGTAGAACCTTCAGGTTGGACTTCCGTTTGGCAGCATGACCCTCGCTGCGTTGTCCTGGAGAGAAATTCTCGACGGTGTTTCTTAGCTTCCAAAATTGACTTCCTTATTAAAACGTGGCACTCTGAAAGAGTTCAATAAGTGAGTTAGCAGCACTTCAATTAAAATTGCAAAAGAAACAAACAAAAAGCCTCATTATCAAGCTAGGTTTTCGGAGGCATATGAAGACATTTTATCATTAGGAAAGTTATTAAAGTAATTCACCACGGTTGCAGACTGAAGGAAAGCCATGGAATAATCTTAATAGGTAAAAAAGAAAGTGCATTCAATAACGTTTAAAATGCATTTATGGTTACAACAAACAAACAAAAACAACCTCTTGGGCCATAATGAAGTCATCAGCTCTTACATTACAAATAACTATAAGACTAGACAGAATACATTATTGACTATTCTCAAAGGTCAGGCAAAAGTAAGATAGGATTATTGTTACTGGAGGGGTCTTGGGGTGTCCCTGAGTCAATGTCCAGGTGCTTTGTATGGAGAACCATGAACTGAACAAGACATACAGTGAAAATATACGTTTGTTACAAGTGAGAGTGTACACTCCAGACCAGCAGCCGCCCTGCGATCACATGACTCAATAGAGCCAAGTTCTTTGGCAGGGAGTATGTGAGGGGGTGTCTTTTTTGTTTAGGGGTGGGAGGAGCCATCCCCAGGAGTGAGAATAAGGTGGATCTTTACTTTGATGGATAGAAGGACTATTACATAATTTTGGGATGGTCTGTACAGATCTGTACATGTATATGCCATGATTGTGAGCATATGTATGCCCTGTCATGGATCCTCATGAGATGCCACACGAGACTTTTCTCCTAACCTGTCATGTCAAGGACGTATTTGCCCTCACTGCCTTCACCCCCAGTACCAGTTTAAGCCTTCCTCTCTTCCCACCGGGAAGCTCCTGACCCTAAATTACCCACGTGAAGACAAGAGGGGAGATATTGAGTCCCACCCTCATGGGAAGGGGCAGGTACGATTTTCCCAAAGAAGTTGCTAGAAGGATCTGGGCTGTCTCTGTCTGGCTTTCCTCACCATGACATCATGAAAGAAGGCAATGAAATGGAGTTGTATTGTCGTCCACCTGTGGGCACATCTCAGACACCACAGAAGGACCGCAGTCCTGTGGTGTGAAGGAGACAGGTATGGTTATGGCTCCTCGGGTAGAATTTGAAGATCAAAATGCTAGGAGAGAAGCTACAGGAAAAGGGACACAGGTATTGTCCTGCGGGGACTGGGGCCTCACCTGTCTCTGAGCGAATGCTAAGCTATGCTTATGCGCAGTTGGAGTCCACCAGCCCTGGCACAAACAAAAGGCCACTGGGGAAGGGAGGGCAGAGGCGTAACTGGGTGAGATGAATCACGCACTTGTGGAGATCACGGTGTCAGCTAAGCCATCAGCGTGGTGGGACTTCCTTCTTAGGACTCTGAGCTTTGGGTCCAGACCCAAGAGACGGGCTCAGCTACATCACGATGTGGCTACATGGTGAGTCTAAGCGGCATCACCATCCTTACAGAGCTTGCAGGAAATCATTCCAAACAGCAGGTAGTGAATGCAAAACAAATCTGATGCCCTACATTTGGCCCTGCAATGTTTTGAGTGTCCAGTATGAGACAGATCTGGCTGAGGATTAGACATCATTATGTACTATGAAGGATGTTACTATAGGATGTCCAGTGGTTAAGAGCTGAGGGTTAAGAGGGTTGTTCTCAGCATCCATGTGGTGACTCACAACCCCCTGTTATCCCAGGTCCAGGGACTCTGATGTCCTTTTCTGGCCTCCGTGGGCACCAGATGTACAAGTGGCACACAGTAGACACGCATGCAGGCGAAGCATCCATATACATAAGACAAGAAGAACATCACTGCCGTGAAGGGTCTGTATTGTGAATGACCTTTAGCTGTAAGTATCTGTTATTATTTCATTTTTTTAAGGCTAGCGCTAAGGAAGGAGTCACTTTGTAGTTGATCGGCTGCTATCAGATCTTTCGCTTGGGCCTGGCTGCCCTAGGCTGGGTGCGGTCAGCCCAGCGCTACCTTCTTCTGAGCACTGCGGTGTCACTTTAAGGGAATTCCACTCCAGCTGCAAGGACCACTGCGACCACAGCAGGTGCTTAAAACTATGGTGGTACACACCTTTCGTCCCAGCCAAGGCAGATAGATCTTGGTGAGTCTGAAGCCAACCTGGCCAACATAGTGAGTTCCAGGACAACCAGAGCCATGTAGTGATACCCTGTAAATCCCCCTCCCCAAACAAAAAGCAAACAATAATAAAAACAAAAAAAGCAAAACCAGTAACAACAACAGCAACAAACCATGAAGTCTCTTCTTGCCTCAGTAACATCCATTGGCTTTGGAAGTTTCCTCTCTAGCCAAGCCAAGCCATAGCAAACTCTCTGTGACACTGCTTTTCCTGCTATTCTTACTCAGGGTGGAGTAAGGATGGAGAGACCTCCTCAGTGACTAAGGGAAAAGCCTGGGGTTGAGTTTGCTTAATCCAAGCCCAAGATTGCTCTGTGTGTGTGTGTGTGTGTGTGTGTGTGTGTGTGTGTGTGTGTGTGTGTGTGTGAGACGTCTGTGATCAGCAGAGCGGGGAGCTGTGCGTGCGCCCTGTAATTGGTGGAATTCAACCCAGGCACCAGTGACGCCAACCGCTTTTCCTAGCTCTGTAAACAAGCTGCCTCTAGGTCGGCCCTGGAGACTTTTCTTCTGTGCACTGTATTCCTGCATTGCAACATAGCAAAGGCTCCTTCCAGCTGTTTGTGTGTGGTCTTCCTCGTCGGTATCCCGGGATGTCCTGGTCGTGCAAGGAGCAGGAGGGCAGCTGCTGGAGCGTTCGCTCCCCCCACAACAGCAGGGATCTGGGGGTTAACAGGGATCAAGAGCTATGAAAAGTCAAGGGTAGGAGCTGCAAGCGCAGGTTACTGAAATGCTGAGTTCTGAACAAAGGGAGCCATAGCACCGATGGCTGGGGGCTGAGCTGATGGTGCTCAAAGCCTGGAGCAAGAAGCCCTACACCTGAGCATCTAGAGCTGCCTAATTCTCTGGCTTTGAAGCTTTGAACCAATAAACTCAAGTTCTCAGGGCTGTGAACTATAAACCTCTGGCTTTGAATGCCCAGAGCCTCTAGATCCGAAAGTTTAGAGGCAAAAGCCTCTGGGTTTGCAAGTCTGATCCATACGTCTATGGCACAAGAGCTCAGAATTGCTCGCCTGAAGGGAGTTATTTCATTTCTGCTTGAGATTCTCATTTGGTAGAGCGAAAGGATCCTCAGCCAACCACAGGAATGGCATCCCTAGCGAAGTTTGTAGGCTGTGAGAAGGAAAGACAGTAAGACACTGGAAACCAAAGAGAAGCAGGACCTGAAGCCACAGGGATGAAGGGAAATAGTAGACAGGACTGTAGAATACATTTAAAGATGCAAGGGAGAGAGTAACATAAACAAATTAAAGAAACAGAAGAGTCACAAAACAGAAAGGAAACCCACAGGAGCGTAGAAGTGAGTTGGCTGACGATTCAGCAGCAAAAGGCACCTGTCACCAAGTCTCCCAACCTGAGTTCTATCCCAGGGACTGACAGGGAATATCAAAGCAGTTCTTGCAAAGTGTCTTCCGACCTCCACACACAAATAGGCCACGTGCCATGCATTCACCTCGTGCACGTACACACAAAGATAAATGAATGAGCAAATGCAATCAATTTTTAAAAAAAAATTATAGATATGAACTATCCATTATCCCAACAAAATATTGATTGTATAGAATTACTAGGTTAGATGTTCCTGAAAAGAATCCCCTTAGAGACAAACAGGGAACTCTAAAGCAAAACTCAGAAATCAAAGCAAAAAGGCTTTGAAAGTGAACAAAGAGAAAAGAAGAAAGGAGATGAGCAGAAAGAAAAAGACGCGGAAGAGAATCAGAAAGCTCTTTTTAGCTGAACGATGGCGAAGGCATAACTTGTGAACGTTTCCAGGCTGCAGGTGCAGCCTTATTCAGAGGTCAGGGCTAGGACCCACGCTGTCACTTAACGCGACAGCTTTTCAAATGATTGCCTAAGTTGCCAATAAGAATAAAAAGAACAAGGAATTGACCCCAAAATAACAACAACAAAACAAATTTTCTGAAGCCCGTAACTCAAATGAAATAAAATTCTGATAACTAAAAGAGAAATCCTGTGAAACAAATAATGAGTTATTTGAAGGAATAATGAAATTGGAAGAAATTCTAACTCTTCTGGCAAGACCCATACAAAGTTACCGTTGTGGGGAGGAAAAGGGGAAAAGCCAATACAGATCCTCCCTAAGAACGCTAAAATGGCAATAAGGAAATGAGACGACCAAGGTTATGTCAATGCATTTGATTGACACTTTATATAGAAACGCTGTTTCTCGAAAGACAAGATGTATTGAAATAGACACAAGAAGAACCAGAAAGTATGAGCATCGTTTATCAGCTGAGATTAATTTTTTAATTAAAACCTTAGTCATGAAATCAAATTAAATGAATACGTTAGAACTGAACCCAGAGAGCAGGAGAGATGGTTACTCTTCCAGGGGACCTGGGTTTTGTTCTCAATACCCAGGTCAAGTCTGTAACTTCAAATCCAGGAAATCTGATACCCTCTTCTGGCCTCCACAGACGTGCATACATACACATGTATGCACATTTACACACACACTCACACACTTGTACACTTACACAGAGAAATAATAGAAAAAAATTAATAATAAAGTCAAAAGTTTCCTGTTTAATATTATCAAACAATAATGAAATAATGATTTTATATTTGTGGGTTTTTTGTTTTCGGATGTTTTATCTGAATTCATTATTTTCTTTGACTTGCATACTGAGCACAGTTTCCCCTCCCTCCTCTCCTCTGCCTCCCCCCACAACACTTTCCATTTATCCCCTCCCCTTCCACTTCTCTCTTTTTTCAGAAAGGGGCAGGCCTCCCATGGGCTTGTACAAAGCCTGGTGCATCGAGTTGAGGCTGGAGTGAGCCCCTCCCTTTTGTATCAAAAGTGGGGAACATGTTCCCAAAAGCCAGCTGAGTGCCAAGGACAGATCCTGATCTCTCTGCTAGGAGCCTTACAAAGAGACAGCTTAGGCCAGTCCCACGGAGACTCCCTAACTATTGGTTCAGAGACCATGAGCTCCCATGAGCTCAGGTCAACTGTCTCTGGGGATTCTCCCTAATGATCCCCCTGGCTCATACAATCCCTCCTCCTTTTCTTCAGCAAGACTCCCAGAGCTCAGCCTAGTGCTGTGGATCTCTGCTTCTGCTGCCATCGGTTACTGGATAGAGAATCTCTGGTGACAATTACGGTAGTCACCAATCTGATTACAGGAGATGGCCCAGTTCAGGCACCCTCTCTACTATTGCTAGGAGTATTAGTTGGGGGTGTCCTTGTTGATTCCTGGGGGTTTCCCTCGTGTCCCGAACCCTGAAATGTGTCCCCATCAAGACATCTCTTTTGTTACCCTCCCTCTCTGTTCACCGCCAACCTGCCTCCCATACCCAGTTCGCCCAACACACTCCTTCAAGCTCCCATCCCTCCACCCCCTCTCCCTGCCTCCACTTAGCCCAGGAGATCTCTTTTATTTCACCCTCCCAGGAAGATCCATGCATCTCTCTCTGGGCCCTCTTTATTATTCAGCCTCTGTGGGCTGTGGATTGTAGGTTGGTTATCCTGTACTTTACTAATAACCATTTATGAGTGAGTCCAGACCATCTTTGGCTTTCCGGGTCTGGGTTACCTCACTCAGAACGATCTTTGCTAGCTCCATCCATTTGCCCCCAAATTTCATGACATCATTATATTTTTACAACTGAGTAGTACTCCGGTGTTTAAATGTGCCACATTTTCCTTATCCTTTCTTCAGTTGAGGGGCATCTAGGTTGTTTCCAGGGTCTGGCTATTATGAACAATGCTCCTGTGAACATAGCTGAACAAGCATCCTTGTGGTAGAGGCGTGCATCCTTTGGGTATATGCCCAAGATTGGTATAGTTAGATCTTGAGGTAGATTGATTGCCAATTTTCTGAGAAGCCACCTTATTGATTTCCAAAGTTAGCTGAACAAGTTCACATTCCCACCAGCAACAGAGGCAGATTCCCCTTACTTCACATCCTCTCCAACATGAATTATCATTAGTGGTTTTGATCTTAACCATTCTGACAGATATAAGATGGTATCTCAGAGTTGTTTTGATTTGCATTTTCCTGATGGCTAAGGATGTTGAGCAATTCTTTAAGTGTATTTCAGTCATTTGAGATTCTTGTGTTGAGGATTCTGTTTAGGTCTGTGCCACATTTTTAAATTGGATTATTGGTATTTTGATTTCTAATTTCTTGAGTTCTTTGTATATTTTGGAGATCAGCCCTCTGAAGACTGTGGGGTTGGTGAAGATCTTTTCCCCATTCTGTAGGCTGCCATTTTGTTTATTTGTCAATGTAATTGGTCTTACAGAAGCTCAGTTTCAGGAGGTCCCATTTATTGATTGTTGCTCTCGGTGTCTCTGTTGCTAGTGTTATATTCAGGAAGCTGTCTCCTGTGCCAGTGAGCTCAAGGCTACTTTCCACTTTCTCTCCTATCAGGTTCAGAGTAACTAAATTCATGTTGAGATCTTGGATGCGGTTGGACTTGAGTTGTGTGCAGGGTGATTGATATGGATCTATTTTCATTCATGTTGACATCTAGTTATGCCAGTATTATTTGTTGAAGATGTTTTCTTTTTTCCATTGTGTAATTTTAGCTTCTTTGTCAAAAATCAGATGTTCTTAGGTATGTGGATTTGTGTCAGGGTCTTTGATTCAATTCCATCGATTCATATGTCTGTTTTTAGGCCAATCCTAAGCTGTTTTTATTACTATAGCTCTGTATTAGAACCTGAAGGGAGGGATGGTAATACCCCCGGGAGTTCCTTTATTGCACAGGATTGTTTTAGCTATCCTGGGTTTTTTGTTCTCCCATATGAAGAACAGTATTGTTCTTTTGAGGTTTGGGAAGAATTGTGCTGGGATTTTAATGGGGAGTGCATTGAATCTGTAGATTGCTTTTAGTAAGATTGCCAATTTTGCTATTCTAAACCTCCCTATCCACGAGCATAGGCAATCTTTCCATTTTCTGATGTCTTCTTCAATTCCTTTCCTTAAACACGTAAAGTTCTCGCTATACAGGTCTTTCATTTGTTTGCTTAGAGTTACCCAGAGATATTCACTATTATGTATGGTTATTGAAAAGGATGTTGTTGAGGGGGGGGGGGGTTGGTGGGAAAAAAAAGGATGTTGTTTCTCTGATTTCTTTCTCAGTCCATTTATGATTTATATATAGGAAGGTTATTGAATTGCTTTGAGTTAATCTTGTGTTCCACCACACTACTGAAGGTGTTTATCAACTGTGGGAGTTCTTATGTATACCATCATATCATCTGCTGGTGTGGGAAATCCTTCTGTCTATGTGCTGCTTTTATTGGTTAATGAGTAGAGAAAATTGCCTTGGCCTGTGCTAGGGTAGAGTAGAGCTAGGAGGAAAAAACTAACCGGAATGCTGGGAGAAAGAATGCAGAGTCAGGAGAAATCTTGTAGCCCTGCCAGAAACAAACGCCGGATGGAACCTTGCCGGCAACCCATAGCCACATAGCAATACACAGATTAAGAGAAATGGGTTAAATTAAGATGTAAGAGTTAGCCGATAAGAAACTAGAGCTAATAGGCCAAGCAGTGCTTTAATTAATACAGTTTCCAAGTGATTATTTCAGAAGTCTGGGCAGCCGGGAACAAACAAGCGACCTCCTACAACAATCTGCAAATAGTGAAAGTTATTGACTTCTTCCTTTTCAGTTTGCATCCCCTTGATTTCCTTTTGCTGTCTTATTGCTCTAGCTAGAATTTTGAATATTATATTATCTAGATATGGAGAGAGTGGACAACCTTGTCTTGTTCCGGATTTTAATGGACTTGCTTTAACATTCTCTTCATTTAATTTGATGATGGCTCTTATCTTGCTGTCTATTGCTTCTATTATGTTTAGATATGGTCCTTGTATCCCTGATCTCTTCAAGACTTTTATCGTGAAGGGTATCGGGTTTTGTCAAAGACTTTTTCAGTGTCTAATGAGGTGATTGTGTGTTTTCTTTCTTTCAATTTGTTTATATTGTGGATTACATTGAAAGACTTTCATATGTTGAACCATCCCTGCATCTCTGGGATGAAGCCTACTTGGTTATGGTGGATGATCTTTTTTATGTGTTCTTGAATTCAGTTTACCAAATTTTTATTAAGTATTTTTGCATCAATGTCCCCGTGGGATATTGGTCTGTAGTTCTCTTCCTTTGTTACATCTTTGTATGGTTTGGGTATCGGGGTAACTGTAGCTTCATAAAAAGAATTTGGCCTGTACCCTGTTTTTTATTGGATTATTTGTCCTTTTGATGTCAAGTTTCTTGATTTATTTGCATATTTTGGAAGTCAGTCCTCTGTTCGATGTGAGGTTGGCAGAGATCTTTTCCCAGTCTCTAGACTGTTGTTTTGCCTGGTTGACCATGTCCTTTGCTTTACAGAAGCTTCTCAGTTTCAGGAGGTCCCATTTATTAATCATTGTTCTTAGTGTCTGTGCTACTGGTGTCATACAGCAGTAAAAAATAATGACATCTTGAAATTTGCAGGCAAATGGATGGATCTAGAAAAAAAACATATTAAATAAGGTAACAAAGATCCAGAAAGACTAACCCAGAAAGACAAATATAATATTTACTCACTCATAAGTGGCTTCTAGACATAAAGCAAAGAAAAACAGCCTGTAGCCCACAATCCTAGAGAACCCAGACAATAAAGAGGACCCTAAGAGAGACATACATGACTCAACATAGGAAGGATCAAAAGACAAGATCTCTTAAGAAAATTGAGAGTGTGGGGGGCATGGGAGAGGGTAGAAGGGGAAGGGAGCATAGAAAAATGTATAACTCAATAAAAAGTAAAAATTAAAAAATAAAAAGGAATTTGGTACATTTTCTTCTGTGTTTATTGTATGGAACTATTTGAGAAGTATTGGTACTAGATCTTCTTTGAAATTCTGGTAGAATTCTGCTCTGAAACCATCTGGCCCTGGGCTTTTCTTGGTTGGGAGACTTTTTAACTCCCTCCATTTTCTTAGGGACAATAGGTCTATTTAAATTATTTATCTGGTCTTGGTTTAATTTTGGTATGTGGCACCTATAAAGAAAATTGTCCGTTTCCTTTACATTTTCAAGTTTTGTAGAGTGCAGGTTTTTGAAGTATGATCTGATGATTCTCTGGATTTCCTCAGTGTCTGTTGCTATATCCTTTTCATTTCTGATTTTGGTAATTTGCATTCTCTCTCTCTCTCTTTCTCTCTCTCTCTCTCTCTGTCTCTCTGTCTCTCTGCCTTTTGATTAGTTTGCATAAGGGTTTCTTTATCTTTTTGATTTTTCTCAAAGAACCAACACTTTGTTTCATTGATTCTTTGTATTTTTATTTTATTGATTTCAGGCCTCAGTTTGATTATTTCCTGGAGTCTGCTCCTCCTGGGTGAATTTGCTTCTTTTTGTTCTAGAGCTTTCAGGTGCACTGTTAAGTCTCCAGTGTAAGATTTTCCCAAATTCTTTATGTAGATGCTTAGTGTTATAAACTTTCCCCTTAGAACTGCTTTCATAGTGTTCCATAAGTTTGGTATGCTGTGCGTTCGTTTTCATTGAATTCTTTATTTCTTCCTTGACTCATGGTAATTCAGTTGAGAGTTGTTCAGTTTCCATGAGTTTGTAGGCTTCTGTAGTTTGTGTTGTGGTTAAATTCTAACTTCATACCATGGTGATCCGATAAGATACAAGGGATTATTCCAAGTTTGTTTGTTTGTTTGTTTGTTTTTGTATCTGTTGAGATTCACTTTGTGACTGAGTATGTGGTCAATTTTATAGAATTTCCTTGAGGCGCTGAGAAGAAAGTATATTTTTTTGTGTTTGGGTGAAGTGTTCTGTAGATGTCTATTAAGTCCATTTGAATCATATCATCTCTTCCCTTATTTCTCTGTTAAGTTTCTGTGTGACAGACCTGTCCAATGGTGAGAGTGGGGTACTGAAGTCTCCCACTATTAGTTTGTGAGGTTTGTTGTGTAATTTAAGCTTTAGTTATATAATTGTATCACAAAAACCAATTGTAATTAGAAATGAAAAAATTTAAAATACTGTTTGTGATATCATCAGAAATGCAAAGCACCCATAAGGAACTTTATGAAACATGTGTAAGACATTTATAATGAAAGCTAAAAACCAATACTAAGTAAAGAAAAAATTCTGAATAGATGGACAAATATATACTGTTCATCAAAAAACTCAGTCTCTGTATAGTATCTTTTTTTTCTTACCAAATTGATCTGTAGGTTTAATCCATTTCGTCTAAGATGATCTGTAGAGGTAAAATGAGACAGTTAATTCCCAGCAGGATTTTCAGAGATTGCAAGCAAACTCATTGAAATATAAAAGACATAAAATAGTCTAAAACAACCCTGAACATTAAGAACAGTGGTGGAAGACTTAAGCCATCCTATTTTAAAACATAGTGTAAGTCCCAACCATAATGCAGAGTGGTATTCTTGGAGGGTAGATAAATGGAGTAACGGACACAAACAGAGTAGAGGCAAAGCCACGCTTTCAATCAGGGCACTTTAACAGCTCAGGGAAAAAGGCATTTTTGCAAGATGAACGGAAAAAATATTCTCACTGACACTTCACACCACATAAAAATTGATTTGCAGGGTCAGTGAGACGGCTCACCAGATAGAATCCTTGCCACACCCATCCACCAGCTTGAGTTAGACCCCCAGAACCAAGGTGGCAAGAAAGAACAGACTCCACAAGCTGCCTCTGTCCACAATAAGAGTAGCAATAGCATCCACTCCCAACACATCCCACACTCACAGCAATAATAAACAAGTCAGCGTATGAATGGTTCATCTGAGCTGGATCAAATCACTTAAATACCAAAACTAAGACCACTAAGGAAAACACAGAACTATAGCATGCATACTTGCCTGACAGGGGCCACAGGATTCTTGGACAAAGCTCTCAGGAGCATCAGAGCTAAAACAAATTGGAAAAGGCAGCCACAGAAATTCTGCCTCTCAAAAGTTAATACTCAAAAAAGGAATGACAAAAGGCATGTAAGAGAATGAGTATATCTACCGCACTTACAACAGTTTCAGGGTCTGGATCACTCAAACTCCAACCACAGGGCAAAACGGGCAATTGAACATCTAAAACCAAACAAACTGTTCAAGCAGCGATTTCCCAGGATAGACAGTTGCCAAGAAGCAAATGAAACAGGCTTGATGTCACAAACCACTGGGGGATGACTCCAATGGAAACCCCTGTGAGGGCTGCTGCTGTGTACCTGCTGGGAGGGCGAGCATTACAGAATGACCACACTTTAATATGAAGGCCAAGCGGAGGTCTTGAACCTCTTTCTCACGTAGCAAGTTCTGGGGCAACTGAGGTTGAATACTGAGACCTTGTCTCAACCAAGCAAGCAAACAAGCAAACAAGCACACAAACAAACCATCATGCCTGAGGATTAATAAGGAAAAAACAAACCGGGGGGAAGAAATAGAGGTTATCTGGTGTAGCATAGACATACAACCCGAACACTGGGAACTGCGCAGGGGACTGTGGGTTTGAAGCCAGCATGAAGTACGCAAAAGGACCCAGTCTTGGGCTGAGAGGGTGGGGGTTGTAAAATCTATGGACAGGCAGTGCCCAGAAGTGCTGATGTGAAAGTATTTTTTAACCTAACTAGTAATCAAGAAGTTATAAGTTAAAATGAGTCAAAAAAACATTTTTTGTAAAAGAAAAAAAAATCTGAATACGCACAGTGTATTAGAACTCTCCAGAACAGAACCAATGAGTGACTTAAATACTAGGGCCTGGTGGTTCAACAGTGGCCATGTCATGTTGGAAGGATGAGAAGCCATCAGCTCAGTCCACAAAGCTAGAGGTCTCAAGACTAGCAATCTGTTGCCGAAGGTCTGATCCCTAGAGAGTTGCTGTTTGCTAGGGCGCTTGGAAGGCCAAAAGTGCTGGATTCCAGCGTCAGCTAAGATGGCAACAGTACCAGAATGGGTACGCCCACCAGCGGGAAGTGAAGGCAGGCAAGCCAGCCGCATCTCCTTTTCCCTTTCTTCTTTATATCTAGGCTGCTGTGGGGAATGCCGCTCAGTCTGGGAGAGGGGCTCCCCACCTTAGTCAATTATTCCTGCAAAGGTCTTCTCAGACGTACTTTTGGTTGCTAAAACAGATTAACCAACACACCCAGTTAGGAGAATAACTGTTGTAGAAGTGTGAATTAGCACACTTTGGGGAAATAATGTGTGATATACTTGATGATAAGAAGACTATTTGATTCAGCTATTCTACACTTAGCCCATACCCCGAGGTTAAAGGTAGACATGTGCACAGAAATTATGTGCGAGAATGTTCATTACAGCAACGCATGTGATGGGAAAATATTCCGGAAGCACATAATGTTCCTTGGTATTAAGACAGATAACCCTGCATTCTCATGCCATGATTCAATAGCCAGCCATGAAAGAAAGGAATGATCCAGAACTAATTGCAGCAATGTGAACAGATCTCATGAAATAAGATTGAGAGAAAAAGCAAATCGCAAAGGGAAGCATACTGTCTGAAGATGACTTCGTCCTGGTGGCTGTTAGAGCCTATTTTGTTTCAGGCTAGACAGACAGAAGACAGCTAAAGAGGTGACCAGAGGTCCAGACTCCTGGAGGTTTGTATTCTAGCTTGATCATGATTTACCAACGACAACTCTAGGCAACTTGCTTACCTTTGACGGGCCATGGTCTTATCGTTTGCTAATGGGGGTAAATGCAGCATCTAGCTCCTTGTGCTCTTAGAGGGATCGGCATAGAATTAATCTTTGTAAAGTATTTGTAAAGTGGTATAGGACCATGTGTTAATCCCGAAGATTTGTAGAGAAAGACCACTGGGCCAAATCATCATAGCCAAATTAATTAAAGTAAGCCTTTTTCATTCATGCACACCAGTTCTCTCTCTCCCTAAAGTCAGGGTCCCAGAGATCAACCCTGGTAATGGAAGAGTACTTATAGGTCAGAAGAGTTCTTATAGGTCAGGAGTGAGGGTTTCCAAATGGGATATTTGGCAGGCAAATAGATGGGGGTTGCAGAAGCAGAACAAAGCGGAACAAGTCAATCATAACAACCTCTTGTGAAATAAAGACATGGCTGCAAGGTGGTCATAACAAAATGGTCATAACAGCAGACGGTCATAACAACCTTTGGAAACAGAGACATGGCTGCCATTTTCTAGAACAGGCAGTGCAGCCTCACTTGTAGAAAGATGGAGCTTATCCAAACCTTGAGAAAAAGTTTGATTATACATGGGAATGAAGCTAGTCTGTCATCACTAGGAGAAGACTTTCAGGCCGAAGGTGGAGGCAGGCTGGTTCATCATACGATCTTCTGAGCAGCTGAATCTACTAAAAACCGAGAACAAGATCCTGGAGAACGGCTCTTGGTGTAGCAGAGTTTGTCAGACTGGAGATATTGGCTAGAAACACTATGTCTCTCACGTGGAAGACTTGGGGTGTGTACCAATTCATACACCAAATCAAACCACCTTAAACAAACAAGAAATTATACCAGAAAAGAGATATTAGGGATCTCCTACTTAATTTCAGATATAAGCAATATAATGATTTCAGCCTCACAGGGCTGATACTTCCTGGTTCTAGGGGTCAGGCAGGTGCACACAAGCCCTCAGGCAGAAGTGCCTAATGCTCCCCTTTGTTAAAGGGCCCTTGTGTGATCCACGTATGACTAGCTAAGCCCTTGCATGCATGTGTGGATTACATCATCCATGTAAGACTCAGCTAAACCCTTGCGTGCATGCGTGAGCCCAGTCATCTGCGTGTGACATAGCCACGTCAACCTCCTGTGCACATGCGCTAGGCAGCTTTTAAAAGCTGGATGAGCCATCTTCCCCTCTCTCTGCACACCGACTTCCCAGGCCCATGCACGCCCCCTCTAACAAACTCCTAAGCGGGTTTGTTGCGTGCTCCGTGTTTCCTTCTCGCTTGCGCCTGGTAATTTCAAGCATTTAAGTCAGATACTGAGCAGTGCAGATATTTTTATGTGGGTTTCTGTTTGGGGCTTATTTTGGTTTTTCGAGACGGCCACAACTCTGCAACCCAGATTGACGTGGAACTCATTATACAGCTTGGGCTGTGCTCGGTCCCAGAGTTCCTCCTGCTTCAGCTTGCTGGGAATATCGCTGTGAGAGCGTCCATGTAACTTTTATGTTGTTATGAATAAGTCACAAATCCTTCAGAACTTAGGAAGAGGTGCACACCTTTTCTAATATGTGACATGTGTCAGTGGGGGGTGGGGCAGTGACAATCAGAGATATCTATGGTGGTGTTGTTTCAGATCTCTGGGGAAACTTGTACTTTCAAGTTTGGCAACATCTTCTCTGGGATGTGTTGTGCCTAAATAGACAACTCTCAACCCCTGGCCCCAAATTTGACAGCATTGCATACCCAGGGGCCAGAGCATTGGAATATTGGAATTAAAAAACAAAAAACAAAAACAAAAACAAAAAAACCCCACCACCACCACCAAACCTTAATTCTGTTTTCGCTTCTGCTGATCTGTTTAGAAACTCGGGGCTAAAGCCACCTACACTGCAGGTCTTATTTTCTGTGTCTTTGGAACAGATTTGTTGTCCCTGTGCCTCTTTTAAAAGGCAGGCAGTGAATGGTCTCCCCTTATCTTCTGCCCAGGAGGGAAAGTTTGAAATTCCTTGGCCACCCTCCCCCACTGCCTTTCACTAACTAGCAAAGAAGTTTATTTTCCTTTAATGAAGCCTGTGAGGGCTGATTCATGCTTGAGAGCGGCTTCTTCCCTTTACTTAATGACAGCTTTAGCTTCTGAAAGTAAGCTAAGAAGTAAAAAAAAAAAAATTAAAAAAAAATCCCATGTGGCCTTTGGAATGCACAGACGAGCATATGTGCTGTGCTTTCAAAATTTTCTTTCTTAGCGGATCTATTGTGCAAAGAAGCAGGAGCATCTAACCCTCCGAAGGGGAGGACGGTAAGGAAAGCCAACCCAGCGGTAATTTCCCAATTGTTTGCTTTGCAATTCTTCATGTTGGGGGGAGGCAGTAGCATCACAATGGGGGCCAGTCAGTCACCTCAGCTTGCTCCTGCAGCAGGAGGAGCAGAAGGAAGCAGGACAGCGGTTCTCCCTCTGCTCTGCGTGATTTCAGACTCTAAAACTACCACACATTTACAAATAAAACTATAGCAATAACGTCCACTTATTCTCTTCCTTACCGATAGAGTTGTGTATTGGTAAGGCGAGCCCAGGTATTTAGGGCCATTTGTTTGAAAGATAGCTGGGATGTAATTTGATTGAAGATTTTGCCTATCTTGCATAAAGCTCCATCCCCAGCATGAACTAAATGGGATGTGATGATGCAGCCCTGCGGGATAAAGGGGCATCTGGAGTTCAAGACCATCCTTGACTACAGAGAGAATATGATGTTAGCCTGGGCTACATGAGACTGTCTAAAAAGAAAGAACAAAGCAACCACAAGACAAAAAAGAATGGATGTCTAGCGTGTCTGGTGTGCTGTTGGCATTTCCTGTTTTCTGTTTGCTTGCTTTTTAGTTCTTTGGCTTCTTTTTGTAGAGAAGGAAGTATTTGTCTTGAAGGGCTTCCTTGACTCATCCCTTGCAGCCAGCATGGTGGGCTCTAGATGAATCTTCGGTTGAGTGGCATCCTGAGTACCCATGGAAACAGGTTCTGCCCAGCTCAGAGCTTTTCTCGCCAAGCATGGCTGCCCTCTCTTCTCAAACGCACATATGTTTGAAGTGGAATTTAATCCTCACATTTCCGATTTGTTTACATTAAAGAGCTGTGTTTTGAGAGCGATTTGATGTCTGCGAGACTATTTGAACATTTTAATAAAGCTCCGTGGAAAACATTTCCTCTTAAAACAGAGAATCAGATTCTGCCAAATGTAAATAAACATGAAATATCAATGAGCTGAAAGCTCTCAACCCGGTCACTCCAGACAGAGCCCCCACTGAACCATTCATGGATTCTCATCTTCGTCTGAGTGTAACGTCCCCTTACAAAGATGTTTCTCCTTTTGCACACGATTGCCATAATTCTGAAGTCATTCCGGGGCCGTGTGGGTACCCAGGTTTCAGAGTTCACTCATGCAGATGCTCGTTCTGTCTGTGAGTGATGGCTGGACACAGGAAACAATGCAAGAGAAATTTTACACTCAAGGAAGCGACCCGTGGTCCAAGGTCTGGCTTAGATAGACAGACAGAGGCAGAAATCCTGACTCGAGGTGGGGGAGGTGCAGCAGCTCTGACGTCACAGGTCTAATCGGATCCCAGAAGCTAAATGCTACAGCCCCTTGATTAAAGTCAGAGGGACTTGAGGATGCTTTGCTATTCTCAGCAGGGTGGGGTGCTCTGTCTAAGAAATGCCTGTTAAGGGATTGGGGCATAGCTCAGTCCTGCATGATTCACCCAGCATGCAAAAGGCCCTAGGTTCAATCCCCAGCACTGCGAGAAAGAACTACCTCTCTCTCTCTCTCTCCCTCCCTCCCTCCCTCTCTCGTGTGTGAGTGTGTATGTGTCTTTGTGTGTGTGTGTGTGTGCCTGTGTGTGTCTCTCTCTGTGTGTGTGTGTGTGTGTGTGTGTGAGTGTGGAGGAGGCAATGCGTGTGCTTCAGTGCTTGCTTGCCTGTTATGGAGGCCAAAAGAACGGATTAAAACCAAACAGGTCAGTCTTACTAGGCAATGAAGCGTAGGGAAGCTAAGCCTTGAAAGACAATGGGCATGAGCCCAGATGACAAGCACAGGGCTTCATCGGACATGGTGGTGTTTGCTTATAGATTGATCTCACTGGCAGCTCAGTGAAGATGGACCCAGGACCAATGGGATTGGAGATCTGTTTATTTTGGGAGGTCACCTTAATCTCTGTTCTCAGGCAAACGAATCACTAAGTCTTTAGTGTGTTGGAATGGGAACTCCTCTGCTAATCAAACAAACCAATGCCCTTGGGACCAGAACAGCTGTTCAAGCCTCTCCAAATTCCCACTGGGCTCTACCTTGGCCTTGGCCTTGAAGCTTCTCCACTTCTAGCACTGAGATCTGGGGTGAGGGGTGACGGATTTCCTTTTCATTTCTGTTCCACAGAGCTGAGACAGGCCATGGTTTCAAACGGAGCTTCACAATCAAAAGCACCACCTTGGAAAACTTAGATGGAGAGAGGAAGAGAAGCAACATTGGAAATGTAGAACCTATAGAGCGATTTTGCTTCCAGAGTAGAGACACCTGTGTGCTATGAAAGTCAACATCCTCCCCAGCCCTGTAAGCTGCATCTGTTCCCCCAGTAGCCATTTCTCTGAAGCTCTTTGCTCCCATCTCTTTCTTGAGGTTCCTAGTGAATGTGGGGAACCCAGTGCTACAGATGGGGTCACTCTGGGCTGGGCAGCCTGTCTCTCCTGGATGTCAACATTTCTCTAAGAAATGTCCCTGGAGGCATTTCCTGGCTTCCTGTAGGGACGGTGACTTAACATTAGAATTGTCCCATAGAGAAAAAGCACAATGTTCTGTTTTTCCTAATTCCTGGCTCTCCCCTCCACCCTTCTGGACTCACGACACCCCTCTGATGCCACATGTGAAAATTAACGAGCTAGATAATCAGCCACTACACTAACAGGAACTGGTGGGTGGTGAATGAATTCACCCCTTTGACAAGAACAGGAAAGCAGCGTATTGAATGTGCTTCAGGAAGACAGCATACTGGTCAATATCTAGACTACCACCTACAGGGAAGACAATGGCTTGGGGAGGCGGGTGTCCATTAGGAGAAGCACTTTTATTCTAAGGGTGAATGTCTTTGTGTGCAGTTTCCTGGCACGTAATTCACACCACATGAAGGAGGAGAGCCAAGACCTGCCTGAGTTGTTCCCAGGGGTCAGCGTGAGCTACTGTGCATATAATGTTCCTGTTATGCAGTCTCTTCTTGCACTCGGGGACTGTGAAAGAGTCCCTGTGCAAATAGGAACTGTCCAGGGGTGAACTGTCAGTGCCAGGGTGCTGGGCTGCAGCTCAGCGGTGGCGGGTTGATTGAGCCTCCTGATGGTAACGGCTTGGAGTCCTGAATCAGGCCTCTGAGCATTCCCTGCTCGGGGAATGTATGCAGGCTTTGTTTTTCTGGTCTCTTCCTTGATCTTTCCCCCACAAGAGCTACAGCATTAGTCCGGCCTCCACGTGTAGCGTTTTCTTTCTCAAGCTTGGCTGCTCTTCATTTTCTCTACCATCTATAGATTAATTCAGAAATTTTCAATCTGGCACTTAATGCATACACAAATGTCCAACCGAAACCAAAACTCGCCTATGCTTCAACCAAACCACAGTGACAGTTTTTCTCCTGGAGGTAAGTTCTATCATACTCCAGGCTGACCAAGACCTCACTGTAGCTGAGGATGACCTTAAACTCCTGCTTTTATCTCCCAGGTAAAGGGATTCTAGTCGCATTCTACCACACCTGGTTTATGTGGTGCTGAAATATAAACAGAGACCGCTCATATGTTTCCTGGTCACCCAGACCCGAATAATTACAGAAACTGTATTGATTACAACACTGCTTGACCAATGACTTAGGTTATTCCTAGCTAGCTCCTTTCTTAAATTAACCCATTTCTATTCATCTGTGTTTTGCCATGAGACTGTGGCTTACTGGTAAAGGTTCTGGGCATCTTTCTCCTTTGGCAGCTACATGGCATCTTTTTGGCTCCGCCTACTTTCTCTCTATATCTCTGTTTGGTTTTCCTGCCTGGCTTTACTCTGCTAAGCCATTGGCCCAAACAGCTTTATTTATCAACCAATAAACACAACCCAGATACAGAAAGACATTCCACATTATCTTCCCTTTTCTGTCTAAATAAAAAGGAAGATTTTGACTTTAACATTGTAACATTACATATAAAAAAAAACAGGAATCATATAAGAATTACAGTTACAATGTTTAGTCTATTTATATCTGGCAAAATTAAGAAAACACTCTATCATCTATTTTATCTTTGTGAGTCTAAAGTTTTCTATCTAATTTATATTTTCTCATAACTAAGGAAAACTATAACTATCTGTCTTCAACTTTTCAAAGACCCTAGAAGGATATAATATAAACAGGAAGTGCATTGTAAGAAACTTCCAAAGTTCTAGAATTGCCAGAGACATCTTACTGCCTGGACAGTCACCCAAAATTCTTTGGTAATGTTGGGGCATCCATCTTCAGCCTACAGGCCTGTGGAGGGCCGGACCACATTCTCCATTGCTTCTAGGAACAAAGGTAGAGATTGACCTCTGTGACCCCAAGGTGTGGTAGTATACGCCTTTGGTCCCAATGCCTGGGAGGCAGAGACAAGCAGATCTCTGTGAGTTCAAGGTGATGTAGCACACGCCTTTAATCCCAGCGCACGTGCTTTGTAACTCTCTACCGCTACATCCCTGTCTACTCCCGAGGCATCATCTGGGATAATGGGCAGTGGACCAATCCAAGAGTGACACGTCAGAAGCGAGGACTGTTTCCTTTATAAGGACTGGGTTCCCCTCATTCGGGGTCTCCGCTTTGGAAGCTGATGCTCTCCCTCTCAAGAGGCATTAAAGCTTTACTGCAGAAGTATCCTAAATGCCCCGCGTCGTTCTTGCTGGCGAGACCGTAGCGCGGGACAACTGGTGCCGAAACCCGGGACGCTGAGGGACCCTGACAACTGCTCACACCGCCGGAGACCCCTTGGACACAAGGAGGATTCAGAACTACAGGGTGTTTGCTCAGAGAGGTATGACTATTCCTGGACTTTTTGATTTTGGGCTTGACTTGTCTCCACCTTGGAAAGATTTTGTAGAGGCCTTGGTACTTCTTAGCAGTTCTCTTATCACTTTAAAATTGCTTAGAAGATAAATCCTGCCAGGCTGTTGTTACAGACGGACAAAATGTATTAAAGAAAGTCCAGGATAACATATCAGAAACTGAGTGCAATGAGAGGTTAGGCGCGCCTGTAAAAAAATAGAAAAAAAAATAGGAAAAAGGACCCCCCCGGTGGTTCAAAGAATGGGGGAGACTAAAAAGGAAATAAGAAAAAAGGACCCCCCAATGATTCTAAAAACGGGGGAGACTGACCTACAAGGTCAAAAGCTTTATGTTATGTTGTTTATGTTGTCTTTTGTGTACCGGACAGGAGAAAGATATTTAAATTTGCCTAAGGATATGATGTTTTAGAAAACAGGTTCTGTTTTCATCTCCACAAAAAATGAGAGCCTAAGAATGTACTTGAGATTTATGTGGTTTGAATCACCGAGACCTCCTGAAATGTTGTAATGTATACCCCCAAAATGCAACGGCCCAATTCAGCAGGAAGTAGTCAGAGAGAGACTAACGACGCCCATATTCCCTAAAAGATTGTTTAAATGAGGTCCTTTTCAATGGTTGCATAGCAGCAAGTCTGCTTCTAAGTTCTGCTTTACTCCGTGCACCGAGTATGGACTCAGAATGAATGCAGCTGCGGCTGGAGGATGGCTGGAGCGGAGCTTTGCTGGATGGCTATGGTGGGGGGCACGTCGCGCTGGCTCAGTTGGTGCCTGGCCTGGAGGGTATCTCAGCAGTACTGAGAATGAGAGAGGTGCCACAAGCTGCCAGGCCAGAAGGCTTACAATATGCCTAAAACTGTGAGGGGCTCTGAGGCTGGAATGGCTTCTGTTCCGCTTGGCTGAGCTGAGCTGTGCTGATCCTAGGTAACAAAGGCGGACCAATAGCCTGGGACAACGGGCGGGGCGAACAATGCCGGCTACTAGCCCGAGAGATTTTCCATCTGAATAAGAAACAGAAGAGATAGCATAGGGGTTAAGAATGCTGCCTGCTCTTCCAAGGGTCGTGAGTTCAATTCCCCAGTGGCCACATGGCAGCTTACAACTATTTGGTTTTAAATCTAATGTTTCAGGATCCACAGGGAGGTAGATACAAAAAGCCCTTAGATTTTTAAGGTGATTGGGTCATTGGCTAAATCTGTGACTGTGGCAAAAAAGCCCATAGTTTCCAACACGCCTCTGGTAGACTTCTTGATGCAGCTGGAGAATTGTGCCCCTGCGATCCCAGATGCAATGACTGATTATTAAGCAATTGTCTAGTTATCTTATAAAAAATTAAACTAAAAAACTTAATGAGAAAATAACAAAGATGACCCTCTAAACAATGACAAGGGCATGGCCTATACTGATACCAATTCTTGTTAAAAACAAAAAAAGGGGGAATATTGACAGAGCTGCCCCCAACGCCAAGAGAGCCATTGCCATGGCTCTGTTCACTATAAATTTTTTAAATCTGGATGATAATGGCCAAAATGCTGCAACACGACATTGTTCAGATCCTCAGCGGCCCAAAGATTTGGTTAAGTGGAAAGATGTGCTTTCTAATGAATGGAAAGGCCCGGATCCCATTTTATTGAGATCCAGGGGAGCTGTTTGTGTCTTCCCACAGGATCAAGAAAGCCCATTCTGGCTGCCAGAGCGATTGACCCAAACAGTGAAGAGTGATCCGCAACACACGGATTCGCCTGAGGACCTGGCTGCTGTTCCTCCTGCCATTTTGCGGATGGATGACAGTACCAATGGAGGACACTCTCAGCTTTCCCGAAGCTGTTACCAGTCAGCCATAGGATGGCGGTGTTTCCTCGAATTTTTTACAACCAATAAGACTCTGGGGCCCCCTCCCTACCGTCCTAGAGATGATTTATAAGCTTGGCCGTAGGACTCCAGTCCTGGGCCATGTCTCTCATTCCCCTACTTCAAAGAATGGGTGGGGGTGGAAATGTTTTGGAACAGTCCTATGCTATGGATTAATGTTTCTCCTCTGGATGGTCTGCTGACTCAAATCCCAAAATCGTAGGGACAAAATGGTTATTGCACAAGCGTTGGCTGCCCTGAAACGGGGGCCTCTATTGATGTGTGGTTATTTATGTTAAAGCAGTAAGGTTTAAGCCAACCAGCTCCTGCACCCCTAGGACTGTGGTCTATTGCACAGGGTGGAGTGCTTGGCTTAGCTAGCCCTGAAGGTTGTTGAGCTAAAGAGCATCACACAGAGAATGGCCCTCTCTGAGAGATAAGTCGCTCTGCTTAAGGGTTTCCTGTCGTATATTCCCTTTCCCAGAAAATTGGCAGAGGGCAGGCCGGATAGGTTCCAGGTGTCATGAGCCTAGGGACAGATTCCGTGTAAGCCCATTTTTATGTTTTCATTTTGGGAAGTGCGACCTCTATCTTTACCTTCCTAGGGAGTTGCCTTTCTGCAAAGAAGTAAAAAAAGGGGGATATGTGGAGGGCCGGACCACATTCTCCATTGCTTCTAGGAACAAAGGTAGAGATTGACCTCTGTGACCCCAAGGTGTGGTAGTATACGCCTTTGGTCCCAATGCCTGGGAGGCAGAGACAAGCAGATCTCTGTGAGTTCAAGGTGATGTAGCACACGCCTTTAATCCCAGCGCACGTGCTTTGTAACTCTCTACCGCTGCGTCCCTGCCTACTCCCGAGGCATCATCTGGGATAATGGGCAGTGGACCAATCCAAGAGTGACATGTCAGAAGCGAGGACTGTTTCCTTTATAAGGGCTGGGTTCCCCTCATTCGGGGTCTCCGCTTTGGAAGCTGATGCTCTCCCTCTCAAGAGGCATTAAAGCTTTACTGCAGAAGTATCCTAAATGCCCCGCGTTGTTCTTGCTGGCGAGACCGTAGCGCGGGACACAGGCCCATAGTATCCAGCAGACTTTTCCATGAAGCAGGAAATTTGAAGATCTGTTTTCTTTGTAAAGGCAAAGTTCATCAGTTGTTTTCTTCTCTGTCCTGTAGAATGTCTGGCAGTTTCCTCTGTGAAGCAGGAACTCTGAAGGATCATCCCATCTTCTGGAAAGTTCAGCAGTCACTTTTCAGTGGGTTCTGCATGTCCACTTCGTACAGCATACCGTTAAACAGTCCCGGCAAGAGCGGTTTTTTGCCTAAATGACTAGCCTTGTCACATTGAAAGCAAATTCCATAATGAGTTTATTCAATGCCCATCAACCTCTCTGAAGTAATTGGTGCTGCCAGAAGCAGACATGTCTCACTGTCAAGAAAATTCGAAGTTCTTAAAACATTTTAAATGCCATATTCTGTAGGTCTTTGAAGTGTTGAAAATTGTCTAACTTAAATATATCTCTGTATATCTAGAAAACCTAACTAATACGACTAGAAGTTTGATTATTACAAATGACTATCTATTAATCTGTATTTCTTGATTATACATTACATTTTTAAATGAGCTGTACAAACACAATACCTTAAACAAGAACAGAAATACACATACACAGTGTAGCAACTCAACCTAAGGTTTGTACTAATAGACCAAAATCTATGTCAATGTAGATTATTCATCTCTATATCTCATATCTCCCTTATTTTTTTTAAAAAAGAGATTGACTGTGACCATTAACAATTTACACCCAACCCCATTTAAATGAAAACAAACATTTATAAACAGTCATTTAGGGAATCTAGGTGTAGTTTTCTCCAAACTGCTTCCTGTTTTTTGTTGGGTAAAGCATTTTTAGGGTTCTTGGAGAACTTTCAAGGGGTCTTGTTTCATCAAACCACATTAGCCTAGCAGGAATCTATAGGTTCTCATCTTTTATGTAAACAAAACAGCACCTTTTTCCAAAGCAACATATCCTTAGACCCAAAGTTTGGAGTCAAGATACCTTTATGTTGGTTTAACTTAGCACACCTCAAATCAAATGTCTCTTACAGTCAAAAAAAAAATCAAAGAAGCTGGGTGGTAGTGGTGCACACCTTTAATCCCAGGACTTGGGAGACAGAGGCAGGAAGATCTCTGTGAGTTTGAGGCCAGCCTGGTTTACAGAGCTAGATCCAGGACAGGCTTGTTAGCTACAGCGAAACCCTGTCTCGAATATCAAGAAAACAAAACAAAACAAACAAACAAAAACAAAGAAAACACAGTAGTCAACATAATCCAGACTCTCTGCGTATTTTCCATCTTTATGTGGCTTTTTAAAACTCTATTACTTTTTAATATTTATTTTATTATCTTTACTCCTTTAATCTATGACTTTCTGTACGCTTGTCTATACTTCTTTTTCTCTCTCTCCCAAGCATTTTTTAAACCCACCATGACCCATTTAGAGGTCTTTTTCACCAGAATCTGCCTTTATTGCATATCTGTAATCCTTTTCTGACCAGGAGCACCTTTTTTAAAAACATGGCAGAAGTAAGTTTATCACCTCTGTGGCCATGATCACCACCCCAGCTCCAAGAACACAGTGGGTCCATGTCTTCATTAAGCAATTTGCAACTCGCCGCTCACGTTTAAGGGCAGAACCTTCTGGAAGAGCCAGAGTTCATGCTGCCAACACAAACCAGGAAGTCACTGTCTCTTAAAGAAGCCATACAGTTTGTGCTGCTAGTGCCGAGTCAGGAAGTCTTCTCTCAAAGGAGTCATGCCACTGCTTGCTGCCAGCAAACAGAGCCAATCTGGAAAAAAAATGCTGCTATCGAGAAGCCATGCTTAACTCTGTTCTTTTCTGTCTCTAATTCCTTCCCAAGGTCCCTCAGTTTTTATGTAGATGTAGTCACCCCACATAATGGTGCCATTTTGAAAACGAAGACTGTGCATATGTTTCCCAGCCACACCGACCCAAATTATCACTCAGAAACTTTATTAGCTGCAACACTGCTTGGCCAATGACTTAGGTGTAGTCCCAGCTACCTCTTTTTTTAAATTAACCCATTTCTATTAATCTGTGTACCACCACAAGTCTGCGGCTTTCTCCTTTGGCAGCTACATGACATCTCTGACTCTGCTTACTCTATGTATGTATGTGTGTATGTATGTATCTATCATTTATCCATCATCTATCTATCTATCTATCTATCTATCTATCTATCTATCTATCATCTATCTATCTATCTATCTACCTATCATCTATCTATCTATCATCTATCCATCATCTATCTATCATCTATCCATCATCTATCTATCTATCTATCTATCTATCTATCTATCTATCTATCTATCTATCTATCTATCATCTATCTATCTATCTATTATCTATCCATCATCTATCTATCTATCTATCTATCTATCTATCTATCTATCTATCTATCTATCTATCTATCATCTATCTATCTATTATCTATCCATCATCTATCTATCTATCTATCTATCTATCTATCTATCTATCTATCTATCTATCATCTATCATCTATCTATTATCTATCCATCATCTATCTATCTATCTATCTATCTATCTATCTATCTATCTATCTATCTATCTTTTATCTACCTATCATTGTAGTATGACGGGCCAGCTTGTTGGGGTTTCTGTTCCGCCCAGTACCCCACAGCCGGCAAACCCAAAGAAAATCACACACAGGACTCCATAAGGTTATAAACTGATTGGCCCATTAGGTCAGACTCCTTATTAGTCCTTGTAACATATATTACCCCGTTATCCTTATCTACATTAGCACATGGCTCAGTACCTTTTCCAGCAGGGCAGGTTACATCTTTCCTCTCCAGTGGTCTGGGCAGAACTGTAGAGAGCTTTCTGCTTCCAGAATGCTCCCAGTCTCTTTGCTCCACCTCTACTTCCTGTCTGGCTTTCCCGCCTATACTGCCTGCCTGGCCAATCAGCGTTTTATTAAAATATGATTGACAGAATACAGATAATTCTCCCGCACCATATCATCTATCCATCAATCTATCTATCATCTATCAATCTATCTATCTATCATCTATCTGTCTGTCTATCTATCTATCTCTGTTCTGATTTCCTGCCTGACTTTACTCTGCTAAGCCATTGGCCCATACAGCTTTATTCATCAACCAGTAAACACAGCACATATACAGAAGCACACCCCACATCATCGAGAATCAAACCCAGAGCTTCCTGGGTTCTAGGCAAGGGTTCTAACAACTGAGCTACATCCTCTGTCTATCCAAACTGTCTTAAAACCTCATCCCTGAGCCATTGAGTTGAGGTAGTGATTTAAATGAGAAATTTTCCCTATAGGCCTATGGATTTGGACACTGGTCCCCAGTTGGTGGTCCTGTTTGGGGAGGTTAGAAGATGCAGCCTTGTGGAGGAAATACGGCATTAGGGCAGACTTTGAGGGATTATAGCTTTGCCCTTCTTCCTGCTTGTTTGCTCAGCTTCCTGTTCCTGTTCTTGTTCCTGCTGCTATGGCTACCATTATAGACCCAAAATGAACCCTTCCTTGAGCTGCTTTTGGTTACTGTGGGAAACAACAATAAAAGAGAACATTTGTTGGATCTTTCGTCCTCCTTTCTGTGCGTCCTTTACTCTGACCTGTACCGGAAGATGAAACAATCAATCAATCAAACAAACAAAAACCCCATAAACCGCTTCTCTTTTATCCCATTCCTAGACAAAACTGTAGAATCATCAGAAGATAGAAGTGAAGCATCTCACAATGTGGAGGTCAAGAAAGAGGTGGTGTAAGAAGTTGCTAGCAAGAGGGTGAACTCATGACGGATGCTCCATCGATTTGTTGGAGCTTCCATTCCTTCATCCGTTAAAAAAAAATGAGTTGCCTGCTATTGCTTGGCCTTCACAGTGATGTTATCAAGACAAACAGATTCTAGGTTAAATTAAAACATGGGTCTCAGTACACTTGACCCAGTGCTTGGTACCTAGCCGTCCCTTCGTAAATGTGACATTAGTGTTAGACCCACAAGAGTGTGTTCTGCATGAGAGCAGAGGGGAGAGGCTGGAGTGGAGGTTCAGAGCCTCCCTGGTAGTAGCCGTCCTCTGAAAGACACGCCACATCACTCGTGTGCCCCATGTGCTTTTCCAGGGAATTCAGATTGAGTTCTCTCCGTTCTGAGGACATCAGCCACCAGAACACACTTGTAGGTGCCCAGCATGTAAGGTTTTGTGTGCATGCATCTGTTCTAAATGACTAACAGCAAATAAAATATCGAATCACATTTCCCTAGGAAGGGGAAGAAAATAGGAGTCTGGTTCTCTTGTGTTCCTGGGAGTATCCGTGCCCCCAGGTGGACTCCAGAAAGTACCCTATCCAGCTGCCTTGCAGGCTGGCTGCAGCTTTCATCCCAGAAACCGTAGGTGCCTAAGGACTATGGCTATTAACCCACCCATCCAATTGACAGTCTCGGTTGCCATCCCTGTTCTGTGTTGAGAGCACGCAGTGCCTTGCGGGAAGCCAATCAGTTATTTGCAAGAGGGACAGGAGATACCATCTCCAGCACGCCAGCCGCGGCTGAAATCCGATTCTGGCAGTTGACTTGGATTTGGAGAGGAAGTCACAGTCACATTTCTGGAAAAGTGGGATTGATTGTCCCCGTTGCAACGCAAAAAAGGAAACAAAATGAAAAAGCTCACCCTAGTGTTCCCCGAGTTATCAGTCCCAGGGAATCACAGTTAAGCCCACTGGTTGAACACATTTTGATTTCTTTGTTTTTAAATAAAACTTGACTACTCTTATAGGACTTCAATATTTTTAGTTGGAAGTGGAAATGATTGTGTTCCTCATAATGTTGTTTCCAATATTTACTTGCATGGTAGAAGCAGAGGCAAACCACCGGGAAGGTAATGAGGTCCTTATATTCCTGAGCTCCTGTCAGAATCTTCTATAGAACTTTTTGAGTTTTTTTGTCTTTTTAAAAGACGGAACCAAAAATCACCAGACTTCAATTCAACCCCTGGGAACCGGGATGAACTTCAAAATGAACATGCCAACTGCTCAGAGGACCCAATACGGCGGCACAACAGGGAACCTGGAGAGGTGGGAATGTCTCGGAAACCTATGACTTAATTACGCATTTGCTAAATGCCAGAGCACCCAGTCCTCAATGAACTGCCAACAGCTGAAAGGGATCTGAGTACACCGGCCTCTAAAAATACTAAAAATAGTGGGAGGTTGTGGGCTTAGGTTGTTAGCGCGCGCGTTTAGCCAGCCCTTTGGGATAATGGGAAACTGCTCAGAGTCGGATCTACCTCTAATAGCACAATCTTTAGACTCATGGTAGGAGAGAGCCTGGGGCAAGCATCTCTCCAATCCCATGCTGCCAGGAGCCTGCAGAGGCAGCTGTTTAACTGGAACCTACAGAGCGTTGAGGTCTGGAACGGACCAGGCTGCCTTGCAGTAAGGGAGCTGTGTCCCTCAACCCACATCCCTGCGCCAGCTGTTCCTTCAGGCCTACACACGGGGGTACCAGTTTCCGTCTCTGCCTCCTCCCCCTCTGCCTGCTTTTCCCCTCACCTCCCCTACCTTCTTATCCTCCACTTTTCTAGGTCTACTTCCCCTCTTCCGTTTCATGAATCATGACACAAATTTCAATCCGAGATAAAAAAAAAAATGTACTTTATTTCACCCTTTTGGCTGTGATTAAGTTCTGTCCGCAGCAAGGACATCGCTGTTTCCATGGCGACCGGTACACACTAAAGCCGAGGAGGACGGCAGTGGGGAAGACAAGTAGAAAGAAGGCGGAGAGGCTTGCTACAGTTGCTTTTCATGTGCTAACAGAGGAAACAGCATTATGGAATCCGGGGGCTGGAGCAGAATTTATGAGGCCACCTAAATCATATGCCCACCTCCAGAAGAGCCGTAATAAAATCAGGTTAAAGAGAAGCAAATGTCTTTTCTTTAAGGAAAGCAGGGGTTGATCCAGATGATGCCTGGGTTCCTGTGGAAGCTCTACTGGCCCAGCCAGAACCCTGAGAGGTAGCAGATAAGAAGGAAACGCTTTCTTGTTTGTCCTTCCTTGCCTCCTCCCAGGCACAGACGTCTAATCCCCCAAGGCGATGGTCAGGTTTCCCTGTCTCTGACCCCACTAAAGCACTCCACCCAGGTACCCAGAAACCATGAAAGAAAAGTAAGAATAATTCTTTCCCCCCCTTTAGAAGTGTTCTCTGAAGAAGAGCATCTATTTCTCCAGGCTTCTGGTTTTTATTGCTGACCCGTTTCCCCCCAGCTTTAAGCATAGAAAAGCATTGTAGCGGTGTAGACGGAGTGAACATTAATGCTAGCTCTGACTTCTGAAGAAGGGCGCAGAATTCTCCTCTGGTAGTCGACGGTAAGGTTGAGACAGTTCAAGCTTTTCCGCCTTTGGCACAATGTCAGTGCGCGGGGAGTGAGCAGAGGCCAGGATGTGCTTGGGGTACTCAGCCACATGGTTCAGATAAGGGAGCTTCCTGTGCACAGCCATTGAGCCATGAGTGCACTCACACCCACAGTGAGGATAATTGGCAGCTAGGAGCCTGACATGAGTCTCTGACATTAACGCTTTAACTCCAGAGGCGCTTTATGGCTTTGGTTCTTCTGATCAAGACTTTAAGCAGTTGACTATAGGTAGACAAAAGGTTGGCCTCTTCAGCTCAGTCCTGCCTTGTCACTTGCTAGACGGACTTGCTTTAGCAAGCGACACATCCCGGCCTCAGTTTAAAACAGGGAGGTGATAGCCATCACCAGAGGTTGGCCAAAGAGGAGTGTGGATCGTGTCGTGTGCCCCTGACATGTGACAAATGAAAACCACTTAATAACTATTGGTTATTTTTATGCGGTCACTTTGTCCGCTTAATGAAGTCCCTGGAGGAGGTTGGTGGCCTCTCGCTTACAGCTTCTGACTCTTAAACTGAGATTATGGTCCATCCCACGCAGACATGTCTATTGTTTCTGATTTTTCTGTTTCTAGGAGAAGGGATGGCCAAACTAGATTTTATAGTCACCTGTAAAAAGGCCTTCAGCTGCTGCTTCCTGTGAGCAGTCATTCTGCTGCTGATTCAAGCCACACCTAGGTACCTGAGACAGGGGCACACGCTCAGGCAGAAGTTATGGAGCACCAACACAGCCGGAATAAGATTGACTTGGGCATCTGCCTTGACCTCTGCCTGGTGGTGCTTTGCTGACAGACAATGCTTTCTGCCCCCCCTCCCGGGCTTTGGTTGGTCAAGGGCAAAAGACAGCGGAGGGCTGCGATGGAGAGAAATGGGCCAGGGGCATGGATCCTTCTTGGGCTCGCTTACTCCCCTTTTCTTGTCTGGAATGTTTACATGATGCCCAGAGGAGGAATATCAGCCCTGACAGTGTTCAGCTCTCAGCAATCTTCTATTTTAGGAGGAAAACCCCCAATTGCCCACTGGATTTTCTTCCAGAGGAAACATTTCTAACAGGACAGCCACCTTAGCATTCACTGTAATTGTGAGCAGGACAGGAATGTGTCTGCGTGGCTTCCAGTCACTTCCCCTCTCCTGCAACCTCAGTCTCTCACGCCCTTGAACTGCAGGCCATGACATCCTTCCAAATTTCCCTGCCTCAGTCTCTCTCCACGTCATGATCTATACCACTTCCAGGCCAACATCTCTAAGAAAAATATGATCAAGTGCCTGTACCCTAATACTGCCAATGGCCCCCTCTGTTGGGGCCTAAAACCCAGATTCCTTACCGCGCCCTGCAATGCCAACCCATCCTCCTCTTAGCATTGTCCTGTTTTGAGTTCCTTCCTACATCTCAGTTGCTCAGAACCAGCTTACAGTTGAGATACTCAGTGCCTGAGATACTCTGTTCCATATGCTCTCCCATGGCTTGGTGGCCTAACTGCCCTGTCCCTTTGCCCCACGCCATCCCTGAGCGTGGGGACCTCCCCTCTCATCCCTGAGAGATTATTTTTAAAATATTTGTTCAACTACTAGAACTACTCAGCATAGAAATTGCCAGCATCTTCTCCGTGCTCAGCCTGTGCCCCGCGCATGCCTATTGATGGCGCCTACTTAATACAGCATCTCTCTGCTCATCCATGTCTCCCCGCGACATCAAACTGCTCCCAGATGATACGGAGAACCTTTTATTTATCTCTGTGAATGGTACGCCAATCCCATTTCTCAGGACACAGCAAGAACCGAGGTGATACTCTTGTTAAATGAATTGCCAAAAAACTTTTTAGATTTCCAAAGTCCAAACCAAGTGCATATAGTGAGACATAGCATCAAACTAAGACAAAGTTTATGAAGACAACAGAAACAGTCTGAAGATGGGGGAGAAAAATGAGTTCGGAGAGCCAGCCACATGGAAGGGTCTCCAGCAACTCTGAGCAGAGTTGAAGTAATCACCATATTGAGCAAATTTGGGGAGAGTTAAAATTATGTATCTATCTATGTATGTATCTATCAATGTATCTATGTATCTATCTATGTATCTATGTATCTATCTATGTATCTATCACTTCATCTATGTATCTAGCTATCAATATATCTATGTATCTATTGATGTATCTATGTATATATCTATCTATAGATGTATGTGTGTATGTATGTATGTATGTATGTATGTATGTATGTATGTATCTATCTATCTATCTATCTATCTATCTATCTATCTATCTATCTATCCATCCTAGCATCATGAACAAATACAGGAGCAATCCAGGTCTATGCAGAACCCAGGTAATTTTTTTCTTTTTGTGGCACCCGTGTCCATACACTTTGATTCTAAAAATACATTTTAAAGCAGCTGGGCTCGTGTAGAGCACCTTAGTGACAAGGGTTTGGAGCAGCGTGTCAAGAAGAGGCACTTATATCTCCCCACAGTCCCACCCTGCACACGAGGCTCTTGGCAGTGTCTACCCTGTGTTTTCATGACCAAGGATAGGAGCCTTCTCATCAGATTCTTCAGGTCAAAGGTGCAGACAATGCTAAATTCTAAAATCTATCTCTTAAAAAGAAAAGGTAGAAATTCTGTCATTACTCACAATGCCATGGCTTCTTATAACCTTTTATATTAAAGCAATACATATCTTTTGGCCTCTGCAGCTCCCAGTTACCAATAACTGAGTGCCAGTGGCAGCCATGCTCATGATACAACCTGTGTCCTATGAAGACCCCAGGGGCATTCTCAAATGCTGGCACCACACTTAAGCTATAATACCAAAACCCCCGAGTCTTTCCCACTGTGAGAAAAAAGAATCCCTGTTCCCGGTCATAGAATGTTTTCCTTTTGTAGTCTCACGGCACAGATGTAGGCACTACGGTAGGTGTGTTTCTAGGGTAGGACCTCTGTATCCCTGTAAACCATCACCAGGGAGGCAGAGAACAAAGGGTCCGTGAAAAAGCAGTCCTGTGCCTTGGAGAAGAGCCATATGTCACCAGCATTAAAGCACAGTAAGTGAGGTAGAGGGTCCAAAGAGTTTCCAGGAAACTCCATCACAAAATCCCTGTAGTTAGAAAACAGCATCATTTTCTTCAAAGATTTTAGAATTTTGTTCTTACTATTAAATCACATTAGAAACCAGTGAGCAATGACTTAAGCATTCAAGGATGTTTAGGGAGGATACAAGCATTAAATAAGAAATCAACCAGCAAGACAACAAACAAGGAAATACAGCTCCAGCTCTGGTGTCAGAGGGCAGCTGGCCATCATTCCAGGGGCCTGTCCAGTGCTGACCAGGAGGATGTGCTGCAGTGTCTGGTCAGATGCATTCAGATTTGCCTCGTACCCTGTCTTTGTGAGGGTTTCCCCAGAGACACTCCATTATGGTGACCTTACAGTGCTCCCTGCCAACCCCAGGGAATCCAGCGGAGGAGGCTGCACGGTGCCTTTGCATCTCATAAACAGACACAGGGGTTGCTGCCCAGAGAGCAATTCAAGCAGTAATTGATGCTATTGGGAGTGATAATTGACAGTCAAAAACCAGGCATGAACTCTCTGGATTTGCCATTTTGAAGAAAGCTCAACACCTTGCTAGTAGGGTGACTCCACTCTGAAAATAGCCATGGCAAAATCAATCAATCAATCAATCAATCGATCAATCAATCAGACTTTGGAACCTACTGAAAACTGGAAGAATTCATGGAAAAGAAGGATTTGAGCTGACTGCTTTTAAACATGGATAAAAGCAAGCAAAACCTGGGATTTCTTGGGACCTAAAACCTCCTCCAGAAAGAGAGCTTCATCTTGATTCATCCTCAACTGTCCAGGACATATTGATTTCAAATGTTGCCTGAGAGATACTTTGACTTGAGTTGCTTCTTTTTAATCCATATTTTATTAAGTTTATTCTTCTTATTTATTTTTATACAATATAATTTGATCATAATACCTTTCCCAGTCTCTGACTAGATCCTCCCTCCCTCCCCTCCATCTCCAATCCCTTTCCCTACCTCCCTCCCCACCCAACTTTATGTTGTCTCTCTAAAACAAAACAAAACAAAACAAATCCCCCCCCCAAAATAAAAATTAAACCAAATAAACTAAAAAATACTCTGGAGTGTAGTTAATATATCAGGAACACTCTATTGGAGAAGACTGATTTTCCCTTCCCTAGTCATGATTCAGTTGCAAAACACTTCTCCACTAGGAATGGGAGCTCATGCCCATGTTACCTGTCTGTGCTGAGCCCCCATCTGGCTTGAACCTACCCAGGCCCTGTGCGTGCTGCCCAGGTTCATACATGCATCATGCCTGGTGTAGCTGGGAGACGCTGTTTCCCCGGAGTCAGGCATCACCTGTGTCTCTTACAATCTTTTCCCCTCTCCTTCTGTGCAGATCCGTGAACCAACCCCAAGGGGAGGACTTTGATGCAGACATTCCTTTTAGGTCCCTCACTGGCTGCACATTGTTCTGTTGGAGACCTTTTTGTCAGTTGCCCCTATTGCAAGAAAGAGCATCTCCATGAACGTTGAGTAACGCTGGGATCCATGGGCAAGGCGACACGCCACTAGGACCTGATTTTCTTGTTCTGTTCCTTTAGCAAAATAACACGATAGGCTTCACCTTCAGCACATGAACCAGCTGGTGTCAGGGTTTTGGTTACCTTAACAGTGTCGGGCATGGGTTCCATCTCTTAAAAGACTGTGAGCTTTGCTGTTCAAAGCTTTGTTTCATTTTGTTTTTAATAACCCAACTCTGTTGACTTAAGAAGCCATGTATTTGAAGTTGCCGTGTCTCTGTCTGCTGAAAGTTTCGGCAGATAGCTCGGGGAGCCTCACCAGCTACAATTCTCTGGACTTGTTGGAATCCGGGGCTAAGGTGTTGACCTTCCACCATGTGCAGTGTGGGAAAGGAAAAGAAAACCCTACCTGAGCCACTGTAGAGACCTGTCCATGAATCTTGAGAGAGCTGCGCACTTTCGTTTCCGTGCTATCGAACCCAGTGAACAGAAAAGAAATACTTCAAGATAAAAAGAAATAGTGCAGAACTATCACACTGAATTTCCTGCAATGCATGGCTCATAAAGGGTGCACCTGTCCAAGTGGGCTTACTGCTAGCATATAACCATGTCCTTAGAAGAACTGGAAAAGTCTCCAGTGGGAGAGACTTTTTATGCTGGCCAGATTCACTGACCTTAGCTGGGCAGCCCAGCAGTGCACAGCATCAGTGCACAGCATCACGACTGCACACAGAGACCTATTCCTGATGACTGAGTCTGGTGTCCTCTATGGAGAGGTCCTTGACGGAGGTAGCCCCAGCTCTGTGTTAGCGCCTTCTGAGCGTTCGGCTTGCCAACTTAGCTGTAAATGCAGGTGCTGTGGCTGATGGAGTAAGTATTTAACAAGGAGCTGGTGGTTGACGGGAAAGAGTAGATAAAGAATATTCATGCACGGGAAAGAACCGACAGGGCTGTAGACAACACAACTGCCTATGGCAGAGGTTCTCAGCCTTCCTGAGACTGGGACCCTTTAATACGGTCCCTCAAGTGGTGGCCCCCCACCATAAAATGATTTTCATTGCCACTTCGTAACTGTAATTTTGCTACTGTTATAAATTGTAATGCAAATGATTTGGGGGAGAGATGCTTGCCAAAGGAGTCACGGTGCATTGTTGAGAGCTGTTAGTCTAAAACAATTATTTTATATTCAACATTCAGAAAACATCTTCATAGTCAGGATCAGTTCACTGCACCACAACTCACTATTACATATTAAGATGGTTACATTTATTGAAAAGCACAAAATGGCCCCAAGAATGGCAGGGGTTAGTTCGATGTTAATTTATTTGTGGGGGAGTTGGGGTGGAAGGGGTCCTGAAGTCTACCCTGTTGATTTCTGTATTCATTCCTAGAGTGGGTAGAATCGGGGGTGTGGTTTAGGATTGGCAGCCATCAGCTACAGTTTCCACAAGGCTAGCAGGGGCGCCTTTCTCTTCTTCCTTTTTAAATTCTGTCCCCGGATTGAGCAACCTAAGGTGCTAATGTTTGAACGGTCTTGGAACGGGTGCCTGACAAACAGGCTGTGTACAGGAGCTAGTAGAGAGATAAATCAGATCGATGCAGACTCTTGGATTTTATTCCTGGGACCATTTTGAATTGACGAGTGTGTTCCCATTTGTAAATCTGCCATCTTAGAAAGGGTGGAGCGTCAGACCCCGTCCATTCCTCTGGGCCGGTTGGTGTCTGGCTGCCATGTCCTCCAGCCAAACGGCTTCTGAGACTAGCAGGAGCCCTCACTGTCAAGCCAGGGCTGGAAGCTGCTCATGTGACTGGCCACTTCCGCTAACGTGCTCCCAGAAGACTCTCCAAGAACAAAGTCACTGTCTGAGTAAACAGCTGACCAGCCCTTCACAGCCTTTACAAGCCCAACAGCCACCGTTGCCTTCACCATTTCACTTCCTGAAACGGAAGATCCATGTCTCTCAACTCACAGATCACCAGTTCCTTGCTTCAAAATAATGATTGTAATAAGGCAACCTTGAGATAATCAGATTTTTTTTAAACACCAGCCTGCTTCCCCTCAGGAGGCAGAAAATGACTTTCTCTGCGCTTTGAACTGGGTGCACGGGAAACCGGGATACCGAAAGAACAGAAGAACATTAGCAAGATTTACCTAAGAGCTACCCACATAGAAAAAGATGTGGGCACCGACCTGGGTCGCGGGAACGAGGCTGAAGGGAGCATCTGTTCGGTTCTCTCCTCTCCCTCCCTCCCCAGTGGTTAACGATATCGTCAGTGTTTAAGCTTCGCACGTTCTGTAGCTAATTAAGTTCCTGCAAAGCCTTCTCATGAATCAGGTGCCTTGTGGAGCAAGACTATAGACCCTGCTTTTGTGCTGCGGGCGGCTGCCTAGGTGCAGGAGCAGGGCCCTGCACACTGGTCCTTGCTCAGGGGGCTCCCAAAGAGTATCCAAGGCCCCTTTCTCCTAAGATCTTCCCTTGTTTTTTACTGTCTCTCCTGAGACTAAATTTGGGGAGGGGGTGTTAAGTTGCATAAGTAAAGATTTAAGAATTTTTTTAAAGCATTTAAGAGTATGCAAATGTTTTTTCTTGATTGGACATGGATAGTTCAGTCACTCAGCAGGATATTAAGGAACGGAGCTGCTTTATCCAAAACAGAAGTCCTCCCTCGTTCATCCAGTTATATGTTCATTTCGTTCTTCCGTTTAACAGGTAAGGCTGCACGGATGGTCTGTGCGCTCCCTGCCGCTATGAACCCACATAGATCTGATCCCTGTCCTCACGAACCTTCTATCATGTGTCTGAAGCCTCAGAGGGCTTAAGCTCAAACCAGTGTGAGCCATAAGACTCTTCCATGATTCAGTGGTAAGACGGGGCCGTTGACAAGGCAAAGAGGGTACAGTGAAGACTTTCTGAGCGACGAACACCTTTTCTCCGACTCCAGTGCCTAAAGATGCTGGGAGTGCCTCAGTTGAGAGCAGGCACCATTTCTCGGACTCCAGTGAATGGAGATGCTGGGGTCCACCGCAGTTGTGAACGGTCACAAAACACCGCCTGTACACTGTAGAAGCCACGCCCAAAACTGCCTCTGGTTACAGGTCTTCAAAGCAGCGGCCTCGGTGCAGGCATTTCACATGCATCCTCGGAAGCTCTAACAACTTGAAGAGATGGTGATTCCGGTAGTCGGAGACTGCTCTTCGATTCCAGCCCACCGAGACCAGAATAATCACACAGAAATTATATTAATTACAACACTGTTTGGCGGATGACTCAGGCGTATTTCTAGCTAGCTCTTACATCTTAAATTATTCCATTTCTATTAATCTGTGTATTGTCCCAAGGCCGTGGCTTACTGGCAAGGCTCTGGTGCCCATCTCCTTCGGCATCTACATCTCTCTGACTCTGCCTTCTCTCTCTCTCTCTCTCTCTCTCTCTCTCTCTCTCTCTCTCTCTCTCTCTCTTTTTCTGTGTTCAAATTTCCTGCCTGACTTTGCTAAGTCATTGGCCCACATAGCTTTATTCATCAACCAATAAAACAACACATACACAGAAGGACATCTCACATCAGATTCCCTCATTGTGCAGTTGAAGAACATATGTGTAGGGAGGCTGACTATCTAAGATTATGGGTACATGGAATTTTGAAACTTTTATTCATTTTTTCAGCTTTTTTTTCCAAATCACCACAACTGAAGGTAGCATTGTGATTGTGGATTGCCACAGATGCATCACAACACAGAGCAAAGCGGGGCATGGCGGCCCGGCAGCACGGGACAAAAGAGCTCGGAGAAGATGGAACATTCAAGGTGGCTTTTCAGTTTTCAGCAGAGAGCCAACACGAGGAACCAACACAAATTCCGGACCTGATCGAAACGAGCAGAAAAAAGACATGAAATCATGAAAACAGGGAAAGCTGGATGCCCAGACACAAAGGCATAAACGAGTAGCAACTGCATCCTAAAAACATATCTTTTCAGACTCCTTTCCTTCCTTCAGGGAAAACAGACACCGCCACTGACACCAGAGCGGTCACCCCCGAACACACACGGGTCCTGGCATCTACCCCACTCCACCGCCTTTCTTTTTGCCACTGCGCATGTGCCGTCCATCTAACTTACTAGGGCGCATGCTCTCACCTGTGCTCTAGAGCCACTAAGGAAGGAGCGTTGCCCGTGGCCACGCATTCACAACCGCTGGTCCAAAACGGTAGAACTGCCTGCAAGTCCCGAGTGTTCGTCATACCTTAGAGCACAGAGCGTTTCCCTTCTGACCCTTGTCTACCCAGACTTTGTAAACTGATCCTTTAGAACTGAGTTTAATGGGTGCAAATAGCTTAGAACGCGGCAAGAGCAAAATAATAGCTCAGGTATATGGGCTTACGTATTTTTTTCTCCATACAGGGACTCCTAAAGCTAACTGTTTGGAGTTGTATGGAAAGCACCGTGGTCATCCATACTTTCGAACCCGCCATCTGCTCTCGCTCAGACATCCTCACTTCCCGCATCCTAGGATCACCTAGTGGTCCAAAATGGCTGCAGGAAACAGGATGAGAGAAAGGAAACGAAACCCCACTAGATCTACTTGCAATGTTCTCCATTTCAAAGAGAAATATGCCTGGCAAAGCCGTCACCATGTCCCGTCATATATCAATGCATTCACCAGTTACTTGGGCAATGGAAAAAACGCAACCTATCAAGTGGGGTTTATTATACACACTTTTGGTTTCCTTTCCTGTGGCTGTGATAAAATACTCCAACAAAAACAACTTCGGAGGGAGAGGGTTTATGTGGCCCACAATTCAAGGTTGTAGCCCATTTGGGGAGACAAGGTGGCTGCAACTTCAAGCTGTTAGTTACAGTCGGTCCACAGTCAAGAGCAAAGGCCGAAGAGTTAACCCTTATGTGCCCTGTAGGGCTCAATCACCTCCCTCTACTGTTAGAGATGCCAGGATCCTCTGCCTAGGTAATGGCCCCACCCACAGTTAAAATGGGGGTTTCCTACCACAGTTAATGTAGTCAAGACAGCTCTCCACAGGGCAGTCTAATCAAGACAGCCTCTCTTGAGACCCCTAGGATGTTCTAGAATGTGCCAAGTAGACAATTGAAATGAACACATAGCTTATAAATGGGGATGGCACTGATAAGGAGGGAAGTGGGTACCAGATAAGTAGTTGGCAGTTCGTGTGAGGTTTACTTTCTCTTGGAAACTGTCACCAGTCTCTCGCTTCCTGTCTTTCTTACCTGCCCCTCCCACAGTGGTATCTGTGCCCCCATGTGTCCTGGGCGCATCTGAGCAGTGATGTGGATTACAGCCCAGTGCGGCCTTCCTAGCTCTCTGCAGACTTTGGTGGGTGTCTTGGGGGCAAGCCTTATCTTCCTCCTGTTTGAATTCCCAGTACGGGGTCTGGGGAATTTGTCCTTGAGTAATTGTTCCATTACTGCACGTCTAAGAACATCTCCAGGGCCTGGGTTTTCTACTCTTGGCCCCTGTCTCCCCTCCCCCCTTTTTTTTCTCAAAACACTGTTATTCTCACAAAGGAAACACTAAAAATGTCTGGCAGGTTGTTTCAAAGCACTACAAGCTACCACTGTGACTGGTGCCAGTTTTAGAAGAAGAAGCATGTGACTTCAACACCAAACCGAAAATAATTTTAGAATGCTGATTTCCGTTCCCACCAAATGGGTCCTCTCCTCTGGTATCTGTTACTAGGGAACTAGCTGTCCAGTCTAGGGTGGGTGGTCAGGATGTTTAGACCTGGCTGGGGCGACTTAAAAGTCCAGAACATGAATGCCAGACAATCTCCTTTCACATTTTACTTTCACATTTTACAAGTGCAAAGTGTCAGGGGGAGGGGGTAGGATGTCTGTTATAGGAGCAAGATGGAGACATGGTCAAAGCTCTACCAAAGGTGTGTTTTAATTATCCTTATGAACCCATCCCTCACCGCCACTTTATGGGAATAAGAAATAAAGAGAGAACATTTTAAATGAAATATTAAAGGACAGCCCATGAGGAAATCATACTAATGTGACATAAACCCTTTTAAGAACTATACTGTTAGATGGCGCGTGGTACCTCACAATGTCAGTGGCTTCGTTCTTGCTGCTGTGTCTTCTGTGAACTCTCTCCTTCTGAACCGTGTGTCTTGGTACTATAACTCGGGCCCTTCGGCTTTAACTTGAACATAGTGACAACTTCCACACTCTAAAGTCCCTGTTCCACTTCCACTCCGCCTTCTCGGATGCCCTGTCCTTCCCGCCGTTCGCTGGCTGCTGAGACTCAGGTCTCAGCTTGGAGCTCTGTGAATTAAAATTACCTCGTCATAACCGCATTCCAAGTCCCATCTATCATTTCTTCCTGACTCCCAGGCCTCATTCCCAACTCTCCTCACCATTTTGGACTGAGTATTTGTGGGCTAACTGATTTGGGGGCCCATATGCCCGTTAGATGCCGGAGACATGGATTTTTGACGCACAAAAGTTCTAGGGTCCCCGGACATTTTCTTTTGGAGTCAGAAGACATAACTTCATTCAATGATAATGAATGTGTAACATATTCAGTCTAGATTATATTGAGTGCTTTACCAAATATCATTATATTGAGCGCTATACCAAAAAATAAGATATTTCTCTTAATATTTTTCAATAACGGAATGGGTCCTTGAAAATAAAGTCCCCTGAGGTACAAAAGTCATGCTGATAATTTTATAATGATGTTTCAAAATATAAGTTAATAAAGATAAAAATGTGTTCAGAAATGAACTGGAGAACTTATTTTTTAATGTGTACTTTTCTTGAAATTTCTCCATTTCTTAGGTTTTTCTCTAGTTTGGGGGCAGATCAGTAGTCTATGAAGCATGAAGATTTCTTCCTGGGTTACATAGATCGATGGGTATGGAATGGGACATAACTGTGGTATCTTGGTCCCACAATTGCCTCTTTGATCACTCGGTAAAAGGTAGCAGGGAGAAGCTTCTCATGATTTCTGTAAAATGCACACCACATTCACTCTGCTATGCTTAAAGACGCAAAGTTCCCTTTTCAGTACCTAAAACTCCAATTTCTGTATCAAGGCCAAATGGAATGTGTTTTAGTCAGCTCCCGGGTAAACACAGAAATGCAATCTTCCTCTCTTAAGAGCATTCTGCCTTACATTCTGGTCTGTATGTGGAATTCTGTCTGAGCATCCACCCATTAGGACTGGAACCCAGCTCGAAGCACCGGTCGGCGCTCTTCTTGGCATATTACGTCTAATGACTTGAGAGTCTGCGACATTCAGAACCTTTCCAGATAATTTTTCCGTCTGGGTAATTTATGCTAGTTTGAGTTTTAAATGAAAAGAATTATAACTATACAGTTTTTCCTATTGTGAAGAAAAAGGAGGGGCACAGTATGGTCCCTAAAGAGCTGGCATTATCTTGCAATTAGGAGTCTCTTAAAACACACAAACATAATTACTGCTTACCCAAATAAAGTTGAGAGGATGAATCAAGCTTTTCCTCCCTACCCCAAATTGTAGCCAGTGCCATCAACTGCGATTTCATCCTAACTATTCTTCTTTCACAAGCATCACCGGTCCCTCTCTAACAGGGTAGCCAGCTGACACAGGCTTAGGTCACTTAGTGACCACTGAGTGGCCAGTTTTGTGCCTTTATAAGTGCTCCGTGGCTGTTTTTCTGTCCATGGCATTTAAGCGGTTTTGAGATGCTGCCTAGCTTTGGGGTGGTGAATGTCTACAAATCCCCTTCTGGAGAGAAGCATGCCTTACTCTTTTTAAAGGGCAGGGCTCTGACGACCTGACTCCCTGGATGGTGCCTTCCCACTCTAACTTCCTTCTTCAAGGAGATCTCCCATGAGCTCAGCCAAAACCTGTTTTCCATGTCGCCTGGAGAAACAGCTCTTCGGTGCTCTCCCCAAACACACTTCTTAAGGACAGAGGTTCAAAGTAACTCAGGCTTTAGGTTCCTGCACCCCAGTCTACCTTAATTCCTACCGAGACCCACTTTCTGTTTCTAAAAGTGTTACAGGGTCTAACCATACAGTAGAATTGAAGACAAAGGATTACATGTCACAACATGGACGAATCTCAAAAGCATTCTGCTCTGTGAAAGAAGCCCCATATTTTGTGAGTCTGTTTCTGAAATTACCCAGAAGAGGCCAAGCCATAGACACAGCAAGTAGATTAGTGGTTGCCAGGGGCTGATGAGTTTTCTCTGTGAGATGATGTAGTCTAATGGAATTAGATTGTGGCAAGGGTTGTATAACATGGCAAAGAGACTAAATGCTACTGAATCACACCGTTTTCATGGTGAACTGTGTAATTTAACACATGTATGCACATGCTAAAATGGTTCCCTGGAGGTTTTCCTTCTTTGTATGTCACCTGTTGAAGCAAGGTGACGACGAAGATAGAATTCCACAGGCCTGACTGGGCAGTACAGTGTGCTGGCATCTCAGGCGAGGACAGAGGTCAAAGGTAGAATATATGAGAAAGTGTGCAATGCTGATACCCATTCATCCACTCATCCATGGATCCACCCATTCATCCACCCATCCATCCACCCATCCATCCATCCATCCATCCACCCACCCACCCACCCACCCACCCACCCATCCATCCATCCATCCATCCATCCATCCATCCACCCACCCACCCATCCATCCATACATCCATCCACCCACCCACCCATCCATCCATACATCCATCCACCCACCCACCCACACACCTACCCATCCATCCATCCATCCATCCACCCACCCACTCACCCACCCACACATCCATCCATCCATCCCTACAGCATTTGCTCAGCATCTGCTGCGCAATGAGTTCCATGGTAGGGGCTGGACTAGAACTCTGCCCACATCTCAGATGTGTACCCAGCCCCAGAAAAGCACGAAGACTAGCAAGTCATTTCATGACTGGACACAGCCCATTTGTTCTCTGATTTTCACTTCACAGATCAAAGAGGAGGTATAATGCTTCCATTAGAGTTGCGCTTTCCAGCATCCAGAGTTACTATGCGGGCTAGAAAAGACCACACAGCCATGGTTTATACCTCATAAGGTGTTATAGGAACTTTTGGCAAGAGCACTGCATTATTCTGGTTTCATATTGAGTTTTTTAAACATCCCTGCATTTTTAGCTAGTTATGAGATCGGCATGATTGTCTCTTTATAATATTTACTGATAGGAGAGGGGGATGGGCTTCCTACTACAGATGTAGGCTTTGATCATTGTAAAAAAAAATTGACATCCCCCCCAAAATGTATTTGAATCAACGTATTGTCTGTCCTTCAGATAATGTCGCTATCACCATTGTAGTATGTGCTCTTAGGTGGAGATAACTGTTGGCTTAGGTGTAGGAACACTTCTTGGGCCAGGCTTTATTGATTACTGCTCACCTAACCTCAGGGCCGATTACACATCTGTGCCTGAATTCCTTATTTGTGGAGATGGCGGGAGTGTCAATAGTCAAATCGTAGTTCTGAGGGTTATGTGAGGTAGCTGATATACAGCATTTGGGAAAATACTAATAGATATTCTTAATGTCAAACATACTGGACAATTATATATATCGGCGAATCAATCCCACACCAGTTATGTTTTAAGGGGTTATTTATTTTGGGGGGTAAAACTTACATACACCATAAACCGTCAGGAAGGGAGCCTAGTCGCTGGAGCAGGAGCCGGGAGCAGGAGCTGGGAGCAGGAGCCGGGACCAAGCGCCGGAACCAAGAGAGCCTGATCTGGGATCTGTGTCTCTTTTTAAAAGAGAAATAAACCACGCCCCAGTGGGCTGGTATTTCAGCGGCTATTGGCTGAGGCAGCGGAAGATACTCCCACAGTACCTCCCCCTTTTGTTTAAGTAAGAGAGTTCTAATGGGCCTTCTATGTGTTATTCTCATTGGTTAATAAAGAGACTGTCTTGGTCCTTTGATAGGACAGAAAATAAGGTAAGCGGAGTAAACAGAACACAATGCTGGGAAGAAGGGAAGTGAGGCAGACGCCATGGAGCCAGCCACCAGGTCAGACATGCTGAATCTTTTCCGGTAAGCCACCACCTCGTGGTGCTACACAGATTATTAGAAATGGGTTAATATCAAGATATGAGAGTTAGTCAATAACTAACTTTCTAGAGATAATGGGCCAGGCAACGCTTAAATGAATACAATTTATGTGTTGTTATTTCTGGGGCTAAGCTGGCCGTGCGGGAGCCATGTGGGACGAAAAGTAGGCCTGCCTGCAGCCTCTCACTACATATATACATATACACTTATTGCATAACTGTGTTATATGTACAGTAGCACTCTAGTAGACATAATATAGGTATATATGGTGTGTGCATATATACTAATTAAATATGTGAATATGTTTAGTCAAATATATATGCCATAAGCATGTCATGTGCACAGAGACATAGATAGAACGTTTTTACTTGTTTCCTACTAATGAGGTACCAATAAACTCATCCACCTTAATCTGTGCCTTAGCTCACTTAGTAACTAACTTGAGGCTCCCAAGTGTATTATAGTAAACTTATTTGAAGTGAAAACATTCACTCCACCATTTCAAAGAGTGAAAGCCTTTCCAATCCCCATATGAAAGTTTCCAAATGCATGCTGTTGATCATTCTCTGCCTTACAGGAGTGTGAAATGGCTCGCACTTTGAGAGATACTCTCTCTGCCTTTTTCCAGGAAGCTGTGTTTGCATATCAACTCTTTGACATGCATAAGAGATGAGGTCTGGAGGGCAGGGTGGGAAAGAACAGAAGCAGCCATTCAGACCCATGTCACGGGGAATTAATCAACAGTGGGGAGAGGCAGAAGCAGGGAGTCCAGGGCAGAAATGATGGCAGGAAGGAGCAGATCTGAGCTCGAGGATCTGGTGGAAGGTGGCATAAGAGAACTTTCCAGGGACAGTCTGACCACATACATGTTCCACGTTTCACATACATGTTCCATGTTTAGGTGCCTGAGGCTGACATGTGTGTCACATCGTTTGCTCCAATGTGTCAAGGAACTCACTTGTCTCCACTGTCACCCTGCTGAGTGGATTTAAACCACAGCGAGGGAAAGGACGGGGTTTTGCTTCTGGACTGATGTTCAGTAAAGGAAATAATATATCCATGGAAAATAAGATAGGAAAGTACAATATGAAGATTAACCCGGGCTCAGTCAACACTACCCTAGCCTCTGTGAGTTCTGAGAGCACGGTGAAGAGTGTTCTCCAAACTTGATGTTCACCTAGAACTGCCGAACCTGGGCCTCTTGAAAATAAGGTCTTTGGAAAGACAGCCGAGGGTCTCGGATTCAATCTTTTTGGGTTTAGGGTGAATCTTAGATGCAGTGGCTGATGTTCTTACGAGGAAGGAACACAGGGGAAAGAGGCCATGATGATGAAGGCTAAAACACGAGGCATATCACCATAAGCCGTGGGATGCCCGGGCCTCCAGAACCCCGGGATGCAAGGATGGATTCTTGCCGAGGGAGTCCGACCCTGTTGGCTTTGATTTCAGACTTCTGGTCTCTGAAACTATGAGACCACAACATGGTTTAAAGATACCAAGCTTTTTACGTCTCTGTTCCCACAGCCTCTGGCAATGAATGCAGTGCCAGGAAACACCAAAATCTTAGAGTGGGCATCAATTCCCACTGAACAGAGACGATTTAAAGGTGAATCTGAATTAAACTAATTTTGAAAGGATGTGGTGACCTCAGCTTTCCAAAAAGGTCACTTTATGCAAATGCAGAAGAATTGCCTTTTGAGATCTGTCTAATCATCTTCCCCAAATTGCATCTTGACATTCACTGAACAAACGAGGGAAGATTTTGTTTTGTTTATCTTTTTGTCTCCCTTCTCCTACAAAAGCCATGCAACTTCTCTATGGAGCCTCAACTTTTGTTCATCCCATCATACACTTCCTGCATGTTATGTTTATTTATTTTATTTTTAATTATGGGTAGGTGTGTGGGTGGCGGATGGCTGTGTCAGTGTGTGATTTGTGTACACCAGGGTAAATGTTCAAGAAGGCTGAAGGTATGGTATGCGTTGGAGCTAGGATTACAGGTGGTTGTGAGCTGCCTGACATGGATCCTGGGAACCAATCCCTGGTCCCCTGGAAGCTTAGCAAGTCCTCTTAAATGCTCAGCTATCTCTTCTGCACCTCCTTTAAAATTTATGTATGTATTTAATGTGCATGCGTGTTTTGTCTACATGTGTGTCTGTGCACCTGTTGTGTGACTGGTGCCTGTGGAGTCCAGAAAAGAGTGTCAGAATCTCTGGAGCCAGAGTTACAGGTGGTTGTGAGCATGCATGTAGGTGCTGGGAATCAAACCTGGGTTCTCTGGAAGAGCAATGGATGCTCTTGACCGTGGGACCATCTCCAGGTCCACTTTCTGTATTTTAAACTTCAAATAAACATTGTCGCAATGAGTTCTGAAAGTGCCACCCTTGCTTGATTCTCTACCCTTAAAGAATCCTCCCCTTGCTGCACTCCCTCGCGGTGGGACCATGATTTGTACCCTGTAAATTGTTTCTTAATAAAACACTGATGGGCTAGTGGCCAGATAGGAAGTGTAGGCGGGGTGGCCAGGCAGGAAGTAGGGGTGGGGCAATGAGAGCAGGAGAATTCTGGGAAGAGGAAAGAGTCAGTCTGTAGTCATCATCCAAACACAGAGGAAGCAAGATGTGACTGCCTCACTGAAAAAGGTACCAAGCCACATGGCTAACACAGACAAGAAGTATAGGCTAATGTAAGTTCCAAGAGTTAATAAGAAGCCTGAGCTAATAGGCCAATCAGTTTATATTTAATGTAGACCTCTGCGCGTTTCTTTGGGATCGAATGGCTGCAGGACTGAATGGCTGAAGGACTGGGTGGGGCAGAAACCTCTGTCAACACCTTGCCTACTGTTGGGAAGCCTGCCTGGTCAATCCCAGATCACGCTTCTACTTCTGCCTCCTACAGGAGGCTCAACTCCCCCAGTCCAACCTTTCCCAGGCACCCAATGCTTACTGATGTGTTTATGTGCATATATGTAAATACATACATGTAACTATGCTCAATAGTTTATATGTGTGGTGTGGCACATGATTTTATTTGCAGCATCTGCTCTCTTCTTGGTGGATGTTAAATTCTTGAGGTCTGGGAATATAAAGTTTGCTCTTGTATCCGGATGCCAGCAGTGTCATGTGTCATGTGTTTTGTGTGATTCAACTCTTTTAAGATCTTCTACTTAGCTTTTTTTATGACTCAGAGTTCCTATGTAAATAAATATTCTGTGTGCATTTCAAAAGAATGTGGGCTTTGATGCTGAGGGTGTAGAGTTCAATAAATATCAATTAAATGATATATTGTCTTCAACCTCCTTAAACACTTACTGAGATATTCATTCTCAACTGATACAAAGTATCAATTACCAATACAAGACTTTTACATTTCTCACATAACTGCTAAGGATCTCATTCCCTCTGCAGTTCTAGGAGGGTTCTTTCATTTGTTTGATCCATTTGGAAGCTTGGTGATTAAGCACAGAAACATTTATGGTTATTATGACTGCTTGAATCAATTCCTCCAGCATCATGAAATAACCTTAACTCTCCACAGCGATAGGTCCGCTATGAAATTGACTCAATTTGTGGTTGGCTCCACCGCTCCAGCTGCCTTCGGGTCACTGTGAGCCCGAGATGTCTTCCACACTTACACTTTGACCTATGTATATCTTTAGAAGGTATGTTTGTCACTGGCAGCAAATAGTTGGATCCTGCCTTTTAATCCAATAGGAGTATCTCTGCCTTTTTTATTGGCATACTTAATAGTTCCCAATGGCTACATAATGACTTTTGCTAATTGTGCCCTGCTTGCACAATTGTGCCTTATCATCTCACGGCTTCTGAGGGTCAGGAAGGCAGATTCTGCTCCAGTGGTGCCACGGACTCAGGACTAGTGGTTCTTCGTCTAAATGGCAATCCATTATTTTGCCTTTTATTCTATCCGGGCTTGTTTGTTATTTGGAATTCTATCATCGGCTCTATGCAATCTCTTCCATAATCCTCACTTCTGACTCATTTCCGACCCTTGCCAGTCATTTCCATTTTTGAAAATTATAGGCATCGTTCTCCAGAGAACAGAGTCTCCCAGATACACAGAAATCTGCACTGCTGAACTCAGCCCTTGCACTACTGCAGCTGATCTGGCAGACCACACTCCGGCACCCTAAGGGGCTGGTGAGCAAACATGAGACCCTGACTTATGCCTGTGCTGAATATTCGAATTGCGTGGGACTTGCTGCTTTGTTGACTGGGATAGAAATCACGTTCATCACTCAAAGACCATTGTAGTCCAGTAACACCCAGTGTAGAGGCCACTGCAGCACTCAGTGAAGACTGATGGCCTCAGAGTGGTCCCTGGGTCAGTCTTGGCCATGGTTTGAGCTTGCCATCCTCCTGTCAGGCCACGCTAAACCGTTAGCGCTCTGTTTCCTCCTAAGTGTCGTTGTCTTTTATATCACATCTTGCTACCAGTCTTTTTAATAGAATCCCTGGGTTGTAAGCCCCCATCCCTCCTCCTATGTACCAGGCAGGACATGCAGTGTATTGACGGAGTAGTGGGACCTTTGAAACTGGAGGAGCAGCCGGGGAACAGGCTGGGTAGCAGACAGCAATCAAGGTTCAGGAGAGAGCAAGAACGGATGTCTGGATCCTAACCGGAGCTTGTCGCATCAGGATCCCAGCCCAGGGACGGGGCAGTGCCAACCGTCTCCAACCCTGGCCTCGCCAACTCATAGCCACGCTAGAGAAGGGCAGTGTGTTTTATGGATGTCCTACCAGAGACCTGCGAAGTAAGAGAGATCATCCATTGAAAGGGCATTGGGTGCCATTGTTTGAAAATAAAATGGTAGGCCATGGAATAGGTTCTAGGTAGGAAGGTAAGCTAAACAAAACAAAAACTCCTAACCAAATGTTTAGAAGCAGCCATACATAGATGCAGCATTTAAAGAGAATTGTGTATGATCCTTGGTAGCTATTTTTGTATTTACAACGATGAAACCCCCAGAAACAATGTCCATTTTCCTCTTCGTTAAGAAAAAAAAATAGCCGTTGAGTGACGTTTTAAAGGGCAAGCCACCTACGGCTTAGGAATGGCAGAAGTCAGTGTCTCAGACGTCTGGGTCAGCGCAAAACCTGTCTGTTGCGCTTGCTTGGTAAGAACATCATGCATTCCGACTCAGCACAGAACCTCCAGATGGAGCCCACAGGAGAACCTTTCTCTTGCTGTCTGCACTTTCAGGTCGGTTAGCAGGCATTCACCTGAGGCTATAAAGGGATCTTTAAGTTTTCAAGGATTCCACCAGTTTTCTGAAAGCACTCTGGTTCCATTTGGAAGGAAAAGCACAGCCTGGGAATATTTTGATCACGGTTGTGAAACATGAGGCCTGATTTAATACCAAAGGTCACGGCGCCGTGCAGGGCGGGGAACATTTCACTTACTGTTGAGACGTTGCAGGCTACGATGAAGCGCCATTGACTTGGGTCTGTGTTGTAGGAGGTCTGCTATTCAGGCCGTCTGTCCTCCGTCATATTGTTTGTTCCGTCCTGACGGGTTCTGGAATGAAACCGCGCGACAGCTGTTTCCCCTCTGAATCTTCTCGGGAAATAAGATATACATCTCATGTGGCTTTCCCCAGCACAAAAACGTTTGAAATAAATAAATACCCCATCTGTTGCCGCCCATTGGTGTTCTCTAATCTCTGCTGATTTCTCTGCGCCGGTCTCAAACAGTGGGAGACTTGGCAGCAGGCAGCTGGTGTTTGTTGGAGCGCCCTGGCAGCTCTTCTCGGACACGGTAGACTCTCCAGTTCTTGCTAGTTGAGTGTTATGGTAACACGTCTCTTCTGTGTACTGCTTTGAGGGAAGTTATGAAACCTGCTGTTTCCGGGATGTCGGCAGCCCAGATCCCGGATGAAAGCTTTCAGGAGGAAGTGACATTTAGGTTGACTTGTAAGGACAAGGAGGGCTCATTGTGGAGAGAGGGGACAGCGGGGATGGAAAGGGGAGAACTGGGTAGTGGGGTTACAGCTTACATGGAGGACTGAGGTGGGGGACCTGTTCTAAAGTGTTCTATCATGTGCATGTGTAACAGTGGGGGGTATGAATGTGAGAGGGTATGCGTGAAGGCGTGTACATGTGTGGGTGTTTGAATATACACCTGATAACGCATGTGTGTTTGTGTATGTACTTGTGTATGAGAGAGAAAGAGAGAGAGAGAGAGAGAGAGAGAGAGAGAGAGAGAGAGAGAGAGAGAGAATGAGCATGTATTTGGGGGGTCTTTCTTAGGTCAGGAAGTGATGTGGGATTCCCCTCGGGATGCTGTGGAAATGTTTTATTCCCATTGATTAATAAAGAAGCTGCTTAGGCCTAAGACAGTGCAGGATAGAACAAGTAGGAATTCCAAGCAGAGATAGAGGAGAAAAGAAGGCGGAGTCGGGGAGATGCCATGTGGCTGCTGAAAGAGACAGAACCTTGCCAGGAAACAACGAGCCTTGTGGTAAAATACAGAGTAGTAGGAATGGGTAAATTTAAGATGTAAGAGTTAGGTAAAACTATGCCTAAGCTATTGGCCAAGCAGAATTGTAATTCACACAGTTTCTGTGTGATTACTTAGGGTTTGGGCAGCCAGGAAATGAATGAACAGCCTTCGCCTACAAGGAAGCCTAGCAGACCATGAGGCTGGAGTGATAAGGGAGATCTTGTCTGGATCCTAGATTGACATGCGTGGTTTCAGGTCTTGACAAATAGAACACTTTCTATTAACCGCCTCCCTTCCTCGCAGACCAAAGAGGTGTATGACTAGCCTCAAATATTGGTTTGTTTGGAAATCAGTCTTTAAGTAGAATAGCCTGGATCAGAATCAGGCCAGACTCCCCACTCACGTTGGAGCCAGAAGCTTGAGTCTCAAGATGGCAGCTGAGTAATAATTTCCTTCCTGGGCCGTGTATTCCAGAACCCCATCTCACCCCTGAACCCTCCCCTTGCTTAGCTGACTACATTAGGGAGCTGGAATAGATTGATTCCTGCTTGTTTTGATTTATTGAATTTTTTAATATTTTATGTGTTAGCGTGCTTGTTCTTAATTTACAGGGAATATGCACGGGATGATTATATCTATCCATCTTTAGATAACAAAGCACACAGTAAATTAAGTTGTCCTTGACTTATACAACACCCTTGATTAAATTCTGGGCAAGGCAGTGGTCTTCAGGAATATGAAGGAATTGTGCTGCTCACCAGAAGAGCTCTCTCTCTCTCTCTCTCTCTTTCTCTCTCTCTCTCTCTCTCTCTCTCTCTCTCTCTCTCGCCATATCTTGATGCAAATCCAATCTGCAGCCTCCTTTTCTGAGCCGAGGCAAGGCTCAGAGAGTTGCCTGGATGTCCCAGCAGCCCCCTGGCTCCATTTATGTCCTTCCTTTGTTTTCCTCTTTGTCTTTTCACACATTTCTAAATTATGCTTCCTTGCTGTTTTTTCCCACAAATCCTTGTAAAGCCCTTTGAATCCTTTTCAGGGACAATGAAGGTTCTAAGTTTTCAAAAGTAAATAGTATGATGAAAGCATACAGTGAACTATGTACTATCTACTTAAGAACAACCGACTGTCTTTCAGCATTGTCAGACTTTAGCTTATTTTAAGGTTGAACGGCTTGAGACAGAAAGGGGAGACACGCTGCGAGGTCCCCCGGGTGCTGGTCCTCTGTTCCCATCACTCTCTACTGTGTAGATGATTTGCTCTTAGGATGTGGGGAAGTGTGTTCAAGGACCCCAAAGAAGAGAGCATCCAAGAAAGGGCTTCTCTCCAGTGCTCTCTACTTCTATAAGGAGCCATCAGTGCTTTGTTGAACTCTCCATCCAGATAGGAGATGGGCCAACACAGCACAGTGATCCCCAAGGAGGGCTAGTCCCTAATTCTCCTCAGCAGTGAGGAGACCCCAGACAGCCCAGTAGCCTGGGCTACTCTGCTGTGGACTGCCAGGCAACAAAGGGAAAAATGGCTCTTTGCTTTTTCAGTCAGACTGGGTCAGAGAGGAGTTTGTTTCAGAGTCTGGGGGATTAAGCAACCTCTTAGAGGGCGGCAGAGTGGCCGGGCAACAGCCATTAGGAGAAGGATTTCATTTGGATTATAGGGTAGTGCTTGGGGCGATGAGGTCGCAATGCAATCGTATAAAATAGTGCTGCTGCAGGACTGGCTGGATTGAAGAGTTACTAGGAATTAGGCAGGGGGTTCTACTTCCTATGCATTCAAAGTAGGACGTCTAAATTTAAACCTCCCCCATTTTTTAAAGGAAAAATACTCTCCATGAAAGAAAGAAAAGTATGTTCATGGATCTTGGTTTGAGAAGCACCAATTTTTCTGAGAATGCATGCTCTCTGTAGGGAGCCAGTCATGTGCATCTGTGCATATAGCAATGTGTTTACAGCCTTTCTGTATGCTGTGGTGTGATAAGTGTGTGTGCACAGCATGTTTGCGGGTGTGAAGAATATGTGTGTGGTGACATCCCTTCTGTGATGGTATCTGTATTGAGTGTGGTATGCATGCTACACACATGTGTATGGCATGATGTGGTATATGTGTTTGTGTTAGTGTAATATCTGTATGATATGTGTCATGCATATGATACAACATTGCATTGATTCTGTCAAACACTATGATTTCCTCAGATCAGGAGCTAGCGTGTTAGTACTGTTTTGTTAATGCCTTCTGTGGAGGTGGTGATAGAGGGCATCCAGGTGTGTTCTGGCAACCACTATGTGTTCTGTTTCCATCTGAAAGTGGAATGAGAAGAGAATAAGTTGACCATGCTTTGGGTGGGGTGGTACACAAGGAGATGATGCAAGGCAGATGGGGACAGCTTGCCTCTTTTCTATATGCCTTAGAAAGAGCTGGTCTCCCACAAGAGAAGAAGACTGGGTGTTGAGAAGCAGAAACACATCTCCCCTTTTATGAGACGAAGCGGTGAGTCAAAGAAAGCCGTGTGAATTGTGTGTGCTGGGGAGGAGCTCTGTAGCATGGTCGATGGAGAGCAGTGCTGTGGCCCTTTGTTCTGGTGACAGTGAGGGACATCCAGCTCACAGCTGGTCTGTTTAAATGTCATCTTTCCTACAAAATGTCAAGAGACTAGTCAAGAAACATGCTTGCTTCCAAAGCCAAATTTTATAAAAGATATAGAATAAAATGCAACACATTAACACAGCATGCAACATATTAACATAGAGCACACAGCATATTAACATAGCATGCAACATATTAACATAGCATACAACACGTTAACATAGCACGCAACATGTTAACATAGCATGTAACATATTAACATAGCACGAGACATAGTAACATAGCATGCAACGTATTAACATAACACATGGCATATTAACACAGAATGCAACACATTAACATAGTATACAACATATTAACATAGAACACAACATATTAACATAGCACACAACATATTAACATAGCATGCAACATATTAACATTGCATACAATACTCCAGCCTAGAGCCAAAGCCCTCCTGCAAGCAAATGAGACTTGGCAGAGCGCGCTGTGTCTAAAGGATGACCTGGGTTCCTTGGTCAGATGCAGGGCCTCCCTGTGTAAATTTGGGCTGAAACTTGATCATCCACATTTCTTATGAGTCTCCAGTGCAGGCAGAAGCTGCTGGACCACAGACTACACATCTCTGAGTAAAAAAAAAATTACTTATATTTTTAAAAACTGTGTTCTTTTCATAGATTATCTAGCAGATTCAAAGAGTGGAGTTCATCTGGTAATTCGTATCTTTATCTGTTACTGTGCCATGTTGTTTATTTTGTTTGCAATTATTAAAAGCACTATAATATGCAACCTTTGGGGGGTTGCTACCACCTGCCAGCAACTGTTCTACATCCCTTACTTGTACTAAGTCACATAATTCTCACAACCACCCTCTGGGGCAGCTATTGTTATTATCCCCATTTTACAGAAAAGAATAATAAAAGGAAATGAAAAATATATTTCTATCAATTCTGTTAGTCTTTACCGTGATTCAAATATAATAGATAAATCTATTAATAATAATTTTGAAATAAAATCCAAGGCTTTTGTTCTTTGGGGAAAGCCTAGTGAGCTATAACTATTTGTATTATGAAGGTCAAATACCCACAGCTCTGCATGATTCGGTCAGAGAACTTAGGAAAGTTGTCCAGTCTTACTTCAGTCCACAATACATCACACAGGTTATGGAGAATGTCTTTTAAAAAAACAATCTTTACATTTTCATTCTGTGTGGGATGGGACGTGAACGCCACGGCATAAATGTGACGGTCAGAGGGGAAGTGGTCAGAGTTAATTCTCTCCTCCACCACATGGGCTCCGATGGTGAAATTCAGATCACCAACCTCTGTCGCCAGCTCCTTTACCTCTGATCTGTGTTGCTGGGCCTAGGCAGTGGAGTTGCTATGGGTACTCTAGATCACCAGATACTATGCCTTCTTGCTCAGAATCCAACTAACCAACAAACGCAGACTCAAGAGTGACTTTCCTATATTAAGCTTCCACAAAATTCATCTCGTGTGCCGAGTGAAGCAGCTTTGCATTCTAACTACGATAATACAAGAAGTGTTGAGAAATGGGCCCAGACGTGAACTCACGGGCTTCACTGGGGCAGGAGAGCAGCCCGGAAGCAGCTTGATTCGAACTTTTATCCAAAGGCAGGTTTCTGTGATCAAAGGCAGATATTCCCCATCGTATCTTTTCTTTGGGGATCCTAATTATGCAGATGAGGTAGGTCACATGGCCAGACTATATTTTGAAACCAGCGATGATCTACCTCTTTTCCAGTATCTTTTCCCATCAGAATGATTGGGAGAGAAGAGTATTGGGTTGGTGAGTGAAGAAGATCAGAGTCTTTCGTTATTTTTTTTAATCATGAATCCTTATGAATGAGAGAAATTGATGAACATTTTTAACAATCTTCATCAAACTAATTGGTGTAGCAATAGAGCTTTTCGAATTGTATCTACTGTCTGACCCCACACTGTCCTTTAGAACAAACCACGCTGAGAAACATACACATTCAAATCACATAACTCTATTTGGGATTGCTTTCTGTGCCACATTTCTCCACACGTTTGTCCAGAATAGGTGAGCATTTCTTCATATCAGTGGGCTTGACTTTGTTCAAAAGGTAAGGTGCTTATTAGGTCACATGACCCCCCCTCCCATAATGCCAACCATGGAAGAAATGAGTATCCTGTTATCCAAGTCTTCACCTTCTTCTGCTTCTTTCTTTTTCTTTTCTTTTGAGGCTGGGTTCAGTCTCATGTAGCCCAGGATGGCCTGGAACTCAACACAAACTGAATAAGGTCGCTCAGACTCAGGATTCTAGGGCCACTGACAACATCAGAGTGCAGGTCCCTTTGCTGGGGTAGAGCTTCATCACTGACACTGAGGATGACATGCCAATCAGAAACTTTGATAGACAGTTATATACTTTTGATGATCCTTAACGGGACAGAACAGTCTCTTGAGGGAGATAATAGACAAAAGTCTCTTTAAACATGGTGTTTCAGAAGAGAGATGGTCACTGTAGGTAGAAAAGAAAATGTTTCCAAAGAAGTACTCAAATAAGGTTAATATGAATTATTTTTAGGAGTAGATTTTTCTAAACAGAGAAAAAACTGAAAAGAAGTTCAAGGGAAGAAGAGATTAAGGTATCCTGAGGAGATAAAAACAGAGACAAATTTAGAAGATGGAGAGGTAAATTACAGCAAGGGAGACAGAGATAAGAAGTGGGAAGGGTTGCACCCTGCTTTCGTCCTCTCCTGCTGCCTTGGCAGACATGGACTCTTGCCCGACCCTCTCTCTATGGTGCTTGTCTGGAGCTGGGAAGACCTGTGCAGTCAGAACAGATGGAGAACCTAGTCAATACTCGTCATTTGGCTCGGACGTTCTCCCAGAACAGGTTTGCCAGGAGTCTCAGCAGCTCAGTTGGGTAGCAGCAAACATGATGGTGGCCCTTCCCTGCTCAAGATTCCTCCAACCCTCCTCTCCAAATCAACAAAATAGCAGAGGAGCGCGGCAGTGTGAAGACCTTCTGGTTGAGGCAGGACAGGGAGGACGATTCCATGTGTGGATGATCAATCTTCATCATGTGGTTTTGCCTTCGCCAAGTGTGAGTGTGGAGTCTCCACAGCAACACACCTGTGTGCTCGTGGAGAGCCATCTCAACACTCGGGTGGCCAGAACTCATTTGTGCTCGGCTGTCCTGTGCACATGTGGTCATAATGAGGAAAACGAGCGGCCGTCTTCAGTGTATTGTCGTCAGTGTCTCGCATTTAGCCAAATCGCTGTCATTCATCCGTCCCATTCACTCAGCAAACATGTTCTAAATGCCTGCGATGCGCCAGCTGCTGCTCGAGGAAGTAGGGATTCAGTCGTCAACAAGAACGACAAAGTCCCTGATTATGAAGTATTTACTATGCAGAAACCCAATGGGAAGATTGCCTTTTTAGCCGGGCGCAATCTAATTGATTTACTGTCAGAGTTACTTCACAAGCCTTTGCACTTTTCAGAGGGTTTCAAAACTCTTCAATCGGGGACGCTAGTAGGGGGAAAGAGATGGTCTTGGAACATTGCTCAATGGAACAAGACATAAAGCATGATCCCCCAGGCCAGCCGTAGGTAGGAGCATAATTCCTTCTGTGCAAGGCCAGGTGGCTTTCCACCGGGACAGGTTCCTAGCTCATGACCATTTCAAAGGACACAGAAGACCATTTCCTAGGATTATACTTAAACCTGTTTTAGATTAAATTCTTTGGCCGTTTGACACCCTACTAGCCCGGCCAAATTTGTATTTATGAGAGAGAGAAAGAGAGAGAGAGAGAGAGAGAGAGAGAGAGAGAGAGAGAGAGAGAGACCTTCCTAATAAAAACAAGGGGACAGAAGATCATATCTCTTCCTCTGAGATAGAAATGAGAAGAGATGGGGAACAAACCACTGCCTCTGATGTACTGTCTGCAAAGTTCAGGTGCCCCAGGAGCATGCACAGAGTCTCCTGTGCCCTCCAGTGCAAAACCCCACTGGCCACTGCTTCCTAAGGCCCAGGATCAAATCTCATATCTCTGCTTAAACAACAACAGCAATGAATATTCATCTCCGGGTGCCAGGATGGTCAAGCATTTGGCAGAACTGAACACAGAACGCACCAAGAACTCTGCCTTGAGCCTTCAGGGGCTAATCTAATGTTCCTTCTGAGTTTGAGGAAGGCTGCTGAGGAGGGAAATAAAAAGGAAATGCAAATGTGGGGTTTCCACCTGGAGACGGGTGGCATTAGGAATGGATTCAGAACGGATAAAATGAGAACACAGAGGCAATGTTCTTCTAAAAATTGGTGGCATAAATCACTCAGCTGTGTGTTTGTCTCCAAGCTAGTTAACATTCAGACAAACCCGTCACTCTCATGCTAGACTTTCACAGATACCAGCTCCACAAGCCAGGATCCCGGCCAGCGGCTCTTCTTGATACCTACAAGAGGTCTTCGAACTTATTTCTGTATCGACGCATACCATCTGAGAGAACGTCCTGTAGCTAATGAAGCAGTGCTTAAAAATGGCTTCCTAATGAGCTCAAGCTCGCTTTTCAGGGCTTGAAACAAACACACTGTCTGTTAGCTGGCTGCTGCGAAGCAGAAGGCACCTCAAGGGTTAATCTGCTGTTGGCTGAGACTGCTGATTCATTCCAGATGGTTTCTCCTTGCAGGTTCAGGAGCTGACTGTCACTTGCGGTGGTTCTTGAATTTGACTTTACACTTGTTATTAGGAAGCACTTCTACATCGGATTATTTATTGCTAAATTAATTCTGGGAGCTGGGACTGCTGAAGTACAGACTTTAAAATACAGCAGAATGACCCCTGAAATGGAAGGTGGCGTCTGGTGTTTAGGGCTCTGTGGTGGAGAGATGAGTGAACTATGACCCACCACTCCCCACTATGTGATACAACCGAATCTGTGCATCCAACGGTACTTTGCCTGGTGGTAGACATACGCCTACCAACACACCTCTTTGCTGCCTCCTTTATATGGTGGGCAATTGTAGTAAAAGGTGCAGCAGGCTGAGTTCCCAGCACCCAGCCGCCCAGCTAGTTTACACCTGATATAATTACACAGAAACTGTATTCATTTAAATACTGCCTGGCCCATTATGTCTAGCCTCTTATTGGCTAACTCTCACCTATTAGTTTAACCCATCTCCATTAATGTGTATCACCACTTGACTGTGGCTTACCGGCATGAGTCTAACCAGCATCCGTCTCGGAGAGGAGAGCCATGGCATCTGCCTGACTCTGCTTTCTTTCTCCCAGCATTCTGTTCGGTCGACTCCACCTATCTAATTTCTGCCCTATCAAAAAGCCAAGGCAGTTTCTATATTTGACCAATGAAAGCAACACATAGAAAGAAGATCCTCCTACAGGTAATAGCACAGGCTTAGAAATTCCGGTTCTGTCAGTCATTAACCTCTCTGTCTGCTTTGGATTCCTTATTTGCAAGTGAGGCTAATCATGCTCTGCCTCCAGAGCTGCTATAGACGCCGCCCAAGATAGTGCTGATAGGCGAGGTGATGCTTGCAATGTTCTTTGTGTGGTGCCTAGGAAGAATTGGTGAGTCCACAAAAGAGGGGTGGGGCGATCACATCTAGTTCTCCAACGCCAGCATGCCAGGGATCGCGAGATGCTCCACGACTGAATATGCAGCCGTGGAAGAAGAAACAAGTCTCCAAGTGCCCCCTGAGCAGCTGTGGGGTCTTTCTCATGCCATACTTAGCATGCTTATTTTACATGCTAGAAGAGGGGTTTGGATGGAAGCAGATTTTTACCGTGTCTTTAGACATACAAAGGAAGCAACCAGTGAGTGTATAAGGACTTAAAGACTGTACTTGCATCCATTGTCTGACCCCTCATTGACTCTGTGTACACAGGAGTGTGAATGTGTGTGTGTGTACGTACATGTGTATAGGCGCACATGCATGTGTGTAGAGGTCAGAGGTTGCCCCTGGATGTCTTCCTCAATCGCTCTCCATCCTATTGTTTGAATGTGTGTGTGTGTGTACATGTGTGTAGGCACAAATACATGTGTGTAGAGGTCAGAGGTTGCCCCTGGATGTCTTCCTCAATCACTCTCCATCCTATCGTTTGCATGTGTGTGTGTGTGTATACATACATGTGTGTAGGCGCGTATTCACATGTGTAGAGGTCAGAGGTTGCCCTGGATGTCTTCCTCAATCACTCTCTATCCTATTGTTTGAATGTATGTGTGTGTGTACATACATGTGTGTGGGCACATATGCACGTGTGTAGAGGTCAGAGGTTGCCCCTGGATGTCTTGCTCAATGGCTCTCCATCCTATTGTTTGAAAGAAGGTTATTGTTGAGCACAGAGCTAGCTGAATCGCGTGACTGGTTGACCAGAAAGGCCAAGGACCCTCCTCTCTCTGTCTTGCCAGCTCAAGGTTTACAACACTGAGGCCGCTCTAGGCTTTTTCCTGTGGATGCTGAGGTTCCGAACTCAGGTCCTAATATTTTTGTATGGCAAGCCCTTCGACAATAGACCCACCTCCCTGACCCCGTAAATGATTTTTGACCCATCTTTTCCATTGATGCTGGCTCATCTTTGAAGCCGCTGACAGCCTTCCTGTAAGTCTTCCTGCCTGTCCTCCCCAGAACTTATGAAATGATGAATCAGTGAGGTGTTTACACAACAGCTGGAGGAACGTTCTTTCTCCACAGTGAATGGTGGGAACTGAACCCAAGAGATGCCACCTGGGTAGTGTCATGCTGTAAGAACGACATGTGTATAGAAGTAATACCCGAAGTTGATATGTCACAACTGACAAAATATAGAATTTTTCTCCGTCGGTTTTGCCGTTTTCTCATATGAATAAAATGATGTGTGTCAATCAATATCTCTAGTCAAAACAAGATAGAGAGTCAGACACTTTTCTTCAGAATCTAAGTATTGATTTTAACAGTGTCCGTGACAATCTAGCACGTACTTGTTAGCCACTCACCGAGCATCTATTGAAAGTCTGCTCTACGGATGTATTCTATGGAAGGTTTAGAATATAAAGGAGTAAGTTGCAGACACACACACACAAAGCAATAGACCCGGCCTTGGGTGAGCTCGGGAAAGCCAATACCGAAGGCAGTAACTCAAGGGACATGGGAAGCGTGTGATGTGTTATTCCGTAGCATGAAGGGGATTTCCATGGGGTGTGCTTGAATATGAGACAGAAATATCAGATAGTAGTGCTTCAGGCCTGCAAAGGGGGATAAAGCATTGCCAACAAAGGCAAAATTTTTCAAAGAAAGAAGCTACATTTTCCAATATTTTCCCCAATTTTACTTTAAGGCTCCAGCCTTGTTCCTTGCGTTGAGAGATTAGAATCAGTTCTCTCTCTCTCTCTTTCTCTCCTCTCTCTGTCTCTCTCTTTCTCTCTGTCCCCTCTCTCTCTTTCTCTCTGTCTCTTTCTGTGTCTCCTCTCTCTCTCTCTCTCTCTCTCTCTCTCTCTCTCCTTCTTCTTTCTCATTGCTCATTTATAACTTTTATCTCTTTTCCTCCTGGGGTTATTTGCTTACGTAAAGAAACTTTTTATGTACTATAGATGATAATCTATAATAATTAAACGTTTTGCAAGCATATTCTCCCATCCCATTGCTTTTTTTAACTTGCTAGTAGAATCGTGCACCCCGTGACAATTTTCAATATTCCCCTAGCCAAATCTGCCAATATTTTTCTTTTGTTTTGGGGTAGATTTGCTTTCAAAGCTTGTTCCACCCAGAGCTTATATTCTGAAACCTTTGGAGGGAATTTTTTCCTGAGTCTTTTTTTTTCTTTACATTTAAGTTTAGGGTCCAGATTTGGTTTTGAATGTAGCATGGTGCTAGTATAGTGTTTTCTGCCTCTCCCACCATGTACTAAATTTGAACACATCCTTGACTTTAACTTATAAATGGCGTTAACCCCGATGACCACAAGCAGACAATGATTAGTGATCCCAGCTAACGAAGGAAGGCAGCGTCGCCAATACAACCAAACTTCTCTTTCAGCTTTAATATCTAGATACTTGCTTCCGAACACCCTTAGTAAGTTGCAACAATTTTTGGCTCTCAGAAAACAATAGGGGAAATGAGTCGCTGCTCAGAACGGGAAGAACTTGGAGATATGAGAAATCCTAAGACCCTGCCTGTCATCTTTCCTCCCGTTTCTCTCTCACACACCCACTCCCTCTCCTTCCCTCTTCTTCCCTTCCTTATTAGTGTGTTTTTTTCACAACTAAAAATACAGTCTTCATAGACTCCCCCCCCCACATTTGATAAAAAGCAATTAGTCCATGGCACGTGTGCCGGCTAGTTTTAAGTCAACTTGACACAAGCCAGAGTTGTCGGAAAGGAAGGAATCTCCGTAAGATCCTACTGCAGGCATTTTCTTAATTAGTGATTGATGGGGGAGAGCCCAGTCCATTGTGGGTGAGGCCTTCCCTGGGGTAGTACTGAGTTCTGTAAGAAAGCAGACTGAGAAACCCAGGGTGAGCAAGCCAGGAAACAGTAGCCTCCCTGGCATCAGCTCCAGCCTCCAGCACCCTGCCCTGTTTGAATCGCTGCCCTGGCTTCCTTCAGTGATGGATTACACAATGAGGAAGCGTAAACTAAATAAACCCTCCTTCTCCGACTTGCATCTTGGTCATTTTGGTCATGGCGTTTCATGGCACTAGAAACCCCAACTGAGACAGCATTGCAGGCACAAACCCTCTCAGTTCCATAACAAGGGAAGTCAAAGTGTTCCCCGCTACATCTGACAGCAGCAAATCTCCGCAAAGAGCCTAATTCACTGCCGGGCTGTCTCTGGTTAGTCTTTTACAAGGCTGTGAGCCACCCACTCCTGGATCCATCTCTGTGATAGGAAGGCTTGGTCATAGTCTCAGCCTAGTGACCTGTGCTTCAGAAAGTGACGGGGAAGGAAGATGACCGGGGTTGTGATTGCCAAGGCAGTCAATGAGACAGTCTTTCCAAACCGTGATTTGCTACAATCAATAATCATAAAAGCAATACAAGCATTTACATTCCCCTATTGACTAGATTAGGTTTTTTGACATAAAACATTGTCTTCCTCATTTTTTTGAGTATCTTGTACTTGCATTAAATTAATTTCCCTAGTGTCAGTATATAATAATTGATTCAAAGCCTGGGTTTATGCCATATGATTTTTTTGTTTTTGTTTTTGTTGGTTTTTTTGTTTGTTTTTTTCAAGACAGGGTTTCTCTGTAGCTTTGGAGCCTGTTCTGGAACTACCTCTTGCAGACCAGGCTGGTCTCGTACTCACAGAGATCCGCTTGCCTCTGCCTCCCGATTAAACTGGGATTAAAGGCATGCGCCACCACCCATATGCCATATGATTTAAAACAAGTTGCTTAACTCCTTCTCATTGACAATTTTCATCTATAAAATGAGACGTTTGACTTTATGATATTGGAAACTACAGAGGAGATAACCCAAGACCAGAAAGACAGGAAGCGAAGTTCTCGTTTTGCCAAAATGATCTCTCAGTGAGCGAATAGATAAACTGCGTTCCTAGGATCCTAAAAACCCTCCTGATCCGACACATGTCACTTAAGGAAACGGCAAACCCCAGGACCAGAGCCCTCTGAGTGTGGCAAGCGACAGGAAACCAGACCAAGTTAGCTTAATGAACTGGAAAGGAAGACCAGGCCAGTTCCCTCCCATGCGGGGTGGATACTGCATTGCACAAAGGCTAAAGGAACCAGGTTCTCAGGAACTCTAAACGGGGGCCTGAAGCCGCTGTGGTCTGTGTCCCTTTTGTTCATTGCTATTTCTTCTTCCCTTTGCCTCGGGGACCTCATTATCTTGTGGTAAGGAATGTGGCTTCGAGAAACTCCTAGTTAGCAGTCAAAACTCAAAGGTTATACTTTCATCTGGAAGTCCTGGCTGTTCTCTCTCTCTCTCTCTCCATATATATATATATATATATATATATATATACACATATATATACATATATATATGTATATATATATGTATATATATATATGAACAGATGAACAATATATTAGAATGAGAACTGGACACATGTACACTCCTGTGAACATGGAGATGGCATCTTTTAAGAAGACAGAAGTGGGATGGCTGGAGAGGAAGGTTTCCAGGCACAGGAGACTGAAAGGCAACTGGTATTTAACCTGGCAACCACTATGTGATAGAGCTTTCTATGGGGCAAAATTGATAGCTGCTGTGGTTTGCTACATAGTTTCTTCACAAACACGCTCTTCTGTTCACTGCTTTGTTTGCTTACTATGGTGAGCAGATTGACTCTGGCCATCCTCACAGAAATCCGGCAAAGCTTAGAAGGGTGGGGAAGTCACGCTATATGTATGTATGTATGTATATATATATATATTTGAGTTTTCAAGACAGGGTTTCTCTGCAGCTTTGGAGCCTGTCCTGGAACTAGCTTGTGTAGACCAGGCTGGCCTTGAACTCACAGAGATCCGCCTGCTTCTGCCTCCTGAGTGCCGGGATTAAAGGCGTGCGCCACCACCACCCAGTTTATTTTTCACATTCTATTTGAGGAACTCCTTCACAACTTTTCTCCTGGGCGCCATACCTACTCTGTAAGCTCCTGAAACTTTAGAGCTTGGTGTATCTTGTGGGTGCAAACGATGGGTTTTGTGGATATCACTCGGAACTCGTGGGAGGCTGGGAAGTCCTGTGTAATCTTCTCATATAATGTGTGACTGCAGACAAACCACGAAGAGTTCCATGCATGGTCGTGTCCAGGTGACGAGTCCTCATGAACTTAGCATTTGGGGAATTAAAGGAGAACTACGGAGGGGAAGGAGATGGGGAAGTAGGATTGGAGAAGGCGGAGCGAAGGAGCATTGTCTCTGAGGAGCCTGCATGGGTCTCCAGTGGAAGAATGGGCAGCTTGGACCAAGCTTTGTAGAGGTATAGCGGGGATGCTGTAAGTAAGGAATGAGACCAGAGGGGATAGCCTAATGGCCACACAGTGTCTTGGTCCCACAATGTGATGCTGAGGGCAAAGGGAGGAAGGGTGGGGAGGATGGGAAGGGATGGAGGGCAGGAGAGACTCATTTAAATAGTTCAGAGAGGCCAGTCGGCAGGCGTTGGAGATTGATCACTCATGTTTAGCGCCACCTATGACTCTTGCCTCACACTTTAGCCAGTGCTGCATCATCAGTTTCTCTGCTGTCAGGAACCTGCCGGCAGCACACGGATTGATGTTTTTAATGCTGTAGTCAAATATTCCGGAGACATCACACAATTAGTAAGTGCATCATGTTCTCACCATCCTAATGATGTTTTTGAGTGAAAAGTGCCTCTCACACATCTGTCCTCTTAATGCCTATTTATACTGTGGGAGTCGTAGACACGAGGATAATTCCTCCACGGTGCCAGTTTAAGTGATTTTTAGAAACTCTGCGATGATCCAAAATTCATTATTTCAGCTCATTTGGTTCCCATTTTGATTACATCTCCGTGATAACGTCAGGAAAGTGCTGGGCTGGTGTTAGCGGGCATGTATGCACGAGGTCCCTGGCTGCCGGTGTCTCACGTTCACCAGCCAGTGGAAGGACCATGGGCATGGGGCAGAACCTAACTCGCCGCCTGCACAGAGTGATCATTTGGGGTCCTTCGAAATTGAGTGTCATTAGATTCTGCAGCCGAGGGAATTACAATTAAGGTCACAAAAAGATGAGACTCTCACACTGAGCATGATTATGGCTGAGCAACTTCCAGCTTGTGAGTTGAGGACAGAAGCCTTGGGCTTGAATCCCGGTTCTTCTGCCACTTTTGTGTCTTCCTCCCTGAGCCGCAGTCTTTATGTATTGGAGGCAGAAAATACACTGCTTTTCATGGTGCTGGCCTACAGGATGCATAATATAAGGGAATCCCATGCAGTGAAGCCAGGATTGCAGCTTGCAACCCGAACCCAGTCAACACAGAATTGTAAAAGTTCCCGTCATTCATTCACTTGTGTAGGCCCTCAGTTACTCATTCGGGACATACAAATTCTAACCAACAAACATTTGCCTGAGAATGCAATAAAAACAGGCAGACCTCTCACCAGGGATTTCCCTGGGTTCTTTTCTATTCTTCTTTCCTGGCTTTCCCCAAGAGGCTACTTTTGCTACAATGGGAAACATTTTGGACCAGTTTAACATTTTGTAATCTTTCAAAGTAACCAGCTCCAGCTTTTAATTAATCTCAGCCCCTTGACTTTTGCTTGGAAGGAAGAGTCAGTGAAGCCCAAGCCTGCTGTATCTATTTCCAGACCCGAAGTGTTTAGTTGCTCCTGTGTGAAAGTGCCAAAAGCGGCCTGGGTGACTGTCCCGGGGAACATCTGCACGGTGTTTAGAATCTCTGCGCTTGAGAAATATGTCAACACGCGCAGACCCGTGACAACCTCGGGATTTTATTTCCAAATGTTCCATCAATGACTAACAGCGCAGATGAACAAAATCAACTAGACAACAATTTAGTTAGGTAGAGGGTAAGACTGGGAATTACAATGTGCGACTGGGGGCCTGTGGGGTAGAAATCCATTCCTGTCAGAGAGCAACAAAGCTTCTGGAAGCCCGGTAATGTGTGAGATGGCTTCAGAACCAGACAACGTGTTTGGTTTTGGCAGTACAGACTCAAGTCTTGCCTAGGACAATGAGTGACGAAGCCGCTTTCCTGATAAAGTCGAAGAAGGAGACGTTTCTATGGCCGAGCATTCTCCAATGCGCCACATCAGCACCAGGGGCTAAACTCAGCCCTCTGCAGAGCCCACAGCTTCCTCAAGGCAGAAATCAGCCCCTCCATCCCAACCGCTGGGAACTCGAGACGAATTCAACTCATGTTGTTTCTATGAACACCCCAGTGGCTCTGCCTTTTTCCAAACGATTCAATCTTTTGTCCTCAACCGCTCTCTGAGTGACGTGCCCGGGTGATTATTTTGGACTGTCTCCTCGAACCCAGAAATTCCGTCTTCGAAGGTTGAAAACATGCCTGGTCATTTAGTCCAACTAGACTTTTTAGAAGGCATCGAATACAAATAGATTCTGGGAAATAAATCAACTTCAGGCCTTTTTACTGCTGAAGGCTTAAAATAATTCCCAAAAAGGCTAATTATGTCTTTCTTTGCTCAGTAGTTGGGCTTAATAACAAGCAGCAAACATATGGCAGCGCTTGGGCTGCATAATCCATCACGGCCTTCTGCTGAGCAGCGGGGGCACCGGGCTTACAGGAAATTATATGCAGAAAGCTCACGTGTATAAATAGCTGTAGAACCTACCATTGCCAGAAGTGATAGCCGCTAACCTGGCTCCTGAAAAATTCTTTAATTTGCTAGTAATCAGAGGAGCATAATGGAAAATAATAGTGACAATTTATTTTTTGTCTATGAGGTTAAGAGAAAAAAATTTTAACTGTGTGCATTTATTGGGGGAATGGAGGGTGCACCTGCCACTGTGTGCCTGCAGGGGGAGGTCAGGGGGCAATTTGTGGGAGCTGATTTTCTCTTTTTACCGTGTGGGTCTTGGGCATGTAACCCAGAAAAAAGAGGTCTGGAGATGAATGCTCTTACCTGCAGAGCTTTCTTGCCGGCCTTAAGATAAGAGATGTCCTTTAACATTGAGTAAGGGCTGATGAAGCAAGCACATTTCTGTCTTCGGTTGATGTGGGATTTCCTCTGTATGCTGTGATTACCATTGATAAATAAAGGAACTGCTTTGGGCCTATAGCAGAGCTATAGGGGAACAGAGCTAGGTGGGGAAAACGAAGCTGAATGCTGGGAAAAAGGAGGCGGAGTCAAGAGAAGCCATGGAGCCACTGCCAGAGACAGACATGCTGAAACTTTGCTGGTAGGCCACGACCTGGTGGTGATGCACAGATGAATGGAGATGGGTTAAATTAAGATGTAAGAGTTAGCCAATAAGAAGCTAGAGCTAATGGACCAAACAATTATTTAAATAACATGCTTTCTGTGTGATTACTTCAGGGCTGAGCAGCCAGGAACCAACAAGCAGCCTCCTCCAACATTAGGTTGAGGAAACGGATCCACACAACCTTTCTGGGTGGCTATTTGACCAGAGGTTCAAGAGCCACAAAAAGTTCAAGCCACAGAGATTCAAGCCAGTCATTTTGTAGTCAACTAAGCCCTCGTCCAAAAATCTATCTGAGGCAAAATTGAAGAGTTGTGGATTAACGGTTTTGGCAGAGGAGATGTCCAAACAGTCTCGGTAGCTACACTTGGGAAGATCAATAATGCAAAGGAGCAAGCCGAGGAAGGAAAAATACCAAATGTACAGTCTGCGTCATGAAGGGCAACAGGAAGTGTGAATATATTAAAGAAATGCCTGATGCTAAGTCAGATAAAGGGAGTAGTGGCCCCAGAGCAAGATCCCACCCAGCTAAGCTTCCAATTTATGAAAAGGAACTAAAGAAAAGTTTAGGGCCAGGCACGGTGCTGCACACCTTTAATCTCAGCACTCAGAAGTAAGAGGCTGGCAGGTCTCTGAGTCTGAGGCCAGCCCAGTCCACAAACTGGGTTCCTGGACGGTCAGGTTTAGGCAGCAAAGGAAACCATCAAGCAAAGAAAGTCGGTGAAGATGTCACTGAATGAGGAGAGCATGTTCCAGCCCCAGAAAGCAACGGAACTTGGCAGCTTCAACCATGTGGTTCTGGCGTTAGTGTCAAGGAGAGAAAAAAGGGATTGTGGAATCTCGTTCCATGACTAAGGAAAGCCACTGAGGCCAGGCATGTGTCCCGGGTGTCCTGAATGGAGGCTTCGAGAGGCCGTTGTGTGAAGCTGTGAAGATAAGGCCTGGATTGCCTTGGAGACCCCAGGATGGTGGAGATGCCAGAGTCATGGGATGCTTTTGGAGGAAAGCTCGTATCAGGGAGTGGAACCAGCTCAAGGGAAGAAGTGTGCTCCAATCAACAAGGAGGAAAGGAATTGGAGATCTGCAGAGAATTTGACATCAGAAATGGAGATGCAGAGTTTGGAGTTTGCCCTGATGGTTTGGGGTCTTGCTTTGGTCCAGGGTTTCCTCTCTTGCTCTCCTTCCTTCCTCTTGGAATAGTAACATATATCCTGTGCCATCGTATGTTGGAAGTATGTCGCCTGCCTTTTTATTTGGATTTTATAGGGGATTACAGTAAAGAGATGGTCATGCATCCCAGAAGAGACTTTGGACTTTTAAACAGGATTGATGCTATTATAGATTATGAGGACTTTTGAAGTTGGACTAAATGCATTTTGTATTATGATATGGCTGCCAGCCTATTTGTGGAACGTGGTGATTTGAATGAAAATGGCCTCATAGACTCAAGGGAGTGACATTATTGCAGATGTGGCCTCGTGAGAGTAGGTGTGGCCTTGTTGGAAGAAGTGGATCTTGGTAGGGGTGGAGTGGAGTGGGGGTGTCCGCGGCTTTGAGGTTTCAGAAGCTCCAGTTAGTCCCAGTGTTCCTCTCTCTCTCTCTTCCTGTCATCTGCATTCTGGATGTAGCTCTCTTGGCTCCTTTCCCAACACCATGTCTGTCTGGGCACCCGCCATGCTTCCTGCCTTCATCACAAGGGACTGAACCTCTGAACTGTAAGCCAGGCCCAATTAAATGCTTTCTTTTCTCAGAGATGCTGTGGCCATGGAATCTCTTTACAGTAGTAACCGAGACACTGGGTCAATAGTTTTAGAGAAACCATGAATCAGCAGAATAATCCACATTCAGTGGCTAACGGTGTTCTGTTCAATATTAGAATTAGAATTCATTGTAGGCATTGCTGACCCTTACAAACCCCTCAGTGCATTTATGGAGTCCTACTGTGTGCTGAAGCACTGTGACAGGTAAAGAAGGGGCAGATGGAGCCCCACTGTGTACTGAAGTCCTGTGGCAGGTGAAGAAGGGACAGATGAGGCCCCACTGTGTGCTGAAGCGCTGGCACAGGTGAAGAAGGAACACAGATGAAGTCCTGCCTTCCTAAAGGTCACAATGTTGTCACCGTGCTGACTTCAGCCACTTTTGCCTTTGTTACAGCATTTCATTAGGGTTTCAGGACAGAGACACTGAATGGATGGATCCTGGGCATAGCATTGTCCAGGCACTTGGTCGCAGAATCCCCTTTTCACACGGAAATTCTCTGGCATGACCCTAAGCATTTTAGTGTGTTAGACACAGCTGCCTTGTACCGTGTGGACCACGGGGAAGGACAGCGGTGTCTAGTTGGTTCCTACCCCCTGCAGCAGAGATCAGAGACGAGCCACGGGAGCCGAAGGAAGCACTAATGGAATCTGAGTGGGAAGCCCGAGCACCCCAGAGCAGGAGAGCAAGAGGGCAGCCGGGTAGCGCTGGAGGTGCTGGGGGTCTTCTCGGGGGCGTTTGAAAGTTGTAAAACAAAACGGGTCTCCCTTCACTGATCTTGGGTGAAGTTTGAATGATTATCATTTCAGCACTTACAGAAAACGCTGGGAGACACATGCCATGTCTCCAAAACACACGGGAGGAAAAAAGATAGATGGGAAATGACGGGAAGTGGGAAGCTAAAATCGCTTCGTGATAAATGGGAATATGAGAACAGCCATTCTTTCTTTAACCTGTGTATAGTATCTCCAAGCCCTGCTCTGAGACAGGGGAGCGGCTCCATTGGTAATGTGTTTGCTGTACAAGTGTGAGGACTTGAGTTCAATCCTTAGCACACATATAAAACACTAGAAATAATGACACATACTTGTAATCCCAGAAGGGAAAGGGCAGAGACAGGAGGATCTCTGGGGCTCTCTGGCCAACCAGCATCTCTTTCTGGCCAGGCTCAAAACTAGTGAGAGACCTTGTCTCAAAAAACCAATGTGGATGGATCCCGATGAACAATCTATAACACTGACCTCTGGCCTCTATATGTACATATACACATGTGTGCATGCACCTCCACACAGGAGGACCTGAACACACATGAATACATACAACCATCCACAAAACACTGCCTTTACCACGTTCCTGTCCCTCATTCATGGTCTACATTTTATCTCCTTGATCAATTTCCCTGTCAATATTCCTGTTTTCTTCCCTTCTTCCTCTCTTTTTGTTCCCTCAGAGTACCAGTCTTGTCAGTCAGCACACGCACCAAGCACCTCTTTTTGCCAGGATGCCCCTCTTGTTTTGGAACAGCAACAGACATCATATGCTGGTCTGGCATTTCACATAATCTGCACACCACTTTATGGGGTAGTAAAATCATTATGCTTGTTTAGCAGATGTGATGTGGTCCAGAGAGCAGTCTGGATGCTGTGGCAAATAGCAGGACTGAGGTCCGGGTGCAGGCTCCGGGAGATTGTGCACACCCATGCCTCAACGCTGAGGAAGACATAAAGAACGCCAGGAGTCGTGAGCACTAGATTGCCTAAGCGATGCTCCACAGATGTCCCTTAGAGCAGTAGCTCTCAACCTTCCTAATACTGTGACCCTTTAGTTCCTCATATTGTGTGGCTCTCAACCATGAAAATCATTCTCATTGCTACTTTGTAACTGAGATCTTGCTACTGTTAATGAATCGTGATGTAAACATCTGGGTTTTTTTAATAGTCTTAGGCAACCCCTGAGAAAGGGTTGTTTGACCCTACGGGGTCATGACCCCCAAGTTGAGAACCACCGACCCACAGTGCCAGGACCTTGTGGACAATGTTGCGGCACACTGCAACTCTCAGGAAAAAGAGACCGCGGTGTGTGTGTGTGTGTGTGTGTGTGTGTGTGTGTGTGTGTGTGTAGGGCTCTGTTAACTTTGTTCTGCGTTCTTGAGTAAGTTACTTAAATTTTCTGAGTCAAGCTTCACAAGCCACAAAGTAGACATTAGACAATTAGACAATGCTATGTAGCTTTAGCCCAAAACCTAGCAGGTATTGTGTTCTGTATTTCCTCTATCAAACATTTCATTTGTCCATTCTTAGACTGTAAATGCATCTGTTCATATCTTAGATTGTAAATACTTTCTACCAGGGGAAGGCAAACCATCGCCCATAGACTGAATCTGGCCCACTGTTTGTTTTTGTAAATAAAGTTTAATTTGAACACAACCATGCTCCTTAATTTACACGCTCCTCATGTTTCATGTTATAATAGCTGAGTTGATGAATAGCAACAAAAACTATGGCCTAAAAGCCTATTTGAATTTTTATCAAAAGGCTAATTCCTAAGATAGACACACCTACTTGATGAAGAAACAAAACAAAACACAATTCACAGGTGTTTTTGTTTTTGTTTTGCCAGATGTTAGATAAACAACTGTTTTGTTTACCAGGAATTAAAGTCAGAAGGTCTGTTTTCTCGCTAATGTATAACATAGGAGTAAAAACGGGGGTAGTCGTTCAAAAGATTCACAGATAGACAAGAGCTTGCACCGCGTGTACGACTTTGCAATTTTCCAAATACTTGTTCTTTTGAACGTTATTCCGGCTTTGCTCTCATGGCTTCTTTTCTAGACAGGAACCCTTCTTATTGGCGAGGCAGTAATACTTCTACTTTGTCCGGAGATGAATTAACGCGAGGCATCGTGGGAGTCTCAGATGGTGGAAGTTGCAGCATCTAGACCGAAACAGCAGCCTGGAGATCTCCAGGTCTCCGAAGGATACTAAATTAATCAACCAAGGATTACTGCACGCTTCCCTGACCACCTGCAGGCTCTTTCTTTAGCATGTTTTGGATGGAGTTTCTCTTGTGGGATTGTAGCTGGGAAAACAGGGTTATTCTCACACAGATGGCGTGTGGACGCGGACTCGGGCTGGGCAAAGAAACTCAGCCCCCGGAAGTCTAGCGGATTCTGCGGATACAAGATGGCTCAGATTAGAGAGCCTATGCCTTGTGTGATGAAAGACTCGGGTGACAGGAACAGAAATTTTGTACTCCATGTTCCGTTCTGTCCGAATCAAATAACAGCCTGGATCTGAGAAGAAGAGGAAAGAAGATCTCTCATTAGAAAGATCGCTGAGGAGGAGAAAGATGGCTTCTCTGCATCATTTCCCCCAAAGGGACTCCTCCCAACGAAGGTTTCTATTGGGCAAAAGGGATCGCAGATCCTATCCAAACAGAACCTCCAGGGCACAGCCAGGAGGTAGAGAGATGGTTGCGGAGAAGTGGAAACAATCTAGTTTAATGTAAAAAGCTGTTGCGTTTCCAGCATCCATCACGTTAATTATGGCAAACATTACTTTTCAAGGGGGGAGGGGTCACTTAACAGAAACAGGGTTTCATCAGACAATGTGGCGGAGGGAAAGAGAAGGAACGCCGGCTCCGGAGCCACAGAAAGTCCGGAATTTGAACTGAGACAGACCTCAGCGCGATGCTCAGACAGGCAACTCACTACAGTGGACGCCTGAGGAATCTCTTCCGCTCCCGGGACCTCCCTCCCACTCCCCAAATCATCGGGCCTGATGGTTGACTTCGTTGAGAAAAAGCGGTAACCGTCAGACATGGACTAAGACTTCTGTGACTTTGCCAAAGCTAGACTTAGCTAATTCACATCTTTCTTCGCTTGCTTGCTTCTGTCCATTCTTTTGTTCCCTTCAAAGCTCCCAGTGTTCTTCCCATGTGCCAGTAACATGAACAAACACAGCATTTCTCCTTCACAATGTCTTTGCCCTCGGCTTTGCTCCTGATTGTGGGCACACTGCTCTGCATAGTGTCTGGGTGTTGTCTTAAATACAGTAACTTTCTCTTTTTCATATCTTTCCAACATGGTTCATTTTGCACTCGTAATAACCAGGCAGATGTGTGCTCCATCTTAACTCCACCACCTTCAGGCTGCTTGAGTATTATTAACCCTTTCTATTTCTCCATGTCGGTTTCTTTTGTCTTAGTTTGCTTGTTTGCTTGGAAGTCTGAGAAAACAGTACCTACTTTGATTTCAGGGCTAATGAGAAAGCATAGAAAAACAGACGAATTCAACCCAGATATTTTATGGAAAAAAAAGAAGAAAAACAAGATATTTTTGGCATGCGCATTAATAAGGGACCTTCTGAAGCTTGTTTATAATGTTCATGTACACTTTCTTCATTTGTCCACATGAGATGTGGGATTCCCCTCTATGTTCTGTGAATACCATTGGTTAATAAAGAAACTGGTTTGACCTGATAGGGTAGATAGGCAGGGGAAACTAAACTGAATGCTGGGAGAAAGAAGGTGGACTTAAGGAGAAGCCATGTTGCCCCGCCCCCCCCAGACAGACACTGGGGATGGAACTTTACCCAGTAAGCCACAGCCACATGGCAATACTCAGATTAAAGGAGATGGGCTAGTTTTGGATATAAAAGTTAGCCAGAAATATGCTTAAGCTATTGGCCAAATTGTATTGCAAATAATATGGTTTCTGTGTGATTATTTTGGAACTCTGAGTGGGAGAGAAACCTCCTACAACTGACATGACTTGACTTTTTCCTTATAAATTATTCTCTCCCTTGGTCTATTCTTATAACCCTTTCTCCTTGGATATCAGTGCATTTATAAATAAAATCATTTATCCACTAGGATAAGGAAGGAGCACACTGGGCACATTAAAACTGTCTGGGGTCTTGCAGTCTTTCTCAATCCCATCACCAGAAGTTCCGAATCACTAAGCTAGAGTGGGGCCCCGGGGAAACTGCGGGGTAGAAACAGTCTCCAGGTGGTTCAAATACTCACACTTTCCACTCCATCTTGCCTCCCAGATGAAGTCACTATGAACTTATGTGGGTTCCTCAGGTCAACTTTGAAGTCATTCCCAAGAAACCTGAGGTTATAGCTTCATCCTTCGCCGGTCATCTTAGCCTGACACCCCTCTGGGAACCTCTGTGGATTCAGGACAAATGTTAAGGATTCGGTAAAGGATATAATTGGCACCATCCTTTGGACGATCATTTACATGTTCTATGCTAACTAAGCATTTTCATATCCAACTTCCCACTCTGTTTGCAGGTTTGACTCTCGTATTTCAAGAAAGTCCATACTAGGTGTTTCTGAGATGTCTCAAGGGGCTCATTAGTGGCTTCTGATTTGTTTTTCTTTTTATCTTCTGCCGTCTTTCCTCCCTGGGTGATGCCATGTTCATTAAACTCTATCAAGCCGGTTGGGCCTCACCAGGGCTTGCCGGGGGCTGCTGCTTCTGTCCCTTCTGCTGGGAACCTGGCTCAGAAGCCACCATTACTTTGATGCTCTCATCCATTCAAAGAGCTCTAAGGGGTCACCAACTTGTTCAGCAAATCCCGGCTGTCCAGTGTTTGCTCAAAGGGGTCTTGTTCCCACACTGCTCCTGGGAAGTGAGAAAGAATGCCTTTGGGGATCAGGCTCACTCAGAGGGATGCTTAAGCAGTGTTGACTTTTTTCATTGGCAAACAAAACTCTGGGCATAGCTTCTCAGTAGTAAACTGAGTGGTTTTTCAAGTTATGTGCTTGGTGAGATTTAAGAAGGGTGTCTGAGATTCTTCCCTGGCTTTTTCCAGATTGTGGAGTGAAGACTGTGGAATTTTGACTGCTAAGCAGCTAATATAGTAAGTTGTAGGTGTAGGTCAAACTCCAGCTCTGGGCACACATACCATACTCAACTATTTCAAAGTCAAATATCACAGTGATGTGGAAAACTTAGGCATACATCTCAGGAAAAACCTCAGTCAAACATCCCGCTGTATTCAGAATCATCCTCTGGTCCATGTATAAGAATGTACAAGCGGATTGGAAGGAAAGGCCTTGCGTCCTCTCTCTAGCACGAATCTTCCCCCATGGCATTCCTGAGTCATTTACATAGCCATAAGTAGATAGTAACCCATCCAATATGATCCAATATGCCTAACTGTGGTGTTCCATCTACACAGAGTTCTTGAAATTTATCGACCACACTAGTGCGTGTGTGATCTCCTTTTTTATTTTTCAGCCAGATTGATTTCCTCCCCAAATTGGGCTGGCCATTTCTCTTCTAAGAATGGATTATTAAGTTTGGGGCTCAGTGGCACCACCATTGAAAGCTGAGGGGGGGGCTAATCATTCTCTCTTTATTTATCTGTTCTCATCAGTTTATCTATAGATTCAAAGCATCCAAAGGGAAACAAAGTTACTGGCGAAGCTGGTGTACAGAGACACTGTATCTCTTCCTCCTGTTTAATCTTACTGACCAGTGAGATTAGCCAGTTGGGCAAACACTCTCCTTGAAGCTGAAATCTAAGGCAGTGACTCCATCTGAAGCCAGGCAAATCCAAAGGAGAACAATGAGCCACTGAAGAAGAGTGATCGGGGCATGAGCTGTGGTACTAGTGGCCTAGTGAGCATCCCGTTCTGACTGTGGTCCTGCTTCTGAGTGTTGAAATACAGCAAGAGCATGGGGAGACTTCCCCTCCCCAAACACACTTCATAAAATTCTGCATCCTAGGAAGTTCTAACTTCTCTTCCTGCATACCCATTGTTCTTGGATAAATATAAAACAGTGTTTGCAAGAAAACATGAATTCATCTGTTCTAAGAGAATAAGAAAGGCCCAAAGGAGAACAAAGTTTAGTTCAACCTTCCCTTTGGTTCTCTCCAGCCTTCTCCACCCTGAGCATCTTTAAATGGACATAAGGTTGGCCGATGACCTTCTCCCCATTACAAAGGCCCAGTGAAGAAGATGCTGGGATCTGGAAAAGGAAACGTGGAGCTAAGTCAGTCTTGTGCATCTAGACCAGTGGTACCCAACCTTCCTAACGCTGTGACCCTTTAAGACAGCTTCTCATGTTGGGGTGACCCCCAACCATAAAACCATTTCATTGCAACTTCATAACTGTAATTTTGCTACCATTATGAATTGTGATATAAATAGCTGACATTCAGGATATTGGATATGTAACCCCTGTGAAGGGTCTTTAGAACCCTGAAAGGATTGCAAGCTTGAATACTGCTGATCTAGACCTTAAGTAATAAAGACAGACAGAGGTCATTTTCCGGTATTGGCCACTCCCCCACCGTGAGATGTGAGAGAATCTTGGACCTAAACGCTAGGCGACCGTTGGAAAGTTGCCTGACACACTGCTCTTGCACAAACGAGCCCAAGGACCCGTGGCTGCATCCCAGCAACCGTTCAGAGAACGAGCTGGCTCATCTCTTTGTGCTCCTGGTGGTGGTGGTGGGGGACCTGCGTTTCATCAAAGGGCAGCCTTTTCTAAAACACCTGCTTCAGCTTCCAAATATATCCGCGTTAATTAGCGGTGACCTCAGCCTCATTATTACACAGTGATGATCTGTCCTTTCGCCCAAACCGTGGGTGCCATTTCAGCCTCCGCGTACTTGTGCGAAGATGGGTTTGGACACATGCTCGATTGCTCCCAGTGTAAATACTGGTGGCTGTTTTGGAAACCTGACAGTTGCTCGCCAGATTCTTTTCCAGTGGCCTAACGTTACAATCTTAGAAGAGCTTATTATGGAATGATTATCTCATTTGAATCTTTATAGTCTTTGAACTCTTTCTTAGCGATCAACACAGGGCTTCCTTGGAACTAATGCCATATGAATGTATTCTTTAAACCCAACGGCTCTTTATAACTGTAGAGAAAACAGACCCAGAGAGCTGGAGAAGGCTCAGCGGAAATGTCTGATTCGTTGCACATTCCTCCAAGCTAAAAATATAATCCTGCCTTCTTCCTATTGCTCGTATTGTGCACTTTCTCATAAGAATGTGCACTAATTTTCATTAGATGTATGAAATTATTTTTAGTCACTTCTTTGAGGGCTTAGGAGTCAAAACAAAGATAGAAAAGCAAATAATTGTAGATTAAAAGCTGAGTCCTGGGGCTGGGAGATGCCTCAGCAGGAAGACTTACTTGATTTCAAGTCCTAAGGATTTCAGAAAAAGCCGGCATGGCCACGCCCATGCCTGTAATCCCAGGGCTATGGGCACAGAGACAGGAGAATCACTGTCTAATTCCAGTTTCCATGAAAGAACCTGTTTCAAGGGAATATGGCAGAAAGCGATAGGGCGGAGCACCCGAAGGCTTCCCCTGCCATGTGCACGTGCACTCGTGAGTGCACACCATGTACACACACGTAAGCGTGCGACGCAAGTGCACACACTCACAAGTAAATAAATATGAAGAATAAAGTTGACCCTCATAGGGATCTGAATGACAACTTCACCTAACCAAATTCACATTAGAAAATTGTTGAGTTTTTTGAATTTTATCTTTTACTTTTGCATATTTGACTTATTTCCAAGTTTTCCCATAAAGCAAGAATGAGCTGTGCAAAGCTGCACTGGAGGAACCACACGGTACCCAAACTCCCAGAGCTTGACCTCTACTTTTTTTTTTAATTTTTTACTTTAATTTCCTATTAATTCATTGGAAATTTCAGATCATGCACCCCAATCCTACTCACCTCCTGGACCCTCCGCAGTCACCGCTCAACCCTGCAGTATGCCCCCACTCCAAATTAATTAAAAACAAAATAGCCAAAAAAAAAAAAAGAAGAAGAAAAGAAAACCCACCTCGATCCTCTATGTTTCCAGCACCTCGTCATTCATCCTGGTGGCTTCGGGAGCTGTGGTGTGTCATGGCAGTGTACCCCTTCTGTCCAATCAGCCCTACCCCCAAAATGTTCATGCCAATGAATTATTGGTCTGGGTCAAGGCCCCCGGTTTCTGGTACACCATCATCACTGGACTGAACAAAACTCCTCTTGAATATTCTGTTCCCCTGAGTCACGGGGATTCTGCGGTTATCGCTCCCCGGGACCCGTTCCTTTGCCCCCTCCAGCAGGTCATAGATGGGGCACCTGTGAGGGTGGGCCAACCGAGGTCCAGGATGGAGGTCTGGGTGGTAGTTGAGCTGGTTGGTCCAGGCCATTGGGACCACATCAGGTGAGGAGCAGAGCTGTGTTGGTGTCTGGTGTCTGAGTGTCTCATTATTGGGGGAGTCAGGTCAATCTGCATGGCCTGCGCAGCCACACGGGGCCAGGCCCAGGCTGCAGCTATGGGCTATGTCTGGGTCTGTGACCCAACAGCAGCCAGGGTCTGGGCTGATGTCCATGGCTCATGTTGCCACAGGGGGTCATAGAAACCATGCGTATTGAAATCCAAGGGCCTTGTGGAGCCAGCCCTGTCCCTGACTGGCCCCAAAATAGCTGGCGTGCCCCTCACTGGATACTAGAGCCAGAGAGCGGGTGCCACCTGCCCTCCTGCATGGGAGAGCTGACTCCCACACTCAGGAGAGAGTGCGGGAGAGCCGGCCGGGCTCAACAGAGTTCGGCTTTTAAGCTTACTATAATTCACTTGCAAGGCATCCCAGGTGCGAGTACCAAACCTCCAATGCATACACACCAGGCTATTCATCCATTGTTTGCCGAGGGCGAGCTGGGACCGTTCCAGGGTTTGAACATTACGAATAAACCCACTACAGGCATTGGTGTAGATATCTTTGTAAGAATGTAAGATTTTGTTTCTCTGGGACAAATGCCCAGGTTTTTTTTTTTTTCTTCTTCTTCAATCTCTAAAATTCCAAGCACAATGGAGTGAAATCACGTGTCTGATCCAGTTCGTCCAGCTAGCCTGGGATTCTGGCTTGAGCCTTTATTCTCATGTTACAGACGAAGAAATGGAAACTGCCACCAGCGATTAGTTATTCTAATGTAAGCTTGGGAGCTGTAATTCTCCCTCGGTCTTGAGGCCTTACTTTCTCTTGAAGGTGGCCCTTTAGAAGTGACTTCTCTAGACCTGGAAACCACCCTGTCTGCTCTGATGTTTACCCCTGATACTTGGCCGTCAGGATTGTCTTATTTTCGCTTAGGTGTTTTTGATTTAAAATAGCGAAATTCTGAACACATTCAGATGCCTGTGACTTTGGAAATTGATCCAGATGTCTAGTCTCCTAATGGAGAAAGCCGTGCGGTGACCATAGACAATAAGGAATGTGTTAACGCCAACTGGGGCTAAGCAGGAAGTCTGCAAAGCCCAAAGCTGACTCTAACTAGTGGCCAGAAATCCTTCCTCCCCACAAGCTGCAAAGCAGCTGCCCCAGAGAAGATTGTTGCTCCGGTCCATTCCTTAACCAACACGCTTAGCCCCTGGCCAAGTGGCAAGGCCACACCAGGTGTCTATTCATTTGCGAAGGGCAAATTCCGAATTTGGCACCCTCGATATCCAGTTGGCTGCAACCTGAAAGACCAAACCAAGCCGAGAACTGCTCCCGTTGCTCACTGTTTCCGTTTATTCAAATGAGACGCTCGCTGCTTTTCTTCTGCCAATGTTTATCCGTAGACGAGAAGACGAAACGGCTTTAATGACTTAAACTTGGGGTGGGAAAAAAAAAGAAACTTGAAAAAAAAAAATTCTAAATCCGTCAATCCCCAAAATGTGCATTTCAGAAGACAGGGAGCCAGGCCAATTTAACAATATGCTAAATAGGTTAAACATTTCATCTTAGAATCCAATTCCTCCAGAGGGAAGCATGAAGCGTCTCGACTCTGGAGAAGGCAGGAAGTTCTCTGGGTCCGTTGTGAGGGCTGGGAGCGGAGTCCAGGGCGGGCAGAGATCCCCATGGCCCAGATCTGCCACTTTGCCCAGCTGACTGTGAAGACATGGAGCTTCCACCTTTCCCGGATACTGGGTCGCCTCTCTGTAACAATCTGTAGCAAAACAAGTAGCACAAACAATTGTAGCAAAGAGCAGCTAACAGTTGCTAAAAGCACTGGCGCAGGGCTGTGCATTACATGAGGTTACACCATTGCTCGGCATGATTGCCCTATGAGGTAGGCAATGCCCTCTGTTTTGTAGATGAGACAGGGGAAATAGCTTGCTTAAGATCTCACGGCTTTCAAGTGATGGATCCAGGATATAAACTAGCGTGCATCGTTACAGATTCCAAGTTCTAAACCCTATGCTCAACCCTGGGCTCTCCTTTACCACCAGAGGCATCTTTTTGAAGAAAACGCCGCCTCTTGTGGAAAGCGTGGCGTGTTATGACCAGACACCAATTCCAATGCCAGTAAGTTCTTCAGACCCTTTATACCTTGCCAGGAAAGGGAGAAGAAGGGTTTCATAGCAACAGGGGAGAAGAGATGGGAGAATTGAAGGACGACCGTGAGGTTAAGGAGAAGCATCAGGGCTTTACGAAGAGGCTGCAGCCGAGATCCCGGCGTCTGACCGCAAGCCTGCTGCGTGAGGAGATGTGGAGAAAGTCCACTGTGCCCTGCCCTCTGCCAGGCATCTATACCCCCATGGGACATGCTATTTACTGTCTGATTCTTTTATGTTGTAATTCCCACCGCTGGTAGTTCTAGAAGTTTCTTGCGCACCCATCCGCATTCTTCTTGGGGTCTAACATACCATAAATGTCCAATGCTCTCACTCGTCTCCAGTCAATTATTGTTGATGAGTAAACAGCCTGTTTGCAAATTAAAGGGATGGATGGGTCGGAACGTAACTCGAGGTAGGGACCACTATGCAGCAGGCACTGGCCAAGTTTGCTATACAGGATTTCATTAAGTTCCCACATCAGCCTTCCTAGGGAAGCTTATGGTCCCCAGGTTATAGGAGAGAAAGTCAGTGTCCTAAGCCTCCCTATGGCCTCCAAGTCAAGATTCAAATGTATCTCCACACTCCAATTTACATTTTTTAACCACTAAAATGCCTGAGAAGACACAGTTTATTGAAGTTAAAATGATACTTAAGGGGGAAGAAGGGAGCTCATGCCTTGGCGCATCTCAGAGTCCGACAGAAAGGAAATCCATGGGGCAAACAGTGGGGAAGGCAGTGTGTCAGAAAAAAGAAATCAGTCTCTCTTCTCGGGCCATTTTAAATGTTCATAGGAGCATTATTTGTAATAATCAAAACCTGGAAACAACCTAGATGCCCCTCAACTTAAGAATGAATAAAGAAAATGTGGTACAGTCACATAATGGAGTACTACTCAACAGTAAAAAAAAAAAAAAAAAAAAAAAAAAAAAAAGACATCTTGAAATTTGCATGCAAATAGACAGAACTACAGAACTAGAAAAAAAAACACTCCTGAGTGAAGTAACCCAGACCCAGAAAGATGAACATGAACATGGTGTGTACTCACTCATAAGTGGTCCATGACCCTAGAGAAGCTAAGTAATAAGGTGAACCCTAAGAGAAACGTATATAGATTCCCCTGGGAAGAGGAAATAGACAAGGTCTTCTGACAAAATTGGGAGCATGGAGGTAGGGGGAGAAAGGAGGGTGGAAGGGGAGGAGGAGAGAAAAAGGGGAGGGGAAGGAAAGTTTGAGGGAAGGGGAGAATCAAGATGGGGAAAGGACAGAGATGAGAGCAAGGAAAGAGATCTTCTGATTGAGGGGGCCATTATGGGGCTAGGAGGAAGCCTGACTCTGTAGAAATTCCCAGAAACCCACAAGGATGACCCTAGCTAAGACCCTAAGCAATAGCGGAGAGAGTGCCCAAATTGGCTTCGGTCAGATTGATGACTATCTTAAATGTCACCATAGAACCTTCATCCAGCAATTGATGGAGACAGGGGCAGAGATATGCAGCCGAGCACCAGGCTATGAGTGGGAGGAGTGAGAATATGAGCAAAGAGGTCAAGATCATGATGGGGACACCCACTGAAACAGCTGACCTGAGCAAACGGGAGCTCCCCAACTCCAGCTGGACAGGGAAGGAACCAGCATAGGACCAAGCTAGACCCTCTGAATGCAGATAACAGTGGTATGGCTGGGGCAGACTGGAGGGCCACTGGCAGAGGGACCTGGATTTGTCCCTGCTGCTTGTACTGTCTTTTTGGAACCCATTCTATCTGGATGGATACCTTGCTCAGCCTGGATATTGAGGGGAGGGCATTGGCCCTTTCTCGGAGCAAGGTGCCTTTTCCTCTCTGATGGGGTGTAGAGTAGTGGGGTAGGTGGAGGGGATGGGAAGAGGGAACCGTGTGGGAACTGGGATTGGTGTGTAAAATGAAAAAAAGATAGTTTGTCTTCTTTTTAAAAAATAAAACAAAAAGCGAAAAAGAATTTTTAAAAAATTCTGTTGGTTTTCTCCACTATATATACAAACTGAAAGTAAAAAACAAAAAAACAAAAACACACGATCATCTCATTAGCTGCTGGAAAAACATTTGACAAAATCCAACACCCCTTCATGATAAAAAGTCTGGGAGAGATCGGGGATACAAGGAACATTCCTAAATATAAAAAAGAATAAAGGCAATATACCGCAAGATGACAGTCAAAGTCAGATTAAATGGAGAGAAACTCAAAGAAATTCCACTAAAATCAGGAACAAAACAAGGTTGTCCAATACTTATTCAATGTAGTGCTCAAAGTTCTAGCTGGAGCAATGAGTCAACAAAAGGAGATCAAGGGGATACAAATTAGAGAAGAAGAAATTGAAGTATTGCTAGTTGTAGATGACTTGGTAAACATAAACTACCCAAAAACTCTATCAGAGAACTCTGGAAGCTGGTGAATACCTTTAGTGTTAATATAATTTATTAACTAAAGATCAACTGAATATATATACTATTTATTATTATTTAATATATAATATATTAAGATATATTTTACACATATATATGTATATGAGTAGCCCTCTTATATACAAATGATAAAAGGACTGAAAAAAGAAATCAAGAAAACAATACCCTTCATAATAGCCACAAAAAATATAAAACATCTTGGGGTAACTCTAGCCAAGCAAATAAAAGATCTTTATGACAGCATCTCCCATGCTCATGGATCTATAGGATTAACATAGTAAAAATGTCAATCTTAACAAAAGTAATCCACAAATTCAAAGCAATCTCCATCAAATTCCAACACAATCTTTCAAAGACATTGAAAGGACAATACTCAACTTCATATGGAAAAACAAAAAACCCAGGAGAGCTAAAAAAAATCCTGTAACAATAAAAGAACATCCAGAAGTTTTACCATCCCTGATCTCAGGCTCTACTACAGAGCAATAGTAATAAAAACAGCATTGTATTGACATAAAAACTGACAGGTAGATCAATGGAATCGGATCAAGGACCTAGAAATAAATCCACATACCTGGACATTGGATATTTGACAAAGAAGCAAAAATTACACAATGGAGAAAAGAAAGCATCTTCAACAAATGATGCTGACATAACTGGATGTCAACTTGTAGAAGGATGCGATAGATCCATATCTATCACCTGCACAAAACTGAAGTTCAAGTGAATCAAAGAACTCAACATAGAAACCAAATCTCCTGAACCTGACAGAAGAGAATGTGGAGAATAACCGTGAATGCATTGGCAAAAGAGATAGCTTCCTGAATATAACACCAGTAGCTCAGACACTGAGATCGACAATTAATAAATAGGACCTCCTGAAAGTGAAAGGGCCAAAGACATTGTCAATAGGACAAAACAGCAGCCTATTGAATGGGAAACTATCTTCACCAACCCCACATCTGACAGAGGGCTGAGCTCCAAATTATATAAATAGTCAAGAAACTAGGCATCAAAAGATAAAATAAAAAAGCAAATAATTCAATTTAAAAATGGGGTACAGACTTAACCAGAGAATTCTCAAAAGATAAATCTCAAATAGCTGGGAAACAAAGAAATGTTCAACATTCTTAGCCATTGGGGAGATGCAAATCAAAATGACTCTGAGATACCATCTTACACCTGTCAGAATGGCTGTGATCAAAACCACAAATGACAGCTCATGCTGAAGAGAATGTGGAGCAAAGGCAACACTCCTCCATTTTTGGTGGGAGGACAAACTCACACAGCCACTAGGGAAATCAATATGGCGGTCTCTCAGAAAAATGGCAATCAATCTACCTCAAGATCCAGTGATATCATTCTTGAGCATATACCCAAAGGATGCTCAATCATACCACAAGGATGCTTGCTCTACTATGTTTATAGTAGTGTTATTTGTAATAGCCAGAACCTAGAAACAAACTAGATGTCCCTCAACTGAAGAATGGGTAAAGAAAATGTGGTACATTTATACAATGGAGTATTACTCAACCATTAAAAATAATGACATCAGGAAAATTGAAGGCAAATGGAAGGAATTAGAAAAATATCATGGGCTGGAGAGATGGCTCAGCAGTTAAGAACACTGGCTGTTCTTCCAGAGGTCCTGAGTTCAATTCCCAACACCCACATGGTGACTCCCAACTATCTGTAATGAGAACTGGTGCCCTCTTCTGGCCTGCAGGTATACATGCAGGTAGAACACCGAATACATAATAAATAAATTTTAAAAAATATCATCCTGAGTGAGGTAACCCAGACCCAGAAAGACGACCATGGTATGTACGCACTCATTTGTGGATATGACATGTTAAGTAAAGGATAACCAGGGGAAAGAGAAGAGATTTTCTGGGTGGATTAGGGGCTGGTGGGGATGGGAGCTTGATGAATCGGGGTCTGGGGTCAGTGGAGGAGGTGAGTACTGAGAGATGACTGGAAAGGGGAACGCTTTGGGGGTCAGGGAGAAAACCCTGACAGAAGGGAAACTCCACGAATCTACAAAGATGACCCTAGCTAAGACTCCTAGCAGTAGTGGATACATAGCCTGAACTGGCCATCTCCTGTGATCAGATTGGTGACTGCCCCAATTGTCATCAGAGAGCCTTCATCCAGTAACTGATGGAAACAGATGCATTAGGCTGAGCTAGGGGACTTCTGCTGAAGAGAGAGAGGGGAGGGATTGTGGGAGCCAGGGGGGTCAGGGACATCACAGGAAAACCCACAGAAACAACTCACATGGCTCATGGGAACTCACAGAGTCTGAACCAACAACCAGGCAACCTGCCTGGGACTGACCTAAGCCCTCCTCTTATATTTGACAGTTGTGTAGCTTGGTCTCTTTGTGGGACTCCTAACAAGGGGAGCCGGGATTGTCCCTAATGCTTTGGCGGGCTCTTGAGAACCTACTCCTCATACTGGGTTGCCTTGCCCAGTCTAAACACAAGGGGAGGGGCTTAGTCTTACCACAACTTGACATGCCATGCTTGGTTGATACCCACGGGAGGCTTGTCTCTTTCTGAACAAAAACAGGAGGAGGAGTGGGTTAGGGGTGGAGGTGAAAGTGGGGATTGGGAGGAGAGGAGAAAGAGGAAACTGTGGTTGTGATGCACAATAAATAAACAATTACAAAAGGATGAAAACTCACAGGGGGCGCTAGTCAGGACAATATGCAGATTATAGTTCTGGCATTTAAAGGGTACTCTACTGAGGGCAGCAGCTTAGAAGAAGTAAGTTAACTTCAAGTCCTGTATTTTGGGGACTGAGGCTCAAATTTCAAAAAGTATTTCTGACTCATGGTTTCAGTATTGGCCAAACAAAGATGGGGTTCTGCTGATTGAAAATCCCACTAATCCAGCAATGGATGACAAAGGGCTATTTATCCAAATGGTTATTTCTTCGACGCTGACCCCTTTCTATACTGCTCAAAGAAAAGAAGGGATTTGGCAGGTGTGTGTGTGTATGTGTGTGTGTGTGTGTGTGTGTGTGTGTGTGTGTAGAAGAGATTTCATTGTCTTACAATACTTAGAATCAATGATTATTAAACACAGGTACATCATATTTTATCTGACTCATTTGTGTTCTTTGCTGTACATGTTTGTACTTAGCATTTATGCGTATGTTTTCCTGTGTCATTAACAGGAAGTCCTTTGGATACCCTAACACCTGGCTGCAGGGTGAATTTGTTATGCCTTCACTAGTCAAACTGAGTGAGGTGTTGTGAAGCCTCGGCTTTCCTCCCAACGACGTATCTTAACAGGATGGGTCTTTCTCACACAGTGGTGGCGGTGTAAATGGATCTGTGATGACTAAATACATCCGGCGGTTTACAGACCACATACGGAAAGTGTGGGACCTGAATAGAGTGGTGCTCGATTTGTGGGCAGGAAACAGACAGAGACCCTCAAGAAATAGCTCTTCCCACACCCGAGGATCTTATGATGAACGCAGGCACCCACAGTCAACTGACAGTTCAGAGAACAGATATGTAATCCAGATGTTGCAGGGAGCGCCACCTTCCTCTCCCTCCTACAGTTTTCTGAAGAATCCCGGAGGTTTCTATTCTCGATGTCACTATTGAGCAGTAGATTTTACGGCCCCTGCAGTTTTATTTTTACTTTTTCTTTCTTCCTAACAGTTGCTGCCTTTGCTCTATCCCAAACTAGCAATACCCCCCTGATATAGACACAGGGACCCTCACTCAAAAAGGAGTTCCACATCAAAGAAAAGAGCAGTTTTTTAAAATGTGGTTTATTTGTTTGTTTGTTTATTATTCTTACAGCAGTTCAGGCCCTGGCATATGACCTTATATTTTACTTTTTCTGCTCTCACTCCTAGCCATTTAGTTTGCACCACGTGATCATACAAAGCCATTTAGCTGTCTTCAGTGTGGCTCCTGCCCCTGCTGGGCGCATGCAAATGCTCTCCAGCTGATAGGGGCTAGGTCATCTACCACCGTCCATCTCGAGCACTGAACCAATATAAATATTTTTTCTAGACTTATCAACCTTGTCTCTTACGCCAGAGGCTCACGAGGGGCAGACATTTCTATGATCAGCTTACATTTCAATATCGTTTCTCCTTCTGTTATCACTAAGTCTGGAGAGTTCATGAGCAGGTGAAGATCAGGGACTCGACTGATGAGAAAGACCTTGAGGAAAAACAAAGGTTTGAATTGTGGAGGTGACTTACACACAAGGGCAGAATGTAAATCCAAAACTTCAGATCAGGAGTCCCTAACCAAATAAAAATGTTTCTGTTTTGTAAGCCTCCTAAAATGTCATGAATAATTTCTAAGTAAGAAAAAAAATCATTGTAGTACTGAAAACCAAGTAAGTGCAGTCCCTCTGAACAAGAAAGAAGTGTGGGATACAAGCAGGTAGCCACCCCCACACTACATCATCCAGCTGCATCATTGACACAGCTGAAACAGAGCAAGTGCTCCCCCTCTGGCTTTTCCTCCCTCTTGCTGTTTCTCTTAAAATAAAAGAGGGGGCTGGAGAGGTGGATTGAAGCCTCTTTCTCTGGCAGAAAAGCCAAATTGTGTTCCCAGCACCAAAGTCTGGTGACACACACTAGCCTGTAACTTTATCCCCAGAGGACCCAGCACACCCCTTCTGGCCTCCATGGGGGAGGAGAGAGAGAGAGAGAGAGAGAGAGAGAGAGAGAGAGAGAGAGAGAGATAGAGAGAGAGAAGGAGGAGGAGGAGGAGGAGGAGGAGGAGGAGGAGGAGGAGGAGAAGAAGAAGAAGAAGAAGAAGAAGAAGAAGAAGAAGAAGAAGAAGAAGAAGAAGAAGAAGACAGACACACACAAGTAAAAACCATTTTTTTTAAATAAAAGAGAAAGGAAGAGAGGGAGGGAGGGAGGGAGGGAGAGAGGGAGAGAGGGAGGGAGCGAAGGAGGAACAGAGGGAGGGACCAGCAAGGCTAGAAAGAGGATGGGAAGCAAAGGGAAGCGAAGGCAGGAGAGGAGTGTCCTTCTGAGTAGCAGGCCCTACAGTGATCCTTACTGGCTCTAAGGTAGCAGCATGAGCCATACAGGCTGGATGTGAAGGGCTGCCTGAAAGCAGCTTCTCCAGCCCAGCTCTCAGAACTGCTGTCTACCTGAAAGATCAGCCTTCTGTTTCCAAATCAATGGAAACTTGAACACGAAGCATCTTCAGGATGATTGTTGGCATCATAAACACAGGTAACCCCAGACAATATGTGGTCACTCTGAGATCCCAGTGGAAAACAAGCAACTTGGGTAGCTACCGTGATATTGTTTTCTGCTTCGTCGGCTGATCACAGAAAGTTCAAAACCTCCTGTAGCCAAAAAAGCAGGACTAAGGATACACACTCAGCAACCCATCCAACTCAATACAGACCTTTGAGGTGTATGGATACACAACCAGCAACCGCCAATCACTTTAAGAAAACACAGGAAATAATCTCAAAGAGCAGAAGAACTAATTCTCGAAGAAATGGAGTTAATAGCCAAGAGTCAGGAGCTTTTGCATCATAAGAAGAACAGATGGCGGGGGGGACAATCTACTAGAATCCTTGCAAATCGGAAAAAAAAATTTCACTAAAATTAAATAACAGATGGCGTAAAGAACGAAATTTACATAACATAGGATTGAAGTAGTAAATTAAAATATGTGGCCAAGGAAATCTCCTAGGGTATAGTAAAAAATAATGAGCTGAAAAATGTGTACAAAATCGAGACAGGAAAGACAGATGGATGCAGGAGATCCAACATCCAGCTAGCGTTCTAGAAGAGGAAGAAGAGGAAGCTCAGAATCACTCATCCTTAGAGAACCACCAATCGAAATCCCAGAGACACCATTCTCTGGGAAATGAGCGTTGGGAAAGCTGGGGTGGCTACTAGTTCTAAAAACAAGATCAAAAATAGGAAATAAGAAGTGTTGGGGAGGGCATGAAGAAACTGATCCCTTTGGGCATGCCGGGAACATGAGTCTTGCCATCTTGGAAAAATGTGTATGTCCGTTTCAGTCACTGTGCTACTGCTGCAAAGAGACGCCGTGACCAAGGCGACTTTTAAAGCGTTTAATTGGGAGCCTGCTTGCAATTCTAGACTGTTAATCCATAATCAGCACAATGCTAGAGCAGCAACAGAGAACTAGGCATTCCGACCCACGCACAGCAGCAAACAGGGGGTGGCAGTGAGAGAGCCTGGGCTTTTGAAACCTCAAAGTCCATGTTCAGTAGGGCCACCTCTTCCTACAAGGTCACCTCTTCTAACCCTTCTTTCACAGTTCTACGAACTAGGGACCAAGCTTTAAAATATGTGAGTTTATGGGGAGAGGCATTCTCATTCAGCCCGCCACAGTTACTCAGAAGTTCAACGTTATCGTGGTACACATATATCTCCTATATGTTACAGACACAAAGGCTTGAGAGTGCTACATGTATCTATGATGGTTGAATAGACACAATTTAAAGTTTTTCTACAAGTCCACATTTTGGCCCTTCCTCTGTACCCCTTGCACACACACGCTTGTACAAGTTCTCTGTCCCTGGGCTTTAAATGCAACCTCAGGTCATATTGTCTTGGCAGTGACTTTTGATAAACAGACGTTAGGAAAATCTATTCCGGTTTATTAGTTTATCACATCCCCCTATACATGACAGTTTCCACATTCTAAAACAATTCCCAAGGTCACAAGGGTATGCCCCTGTAGATTTTTTTTATAGAAATTTTATCGTCTAGTTTTCCGCTTCCTCTCTCTGTCTCTGTCCCTCGCTTACACACACACACACACACACACACACACACACACACACACACCAGTGTGCTTGCCTGTGTGGAAGCTCCAGGTTGACACTGGAGGCTGTTCTTCCATTGCTGTTACCCTCTTTTCCCAGAGTGGATTACTGAACCCAGGGCTCACTATTTTCAGTTAGACTGGCTGGGCAATGAGTACCATCCATCGGCCTCTGCCCCTCATGATGGGTTTATTGACACAAGCTTGTGTGCAGCCTGCCCCCTCCTTTTAATGTGGGTGCTCCAGGTGACAACGCAGACAGGTCTTCTTGCTCACACAGCAGGTGCTCTCTCTTCTTGAGCATCTCCCCAGACCTCTATGATCTTATTTTTTTATTTTTTATATTTTGATTTTTTTGAGACAAGTTTTCTCTGGGTTTTATTTTTAAGTATGAAACTCTTGTGTGAATTTTGGGTATGTTGTGAGATGTTCATCGAGTTCAGTAATTTTCTACATCCATGCATTCAGACATGGCTATACAGAGAAACCTTGAAGAAAGAAGAAAAGAAAGACAGAAAGGCAGACAGACTTGCAATCGGCACCCAGGCTTTTTTTAATCCTACCCCACTCTCTCACAACCAACAGAAGTGACTTTGTTTTGTCTGTGTGCTCTGCCAGAACCACAGTTTCTGTACTGATGAGAATAGAAGTCGGGGCTCAGGACACCCTAGACCAAAGCAGTTCCTGACCCAACACCGCTGGAAGAAGTAAACAAGGAGCGGTAGGTAGGTAGGTAGGTAAATAGATAGATGATAGATAGATAGATAGATAGATAGATAGATAGATAGATAGATAGATAGATAGATAGATAGATAAACAGGCAGACAGACAGACAGACAGATAGACAGATAGATAGATGATAGATAGATAGATGATAGATAGATAGACAGATAAAATAATGCACACTGTTTTGATAACTCTGACTTTACAGACAATTTTACTATCAGATAGTGTAAATTTACCACATTAGAGTCTTTTAAAAGATTGTTTAGTCTATTATTCTAAAGTGTCTAGCATTCTTTATATATTTGAGTATCAGCTTGGTAATTTCTACACGAGGTGTGCTGGTATCTTATTGAAATTGTATTGAATCTGTGTATCATTTAAGGAAAGTGGATCCAATTTTCCTCCTTCCTCCTGCCAAAGCTATCCTTGTCCTAACTCTTGGAACGTATAAATATGCTAGGATATAGAGCAAATTCAGCTTGTTGTTCGGCCAGCTTTTAAAACATGGAGGTTGACCTGGCTCATCTGGTTGGGCTCAGGGTTGACATTAGGTTCTCTAAATGTAGAAGAAGGTGAGATAAGAGGAAGCCATAATGATACTTGGCATGCCGGCATTGGCTGTGAAGGTGAAGAGTTACTTGTGCAAGAGAGTAGGTGACCTACGGGAACTGGGAAAGGTAAGTAAGCTGATTCTTCTCTAAGCCCCAGAAGAAATACAGCCCCGATCTGATGAGGCCCGGCTCAGAATCCCAACCCACAGAGCTGTAAGATCATAAATCTGTGTTACTTGAAACCTCTGCATTTGTGGTAATTTGTCATGCCAGTCATGGGAACCGACATAACCGATATCTCCGCGGTATTGAAATTTCCAGTCTATAACCATGGCGTGGCTCTCCACTTATTTAGATGCTCCTGATTTCTCCGCCGTGTTTTATGGTCGTCAGGCTAGCAGACTTGTGGGTCTTTATTAACTTCCTTCCTGGGGGTTTCAGCTTTCCCGGCGCCTAGCATAGGTCTGAGTGTTTGAAGCAGAAGCCGCTCAAGCTGTAAGTAGAAGAAACCACTGAAATAGCTCTTGGATGAATTGTTAAGAGGCTGAGTGTGGTCTAGCATGGGCCACCCCTGGAAACCATCATCTGAGGGGCACCGTCCACCTGGACGCCATCGTCTGAGGGGGTCTGTCCACCCTGGGAGATGCTGTCTCATGAAACAAAGTCAAGAAAGCTCTCCTGGTGACTGGAGAGGGAGGAGAGAAAGACAAATCACTGTGTAATAAATCCAGACGTTTCCCTACAATAATGACCTACTAGCCAGGGAATAGACTTCCCCTGAAACTTAGCCCCGTTAAAAGAACTGGAGGACTCACTATGTTTTATACCCTATAAGGGAAGGAAACAAAGCCAACAGAGATCAAAGCTTCACAGAAATAGATGGGATATGTGGCTGTTAGGAGAGAGAAGTGGGAAAAGTAATACTGGAGAAAAACTTGCAAACTTATAGGCTATTTAATCAGAAGCACGGCTATTTAATCAGAAAAGAATTGATGACTCCCTAGTCCCTACAGTTGGCCAGCACTACCCAGGTTCTGGTCGCCCCAGCTGAAAGAGTGTAAGACAGGGTTCTCCTTGAAAAGAAATATTTATGATAGGCTGAAGTCAAGATGAGAAAGGTAAAATAAAACTCCCAGAGGAATCGGAAGACAGTATCAGCTGTACCTCCAGCAAACACCGAATAGTTCAAGTGCTACATTGTTGTAGATCCTCAGCCTAATTGATATCCTGTTTACCCACCTCCAAAACCTAATCCGACACGTCCAACTTTTCTCAGACCCATTGTGGAAAGAGAGAAAGAAGAAAAGTACCACTTTCCACCCACAGATTCATGTCGCCTTCCAGGACCTTCAAGGATACAGGTTGCGCAGGTGGCCTTCCACCATTTCCCATTGCCCAGCTGGCCCCTCCTCAAATAAATCTACCAGGTTTTGCATAGGTCTTCTCAGCCTGCCCATAAACAGATTCAAGGTTTACTCTGGAGGCTTCTGGAACTACTTTTTGCACTTTGCTGGTATTGTCTGGAGAATAAGTCATCTGAGTCCTTTGTACCGTAGCTCTCTCCCCTCGTATTTCTCTGTAACATTCTCTTCCTTTCTAAGTCCCCTGCTCTCAGCGTGTTCTAGGTTGCTGTCTTTGCTGTGAGATATACATCACTACCAAGAACAACTCGGGGAGGAAAGGATTGATTTCAGCTTGTATTTCCCGGTAATAGTTCATCACTGAGGGAAGTCAGGACAGGGACTAGGGACAAACATTGCGTACGGTTCCTCTCTCTCTCTAGCCTACTGTCTTCTAGCTCTCCGATACTAGCCACGCCCACTCGGCTATGCCTAGTGCTGCCCACAGTGGGCTGAGCCAGCCCACACCAATCAGCAATCAAGACAGCTTCTCCCACACACGACCACAGGCCAGTCCAGTCAAGGCAATTCTTCAGTTGAGGTTTCCTCTTCCCAAGAGACTCTAGGGTGTGCCAAATTGATGATACAACTAACCAGCACGCAGGGTTTGCGCCTTAGCTTGCTAATTGTACACACGACTCCTAATTGTTTTCATAGTCAATGGTTTGCTTAAGTGTTCTTGCCTTAAAACAGTCACTATGTTCTTTAAAACGTTGTCTTAACAAATCAACTGAAAGATTTATGGCTCTTATACATCAGTCAGTATATAATTATAAGAATAGACCATCTTTTGGGTTCGGGTTCAAGAAGCTTCTGGCTTTCTTTAATGCTGTGGACAGTATGTTTGGCCCCTTGGTCTACTGTCTTCCTCATTCTCCAGTGGTCAATCAAAATTGCAACAAACCAAAGGACTTTTATTTACTAATTACTTATGTCAAATCTACAACTTTAAAAAGAGCGTCACTTAAAGGTTCTTGGCTACTTCCACAGAGTGGGACAAGCCAGGGTCTGGGCTGCATTGCTAACCAGGCATCTGTGCTGTTTGCCTAAATTGCCTGGGGATTTAGGCCAAAGGTGTGGCGATGGCATTTGTGATGTCATGCTTGGAACTCTGGCAGGGAGCTACCAGCGGTTGCTGTCTTCAGAATTCTTGAAAATTAACATAGTGAACATTGTTATGCATGGCTACAAGGGGAAAAAAAGTACTCCTGTGAGCTAGACTAATTAAAGGGAGGCTTACTGCAAGGACAGTAGAGCATCCCAAGGGATTCAGTTTTGGCAAGGACAGCGGGATTTGCAGAACCAGAACATTTCCAGTACTCTATTGCTCCTGCCTCTTTTGCCCTTGTCCTTCTGGCCCAAGACCCCTGGTCTCTGATGCATCTGTCCCACTCTTTGGCCTTTGAGAGCACACACCTTACCTATACTGCTAGCCTGATTATGGGTCCTCTTTTGCCCTGATACCTGAAGCCAGGAGAGAAAATGTGAGGTTAGAATGAGATTTCAGCTTTGGACTAATAAGCTCCTAGTGTAGAGGGCAAGGACATGTTATTCCAGTTGCCAGTTAATGCCAAGTATGCTATGCCCTTGCATGGGGGGATACGGACCACAAAAGACAGTCGGAGAGAGTGGCGTTCACCTCCCATACAGGGTATTGGCAAACTGACTTACCTACTATCGCTATTGCAAAGTATCGTTAGTGACCGAACCCTTGGTTTTGCAAAGTAGGACAGAGCTACCTACGAATAGACCACTCACCTCTCCCGTGCCCACCAAGAAAAAGGTAGTGTGCATACATTCTGGTTTATTTCCTATAAATTACTCCTTTTATGGATGTCATGGAAGACAAGTAGGTTTCATTCTTCTATAAAAATCTATGTCTCCCTCTTTCTATAATTTTTTCTTTGTTAAGAGTTGCTTATTTTGTTTTATGAATATGATTGTTTTGCTTGCATGCACGCATGTGTACTGTGTGTCCTTCTGATACGTACAGAGGTTAGAAAATGGTGTCAGACTGCCAGGAACTAGAGTTATAGATGGTTGTGACCCACCATGTAGGAACTAGAAGCCAAGCTCAGGTCTTCCGCAAGAGCGATGAGTGCTCCCAGCTGTTTCCCCAGCCCCTCTTTTCATTTTCAAAAGGAGGGGAGGCTGAATAGACACCGTCCCCCACTACCACAAATTATGCAGTGAAGTTTCCCACATCTGCAGACTGCCAGAGTCAGGGCAGGCAGAGTGTGCTGAATGAGCCTCACCTTGGGAAAGCGACCCTCATGGTCATGGTAGCTCTATCTCTGAGGTGTCCTCAGTACCTCAGGAAGGTGCTTAGTGAAGCCAGAAAGATTACTGCCGACAATTGAATTTATTCTTTGGTGTTGAGGGTAATGTTTGAAACTAAGACAACTTGAGTTCGATGACGGTTGTGTGTCTTCTCCCAGACGTTATCAGTTAAGTGCTATAATTCTTCATGAAAGATTTGAAGAATGGTAAGCCCTAGCTTTATATGTTCTTCTCTTGCAATGTGACATTCCAGTCACTTACTGAACCTAAAGGATTGATTTTATTTTTTTATTTCCATTAGAAGTAAATCTCCTCTCATTTTAAAAGCTAGAAAGGGGCTAGAGAGACTTCAGTTCCTAAGAGCAAGACCTTTGCAATTCCCTTTGTGTTAACAATTTACCATGAGATTATCATAGAATTTCTCTCCGTCCCTCCCTCCCTCCTTCCCTCCCTCCCTCCCTCCCTCTCTCCTTCTCTCTCTCTCTCTCTCTCTCTCTCTCTCTCTCTCTCTCTCTCTCTCCATCTCTTACACACAATCACAAAAATCACAGACATTGTATAGTTGGCTCCTAACACAAAATATATACCTAAGAATAAGAAACCTCAATGACCTGTCTATACATCACCCACTAGTAACTTCCTGTGTTTACTGGCTGATCCCAGGCTGGTGAACCACTGCCCACCAGCCTACTTGGGCCTTTTCTCCCGTTACAAATGAGTGTGTGGCCAAGGACGGCCAACGGCTCTGAACACTAACTTAGAGACCACACAATTAGACGGAATGGCTCTAGGAAAAGAAGCCAATTGAATGTTGTCCAGAACTAAAGAGCGGTGTGTTTTTCCCTGATGGAGTGTGGGGTTATCTCCATCTTGGCTCTCCTCTCGTGGTCCAGGTGATGAGGGGGCGGAGATTAACAGCTGTTCCTAAAACCAAGGAGCTCTGTCCTCCTCAGTTTGCTCTCTTGCATTTCCTAAGCGGGACAGGGTGAAGACTCATGTGTCCTCAAAAACGTAGGTTATCAAAAATGGCTTCAAAGTATACAACTAGTTTAATATCGTAGAAAAGACAGATTCTCCCATAGGAGACAATATCATCTTGCCTTTTCCAGGGTTCCCGGATCTAACTCTACCTAGAGCAGTGGGTGCTATCATCCTGACTTTTCCAGGGTTCCCGGGTCTAACTCTACCTAGAGAAGTGGGTGCAGTTCAGAGGGAAGTGGGAGAGTCAATACGCTTGGATAGGCTCTGTAATTGCTCACACCGTGGCTGTCCTCAGCCCCTTCGTGAAAGAATTCACTTTGATCAACTTCAAAGCTTCCAATTACCTCAGGATAAGCATTACAGACATCAATTTAGGATCGTAATTTAGAAACTCCAAGTATTTAAAGATAATACTGTACAGCAAGTGAGAATAATTAATACCGGCCCTGCATATTGATAGCGCTTTCATTTTTGGGAGGCAATACAATATACATCATTGGCTTCCACTTACAAACCCTGTTTTCTCAGGGCCTAGTCTTATGCCATAAGGGATGACCTACGGATATGGAGTGGTTCTGGACATGAAGACCCATTTGGCCAGCTCCGCTGACCCTTCCTTATTCCCCTCCCAGTCTTGCAAGCTGCAGTCTGTAACCTCCCGCAAAGAGCATCTTTGGTCACATCTCTCCTGTTCCTCATCATCTCTCCTAGAGGGAAGAGCTAGACTTCTTTTTCTGACAGGCAATCTGCTCCAAATTATAATTTTATCTCTTCCTCAGCTTCCCTCCATACACACACACACACACACACACACACACACACACACACACACTCGGTTTTTGTCAAAATGGTGTTGTTGTTACCTTTGGTAACCACCAAATGTATCTTTTTTTTTTTTTTTTTTGGTCAAAAACTCCCCCTTCCTGTCTCAATTCTCTTGAATCCATTCGAATGTGAATAGTTCCCAATCAATATGTCTTGAGAGTATTCTAAGGCTTATAGACCAGTGTGCTTAAAGCTTTTAATAACTTCCTGCTTTTGTCATTTTCTTCCTTTAATCCTTCTCAGCTTGAATTCCACCTTGCTGAAGGAGCCAACTGCCATTCCCGCTTTTGTGTTTCCTCTGTTTTGTTTTGGGGGGTAGTCTGTCTAGCTCTTTAGCCCAGTCAATTCTTTTCTTTCTTTCCCTGACGAACTGAAGGTTTACCCAGTGTTCTTCATCATCACGGAATGCGCCGCTGTCTAAGACATGCGGAAGTCACTCTTCTACCTCTGTCCTTCTAAATTTGGTGACACTAAGCGCCACCTAAGAAGACCTACAAGGTATTTATTCTGTTCTCCACAACTTGTTTCACGGACGCATGCTTTAAACCTTCCCGTAGCTGTTGGGTGCATTATTTATTCAATGTACAGCTCCTCCACTGTTCATGAGACCCTAGACAAGTTGGTTTTCCTCTCAGGTGTAAGGTGGGATTCTTAATAATAGCATCCACTTCCTGGGGCTACCCTGAGGTCTAAATGCATTAACATGCGAAGCTCTTTAGTGTGTTCCATGTACCTGTCCCTGTCTGTATCTTACGGTCCTTTTGCAGAAAAGTGGATACGGAATCCCAAGTGCAGAGAGCTGCCCTTGTGCAGGTGCCCCAGTAACAGAGACGAGAAAGCTATATAGACTTCGAAAACTCGAATCTGCCTGTCCGTTTCTCTGAAAATGTCGTCGACACTTTTGTGAGGATCCAGCAGCGATGATTTCTATTCAAGGACGAGGCAGCTCTGAACTCAGTCGGGCTGCTTTCAGGGCATCAAGAGGCTAGGCATTCAAGAAGAGGGTTCGTTGTCATGCCTACCCACGCTAGGAGGTAAAGACGCTCCGACGCTTTCCTTCTCATACCAGCGCTTGCGAAATGAACGTCCCATTAACCAAACATGGCTGCCACTGTATCTGCTTATTTTCCCTCCGCTCTGTAAAGTACCAGGCGTCAGGATGCTGGGGCAATGCTGAGCAGCCCATTTGTGCTCATTGGCTCGTCCTTCATTTGATCAAAGGGTACAAGCAACTTCATTTCACTTCCGATTTTACCAAACACCTCCATAAATTAGACTTCAAAATGACTGCATTACAGCAAACCAGATTAACCTAGCCAGCTTGTGTTACTGGCAATGGTTTGTCTTTGTTCTGAGATGAACACACTGTCCTAAAAATTTAAGACATGTGATGAATTCCCTCACAGTATGCAGCAGCCCAAAGACATTACTTACTGAAATGGATGCTGCTGTGGAATATATCTTATTGAATCACAACTATTTCCCAGTTGATTATTGGATGCATAAATCCAATCAAAATTATCACCCTTCGAACTGGAAACAGTAAACTTACAAACCCAAATGGATCACCTAGCAAATCATGAATACTGCCACAACGTTTACATACTGGCATGCCCTTGCACTGAGTTGTCGGGAGAAAAGTTAACTCTTTTAGGTGGCCTGGAAAATAGGTAATAGCGTCCTCCTGCATAGGACCCTGTACCGTTACCCATAGGGGACCATGCTGCCTTCAGTCTGCAAAGGCACATTTCCAAGACACGTTGTCGGCCGAGAGTCTCCTTCATCCTCCCCTTCCTGTCTCAACTGATGCCCACGACCTCCACAGCTGTCCACAAAGCAGCCTTCCTGCTGCATTGAAAACAAACCAATGGCCTCAGAAAGCAAACCAGCAGGCTTGAGAGAATACTAGACTCGCTGTTGGTGCCCATAAGGACGTAAAGTTAAACCCTTATGAATATGCTCTCCTCTCTTTGCCTCTGAGAGCAAGTGGAATGTGGGGTCATCGGTAAAAGACAGCACCACCTCAAGGGGAGGCAAGGTGGGTTTTCTGGAGTCGCTTTCACTTTGGAGTGGCTGGAGAAAGCCTCTATCACCCTTCTGCTCTGTGTGCCCTCTCACACTTTCTTTCCTCTGTGCTTTGGTAACACCAAGCATCATACATTCACAGACACCCTGCTGTCAAATATGTCATGCCCCTCCCCCATCCTCCCATTCCTACCTGCCGTATCCCTAGATTGTAATTTGAAAGCCAAGGTCACCAACAGACCCATACGCCTGCCTCCTTACCCCATGGGCTGTCTCTATTCCCCTACCATGAAGTGCAGCGCAAATGCTAATTGGTATTAATTACGAAGACTTGGCATTAGCTGTCGGGGGCGAAAGCTGAAGACTTGGAGAAGCAGAGCAGCCAGTCACTAGAGTTCTTACCTCTACCAGTGCTGAGACGGAAAGGGGTGATCCAGTCCTCAGGCTGCCTGCAGACTGCTCCTCAGATTGCAGTGAGCTCCTGTCTCCTCCTGCCTTATGTATATTCCTCTCTCTGCCCAGCCATGTTACTCCTGGAGCCACGTCCGTAGTGCTGGGATTAAAGGTGTGGGATCCCAAGTGCTGGATCATATTGCTGGGAGCTCCGCTCCTCTTTGAGACTGGATCAATTTCACGTAGCTCAGGGTGGCCTTGAACGAACAGAGACCTGTCTGCCTCTGAGTCCTGGAACTAAAGGCATATGCCACCCCTGCCTGGCCTCTAGTGCCTTAGCCCTACACTCTGACCTTCAGGCAAACTTTATTTGTGAAAACAAACAAAATATCACGATGTTCTGTGTGGCCAATATTTCACATCATTGATATTCTCCTCGTGGTCCCTACATTCGTTAACATTCTTCTGCTTGCAAGCGATAGAAAGGATCTCTTGCTAAGTTAAGTAAAAGATGCAATTTGTCTGTCGAAGGGCTGCAGAGGCAGCCTGCAGGAACACGGACAGGGGAGCAGCCAGCGGAGCCTTGGTGGCAGGAGAGGCCTGGGCAGCGACAATGAAGCTGGTCAACTCCAGGTGATGCCTACCTACCTCAAGTCACAATTCCAAACAGGACACTGTGTGTGGGGGGGGAGACACTGTGTGTGTGTGGGGGGGGGGGGTCTGGTTGCTTACATAAATCAAGCGTCCAAAGTCACGGAGTAGGACATGACCACAGAGAATCTTTCCTTTGTTTCACTGGGGCACTTCCCTGTCACCAAGGCAGAAATGGCCTGTAACCAAGGGCGACAGGAGACATCTAGAGACGAAACCTCCCTCTGTGTTTATTGCTTTAAATATTTAAATATTGCTTTAAATCTGTGTTAAGCATTTCCTTTTGCATTGTATCATGATACTTTCCCACAGCGGTTGCTGATGGCTTCTCCTCATCCCCCAAAAGACACATTCTTAAGTCCAAGTATTTGTATGGCTTCCAAAACATCGCGAGACTCTTGTCTTGAGTTGGGGGAGAGAATACAAAGCTAAGGGTTATGTTAGGGGGTGTGAGATGTCCCTGAAGGCTCAGTTGGTGGATGGACAGTCCTCAACACAAGCTTCAGAGGGAAAGCGTTGGTGAAGGGAGCGAGTGATGAGGGCCCTGGACTCACCAAGGAACTAATCTATGAACCGACCCTCATTGAGATGTTATTAGGAGCTGGCAGGGTCTGGGATGCATTGCTTCGATGGAGAAAAGAAATCACTTGATGTGATTTTAAAGGGTGCATCTTGTCCTGGCCACTTCTCCCAGCTCTCTGCTTCCTGGTTTCCCTGGGGTGATGGGCTTCCTTTGGAGATGCCTTTACACAGGGGTGTTCCCACCTCTCTGTAGCCTGAAGACAACAGAGCAAACCATACTCTGACACACTCAGAACGGCCGGCCAAAGGGTCTCTTCCTGTCCTAAGATGTTTTCTTAGCACTGAAGAGCCCCGACTGTACCACTCCGTGGGCTAAAATCTGCTTACGCATGTGATGGCAAAGTTCTGAAAAGGAAAGCTCCTATAGCGGAGAGAGATAGATCCATTTCAGAGACGATATAATTTAGGAGGGAAGAGAAAAGGGTGCTTGGAAAATGCCAGCCGGTTAGTTTATGGCCTCTATCGGCCCCCGCCGAGATGGAGAAGGGAGGCGTCAGAAAAGTCAAAGAGCAGACTCACTATCTGAGAAAGATTTACAGCTCCGCGGGACCGGGATGAGCCGGGAGGGGAAGCAGAACAAAACGTTCCCCTCGGCCTCACACTAATGAAAAGGGGCTGGGAGAGCAAATTGCCCACCTCCTTCCTGCCATGGAAAAGCGGCCGTCCATCATGTCCGAGTCTCATCGGGCGAAGGTGGCCTTTGAGGACCCAGATTGTCCGGGGTTCCTTCTTTACAAATTGAGAGCCACCACCAAATTCTTCCCCCCCAGTCAATACTGGAGATAGCATTGACCACCTGTCTCCTAAAGGATTTATTCAGGTTTCCCTTCGTGTCGAAGAGGATGCCAAGATATTCTGAAGCTGAACTTGGATGATGGCGAGCACCGGTTGGATAAGAATGGCCCCCATAGGCCCATGTATTTGATGCTTAGTAATCAGGGAGTGGACCCATTTGAGAAAGATTAGAAGTATTAGGAGGTGTGGCTTTGCTGTATGAAGTGTGTCACTCGGGGTGGGCTTTGAGGCTTCAGAAGCCCACACTAGACCCAGGGTTGCTCTCAGCCTAAAGATCTGCAGGCAGCTCTGAGATACTGCCCCAGCACCATGCATGCCACCACGCTCCTTGCCACGGTAATAACGGACTAACCTCTGATGTGGTAAGCCAGGCCCCAGTTAAATGCTTTCTTTTATAAGAGTTACCGTGGTTGTTGGGTCTCTTCACAGCGACCAAGCAGTGACTAAGACACCCAGGAAGGAAATGTTTGGCCAAGAGACTGAGAATTGAGCACAGCACAGCTGCCTCGCACATCTGGATTCAAGGCCATCAACTGAACTAATCGGAGGAGGTCATACACACGTGACTAGACTCTAGAGCAGAATAGAACAAAAGTTAAAAAGCAAAGGTCTTTCTAAAGCCATAAAACCTAACCTCACTTTCTTTATTAGTGCCCGATGAAAATCTGTTTCATCTTGCTTCTAGCAAACCAAGTATCTGTCCTCTGATATGAGGTCCTTCTCTCTTTCTACCAATGACCTTGGGGGCAAGTTCTTGGGGTGAGCAGTCTTGCTCCTGCCCCAGCTGCTCAGCTTCCATCTCTGAAAGCGATTACGTCCTGTCTCCATCAGGTGTTCTAAATGCTAGCAGACACACTGCCTTTCAAAGCAAGTGTTTGCCAGTACCTTCTTTACTATTTTCAGGTTAAAGTCATACAGATGGTACGCCTTGCCTTCATATGGAATGGGTTTTCTAAGCAACGTGATTCCAGAACTTTTGTTTAAAGAAGAAACAAAATGAAGGAAATTTATAACAAAATAATAACACATTCTAGGATTCCAACATTTGAAGACAGAACAGACTCAGAAGTCTGAATGGATAAGGTAGAACTATCACGATTTCTTCAGCTGTGTACCCACTGACAGAGGCATAGGACTGGCAAGCCCAGCACCCCACATGAGATTAGGAGTGTAGCCTGGTTGGAGGAAGTGTGTCACTGGGAGTGGACTCTGAATACACCAGGTCCAGTGTTGGTCTCTTGGCCTGAGGATTAGGATGTAGCTCTAAGCTACAACTCTGGTACCACGCCTTCTGCCATGCTCCTGCCAAAATTACGGTTGAGCAAATCATTGAAGCTGTGAGCAGATCCCAGCTAAATTCTTTCTCTTTGAAGAGTTGCTGTGGTCATGGTGTCTCTTCACAGCCGTACAACAGTGACTAAGACACACGGCTAACAAATTTCGCTTAACTTCCAACAATGTGAAAATAATCTTCTCTCTATTTATATTTCTCTCGTGGGAAAACTCTGCATATATTTAAACTACACTTAACATTGTTTATGTTCCTATAGACATGGAGTTGGGCTTCCAGCCTAGATCATGGCAAACAGCTTTATCGCTGAAATAGATGTCTTTGAGGACAAAATCCACACGATCATCTCGATACAGGCAGGAAAAGTCTTTAACAAAATCTAGCATGCCTTCATGGCAAAAGTCACAGAGACTTTGGCTAGAGGGACTGTTCCTCAACATGACAAAGGCCTTATATGAGAAGTGCATAGGCAACATCTTCCTAAACGGGGAAAATCTTGAAGCAACCTCGCTGCAGTCAGGAAGGAAACAGTTGCCCACTGACTCCACACCTTTTCAGTGTTGTGTTTGAAGTCCTAGCTGGAGCAATCAGGCAAAGGGAGGAAGTTTAAATGGTAGAGATAGGAAAAGAAGTCAGCCTATCCCTATTTGCAGATGACAGCAGAGTACACATTAGAGATTCCTAAAATTCTAACGGATAACTTTTAGAAATGATAAACAAGTCCAGCAGAGTGCTGGGATACAGACTCAATTTGCACAAATCAACAGATTTCCTATAGACCAACAGCAGAGAACACCGATGATGATCGCCTCAAAACCAAAAAAAATCGAGCAATGTACCTAACCAAGGAAGTTAAAGACCTCTATGATAAAAGCATCAAACTTCTCAAGAAAGAGAGAGAAAGACACCAGAAGGTGGAATGATACCCCATGCCCTTTGATAGCATCACTATTGTGGAAGTGATCATTTTACCCAAAGCTGTTTACAGATTTGAGGCCATCCTAACCCAAATCCCTATCTTATTCTTGACAGTAGAACAAAGAAAACTAGCTTAAAATGGGTAAGGGGCCATAAAAGATCCAGCCTAGCCAAAACAGTCCTAAGCAGGAGGAATAATGGTGGGGGGGAGCTAGCTCTTCAGATCTTAAGATGCATTGCGAGGCCAGAGCAGGAAAATAATATGGTGTTGGCACTGAAACAGATGTGTAGATCAACGGCATAAACTCACAGACCCAAACATGAGTATGTACAACTTAAGCTATATAATATTTGACAAAATTGCCAAAACTGTATGACAGGGAAAAGAAAGCATTTCCAGCAAATGGCGCTGGGGAAACTGGATGCCCACACACTGAAGAATGAAATTAGACCTGAGTCTATTGCCTTGCACAAAATTAATTCCAAATGTAACCGAGGCCTAAATACGAAACCTGAAGCCACTAGGAGAAAGCAGGGGTGGTATGCTCCGGTATTCTCCAGGACATAGGTGTAGGAAACAATTTCCCAAACAGGACTCCACTCTGGGCGGTGCCCTCCAGGGTGCAGGAGCAGGAAACGGTTTCCCGAGCGGGACTCGACTTCCCCAAGAGCTAAGATGTACAAGTGACAAGCGGACCTTCATAAACCAAAAGGCTTCTGCAGAGATAAAGAAGCAATTAGCCTGGTGTAGAAGAAGCCCTCAGAATGGGAGAAAATGTTGTCAGAAAATTAATAGTCAGAATAAATAAATAATCCCCCAAAAAAGAGTTAAAATAAACAACTGAATAACCCATTTAAAAAATGAGCCTGGGGGGGGGGGCTGGAGAGATGGCTCAGTGGTTAAGAGCATTGCCTGCTCTTCCAAAGGTCCTGAGTTCTATTTCCAGCAACCACATGGTGGCTCACAACCATCTGTAATGAGGTCTGGTGTCCTCTTCTGGCCTGCAGGCATATACATAGACAGAATATTGTATACATAATAAATAAATAAATATTTTTAAAAAATGAGCCTGGGACCTGAACAGAGAGTTCTCAAAGAAAAAAATAACTACGAAATTTCTCAAAAAAAAATGTATTTTATCTTTCTCTAGTCAAAATGATTAAACAACCTATAATTTTGGGATTACAAAATTGTGTAGCTACTCTGGAAATTGGTGTTGGGAGTTCTCAAAAATCTAAAAGTAAATCTACCATATGACCCAGCTAGTCTACTCTTTGGCATACGACCAGAGAACTCAACGTCTCATGCTACCAATACTGGCTCAGCTGTGTTTATTGCTGGTCTGTTCACTATAGTTAGGAAATAGAAATGACCAAAATGTCCCTCAACTAACAGGTGGGTGATGGACATCTGGTCCATGTACACTGTGGAACGCTATCCCAATGTAAACGATAAAGGAATCGTGAACATTTCAGGAAACCGGATGGAGCTAAAGAAGATCATACTGTATGAGGTAACCCAGACCCAGAAAGAGATGCTGTATGGTCTCTCACTGCAGGTTCCTAGCTCCAGATCTCCTGATGTGTGCATATATCCTGCTGCAGATGTGAGCATACATCCTGCAGTAGCTACAGAAACCAGGGATGTAAATAGAGATCATGGGGCGGGGGGCACAGGAGCAATAGAGAGAGGAATACCAAGGTGCAAGTGACCTGACCAAGGAAACGGGCAAGACAGGGGTCTCTAGAATGGAGGGAGTGAGAAAAATATTGACGAAGGAGAGAGGAGAGTAGAATAACAGTAAGAATGTTTGAAAAAGTCAAAGGGAATTATATTATTAACTATCTACTTAAAAATACCTGTAAGTCATGTAATTCTGTATATAAATACTCATATAGTTTAAACTAATTCACATAATTCTGTACATAAAATATACATATAGTTTAAACTGTAATTCACGTAATTCTGTATATAAATATACATAGAGTTTAAGCTATAATTTATGTAATTCTGTATATAAATATACATAAAGTTTAAACGAAAATTTCCCATATGGATTGACAATGTTCCCGCCAAGAGTCAAAGACCACCTCACAAAACTCTGACATCAGGTATGAGAAACCCTCTTTTGAGTTGTTGGTCAAAGTTGTCCACAAGACTCCCAAAATTTTACAGACTATCATTGCTGCCCTTGGTAGAACAATAACACACTGGTACCTCAATTAGACAAGAAAACCCTGCACATTGCATCTGACCTCACAGTAAGATGTGTTTCTGAAGAAGAAGAGATGGGCTTTGAGCAGTGAGAGTCGGATTTTTCAATAATGAAGCTGTTTGGGGGGCAACCACACTCTCATAAGTGACTCTTCATTCATGCTTCTGTACACAAACTTAATAGATTCGTTGGCTCATCCAAATGGACGTGGATAGAATCAGGATGTGAATAGAATCGGGACCTCAATGGGATAAACAGATGCTTATTCACATATCCCCAACAAAACATTACTAGCAATACAGGATTCATAGTAGATTGGTACTATGCTGCTGTTGTCTTTTTTAATGTGCCTAGGTGTTTGCCCCTAGGGGACAAGGTGACAAACGAAAACCTACGTTCTCTTACTTCTCAGTGTGGGAAAATATTAAGAAAGATAATATATCGTAGCCTTTGTCTTGAGCAGTACTGGTGCGGGAGAATTGTATTCTGTCAATCATATTTTAATAAAACGCTGATTGGCCAGGCAGGCAGTATAGGCGGGAAAACCAGACAGGAAGTAGAGGTGATGCAATGAGAACAGGAGAATTCTGGGAAACAGAAGTTCCTCTACCATTCCTGCGCAGACCACCGAAGAGGCAACATGTAAGCTGTCACACTGAGAAAGGTACTGAGCCCATGTGGCTAACATAGATAAGGATAATGGGGTAACATAAGTTATAAGAGCTAATAAGTAGCCTGACCTAATGGGCCAATCAGCTTTATAACTTATAGAGATCTCTGTGTGGTTGATTTTCTCTGGGACTTGCCAGCTGTGGGGTACAGGGCGGAACAGATACCCCAACAAGCCGGCCCGTCATGCTACACAGTACCTGCACACTAGCCTGGAAAGTCACTGCCAGCTTAGGACTTCTCAGAATTCTTCAATTCCCTCATAACGTGGTGGTTCGCGGCTCACCTCTTCTCTTCTATCGTATACCATGAGAAGCTCCCGTGTTGGACACCTGTTCCCCCAGGTCCATGCTCTATCATGTGCCTCACAAATGCCAGCCTTCTTTTGTCACTGGTCACACTGGAGAGGACACAGCGGTGAGACGTACTCTGAACACCAGCCCTGAGAGTGAATCAACGCGATTTTGGCAGAGGCGTCTGAGGTCCTGGACACTGGCGTGTGGTTCCAAAAGAGAGGCAGGGAAGCCAGTGACTGTGTGCCCTTGCTGCCAACTCCTCCCCTCTGACAGGATCCCAAAGGCTATAGCCCTCAGATCCTCTGCTCTCCGTCCAGCTTTGAAAGCAAGCCATGACCACAAAGAGAGTGGTGACAACTACGGGTGACGTTACGAGATATTTTTAAATGAACACAGCGTATGTGCCATCCAGTCGCACAGCCATTCCACAAGTAAAACCAGACATAGCCGTAGCCCTAGAACAGACATTGCCATGAATCTGGTATTTATCTCCAGTAACTCTCCCTGCTACAGGGCGAAGCTCACGTAACCTGTTTGCCTCAGTTAACTTACTGGGGTTGAAACCCTTGCCTGGCTCCCACATCTTTGACTGGGACAGGCACACAGATGCATTCACATGCTTCCCAGTTCTTTCCCTAGGAAACCTCCATTGATAAACATTCTCTGCAGCATAATGTCACTCTGACCCAATGGGTGTCTTACACGGCTGTTCCCCAGCCCCTGGGAAGGTCAGGATGCGCTCTGGAGTTCCTCCACTACTTCCAGTCCTGGTCACTGGACAGCAATTAGGCCCGCTGCGTTGAGACAGACAAGGGGCAAGCAGAGCAATGGGAAAACAGGCTCTGGTATAAGCAGGCCCTGTGCTGGGGCCTCTGCCCTTCCCATCTCCAGCCTGGATGTTTACCGGGCTCAGCTATTGTGATCAGGAGCCCCTGAATTCCCTCCCTCTCGCCTGGCATCTGCTAATCCTCGCCTTCTGATCATAACTCCTGGCTTACCCTCCTTCTCCCCGCTTCTGGCAGAAGTTATTCTCTGACTTCATTTAGTCTGTACTCTAGGATGTGCGCAGACACACACACACAGCAAACAAGCCCCTGTTCCCCAGTCGCTGACATATGGAGCCTTCTGGGTGGAAGCCCAAACAGAAGTTCCCACATCCCAAGTCTAAATGTTTTAAAGGTATACATTTGGCCAAGGCAATGTTAAATAAAACGCACCCTATTCTTTCCCTTTGACAAACACACCTTCATCGTGTCCTTGAGGCCCAAGTGAAGGTTGTAATGTATTGGATTCCTCTGGGTTTTTATGTCAGATCGTGTAAGCAGCAGCAGCAGCACCAGTCTTGGAGGAGGGGACTTACAAGGAGAGGCAACAGCCAGTATAGACAGATCACCCCTTGAGCCCAAATTCTGGTTGGGAGGCAAGCTGGCGACCATGTGGTACCTCTAGAGGTTGTGGGCATCTGGATGGAGACATTCTCTGGCCTCTGGACTTCTTGCCTGGGAGGTGGGGGGTGGGGTGCCTAAAGAGGGTGCCGATGGTGTTCTCTAACACTCAAGGATGAGTCCAGTGTTCTAGGGGAGAGGGCAAGTGGGCTGAGCTTCAGACATGTAGAGGGCAAGAATCTAGAGAAACGAGGGAGCGAACTGCAGGCCCTTGAAAGTAGGAATGTAGTTTGATCAAAGAGCCGTCCATACACAGTAGAAATCTGAGCCTCGCTGAGCACAAGGCGTGGGATTAAATGAGATTTCCCACACCCACTGATGGACGGAAGGAAGTTATTAAAGACAGCGGGGCCTCGCAGTGCCCCGAAATCACTGTCTCTAACAGTGGAAAGGCTGCTGCTTTGTCTGTTGGTAAGGCTGTTTGGTGAACAGCTGGCTTGCTAACGGTCACTGGGGACACTTGAAGGGACCTAGACAAAGTTACACATAAAATAGATTAGTGGGTGCCGCAAATGGCCGATAGCTCATATAACACCCACTGGGTGACACTATGTTCAGAAATTTCAACTTTAGCCTGATGCCACAATCTTTAACAACCTAGTCTCCTTCTGTCTGAATGATATCTTCTACGTATTTTGAATAACGGTTCCCACCTCATGGCTCAATACAGTTGCCCAGGTTCCAAACATCACACCCGCATTCTAGTCAGCAGGAACAATTAAGAACGTTTTCTTGGCTGGTCTACTTCCTTCTCATCACCCCGAACTCAGACACATGACAGCCTCTAACTAGAAGAGGTACGAGATACACAGTCCATTCCAATTAACCGGCACTCCCCTTAAGAATTAAAGATTTCTCCATTGATGGTAAAGAAATAGTGGTAATTTGAAGGACTAGTCTTTGCCTGTGCCGGAGGTTGGAAGAAAAAAGATGGCAGAGTTGCCTCTACAAAAAGCTCTCTTGCCCCTGAAATATACTGCCCTTGGCAATGCCCGCTGATGTTTCGGAGGAGGGTGTGACTGAAGCCTTCCTCACATCCGGCCCCTTTCCTTCCCAGGTAAAGCCCGCAGCAGCAGGCCGCTGTAGATACGGGGTGAGAGCCGCGTCTTCATTTGTCCTTGCACGCTTCTCAAGAGCTATTTCTCTCTCTTTAAACAAGCCGTCGCTGCAGCCATTATTATGCCCGGAAAGGGCTGTGAAGTTTCCACGGATCAGCAGTTTTGGTCGTTCACTGCCTTGATCAGATGTAGAGCAAATCATAAACTATTCAACACGTAAACACCGGCCGATGTGCTCGGCATGACTAAGTCGTGGGAAGTGCAGCGGCTCCCGGGAGGGTCTGTAACCCAGCCCAGCTGGCTGGAAGGGTGGCAGTGCCTTCTGCCAATGTCACAGGACAAAGCTAGGGAGGTAGAAGGGACAGAAATGGGAGGGGGCAGAAATAATGAGCGAGGTGTCTATTGTTTATAGGCCAGTCATAGTAAAGTCAGGTTCTCTAGAGAAACGGAACTTATTGAATAGTGTGTGTGTGTGTGTGTGTGTGTGTGTGTGTGTGTGTGTGTGTGTGTGTGTGTGCGTCTTTTCTCAACAACAGTCTGGCTCTGATCAACTTCTTCCTGACCCAATAGAGAGACCTGCGGAGGCAGGATTTAGGGCCTCCCCTCACCAAAAAGACCAGTTTGTTTTGGTAAATGCCATCTTAGCCCAGATGGCCTGAGTTTGGCGAGTCCAGAATGTCAGCCGGTGCACAGCGCAGAGAAACACCCCGGACCCTGACAAGCTCCCTGGGATTCTCCAGTAACATCTAAATGGCTAAGTAGAAAACAATGTCTCTCATCTTGAGTCAGAGGACGGAGAGCTCAAGAGAGAGACCCGGAGTGTCCTTCTTCCCAGTCACCGTTCCTGGCAGCTCAAAACCCTCACTCCTCAGTGGGCTCTCAGCGGGTAACACCGACGTGAACCAGAGCATCCTGGTTGCACTGGCTTCCGTCAACTCCGTGCATCATAAATAAAGGCCTCTGGTGCTCCCCATCCCTTGCTCCCTCAGTGAGACTATCCCAGCAAGGCCTGCCTCTGCCTGGGTTTTTCCACTCTGCTCGGTGGAAGGTGGTCCTGGAGGCTGGTCTCTGCCTGAGGTGCAGTCCAGAGCTTCCTCCTTGGCCCCTGCCTTCTCCTTCAGTGGACAGACAGACTCTATCCTCTTGCATTTAGTAAACAGACAGAAAATACAACCTTCCCCTGACCTGACAGCCTCCAGCCCCAGTTTCTACCACATTTCTCAAAACATCTTAGAAAGCACATTGTTCACTCTGTCTCTATACCCTTGTTCCCGTTCGGTCACTACATACTCCCCCTCACCGTGGTTTCTGTTCTTTGTGGCTGTATTTGTCATCCCTATGGCCCCCACACTGACAGCCCAGGGAATGTTTTCTGTTTTCACTTTGTTGACTTCCTACTGGCTTTCAGTGAAATGGGCCATCTTGTCGTTCCTTGGACCTTTTCCTCTCTGTCTTCATGAGAGCATCGTCTCTGGTCTTCCCTCAGCGGTCAGGCTCACTTGATATCCAATCTTCTTCTGGCCAAGCACAAGATAGTAAAGTTGCTCACTGTTCAGCCCAGAGGTTGAATTTTCTTCCTTTACCTGCTTTACACATTGTTTAGCATCTCTGTTACCTGAGGGTTTTGCAAAACCCTCAACCAGGAAGTGAAGCTTTACTTAGACTTAGCAAAACTCATAGATAGTCTCAACTTATGATCATGTTGTTCCTCCTTGGGGAGGCAAAGAAAGCATCATGGCATCGGAAAGGCACAGGGGAACAAATTGCTTGTTCACAGCGGTCAGGAAGCAGGAAAAGAACGGGAAAGAATAACTCCAAAGCTATGCCACCAGCGACCCACGTCCTTCCTTAGGATCCATCTCCTAAGGTTCCAGTTATCCGTGAACCTAAGAGCAATTCGATCAATAGATGAAGTTAGTGCCTTTATGATCTATTGGTCTCACCAGCATGGAGCTGTGCCTTCAACAGAGGATCCTTTTCAGAGGACATTTTATAGTCAATCATAATATACTACGAGGGTCTGGATATGATAGGTCCATTCCCGTGAATATAGATAATTATTAAGCGACATTTCTGTGCCGTTTCTATTTCTTAATTCCTAAATATTCTTCGGGATCCACACCCAACTCACTGCTAAAAATCACCATCGGGTGTCTCACGGGTGTTTCGGAAATGACCCTCTGATTCCTCCCAAACCCTATTTTTCTTCATTCTTTCACAACCTAACTCACAGAACTGCCCAGTGAGTTGCTCAACCCCGTGGTCGCCGGTAAATTTAAGTCCAACCATGGCAGAGACTGTCTCTATTTATTGTTAGTGTGTCCCAAACGACCGCAACAGTGACTCACCCACAGAAGACACTTAGTTGCTGACTGAATCAGGCTTTTGATTTGTCTCATGCCCCAGCCAATTAACAGAAAGAAAGGAAGGGAGGAAGGAAGGAAGGAAGAAGTCTGATTTACTATTAGTAGCAACTACACCTGCAGTGCCCATTGCCCTTTATCTCTATGGCTGTTTTCTGGTCACTTCTCACTTGAATATGGCATTAGCCTTTCTTACAATCTTGTTGCTTCCGCTCTTGCTCCTTACCACCCTCTTCCTCACAGCACAAAATGGTGTGTCATTCCTCTGTCTAAAGTCCTTCAGTCTTCTCGTTGGTCTTAAAGTGACATCCAAGGGGTTGTGGGAGGAAAACCAGCAGCCTTACACAGCTGCCACCCCTAAGAAGCACCATTACCAGCGCTACAAGACACGCACAATGGTGGAATACGGGGCCCCCACATGCTGGTGTCAGCCAACAGATGTTTAATTAGACCGAAGGCCCAGTCAACAGGTGGGAAATCATGCCTGATACTGGAAACCTAAGCAGCTTCTCCGAGCCAGTGAGGACATAGGCGTTAGGAAAGAATGTATTGCCACCACTCGGCTGGACCAGCATCAGCTCCTTACTGCATCCTTAAACTCCAGAGAAGTGCAGTTGCCGCCCCTCATCGAAGAAGCCCCTCGCTGCAGACCATCCTACCAAAAAATCAATCAATCAATCAATCAATCAATCAATCTCTGGACACAAAGCAGAGATCAACAGACAGTGGGGAGCCAATCCTCAACGGCTACGTTGCTACATCGACATTACGGCTCTTCCATCTACGGTTCAGGGAGCGTCTCAGAAGTGTGGGTGCAACGACCGCGAGAGCCAGACTACCAGGAAGTCTGCCGGGAAGCAGCCCCTTCTAGAAAGATCTGCAGGAAGAAGACAGTAACAATGGCCATGTCAGCGGGCACGCTAATGCGGAAGGGGAACATTTCACAGGGTCCTCGCTCTGAGACAAACTACAGGCAACCAACAACGGTTGGGTGGAGCTGGGAGTCCCCACGTTGGTTATCCAATGAGGAACAGTCAGTCTTGAAACCATATACATACCACCCTCGAAAATGGCTTCAGGCAGGTTGTGTTTACATATGTGAGTATTTCACATGTACACATATGTATGTATGTGTGCACAACTTTAATCAAAGAAGAAGAGGCTGTCAACTTGAGAGTGAGGAGAATGTGGGAGGGGCTTAAAGGTAAGAAAGTGGGTGGAGCTGGAAAGAAGAAAGGGGGGGTGATGTAATTCTATTTCAATTAAAAACATTTTTTTCTTTTTAAAAAGGGTTTTAATGATTTTTTTTTTACTGGTTTTTATGTACATTGGTGTTTTGCCAATGTTCATGTGAGGGTGTCAGATCCCCTGGAACTCACCAGCCAATTGTGAGCTGCCATGTGCATGCTGGGAAGACCAACCACTGCTCTTAATCTCTGAGCCTTCTCTCCAGCCCAACTGAGAATGCATTTTTTTAAAGGGATATCTAAATTCTCATCCTGACCCCAAAAAACCTTGTATGCCATTGTCCAGCTCAAAATCTCCACTCACGACCCTTTCCAACTGTTCAATGACGTTTTAGACATAGGGTTTCCATGAATTTCTGGGACTTTCCAGTCTCTTTCTCCCTCGGGACCTTTGTGGCTGCAGCATCTCCCCGGAATGTTCTTCCCTATGCTCGCAGTGTGGAGAATTCTTCCCAAGCTTTTAGATTTCAACAAAGTCTCATGATCTAGTGATGTCCCTGCCTGCCTGAAACATCTCACTGCAGTGTTAAGAGGACCCTGTTACCAACATAGGACAGAAACTTTTTTTTCCCTTAAGGGATTAAATGTTTATCATCTCTTACCCCTTTTTCCTCCTGCTGCCCCCACATTGATGCCAACTACGTTAAGTTAGGGTCCTTGTTTATCTTACTCACCCACTGATCCTGACACAAAGCACTTCTATTGATTTATTTTATTATTGTTTTATTGATTTATTGTTCTTCCTTTATTCAATGAATGATTGGGATGGGCTCCAGCTGGATAGGGACCTGTGTGCTCCTGAGATGTCCGCTTCTATCTGACAGGCATGAACGCTAACAACCCAGATATTCCAGCCGCCTGTTCTTTGAGCTTTTTGTATAGTGGAACAAAAATCCAGTGACCTCCTTGGGAGGTTTGTGAATCCTTGGCATCTGAAGTTCTCAGAAGTGCTTCTGGTTTTAATTGGCTTTCTTTGTCCGCGTTGACTCATGCTTTCTCTTCCAATGCAGGGAGATGAGTATTTCCCGCCTTACTGGCAGCAGACAACATTGGCCAGGCATTTGAGGATAAAGCCGGGTCTTCTTAAAGAGTTGGAGCCTGGTCAGGAATGGAGAGGAGGCAGCCAGAGGACAGGATGTTCACGCCGCGGCACCAGGAAGCCACCACGCTTTCTCAGTTGCAAGCGTTTCTGTCCTTACAAGCCCTTCCGTCCTCACCACCACCCCGCCACTCCTGGGTTTTCACGGCTGACGACTCCCAGCTCCTCTTCTTTCTGTTAGCGCTTCTTCTCTTTCATGGAGACGTCTCCTTGTCTCTTTCTGTTCTTTCAGACCGGGGATGTGATAGGAGAAGAAAAGAAGCATTGATCTTTCAAATAAATAAATAAATCTCAGAGCCTTAGCAACAGGATTTGAGCTGATGTGGGTTTAAAAAAAAACGTATCCTCCAGTTCTACCTCCATGCCCTGTGAACTGACCAATGGAAGTATATTATTGTCCTTACGCCAATGGAGTTGGCAGGTATCCAAAGAACTCTGCAGATGGGGCAGACTCTGGGGGATTCCGCTACCCGTCTAAGCAAAGATTCTTCTCGCCACCTTCTTTAACCACGCCCCTTAATGCCAAATACAACTTGGCTCAGGTGTGGCCAGGTCGGAAGCCTGGTAGAGGCAGCTAGCTGGACGAAAGGCTTAAGGTCAATGCCTTATGCTCCAGGTAAGGTCGGAGTCAAAGAGGAGGTCTATGTTCCTTGGAACGCAGAGCCTGTGACACCAACGGGAGGTTCTGATTGGGCTGATGAGAATGAGTGTGAGCACACGGAATCCTCCAACATCTCGGGCTCCATAAAGACTGTAATAAAAGAGTCACATCTCCTCTGGTGACAGAGATTGAAACCATTTTCTCTAGGTGAAAGTGTAAAAAGGTCATGCTTGGATTAGCCCGGCGGAGGAGGGGGAAAGAGTCTAAATACAGAGTTGATTTTTTTTTTTTTTTTTGGAGAGCGGTCTGGTCCACTGTCAGCTAACTTGAGTTCAGGGGTTGTAATGAGACCTGTACTCAGAACGGTCTTTGTTCAATTTCCCCGTGGAGGACTAAGTAAGCTAAGAGTCATGTACTCTAGAGGGGTTAGAGCCGGAGTTTCTCTCCATCTGCAGTAGGATGGACACTCAGCGACGGCAGGGTCCTGTGGCTTTTCCTTCTCTCCACAGCTGAGCTGGCAGATGAGGCCCCCAGTCAACTCTCTCTCCCAAGAAGAGTCCTTTGGAGGCCAAGTCTGAAAAAGGCAGGAAACAGATGGGTTCTTTGTTTGGGAAGGAGGCTGGGCTTGCCCCACCCCTCTGCTGAGGAGAGCTGCAGACAGGCTCTCTGAGCGGTTTGGCCGCTAACTCCCCGATCTATTTTTCTTTCCGTCTTGCCTTGGAATGGCCTCCCTGGCTGAGACTGGTAGACCTCGCTTGGTCAGAGCCTGTGACTCGGTGAAGGATTCCTGCTTCTTCTCTTCTCTGTTTGTGCTGTGCCCCCAGAGACCCCGGACTGAGACTGCAGGGCTTCCGCGATGACATTTGGGCTCAATATGTGATCCCGAGGCCTTCAGTCCCTCCAGTGAAGAGTGATGCAGAACCAGAAATATGATCAGAGTATGATCCCTTCTTAGTCTTAACTCCCTCCGAATTCAATACGCCGGCTTCCCTGAGTCATGCCAGCTCCTCCCACTGCCCAGTTGTCACAAGGGCCAAGCCACCTTAGTCTTCCTGTTCTCCTAGTTTTCTGCGCTAGCCGGAAGGGTCTTCAAGGGTTCAGTAAATTACCTCACTGATTGGTTTAGCTTCTCTTCTCAGACAGGGGTGGCCCCTCAGATGTTTTGTGAGGTGGAGGTGGGGGCTGTTATGCGTAAGGCAGGAGGGGAAGGGAACTGATGGAGTTCACATTCGGGATGAAGACTCCAACTTGCTTCTACTAAAACCTGTTTTCGTGGCTTTAAAAACAACACATCGCCCTTCCTTTTCTCCGCCCGTGGATAGCGTCACAGCTTCCCTTCACTAGCTGAGGAATGGCTACAGCAGACCCTTCTAGAAACCAAGCTCCAGGCTTAGGGTCCTCCATGCACTTCAACGTTTTCATAATATGAAGGTATATAACTTTTCGTTGAGGGGTCTGCCGTGCCCAAAGTGGAAAATTTAGTAGCAGCTCTGGCTTCTACCCGCTAGATTCCAGGAACACCCAACCTCCAGTTGTGAACAATTAAATGTTGGCCCTGGGAGATGGCTCGGCAGTTAAGGGTATTTGCTGCGCTTACAGAGAACCGGAGTTTGATTCTCAGCACCCGTACTCTAGTTCCAGGGGAAATCTGGCACTCACTTCTGACATCTGTGGGTTCCTGCTTACATATGGCACAAATAAATGCACCCAGAGACATATACACAAAATTATTTTTAAAAAATGTTTTTTAAAGGAACGCCATCAAAGATGTCTTCAGAAATTGCCAAAGAGGTTCTGGAGGACAAAAGAACTCTGGTTCGGAACCATTGGTCTAATGGAACACTAGCATCTTCGGGTGGCTTTCATGATTGGACAGCCCTTGAGAACCAGTACCAAAAGGAGAAAGTTAGTTTGGTTACAGGGGGCATTCATTTGCTGTAAGGGCCATCATAGTGTCCCCAAAGGCCCAATATGTAATCCGTCTAGCTTCAACTTCAGAAATAGACAAAAGATCTACGAGATGAAGCCCGGAGATCTCGGAAGAGCTCCAAGAGAAGGAGGAGATAAATTAAATATGACCAGATAAAATAATTCGTGCAGCACTGACAGAATTTAAATGCCGGTGACTCCGGTCCACAGACGTGAATCAAAAAAGCGCCAAAGACTAGCCGAGCAGCGCCAGCTGACATGGTGCTCACCAAGAATGACCGGCTTGTAAAACCAGCCCTGCCAGGAATGTGGGGAAAGAGCTGCATCTCGCAGTGGTCCTAATTGATAAGCAAGGCTGGGTAAACAGGTGAGAAGCTGCTCAGCTGATGGTATCATTGGCCCATGGCGCTGGGCGTGAGCGCTTTATAAATCATCTTGACACCCATCCAAGCACCAGAAAACCCAAACTGAGGTTTCAGATCTCAGGCCTGGAAGGATGGGACAAGCGCTCAGATAAACAGAGACAGAAGCGCGATGCTCCTTTCCCATAAGAAGCAAACGCTGAAAGCGTCCTGCTAATGTGGACGCAGGGAAGGCGTCAGAACGGTTAAGCAAATCGGTCCAGGAGAACTTGGAATGGAAAAATGATTACAGTACAGAGCTCTCCCAAGGAAAACAGGAAGCGCGCTGGAAAGCCCAAAGCCTCTCTTGAGCAGACAATCCCATATGGAAGTGGAAACTTGAAAGGGGCATGCAGCGCCGCAAACACTCCATAGCCACACAGCCGCTGCCTGATGCGGAGCAGACTCTGTGAATGCGTCTTTGAAATTATCAGCGGCAGCAGCTGAACAGGACAGGCGCTGGGAAAGCTCCTGCTCTGTAAAAAAAAGAAGAGGCTTTCAGAAGAGAGCTGGGAGGCCACGGACTTCGTGATTTCAGCAGCAGGGGAACGTGTTTTGAAGCCCTAAACCACAGCTTGAACACAAGAATCTCCAAGGAAGCTGTGTTTAATTACAAAGGAATCGGCACCATTTTTTTTTTCAGACGGGGAAACCATCCCACAGTCTGTGAGGTTAAACTGCAAAGAAAAACGTTGACGGGTGGAACAGCCGAGGCAAATAATTTAAACACCCTTCTGGAAGGCATTTGACACCATTCTCCATAAAAGCCCTAATCGGCAAAAATATATTCTGGCATTTACAAGGCAAGCTATTTTAACTACAACAAGAGAAGGAATCCCGCACTAGTTCTGAGATAGGCTATGATGCTCCAGTCAATATTCAGGGCATGGAAGGAAGAACAGTGAGGCTCATTTGATATACAGTGCACAGCTCCGACAAAGGGCAGAAATACGGAGAGGGTGGAGCAGGGAGTAGCGGAGTGATAAAGGGGCCCGGCAGAGACATATTTTACATTAGCACGGATCTTGCAAAATCAGCAACCGTGCTTCACTTGGTCAGCAAAGAAGGCAGTTTATGAGAGAATTTCATTGAGACGTGAAGAGAGAAAAAAATATTCTAAGAGGATTACCAACCATAATGCAACAGGGCTTCGCTTTGAATGTAAGATCAGGGCCCGGAGATTCCATTCTGGTGAAGAACGACAGCAACAGAACACTAAGAAGATTTTCTGTTTGCTGAGGGAGGTTTGGGGGCCCCTGAGTTGGGAAAGGGGACCTTGGACAGTACTGAATGGGAAGTGGGCAGTGAGCGGTGGCCAGCTCTGTGCAAAGGATAAGTAAGCAGAGATCGTCTGTTTTAGAGCATCTTGGACACACATTCAAGAAGCATCGCTCCCCAGACTGCAGAGAGACACTGTGTTTGATCGCTGCTTGCGCGGGTGCACCCCAGAGGGGGAAATTCCTGTAACTGCTCTAAGAAGCAGGAAGTAGCTCATTCCACTGAATCTGGACCTCATAAATTAGGCTTCTTAATGCTCTCTGTGTCTTCTATTTCAAGTCCAAGTCACCCTCCAAGGCTCGGGATAAATGCCATGGATCTCCTCTGCAAAGTTTTTTCTAGTTTCCCCATGTGGTGTGAACTCTTCCAGAACATACTGCCTCTCACATTCATTTGGCGCTGTCAACTGTAATATGAGGGCCAGCTTGTTGGGGTTTCTGTCCCGCCCAGTACCCCACAGCCGGCAAACCCCAAAGAAAAATTACATACAGGACTCCATAAGATTATAAACTGATTGGCCCATTAGGTCAGGCTACTTATTAGCTCTTATAACTTATGTTACCCCATTATCCTTATCTACGTTAGCACATGGCTCAGTACCTTTTCCAGTGGGGCAGCTCACATCTTTCCTCTCTGGTGATCTGGGCAGAACTGGAGAGGGGGCTTCCCGCTTCCTAGAATACTCCCAGTCTCTTTGCTCCACCTCTACTTCCTGTCTGGCTTTCCCCCCTATCCTGCCTGCCTGGTCAATCAGCGTTTTATTAAAATATGATTGACAGAATACAGACAATTCTCCCACACCAGTCAACTGTCAGGAAGGGTCCCCAGCTAGATGGTAAACAATTTTAGGATGGGGCAGTGCCCCGTGTTTTTTCCTCTGGTCCCTCTCGTTGTACATTTCGGTAAGGGACTCAAGACTGAGTTGGGATTTAGCTCATGAAGTTCACGGAAGCATCTGATAATGAACTCATTTTATCTAATTTCCTAGGGCTTGACTTTTAGAGCAAGTCAGGCAATGGGCTATGCTGTAATAACATTGAATGTCTTTTATTGTGCATCTAATATTTATAAGTTATATTAAAAGCCACGAAAATAAAGAGAGAAGGCGTGGGCATGGTATCTCAAGGAATGAAACAGGAATAGATTAAAGAACTAGGGACTATTCTAATTAAGACTTGAAAATGCTTACAAGTTGGCTTAAAAATAAAAATAAAAATAAAACGATCATATAAAGGGTTACTGCCTGGCAACAGATGTTACACACACACACACACACACACACACACACACACACACACACACACATGTTTCTGTTTGTTTAATGTGCATGAGTGTTTTCCCTGTACATACGTATGTATGTACATTTGTATGTGTGCGTATGTTACTTGGGTTCTCGGTGCCTGAGTAAGTCAGAAGAAGGCACAGAACGCCCTGGAACTGGAGTTAAAGATGGCTGTGGGTTCCATGTGGGTGCCGGGCTCCAAACCCAAGTCCTCTGCAAAAGCAGCCAATGCTCTTCACCTCTGAGTAATCTCGCCAGCCCCAGGCACACGTATGTAAATGTTATTGCTTAAGTTTCTGAAGGGTACCTTAATTAGGTATTAAGGACCGATACCTAATGTCAGCTGTGATGTGTGGTAGAGAAGGAACTAAGTGACAGGCACAGCAAAAGGGACCTAATGGACATAGGGCAGCATATGAGAAGGAGGGGCTATCACTGATGGCTTCCAACTTGCCCTGACTTCTATTATTATATTTTCACATACTATATAAACCATATATAATATAAAAATGTAATTTTATATTTGTATGTATACCAGCCAGGATGCCAGTGAAAAGAGCTAAGCTTGTCCCATTACTTCACCTATGGGAATTTAGTATCAAGAACATTAACTAGGCAATAAAGATTTTTAAGAAGCAAAAGTGGGTCACTGAAGTATCAAGAAGAAACGACAGCAGGAAATAGAGATTGCCTCAGGTCAGCGGCAAGGGTTGGCAGTACTGAACGGAAGGGGCTTGGGAGAGAGTTCACATAGTTCTGGTTCACTTGGTCTTTGGGAAGACCCTGCACTCTGGTAGGAGGGGTCCGCAAGCACTGCCATCTGGAATACACTGCCTCTGCTGTGTAGAAACTGGAAGCAGTTTATCCTTCTTCTTCCTTCCCCACCATCTTCCGCGGTACGCAGCATCCGCTGCCACCCCAAGGGAGACAAACAACTGTGTTACCCTCTCAGGCCCAGGCACACGGACATGGTGTATTGGTGAGCCACCCAGTTAATCTGTGCTGCAAATACTACCAATATCGAAGATGACAGAGACAATTCAAGCCAGGTCTAGCAGCACATACCAATAATCTCAGCCACCAGGTCACCTGACGATGGAGAACCACAAGTTCAAGTCTTGTCTAGACTATGTGGTGAGTTTGAAGCTAGCTTGGGCAACTTAGTATGACTGCATAGCAAAATAAAAACCTAGGGGTTGGGGAAATAGCTCAGCAAAATGCTTTCTTCATAAACATAAAGCCCTGAGTTCAATGCCCAGAACTCTTTTTTTTTTTTTTCAAAATCTGGGTGTGGTGACATACATGCATCCTAACACTAGAGTGGATCCCGGGGGCTTGCTGGCCAGCCAGCCTAGTCTGCTTCAGGAGTTCCAAGCCAGTGAGAGACCTAGTCTCAAAAAAGTGAAAAGGGTGGATTGTGCCTGAGGAAAGGCATCCAAGGTTGTTCCCTAGCCTCTACATGTGTGTACATACACATACATGTGTCCCCTCTCCCCATATGGTATACATTTAAACTTTAAAAAGGGGCCAGGCCAGAGATTTGACTCAGTGGTCAAGCCTTGTCTAGCACGAATGAAGCTTTGGGTTCGAGCCCCATCACCACAGAAATAAGTAAGTAAATAAATAAATACGCTCCACAAAATAAAAGAGGAGAAACAGCTCATTGTTGACAGAGGTTTCTATCATGCCCAGTCCCATAGTCTTTCAGTTCCAAAGAAACACACAGAGGTTTACATGAATTGTAAACTGGTTGGCCTATTAGCTCCAGCTTCTTATTAAGTCTTATATCTTACATTAACCCCTAATTCTTGTCTGTGTTATGGTGTGGGAGAATTATCTGTATTCTGTCAATCATATTTTAATAAAACGCTGATTGGCCAGGCAGGCAGTATAGGCAGGAAAGCCAGACAGGAAGTAGGGGTGGAGCAAAGAGACTGGGAGTATTCTGGAAGCAGAAGCTCTCTCTCAGCCACTCCTGCACAGACCACCGAAGAGGCAACATGTAAGCTGTCACACTGAGAAAGGTACTGAGCCCATGTGGCTAAAATAGATAAGGATAATGGGGTAATATATGTTATAAGAGCTAATAAGTAGCCTGACCAAATGGGCCAATCAGTTTATAACCTTATGGAGTCCTGTGTGTAATTTCTCTTTGGGATTTTCCGGGAGGGACAGTAACCCCAACAAGCCGGCCCTCATGTTACATATGGCGCCCAGACGTGGATAACTGAATCCACAGAAAGCCTGAGAAAGCTTGGAAAAGAATAGAGTAAAGCATGGCTTCTTGGTGGCAGCAATTTCTCAGGTCTACTTTGCTTGCTAGAGGCAAGCAAGCGCTCTCATCTGAGAGAGGCTTCCTGACTCAGCTTTAGCTGCAAAACCTTGCAGCTCTTTAAAGAGGTCCTGCCACAAAACACTTAAATGTTGTTGATGACAAGCTGAACGCATTCTTTTCAGTTTTCAGCTGTAGCAGGAGAAAAGCTGTGCTGTTTTAAAATGCCGGTTTTCTGGGCTGTCCTGCCAGGGCAAACCTTGACTCTTTTAGGCAGGCAGTCCGACTGAGTGTGGTCTATGAGCAGAATGTTGCAGTTTGCTTGCTGGCAAGGACCTTGAAACGCCATAGAGTTGTGGCAGTGAACACAGCTCTGGCTGGTACCTCAGCCTTGAGGCTGAAAAGCTAAGGAATGAGCTGGATCTAGCCGTCAAAGCCACGGCTCTCCATATTGCTTAGTAAATTAATGGCTCATGTGGTCAGAAAAAGAAAAATATACAGTAAAGAGAGATTCAAAGAGGAAGAAAACCTCTAAATGGTTTACAGTGTGTATATGCAGGCTAAAAGTTAAAGTTCTTAAAGTTAAAAGGAAAGAAAGAGAGTAGTTGGGTGTGGTGGTACACACCTTTAATCCCAATGCCTGGGAGGCAGAGGCATATTGACCTCTGTGACTTCAAGGGGTAGAGGTAGATTGACCTCTGTGACCTCAAGGTGTGGTAGTACACGCCTTTAATCCCAATGCCTGGGAGGCAGAGACAGATCTCTGTGAGTTCAAGGTGTGGTAGCATACACCTTTAATCCCAGCACTGGGGAGGCAGAGACAGGAGGATCTCTGTGAGTTCAAAGACAGCCTGGTCTACAGTGTTATTCCAGGACAAAGATATACAAAGATCCTGTCTCAAAAAGTAAAAGTAAAAATAAAAGAAATAGAGGCTAAAATAAAGCCACATAAAGATGGAAAATGCACAGAGAATCTTGATACTGTATGCTATTATGCTCTCTTTGAATTGTTTGAATGCTGAGGAAGGAACAACAACTGCTAAAAGACTTTTGTTTATAAATGCTGCTGAACAAACCCAAGATAGGAATTTTGAAAATACCTTGGCTTCAAAACTGAAGTCAAAAGGTATGTTACTTTGGAGAAGAGATTTTGCTTTTGTTTCCACAGAAAATGAGAGACTCTGGATTTATTCAGAGTTAAGAATAATCACCTTTGACCAAGGGAGGCCACCTGAAAAATCTCCAACAGGAACAGATGGCCTGGATGTCTGAATTCTACATCCAGAACATATTCAAGACTGCTGCCTGAGATGATCAAGACTCACAGGATACTCCAGTCAGGACTTGATTATAACTCTAAATTTTCTTTAGGTCCCCATAAGATCATCAGCGCCCCCAACCAGCAGGAAGTAGCCTGAAATACTACGCCCACATTCCCAACAAATGGACTATGGGTATTTTCTTTTGTTTAAAAAAAAAAGAGGGAAATGGTGTGGGAGAATTATCTGTATTCTGTCAATCATATTTTAATAAAACGCTGATTGGCCAGGCAGGCAGTATAGGCAGGAAAGCCAGACAGGAAGTAGGGGTGGAGCAAAGAGACTGGGAGTATTCTGGAAGCAGAACCTCCCTAGCCACTCCTGCACAGACCACCGAAGAGGCAACATGTAAGCTGTCACACTGAGAAAGGTACTGAGCCCATGTGGCTAAAATAGATAAGGATAATGGGGTAATATATGTTATAAGAGCTAATAAGTAGCCTGACCAAATGGGCCAATCAGTTTATAACCCTATGGAGTCCTGTGTGTGATTTCTCTTTGGGATTTGCCGGCTGTTGGGGTACCGGGCGGGACGGAAACCCCAACAAGCCGGCCCTCATGTTACAGTGTTAGCCACGTGGCTTGGTACTTTTATCAGTGAGGTATCCTCATCTTACTTCCTCTGTGTCTGGGTGATGACTGCAGGCTGAGCCTTTCCTCTTCCCAGAATTCTCCTGTTCTCATTGTCCCGCCTATACTTCCTGCCTGGCTACTGGCCAATCAGCATTTTATTAAAATACAAGTGACAAATATTTATAGGGTATAAGACCATTGTCCCATCGTACTCACCCTTCTTTTTTTTTTTCAAAACAAGAACTCTAAGTAACCAACACTCTAAACAAAGAAAAACAACATTTTTTTGTTTCATTTTGTTTCATTTCATTTTTTGAAATGTGGACATAGTTTTCCAGGCTACTTTCTGCTGATTGGGGGTGCTGATAATCTTATGGGGACCTAAAGAAAATTTAGTATTATGGTCAAGTCCTGACTGGAATATTTTGTGAGGCTTCATCTTCTTAGTCAACAGTTTTGAGGTTGTTTTTTATGTTCTTGATCTCAGAGGAAACTCCAACAGGCATCCTCTGAAGTATTGGATCATCTGGGCCATCTGCTCCTATTGGAGATTTTTCTGGGGGGTCTTCCTTGATCAAACCTGATTTTTCTTAATCCAGAATGAATCCACAGCCTCCCATTTTCTGTGGAAACAAAAACAAACCTGTTCTCCAAAGTAACATATCTTTGGACCTAAATTTTGAAGTCAGAGCATTTTCAAAATATATAGGTTGGATTAATTCAGCAGCACTTATTGTAGTAAGGAGCTGCGGGCAGGCCTGCTTTTCATCCTGCCCAGCTCCCGCACAGCTAGCTTAGCCCCAGAAATAATAACACACAAGTTACATTCATTTAAGCACTGCCTGGCCCATTATCTCTAGAGAGTTAGTTACTGACTAACTCTCATATCTTGATATTAACCATTTTCTAATAATCTGTATAGCCCCACGAGGTGTGGCTTACCGGGAAAGATTCAGCATGTCTGACCTGGTGACTGGCTTCATGGCGTCTGCATCATAGCCCTCTTCCCAGCATTCTGTTCTGTTTACTCCGCCTACCTAATTTTCTGTCCTATCAAAGGGCCACGGCAGTCTCTTTATTGACCAATGAAAATAACGCAATAGACAGATAACCATCCTCCATCATTTCCCCTTTTTCTGTTTAAACAAAAAAGAAAGGCTTTCATTTTAACATGGTAAAATTACATATAACAAAACAGTTATCAAGCAAGAATTACAGTCACAATATTTATAACTATATCTTTATCATAATAATGGAAAACTATAACTATGACTATCCATTCTTTAACTCCATCAAAGACTCCAGAAGGATATATTACCTAAGTAAACAAGAAGTAAGCAACTTCCAAAACTCTAGAAATGACAGAGACATCTCACTGCCTGGACAGTCACCCAAAGTTCCTCTGTATCGTTGGGGCACCCATCTTCAGCCTTCAGGCCCATAATATCCAGAGACATTTCCATGAAGCAGGAAATTTCAAAGGCAATTCAGTCACTATCTGCTGTGTCCTACAGAATGTCTCGCAGACTCTTTCATGAATCAGGAACCCCGAAAGATCATCTCACCTTTAGGCAAGTTCAGCAGTCCTCTCTTTGCGGGTTCTCTGTGTCCAGTTTATATAACAGTCCAGGCAAGAGCAGTTTCTTGCCCAAATGGCTAACCAACTCCATAAGGAGCCTCTTCGATGCCCATCTTCCTCTTGAAGTAGATTGGTGCTGCCAGGAGCAGACGTGTCTCATTGTCATGAAAAGTCCTAAGTTATTAAAACATTAAATGCCATGTTCTGTAGTCTTTGAAAGGTATGAATGTCTATCTGAAATATATCTATGCATTTCTAGAAAATCAGACTAACATCACTACAAGCTAGTATTATCCATTAACAACCTATATTTTTAATTATACATTGCATTTTTAAATAAACTACACAATCACAATACCTCAATCATGATCAGAAACATATATACATATAACAAAATTGACCTTAAAATCCATAACAAAGCAAATTATTCATATCTATATCATATCCCCCTTTAAATGTAAAAGAACATTTATAAACAATATTTGGGAATATGGACGTAGTTATTTCTCTCCAAACTTCTTCCTGCTGTATAGGGGCGCAGTTAATCAGGTCTTTCATGGTATAACCTGTCTGCCAGGTTCATCTCAGTCGGCAGTTGAGTGAAATTTTTTGAGGGTGTTCACAGCAACCTTTCAGGAGGACGTGGTCTATCATACCATATTGGGATAGAAGCAATCCACAGGGTCTCATCCTCTGTGAAAACAAAAGAAGAACCTCCTTTCCAAAGTATCATATCCTTAGATCCAAGTTCAGAAGTCAAGGTATTTTCAACATATCCATCTTGGATTAGTTCAGCAGCATTTATAAACAAATATCTTTTAGCAGCTGTTGCTCCTTCCTCAGCATTCAGACAATTCAAAGAGAGCATAATAGCATACAGTAACAAGATTCTCTGTGTATTTTCCATCTTTGTGCGGCTTTATTTTAACCTCTATTTCTTTTATTTTTACTTTTACTTTTTGAGACAGGTTCTCTGTATATCTTTGTCCTGGAATAACTCTGTAGACCAGGCTGTCCTTGAACTCACAGAGATCCCTCTGTCTCTACCTCCCCAGTGCTGGGATTAAAGGTGTGTGCTACAACAAACACTTTGAACTCACAGAGATCTGTCTGTCTCTGCCTCCCAGGCATTGGGATTAAAGGTGCAAGCTACCATACCTTGAAGTCATAGAGGTCAATCTACCTCTACCCTTTGAAGTCACAGAGGTCAATATGCCTCTACCTCCCGGGCATTGGGATTAAAGGTGTGTACCACCACAACTTATAATCAAATGTCTTTTAGCAGCTGTTGCTCCCTCCTCAGCAGTCAAACAATTCAAAGACAACACAGTAACATACAGTATCCAGACTCTGTGTATTTTCCATCTTTTTGTGGCTTTATTTTAAACTCTATTGTTGGGGACTGCGGACCACCAGACCCTGAATTTCTTGTAAACAACTTGTTTTCCTCTGCTCTGAGGAGCCTGCAGCTGCTCTGAGCACAAGATCCTGATGGCAGGGGAGTGGGTTCTGGTGAGTCTGCAGCTGAAAGATCCCGAGAGCTGGGGCGTGGCCAGAGTCCTATATAAGCTGGCCCTGAGCACAATAAAGTGGGCATTCTTGTCACAAGGATGTTCCGTGGCGCCATCTGTCTGTCTGTCTCTGTCTGTATGTATATGTTTTTAAATTTTCAGCTTAGTTTCCATAGCGCATAGAGAGTAGAACGTGGAAGAGAACTGGTGTAGTTTTACAGGGGAGGCCCTCAGTGAGATGGCCCTCAGGAATGGTGAGGGTGGATTAAAGATGGGTATGTGTGTTATGTGTGTTTGAGCATTAGGTAGGAACTGGGAAAAAAAATGGAACCAACAGGTTCTTTGGTTTGTTTGTTTTATTTTTCTCATTTAGAAAAATATGCTGCTTCTTGTTTGGGGAAAGTAGCTCTCTGGCTATATCCACATCCAATTATAACTCTTTGTATTAAATTTGGAGAAAGAAAACACATTTTTTATTGCTCTGCTTTCTCTCATTTTTATTGTATTTTCTGTTTGACTGAAATGTTCAGTCTGGAAGAAGCCTTTAAAATGAGCTAATATTATCATGGTAGAAGTTCAGGGACTTGCCAGAGGACACCCACCTGGTGAGACCTGAGCAGCCATCTGACCTGGCATGAGCTTTACCTAACGTGACAATATCGGGACCACCACAACCACCACTGATCTTGTCTCAGAAATCCTGTTCTTTTCAACAAAAACCCCCGCAGTCAGTTTGAAGCAGGTAACTTTTGACAAGCCGGGGAGAGGAACTTGGATAGACTGCCAGCCCCTCAGCCATGTGACCTGACATCGTTGGCTCCCTGACACTCTTACTTTAGCGAGTCACAGGCCAGACATCAGCATGGGGACACAATTTGAAGTTGACCGTAGTGACGGATCTCTCGGGCCCAAACACCAGAGGATGGGGCATGTGGTGTGAGCAGGACTGACCCGAGCCACAGGGAGTGGAATCGTTTTATAAGGACAGTGTTTCAGGGGCTGGAGAGATGGCTCAGAGGTTAAGAGCATTGCCTGCTCTTCCAAAGGTCCTGAGTTCAATTCCCAGCAACCACATGGTGGCTCACAACCCTCTGTAAGGAGAACTGGTGCCCTCTTCTGGCCTGCAGGCGTACACACAGACAGAATAGTGTATACATAATATAAATAAATAAATAAATAAATAAATAAATAATAAATAAACAAAGAACAGTGTTTCATTTTATTAGAAATGTCCCTATGAATAGCTATGCAGCTGGACAAAGCGGTACCCTCTGCCCTTCCTGAGCAATGCCTACGTCAGCATGTTGTAGAGCCAGTCTGGCTTATGAAAATGTCCCCGCTGTGCTCTGCTGGGAAGGAGGAGGCGGCCTCTGCAGATGAGATGTCTGCCACTCATCAGCACAGCTGTGGATCCTTACAACAGCCTGACTAGGCGTGGCAGTGAGGGGAGAAAGGGAGGGCAGTCCCAGCACATAGTAGGAGATGGGTGAAGCTCTCTTTTTCAACCTTCCCTTCCTCGGATGAGCAGCAGGCTCATCGGGAATTCTCTATTCCCCTTGACAGCACAGCTACCATGGGTTGTGTCGAACGACCCCTAAATATAAGCTCAAATATAAATCAGTTTGGTCAGCATACACAGTCATCAGCTAACCAGATCCAACACCGATGGGCAGTAGAAGGTATTAGGGCTACTCAAATCTCAGCACTCTAAGCACTCAGCCCATCTGCTTAGGTTCCTTTCCTGTGGAATAATCCTCGTGTACACTGTGAAGATTTGTCACTTGAATTGGTTGGATAAAACGCTGATTGGCCAGTAGCCAGGCAGGCAATATAGGTAGGGTGACCAGATTAAAGTGATGAGAAGAAGGGCAGAGTCAGGAGTCACCAGCCAGATGCAGAGAGAGCAGGAGATTAAATATGCCTTGCTAATAAAGGTACCACCACGTGGCAGAGTGTAAATAAGGAATATGGGTTAACTTAAAAATGTAAGAGTTAGTTAGTAATGAGCCTGAGCTATTGGCTGAGCATTTATAAATATAAAGATAAATATAAATTTATAAATATAAATATAAATAAATCAAGTCTCTGTGTGGTGATTTGGGAAGTGGCTGTGTGTATTTGGGGTGGGGGTGGGGGTAGGAGAGAAACGCCCGATTACATTTCTTCACTTGACAAGAAAGGGTGGTGGCCATTTCTTTGGCTGTCATTTCACTGTGTGCATCTCATTGTGTTGGTTTTCCCCCATAGGCCATGACAAAGTACCACAGATTAGGGGTTCAAAATAGCAGGAACTTTTCCCTTCATGGTCTGGGAGCCTGGGAGTCCAAAATCATCATACATCAGGCCACGTTTCCTCAGAATCCTCTGCCTCTTCCAGCTTGTGTTGACCCCAAGCCTTGTCAGATCACAACAGCCTCACTCCAGGGGCTACCACATCTTCACACAGTAGCCTTCTTACTGTGTCTTCTTCCCTTCTCAAAAGAATACCAGCCATTGGACTCAGGACTCACTCTAGTTCAGAATGCTCTCCTTTTTTTTCAATGTGATACATATGCAAAGACTCCCAAAAGATCAAGTTCTCAGGTTGAAGGTGGATGTGGATTTGGCAGGTGCTACCATCACACAATGCTTGGTTGAGAGGACATGTGGGAAGGGACAGTTAAAAACACGCCATGCAGTACTTGCTCCTCATCAGTCTTTAATAAATAGAGGGGATCTTACTGCTTTTGCTTCTTTGCTGGTGGAGATGCTGCTAGTGTCTTTTTAGGGAATGGGGGGGTGCAGTGGTTTGACTGGGGATGTGCTCCATAATCCCAGGCATTTGAATACTTAATCCCCAGTTGGTGGCACTGTTTGGGGAGGTTTAGGAGATGTGACCTTCCTCCAGGATGTATGTCACTTTGGGTGGGCTTTGAAAGTCCCCCCCCACCCCTGGAGCCAAGGTAACAGGTGTCACTATGATGAACAAATATATAATGGAGAGATGGGAGACTGAGGGGGTGGAACTGGAGATGTGGCGGTGAGGAACAAGCCTATCTGAGGAGCCTGTGCTGCCCCCTGAAGCCATGTTGATGTCGGAGGGCCATACTGATCTGAGAGGCCTGTGTTACCACGTAGAGCCATGCCTGGGTCTGTGGCTCTCCTGCAGCCAGGATCTGTGCTGATGACTGTGACCTGCATTGTTGCCAAAGGTCAAGTGGTTGTCCGTGGTCTGGACTGCCACCAGAAGCCATGTTTATGTCCACGGGACCGTGCTTAGCTGGTTCCGCCCTTCACTGGCCTCATGGTGTGGGCAGGGAAGAGTTGGTCTCAGCCCGCATCAGCTGCAGCACTGGGACAATGGGCCATGCACCTCACCTGAGCAGCAGAGCAGAGCTGGACCAGGTGGCATGGGCACTGGAAAGCCAGCCCTAAGGGCACAAGGGTGTGAGAACTGGCCCTACCTCAGCAGTGCTGGGGAGATGGGAGTTTGACCAACTCAGCCACGACCCAGGCCCAGATCCAGGGCTTCGAGTTGGCCCACCCCAACATGTACCCTATCTGTGAACTGCTGGAGTGTATGAGGGACCCCAGTCCCCTGGAAACCATAGCCACAGGATCTCCATGACACAGGGCACCAACTGGATATTCAGGAAGAGTCTGGCCGAGGACCAGGTATTGGTGGTGTAGCAGAAGCCAGAGGCCTTAGTTCAGACCAAATGACTCATTGCAATGAACATTTGCAAGTAAGGCTTATCCGGCAAAAGGCGATACTAAATGACACACGGAGATTCACTGCTGCTTCCGTAGCACAAGTTTTGGATTGTTTGGTTTTATTTTCTTTGAGCAGGGGTGGAGGTGGGGGGGTGGGGATGGGGGGGGTGGGGGGGAGAGATGAGTGGGATTAGAGTGATGATAGGAAATTCACAAGGAATCAATACAAAAATTTTAAAAAGTTACACACACAAAGAAAGAAAGAAAAAGAGAGAGGGGGCAGAGAGGGAGGGAGGGAGGAAGGGAAGGAGGAAGGGAAGGAGGGAGGAAGGAATTTCATCCCCATTTCTATCCCTGGGTGCTTATGGCTGCAGGTCCGGATGCGGAGTCTCAGCTTCCTGCTCCTCTCTGTCCATGCCTGCTGCTTACTGCATGACCCCCCTCCCCCCACTTTGCCATCTGGGACTCTTAGGCCCCTGGAACTCTGAGCCAAAACAAACTCTTTCCCTTAAGTTGCCTTGGTCGGGTCTTTAGCACAGCAAAAGAGAGCAGGAACTTTCGCTGGGGGTGGAAGGGTAGCTGGCGGGGAGCAGCAGGGAGCAGCAGGGACAGAGACAGCGGGAAGACCTGGCTGAGAACACAGTTCAGAAAGGGAGAATCACAAAGAGTTGGGGAACATTCCTCCAGCCGACTTGTTTGGTTCCTGCAGTCTCCATGACAACGTATAAGGAAAATGGACCCTGCACCTGGCCCCGGACTGGGTCTGCCCAATTAGTGTGGTGTCCCTTACTCGGGAGAAAGGAAACACGAAGACAGAAAAAGAAAGTGTATTGAAGCTCCCCCTTCTTCCTCTCCTTTTAAACCTAGTCTGGAATTTCTTAAAGGCGGAGGGAAGCCGATTCCAGAAGCAACCCTTCCAGCGTGCCCAGGGCTTCTTGCTGGACAGGAAGTTGTTCTCGGTGACTTTAGGAGATTCCTGAGTCATGGCAATAAATCTAGCAGAACACGAAAATGTGAAAACAGCCGTGAGCGCTGGGCCTCTTCCTTCCCCGGGCCAGGAAGGCCTAGATGCTGGAGCTTTAGTTAGTAATGTGATCTGAATACAGCCAAAGCTCCCCCTGAGGTACACTGTGCTCTGCCGGCATCGTGGCTAACAGTGTTGATACAGGGATGGCCACATGTGTGGGGAAAGGCAGAAGGAGAGGAGCTGAGTCACAATCCCTGAATACAAAGAACCCTCCCAAGGTCTTTTCTCCTGAGACAGTCGGGGCAGCCTTAGGTAGTTGGATACTCTCGCTCCTCTTTGTAAATTTTGCATCTGTTGACAGTGCGGTGAGGTTCATAGACTTCTCCTTATAGAAAGACTTCAAATTAAATACACTGAAAATGAAATAAAATAGTTCGTAACGATTCAAAACGAACCAAGGATATCAAAAGGTAGTTCTTAAAATGTCGAAGAGGAACCAACAGATCTGTGATACGGACCTACGTGTCCTTCTTTTATTAAAGCGCTAAACAGCAAGAGTCAGCAGCAGGTTCTGCGGCCACTGCGGTTTTAAAGCAACCAGAAACGCGAGTGGTCTCTCTAGCTGTCCAGAGTAGGATCTGCAAACATCCTGCTTGCCAATGTGACGACGCGCGACCTTCACAATGAAATCTAACTCTCAATTTCAGCTGCTAGGGTATGAAAATCAATACGGTGCTTCCTCCCATTCGAGTACGCAGAATTCTGTCCACGGAGATCTGTGGCCCGCCCCAGTTTCAAAGCTGCCCCCTGGTAAACTTCACAGGCCACCAGGTTTTGGTGGGGTTCTGCCAGGTAGCGGAGCGCCAGCCGTTAGATTAGTCAAGGCTGCCCCCTGCTGGCCAAAATACTCAGGCTGCTCACTTAATTGGCTGCGTTAGGAAACAATGGATCAGGCTATGAATTCCCACCAAGGAATGGAGCGGGAGGCGACTTGTCAACCCGGACCCATGGCATCCAATCAGTACAGATTTTAAAGGCCCCTCTGGCTTAACGGGGAAGCGCTGATGGCTGGTACTGTTGGCCATTAGCAAGGTGAGCCAAGATGCTCACACGGCGGGATGTTTCTGAGGAGGCTGCCCCCTCCTCGGTTCTGAACCCTAACAGTGAAGTACAGATTGCTTGAAGGTTAGATTTCCCAATGGACCTGTCTGACCAAGGTCTTTAGGATCTGTTTTCAGAGCTCAGGGCTCGGAGCCATATGGAGAGGAAGGACGATGAATTCAAAACTAGCCGCGTGCCAGAAACCAGCTAAGTATTTTCACATGTGCCGTGGTGTTTAACCCCAGCCCAACCCTGTTATAATGAGAGCCGAAAGCACTAGCCAAGGCTTAGACGGGGAAAGTGGGCGCGGTCACTCGGAGTGGCCGCACGGGTTGGGGAGCCTGGCTGTTGGCTGGTCTCTGCACTAGTGAGCAGGCAAACACTCTCACAGCGGTGCCCCCTCCCGTTAGCACAGTGTCCCACAGCCCGTGACCTGGTTTGAAGGCCAGACTTTACCAATGGCACAAACCTAGACAAGTTTATAGCTCATTTGATGCCCCCCATTTCCCTATCTGTAAAACGAAGATAACAAGGACTCCTCGGTAAGGGTTGTTGAGTGGAAGACCCTAGAGTACTGTAGGCAATCTGTGAACTTATAAGACAATGCCGCTTCCTTCTGTTGGGAAAAGGGGCATCTTCAAGTCACACAAAAGGAACGCATGGACAAAGCAGAGTATTCAGCAAAGTACTTTCTTTTTGTAAAAAGGGTGCTAACCAACACACTCAGCCAGAATGGCGTCCCCAAAGAAGGTCTCATCGCAGTGGTGGAAGTTGGACCTCACAGTCATGCATGATTGGTTAATTGCTGCATGATGAAGGTGAAGGTTGAGGAAGGTTAAGCCTTGTTCGGGCTGACTACCATTTTGTTTGTGTCTTTGTTTTGCTCTGTTTTTCAAGACAGGGTTTCACTGTGTCGCCTTGACTTTCCTGGAATACACTCTGTAAACCAGGCCGGCCTCAAACTCATAGAGATGCACCTGCCTCTGCCTCCCAAGTGCTGGGATTAATGGTGTGTGTTACTATTGTCTGGCAGGGGCTACCTTTAATAGAATTTTTTTTTTTTGTATTAACACTCACAACAGCCGCTAATGTTAATTCCACCGACTGAGAACTTAAAGCCAAATTTGAAGCAAGCTTTAATTAAATATTAGGTAGATGAAGGGGCTCTGTCCAGTTCCATTTCTGCTTCCGTATAAAAATGGCTTCACTCAAGTTTTTGCAGGGTCTTAGATAGGAAATCCCATAAATCACAGCATTTCCCATCAGGTCCAATCAGGGGCAAGAGCACATCCTGACGTGTTTCCTGCCTATATCCAATCAGGGGCAAGCATCTATCCTGACATATTTCCTGTCCACCTGTGATTAAACCCATCAGTGCAGATGGGTCAGACAAACTCATTTAGGGAAGTGAAAACATGTGGCTTGCTATCTCCCATAAACAACAGCTACCAGCACCTCAGGGACTCTCTATTCTGGGCCAGGGGCTTGCAGATTAGAGGCACATTTGTGTCATGGGTCCCTAAGGTATAATAATTAAAGCTTGAAATGTAACTTTGGCTCACCCACTAACTGTTCAGATGACTACTTCTCCACAGTTAGCACTGTCTGGTCTGGACATTTTGGTTGTCTCTAGAAAGGTGACTAATGGTCAAAGGCTAGCACACTATTAAATATTCTACAGTGCACAGGAAAGCCCTCCTGGGAGCTTCCCAGTGAGGAGCCATTGAAGAGCTCTTCTAGGCCTGAGTATGGCAAACAAGGCTGTGCTGGGTCTCGCCTTACCCCCACTCCCTCTTCCTTGCTAAACATAGACTGCATCTCTAAAGTCAGCCGCCAACTCTATTCCTTCATTTGGCTACTTCCACCTCCTGACAGGTAGAAAGTGCTTCTGTAAGGTAGGGTGGAATGATGGTTGGGAATTCTTTCTCTCAGATGACCAAGGATGTCTCCTCTGGAGAGGTGAAATGACAGGAAGTGGCCGGCCCTGGACAAAGGACACAGCAAGGGAACAAAGTTCCAGTCAAGGAGCCCAGTAGGGACCTGATGTGATTGAGGCCCAGAAAGAGGCAGATGAGTTCAAAGACGATTTCATCAAGGCCGAGCATGAATAGTGCCCTCCATTGGATAGCACTTTGTTGGCGTACAAAAGAGTTCCACAGTCACCCAGAATGGAGCATAACAAAGGTTTATTTATCTGGGGATAAACTCACGAGAACAGGGCTCCTACTCTAAGAAAGACACAATGACCAGAGGGAGGCAGGATTCCTGAGGACTTTGTGGAGTTGGTACTTCAAGCTGTTGATGGCTACGGCAGAGGAGCTGCAGGTAGTGATTGAAGTTGGCGGTGTCAGCCCAGCTCTCTGATGGGTGAATCTCCATTTAGACAGGGCCACGGGACTACAGACCCCAGAGTGCCTTTTGCTTCGGCTGTGTCTTTCCATGCGTGTTACTGCAAAATTCCTCTGGTGTCGAGCATGGAGAGCCCCACTACCTGTACTATAGTGTGCTGATTTCTTGAAAACATCTCATCCTACTGGACATTTTTATCCGTGGATCGTCAAGAAGGTGACATCCCTAAGATGTTCTGTATAATTTGGTCATACTAATGATAGCCTATACAGAGTTTTGATGAATAAAAATAAATACAAGGATATGTTTCACAGCCAGCGCCTGTGAGTCTCACCTAAGGAGATGCGTGGATTGTAGCTCAAGCTAAGGACTCACGGCTGAGTCCCAGTAGCCCAGCTAGTTTAAAGTCTTTTAACCTTAATGTTGGGAGATGTGCACACAGGTCTCGGAGTGCATCACAGCTGAAACAAAGCTTTTTTTTGACAATAACAAAGTTAGACTAAGATGTCTTTGCTAAATAGCTTTGAGGTAAAGACAATCCAAGACAATCTAAAGTCTTAGAAAGGCATACATACAGTTGAATGTGGAACTCGTTAAGGTCAGGAACCAAGAACAAAGCAGCCCAATTACTGTTGCCTGGAGTACCTTTCTTACTAGGCTGGGTTGACGACCAATGGTGGCCATTAATTTCCTATACCCATTTTTGCCTTCAATCTCCTCATATAAAAAGCTACTGATGAGTGGGTATGTACCCTAGAGTCTTAGAGTAGAGCCAACGGGTTCTTTTTCATATATAAAAGTCTAGGTTTTTGATTTCTTTAAGATTCCTTCTAAGATTACCTTTCAAGATAAGTAATGAAGTGATTGGCCCTTTCTTTGTAACTGCAGAATCCAGCCCTGTCATTAACCTGACAAGAACACCTTGTTTGCCCACACGCTTAATCTATAACAAGTGGCTTGGGTCTGGATGTCTGTGGGTTCCTGGGATGATTGTTTTCACCTGTAGTGTGGAAAATGTTTACTCGTGTGAGGGAGTGGGAAAACATGAGACTTTTACTGTCTGTTTTGTATTCATTGAAATCTTTACTTGAAAAACAGAATGTAACCCATATTGCCTGAAAGATTTTGTTGGCGTATATAAGCCGTAGGAAAAAAACCATATAGAGTAGGAAGAACATAGAGTAGAGAAGGAAGTTGTCAAAAGAGTGTGTGCATGTTTCTATTCTTAAACTCTCCTCAGATAGAAAAGTCTAGTTCACACCATCTCTGTGGATTCCTCTCAAAGTCCCATGCTGCTGGAGGCTGGGGCCCCCAAACAATAGTCCCAGCCCAACATAGCTTCTCTCTGGGCTTGCCTTAGCACCAGAGGATGATCTAAGTTACTTTAAGTGACCCTTTTTTTGGTGGTGGTGGCGGCGGTGGTTTGAGGTCAGGTCTTGCTATATAGCCCTGACTGGCCTCACATTATGTAATCCAGGCTGGCCTTGAGGTCATAGCAACCTTCTTGCCTCAGCCTCCCTAATGTGGGGCTTCCAGAAATAAGCCACCCTTCCGAGTTTATATTTCACCTACCGTGGTGCCACGCAGTGATTGTCCTTTAGCCTGTGTCCGCGGTGGGAGATAACTACACAGATAAACTGGGTGTCTCCTCCCAGACATACAGTATGACCAAAAAAATAAACATTTACTTTTGCTCCAGTCCATTGGTTTAGAGTTGCTATTTTTGTGTGTGTACTGTCCTGACACACTTTCTAGCCCCAAAACAGCCTGCTGAGCGGAGGAGCAACCAGAGGTATGGAAGGGTATGGTCTTCATTTCCAGCCATCACAGAGATGTGAGGAAAGCTTCCTCTACTTTGCCTTGTGCTTCCCTCTCTACACGAAGTTAACGTTCATCAAACCTTTTCAACCAGATGATTTATTACATATCTTGACCACAAAAGTACATCAGTAAGCAAAGCCATCCTCAGTGACTTCAGAACCTACCAAACTTAGTGCCGACGCTGCCATTTGGATTCCACACACAATGAGCTCCACCATGTGGTTATTTGGAATAAATGACATTTATTGCCCGTTGCAGAAGAATTGCATATCCAATACCCTGTACTCCTTGAGAAAGGATTGTGTATAATTTTAGAAATCCCATCCAGTTTTCTAGGACGCCAAAGCAAGAGGAAGAGGGAAATTATTCGTCTCATGCGAACGAGGACGTTCAAGAAAGCGAGCGTCACAATTTATATGTTCAACTAATACCTACTGACTTTCTACTCTGTAGGACCTGAGACTACAATGGTTTGCAAGTTCCTGCCTCTCAGTTAAGGAGATGATGGGATGATAAAATTAGGACCAGAGTACAGGTAACCATGGGGGCAGGGTTATTCTAAACCAAGTTAACAGAAATAGCATCTGTCTGTCCCCATTTTGCCCTCAGTGTGAGCTTTCCTTCTCTTAGACTTCAAAGACTGAACGGCACCAAGATGTGTTTATCTCTGTTCTGAAATTTTCTCACACTGAGCAGAATCTAGGAATCATAAGAGAAATCCCCTATTCCAGGTCCGTGACAGGAGGAAAAGAATACTGTGGAGTGTGTTTTTATGCCAGAAAACATAGAACCACTAAAAAAAAAAAATCATTATCAGATCACACCAACATTTAATTTGTTTACAGAGAGGTTCCAGCCCCCCCCCCCCCCGGAAAACTGGAGAATATGTTAGCAGCAACGTGAATAGTTACTATCGTTGATGCTACATTTATTTAAAACATTAGAAAGTCTAGGACCCCAGCCCAGGGAATAGTCCCACCTTCACAAATCTACACTAGAAATTCCCTCACAAATGTTCCCAGAGGCTTGTCACGGTGTGATCCCAGATCTTCCCAAGCACACGGCAATGTTGACCGCCACAAGGGCTTTTTCATCCTGGTCAACTTTTATAATGAAGTTAAACACCTAATGACGTCCCAAGTATTCAAAGAATGTTCTCGTATTTGAAAGAAACGGATGACTTTCGAAAGCTGTCTTATTTGGGTCTATGAGACCGCGATCTCACGGACGCCCGCACTGGTCCATCTTAACTCGTGCGTCCCTTTCACGTTGGCTTCTTTGTCCTTTGAACGTTATTCTAGGTATGCCTGATGGTGTTTTCTCATACAAAAATGTATCTCGGGTAACATTTTCTGCACAGTAGGAATTTACTGATCCTAAAGAATTCCTTCTTTGATTGAAATTACAAAGACCACAATCTAGGCACTAGCCATTCCCCTGCCCCCAGCTTTATGAAGCATAATTGACATCTGTCCATTATCAGTAGGAATCCGTGGCCGTAACTCGCTGTCCTCATCCATTCTGAAACCTTTGGGGATGCTCCTTAAAGCTTGACAGCGGGGAGTGGCAGGCTGTGATTCTCAGTCCTGTCCACTTTAGTTTAGCTGTTATCACCTCCATTTCATTGAGGTGCAGTCCATCTGTGATGCAGTAAATGCAATTGCAGGAAGACTAGATCTGAGTTCAGAGGGAATACAGATTAGGTTTTTAATAGTTTACAAAAATAGGATCTTTTCACCTTACGTTTGTATAAAACAGTTTCTTGCTATAAACATATATATATATATATAAAGTTATAATTTGCACAAACACAAAGTAACATAGCACAATTCTCCCATTTTAGGCTGACTTTGACGAGCCCCGTAACCACCACGAGCTGGTATACACCCTTTCTATCGCACCCCCAAACCTGCTTTGGATACATTAAAATCACAGCTCCACACTTGCCCCTGCACCCCAACTCTGGTTCCACAGTCCCCAGCACCCACCAGGGTGCCATTACGGCAACCTTCGCTAAAACCCCTCAGAGTACAACCACACAGTTAAAGTGAGCAGATCTGGAACTTGTGTAACTCTCCATTTGCTGTGCACTTCAGGGCTTTCCAGTTTGGAGGCAATAAAACCAACCAACCAACCAACCAAAAACCCTGTACGAATAATTATGTAGAAGAGAGTCGGTTTTCACTTTTCTTGGGTAAATGTCTGAGGATAGAACTGAGGGACCCTGCATTGTTTCTCATTGTTGTCGTGAAACACTCTGACCAAGAGACTTACACGGGAGTTTATTCCGGCTCACAGTTCCAGAGGGAGAGTTCATAATGGCAGGGGCTGGGGGACATGGCAGCCGGCAGCCAGAGCGGGAAGCTGAGCAACTGTTTTCAAACATGAAGCAGGGTGACCTGGAAGGGGAATGATGTTATCAATTTCCCAACAAGGCTCCGTCCCTCCCTTTGTTCCATAGCTTTACAAACATCACCAACCAGAGGTCGAATGCTTAGCAGGCGAATCCACGGGGAAGACTTCTCTAACTACTGCAGATCCCAGGGTAAGTCTGCCAAACTCTCTTCCAAAGTGTCTGTACTATTTTTTTTTTTTTGCCTATTTATTAGCAATGTACAAGAACTCCAATTACTCCAGGTCTTCAGCTGTTAGTATCAGCGGTTTTGTTGGTTGGCAGTGGTCTGAGCATTCATAGTATGTACTGCAGCCCGATCCCTGTTGCAGCTTGAGAGTGAGATTTGACCTCTAGTGTTTGGTGTTTGGAGGGAGGGCCTTGAATAAGGTCATTGGGTGCAACCCTCGTGACTGCCTGGTGGCTGTCAAAGATGCACATTCACCTGGTTGCTTCTGTCCCTCTAGACAGTAAGGTCCTCTAAGAAGCCCATCACTGGGTGTTGTTGGGAGCTGTGAACCCCCAGATCCTGAATTTCTTGTAAACAACTTGTTTTCTCCTGATCTGAGTGCCGACAGCTGCTCTGAGCATGAGGCCTTGAGGAGTTCCTGATGGCAGGGGAGTGGTTTCTGGTGCATTTGGCTGGGGCATGGCTATCCACATATAAGCTGCCCCTGGACACAATAAAGGGGGCATTCTTGGGGCATTCCTGTTTCAAGGATTCTGGCATCAAGGATGACCTATGTGTCTCTGTCTCTGTGTGTTTTTGTGTGCTTCAATCTCCAGCCCCTTGCCCGACTCACAAACTGTATGGTGGCGCTTAGGCCGTGGCGCGCCGCAGGGTGTGGTCGCTCAACCTTGTACTAGCCAAACGGCCCAAAAGTAAAGCCGAGGTCTCACCCCGTTTGGTTGTTGCCATCCCCAGAAAACCGCAAGAGCGAAGCCACAGTGGTCGCAAGCTATCCTGGTGGGTTTGCAGTGGTTTGTATCTTGTTGGTATTCAGGATGTCTGGTGCTGACTTCACTTCGGCTCTGCCACGCTGGTCACCGGTTCCTTATTGAGCTCCAAGGGTTATTTACTCATTCCCGTCATGCCTTTGCAAGATATGTGCATGATAAGCGATTCCTCACAACCGGGAACTGCGCTCTGAGTCTTACTGCCGTCTTTCTAAGAGCAATTCCAGCGTATTAAATTTAAGATTAAAAATCTCTTGCCTGGTTATGTTTGCCATCACATAGAGCAAACATTTCTCTTGCTTCTTTCTAGAATTTCTATTTTCAGCTTTTAAGTCTATCATCCATTTTTTTTTTAAAATCTGAACTTTGCCCCAAAATTGTGAACCAAGAGTTTATTCTCCTTTCCTGTAGGAACATCAGTTGTTCCATTTGTTGAAAAAAATTCTTTTCCTTACTGAATGACTTTGATACCTTTGTAAAATCAGTGGTCTAAGTGTGTGTGGTTCAGGTTCTGAGCTCATTTTGTCCAGTGGTCCACAGCAATTCTTAGGAAACGTGTCTGTTAGTAACAAATTTGCTCTTAGTTTCCCTCCAAAAGCCTTCCGTCAAATTCCCTGTTTATAAAGGTAGCACTGTGTGTCAGTGTTTAAAGATGTCACCCCTTATTCCCCCTGCAGCAGGAAAGAAGTTGTTACTCACTTCCAGTGTGGGGTGTGTATGGAATATCTGCTCCCCAACCCCCAGCTCCTACATTCCAGATGTTTCTGCAATACTGCCTGGTTTCCTGATGATGTCATTGATAAACCAGATGAGATTGTTTTTTAAATGTACAAGCAGCTGAGAAACGCTGACTGGGAGAAACAGCCTTCCCCAAGGAAGAGCCTCTCAATCGATTGCCCAATGCCTAGTGGTCAGTCCTGAAAACATACATACAAGTAACATTATACGGACTGCAAGTAACAATTAATGCAAAACAGGCTGTGAATTTGAAGGAGAGCAAGAAGGGGCTTATGGGAAGAGTTCAAACGGGACAAAGGGAAGGGAGAAACAATGCAATGACATCACCTCAGAAATAAAAGAAAAAAGAGTTAACAACGTGTTATTACCGTGCTTGCTGAAGTTCCTGGCTCTGTTGGTTTATAGTTTTCATCGAGTAGGAAAACCCGTAGCTATTTTTTCCTAACATGTTTTTGTCTCTCTGACCCAGCCTCTAACCTTTAGTTCAAAGCCAAGCATGTAAGACTGTCTCCATGCACCGGCTGGAACACTGCTCCACTCCGGACTCTAGCTGTGCTCCTAGGCTTCAAGTTCCCTAGGGGATGCTTGGTTCATTTTTGTAAATAAATGTTTTAGCATATCAAGTACTGAGTTACACACATGCACATATATGCACCCCCACACACGTGCACATATACATGAACACACACGCATGCACATACACCACACACATGCGCACGCACACACATATACATGCACACACGCACGCTCACTCACACGCACGCTCACTCACACATACATGCACGCACGCATGCTCACTCACACACACATGCATACACACGCAAGTGCACACATACAAACACATGCACGCACACACACTTTACTCTATCATACTCATCTCTGGCCCCCACCCTCCTGTGCTCTCTCCAGTCCTCTCCTTTCCCCACCATAAACCTCCCTTTTAGTTCCATATCCTGCAACACATGTTTAATGCGTGTGTTCTATTATCCTTCTCCCCACATCTTCCTCCCCTCTTTTACTACCCTTTCTATTTTCATGGTCTACACCAACACACAGATTTAAACCTAGACTCTGCATATAAAAGATGCATATTTTAACGAGTCTTAGTTCATGAGACAACGATGTCCAGTTCCCTTCATTTTCTTGCAAGTGCTGTGAATTCATTCTTTACAGCTGAATAAAATCCCACTGTGTGCATGTACCATGTTCTCTCCACATACCCGCGTGCATGTACCATGTTCTCTTCACATACCTGTGTGCATGTACCATGTTCTCTCCACATACCCGCGTGCATGCACCATGTTCTCTCCACATACCCGTGTGCATGTACCATGTTCTCTTCACATACCTGTGTGTATGTACCATGTTCTCTTCACATACCTATGTGTATGTACCATGTTCTCTTCACATACCTGTGTGTATGTACCATGTTCTCTTCACATACCCATATGGGTAGACATCTGGGCTGGCTCCCTTTCTTCACTGTGGTGAACAGTGAATGAACATGGACGTTCTACAGAGGTCAAGCTGCTACAACTCTATCCAGTCTTTCTATCTGGACAGGAATTAAACGTCAGGCGACAAAGACCTAAAATTTTACAGAAACTTGGATTGTTAATTTAGAGACATATAAGTAGTTCCAATAATTCATGTCTATAAAATTGGTCTGTGCATCTGTACATATAAAACATTACAACGACACCAATGTGGTGCTGTAGTTCTGTGTTTACATGTGTACATATGTGACATTAGCATGACAATAAACACACCAATGTGGAGCTGCAGTTGTGTTTACACGTGTGCATGTGACATTAGCATGACAATGAACATGGCACCAATGTGGTGCTGCAGTTCTGTATTTACATGTGTACATACGTGACATTAGCATGACACTGAACACGACACCAATGCGGTGCTGCAGTTCTGTGTTTTACTTTCACCCCCTTTAAAGAACACCACCAATCTGTGGAAAATGCTTTATTGTATCATGTCTATATATATACTGCAAGAAATATTTCCAAATACAAAAGTAATCCAGACTTAATTAAGTGAAAATCAAATGATCCAGAAACATTTCTTCCTTAGTTTCCACAGAAATTATTAAGAGTTCACACCCTGATTTTTTTTTCCAGAAAGATTATTCCAGCAGCTTCGAGTGCTCGATTCGTGCAATCGTCCAGTCGGGCTTCACTCCTTGTGTGAATTCCCTCTGAAATCTAGGAAAAACAGAACAAATACTGTCATCTTCCACCAACTCAAACGTTCTCAGGTAACTACACAACTCGCAAGCATAGATTAAAAGCAGTGTTTAAAAAGAAGCTAATTCAATGGTTAATGGTAAATCACAATGAAAATGTTTATTCTTTTAATTGCGTCAGAACAATCTCATAGTACTGAAGTACAGTCTTAATCCCCGCATTTCTAATGGTCTGTTCTATAGTCAGCACCCACCAGCCCTGACAGAAATTTGGATCTTGTTATTAAACTAAAGTACACGCTAAAGTGAGCAGAAGCAAACTGGGCTCTGGGTATGCAAACTCACTTTAAATATCAGCATACAGGAAAAGACTCTTTAACCCACACTGTTACCAATTTAGTGAAAAATAGTAGAATTTGGTTCAGTTCATATACATTAAATCAATCTTTAAAGCATCAGGTTTTTAAAAAGGATTTATTTGTATTTTGAATTATGTGTGTGTGTGTCTGTAAGCGTGTGCATGTGGAAGAGGGTGCTCACGGAGGCCAGAGACATCAGCTCCCCCTGAAGTGGACCACACGTGGTTGTGGGCCCAGGACCTGAACCTGGGTCTTCTGCACAAGCAGTGTGTGCCCTGACCACAGAACCATCTCTTCAGGCCCTAGTCTTAGCATTTTGGGCCATATTGGTCTTATAAGGAATATTACAAGAGAAGAAATTTAGTACTGATGACACAGATCTTAACTATAAACAGGCATTTTAAAAGAGGTGATTAATAGATTTAAATTAAATAAGTATTTAATATCCAGAAAATATTCTGGATAATTATAATCAAAGCATAAAATAACAGCAAGCGTTTCTCAGGCTAGCCATGACGGCGCACCCCTTTAATCCCAGCACTCGGGAGACGGACAGGTGGACCTGTGAGCTCTAGATCGGCCTGGGCTACCGAGAGAGCTCAGACTAGACAGGAAGCTGTCTCTAAATACACAAGTGCACGAAACAGAAAGCTTTTAGACAAGAGAAACAAGAGGAGATTAACTTCTTATATAACTTAGTGAGTCTCTTTCTCTTCCCAGGACATTTTGGCATTTGCTTTGTTACTTTAGGACAGATTTATATATGCCTGGCAACTAACACAGCATTCTCTTAAGGAAGTGCGTCTCCACCCACCCGCTCTAGCTGCTCACCTGTGCAAACGTTACAGAACAATGCTTCTTCTCAATCTCTTTAAGAGCGTCCCTTCAACTCAGCACCTGACCTACAGTGTCCAGCACATGAAAGGCTATGAAAATGTCTTCTGAATGAGTGTGTCAACTGTGGCAGACCCGAATCTCTAAAGATGGCAGCATCTTGTGTTTCACCCCACACACAGCTCTGCAATGTGAGCTTGCTATTCACTGTCTTCAAAATGCGGACTGCGACAGATCCTGTGATGGCAGACAGCACAGTACAGTGAGATACTGCTGCTTTAGTCCGCATCTGGGCCATCAGTTTCCAGGTTCTTCCTCTTGGCAGCCAGGCACCAGGCAAATGGTTAAAGTAAAGCCACAAGCCAAGCTGCGTAAGTCCCAGAGAAAAGATGCCAAAGAGATGCCACACATGACAGCCGAAGCCACTGCGGGAATGGATGCCCCTGTCCCTGAGACCCCACCTGATGCAGGTGAGGCAGAGGAAGCCCCAGGGCTGAGCTCCCATAACTCAGCACATACATCATAGGCAAAGGCAATGACTGTCTGAGGCCACCGAGGACAGGCTGTTTTTCTTTAGAAACAGGGCCTTACTGTGTAGCCCTGGCTAGCCTGAAGGGCTAGGATAAGACTCGGAATCACCAAGCCCACTGGAATGCTACCGCTTTGGAATTGTAACAGCCCTGTTTCATACTCCGCTTCCCTCGTACGAGCCTGTCACGCTCCAGCCCTTTTCCCCCTAAGGCTCCCTGCATTCTCACACTCTGCCTCCGCCTCCCATTTCCTTCAGTGAGAACGAAACGCACGGCCGTACTTACTCATAGCTGGCGCTAAACAGCTGCTTAGTCTCCACGCTCTGATCCCCCAGCTTCACCTGGAACACACTGGCTCCACTTAAAGACTCACTGGGGATGTCGGCACTAGTCAGATACCAAAAGCACATCAGGATGTTAACGAACTTCCTTCCTTAGAGAGAAAACACACACACACACAAGCACACATACAAATCAGAATAATCTATCAACTTCGTATCCGGAACAAAATCAGAAACAGGCAGATCAGCCTTTGTACGTCCTCCAGATAACGTAAGATGTGTGAATAAATGCCATTTTCTTTTTCTTCTGTCCTCTCTGCATCTCAATAACCAATCTACTGCTAGCTAATCACGTGCTTTACTAATGAACCACACGGATTATTCTCCACTTACACCACTTCCTAAAACTAAAGGGATCTTAAGGCAAATGCCTGCCCCCCACCCCACACCCACAATGCTGTCCCGACAGAAAGGCCTCTGTTCTTTGACTCTGCTGTGCCCTAAGTCTCACAGCATATGTGTAACTCGGTTAACAAGGGTGCTAACACGGAACCTGAAATGTCACCCAAGACACCTTTCCACGTATTTCCAATCAACCTGCAGGTGAGTTTATCTATTAAAGATCTGCGCTGTCACTGCTGAAAGGGCATGAGCAGAGGCTATCCCTCTGCGTGCCTGTCTTGGGATGCACACATAGGAAATCTGTGCTGTCACTGCTGAAAGGGCATGAGCAGAGGCTATCCCTCTGCGTGCCTGCCTTGGGATGCACACATAGGAAATCTGTAAATGGACCAATGAGTCAGTCAATGGACTTTTGGGTGCGCTATTGGAAAATTCACATACTGGAAAAGGAAGAGAACCGAACAACCACCAAAGTTCCTTCCAGCTTTGCCACTGTTGCCTAATTCAATCTGGGAGTTTTATAATCTTCTTATCTGTCTTTATCTTCTCAAACTGTTTTGGTTTTCTTTTATACTTTATTCCTTCCTTATAACACACAGCTAGAAAAGTAAAATACTCGTGTTTTCTACACTTTATGAAATCCAATATATAAATATTTTTATTTGAAACACGGAAGCAGCCTGATTTGTTTGTTTGTTGTTGTTTCTTGGTTTTTCAAGACAGGGTTTCTCTGTAGCTTTGGTCCATGTTCTGGAACTAGCTCTTGTAGATCAGGCTAGAGATCCACCTGTCTCTGCTGCCCGAGTGCTGGGACTAAAGGTGTGCACCACCACCATCTGCACCATCTGGCTGGGAGCAGCCTATTCTAAACAAACTATTTTCATCAACATATGTGAGAACCCTCTCTTTTTTTTGTTTTCAGAGATAGGGTCTATCTATCCTGGCTGGCTTTCAACTCAGAGATCCTCCCACCTCTGCTGGGATTAAAGGTGTGGCCATCACACCTGACCTTGGGACTTCCTGTATAGTAAACAGCAGTAACCAGGCAGAGATCTAGCCAGAACCCGCTACCAGGCACCAACTCTTTCCAGAGTTAGGTATTTAAACAGCAAATATGGTATATTTTTTCTTTCTTTGAAAACTCCTATTTCTTCATTTATTATGCATACATGATTGGTTCTATAAACTAGAAAAGTGACACAGGTTTTGAAGGGCTACAGCGTCTGCTCACACAGACCTAACTCCTCTGTCCTGTGGCACTTCAGTTTTACTTGAACAATTAACGGCCACAAAGTCGCTCGGCCAGCGTTACCTTTCTCATCATAGTAGATAGAGATGTCTCCTGTGGACGTGTAGACAATATCTTCAACATCGGCAGCAAGTGCACTCCTACGGTTATCAGACAGCGAGGTGACCTTCTCTTTTAACACCTGCAGCACCTGAGTCGACAAAAGAAAACCAGAAGTTTATCCATTTAAGTTTTTAAAGCATTTTAAAAAGTGGTATTTATTATGGAGTTTTTCCAAAACCTATTTTTAAAATATTCTGCCTTATCTACTCATCCTCAAGAACAAGTTATTCAACTCGGCAATTACTGATAGAACATAAGTGAGACTATGTTTGTATCATTCAATTGCAAGAATCAGACACTTTTTAAATTAAAAGAACACGTTACCTCTTTGGTTACAAGTTCTTCCAATAGATCAAATTTACACTGTGACAGCAACTTAGATACATGAGCAAAAGCCTGGGGAAAACAGAAGGGTAAAGATTACTCCAAAGGATCATATAAAATACCACACAACATACATACTTAAGAGAGTATTGTAACAAAGATTTGCTCTATGGCAACTATTACAATAATGTTGGGTCTGGCTGCTATTGTAAGCTGATTGACTTTTTCAGATGGCATGGCCACATGAGTAGTTACAAATGAGCTCACTGCTGCTGTGGGACAATGGCCTGTACCATGTCACTTGTATTTCAAAAAATGCTGCCTGGCCAGTAGCCAGGCACAAAGTAGCGGCGAAGCAACGAGAATTCTGGGAAGAGGGAAGTTTCATTTTGCAGTAGTGACCCAGATGCAGAGAAAGCAAGATGTGACTGCCTCACCAAAGAAGATACCAAACCACGTGGCTAACTCAGACAAAAATTATGGGCTAACATAAGTTATAAGAATTAATTAAGAAAAAGCCTGAGCTACTGGGTCAGTCAGTTTATAACTAATGTAGACCTCTGTGTGATTCTTTGGGACTTAACAGCTGCAGGACTGGGCAGGACAGAAAACCTCAGTCAACAAACTACTAATTATGAACCCAATTTTAAGTCCTGGGAGATGACAGTGTGTGGCAATTATATAGTAGATATTTCAATTAAAAATTACTGTTTTTTTAAAATGATGATGTAACTATGATCTACCTCTTAATCATTTACAGATGATGAGAAAGTAGGGCACTCTATAGAGTCTAGGCTGTACTGGAAGTTTAGAAAGCTCAACGACAGACAGAACCCCTAGACGAGATATAACATAGGCTAGGGAAAGGGGGAGAGAAGAACCAGTTTCTCATTTCCATCAGGGAACCTCAGCCTCAACTCTGAGGTCTTGATTTAAGGCGGGAAGAAAAAGCACACTCTGTACACTCCCAGCAATGAGGGAAGTTGGCGCATTCTGATTCTGTTTGTGCTTCAGGAGCATTCAGTCTGCTGAGAGGACATTTTCAGGAATTACCAGAGGGCAAGCAGAGTGGGTCTGAGAAGCACTGTATAGTATTACTGGTGCAGCTGTCCTCCCTGTCACGCTTATGCTGAAGCCTAGAATTCTCCCTGGGATTGTGACTCCATCTGGAGACAACCCCTTTAAAGTGACTGGATAGAAAAATGAGGGGTGAGCGTGGGTCCTAATCCAGGACCACTGGGATCCACGACAGGAGGAAATGTGTGCGCATAGGTCCTAATCCAGGACCACTGGGATCCACGACAGGAGGAAATGTGTGCGCATAGGTCCTAATCCAGGACCACTGGGATCCACGACAGGAGGAAATGTGTGCGCATAGGTCCTAATCCAGGACCACTGGGATCCACGACAGGAGGAAATGTGTAGCGATGCTGGGACAAAAACACATGCAGAGGCTCGGGAGCAGGCACAGCTTCTGATACTGAGATATCGAAACACTTCTGTTTAAGCTACGCAGTCTGTGGTCCTCTGCTGTAACACTTAGTAAACTACTACAGTCAACGCAGATGATGCCCAGAAAATGCACGTGGACAAATGGACTCAAGGTCTCCCTGAACACTAAAGAGGTCCTCAGGGCCAGAGGTCTTACAATGCTTGGTAAGCTCTCACTTGCAATATGACTGGTGCTATGGACAAAAGGAACTATCATCACTACGCAGAACCCTCATCTCTAGTTTGTGTGCTCAAAATCATACCTGAGAAAACCGCCCTAAACGTTAATAGTCATAATGAGGCTACCCTGGCCAGATCTCAGTGGCGTGGGAATGTCGACCTCAAGGTATTTCTGGAAAGTCTTCTTTTTCACTGAAAGCACTGAACAACTGTACAAGAAAGCTCTAAGAAACAGCGCATGGCTCAAGGGTAGTTAAGAAGACAGTAATTTTTAGGTAGGGACGACAAGTGGGTATATTAGGATACGTATTTCCTTATTTCCTTATCTCATGATAAACACTTGCCTAGATTATATGCTACCCAGTAAAACTGCTGATGACTCTGGAGTACCACGATGGCTTTTATTATTTCTTAGAAATTTATTTATTATTTTATGTATGTGAGTACTTTGCCTGCATGTATGTCTGTGTACCACGTGAGCACAGTGTATCTTCTGAGGTCGGAGGATAGGGGGAGATTCCCTGGAGCCAGAGTTATAGACAGTAGACAGCTGTGAGCTGCCACATGGGTGCTGGGAATGGAACCTGGGACCTCTGGGAGAACAGCCTGCGTTCTTTAACACTGAACTCTGTCTCTAGCACACGCTCTCTCGGTGTGTTGACACGCACGCTAAATTTAACCTTTCTAAAGCCTGATTTCATCACGGCTAAAAGAAAATTAGACAAGAGGACCTTTCAATTGCATGTTATATGAGGATGTTCATGCCTGACACATGTGTGCACTAGTGTAGTTGTGCCCGGACGATGAGGTAGACTCACACGTGGGCACTGCAGAGTGTAGGATCACCCTGATTTACCTATACGTGCACAATGGACACAGCACACCGACTAGCAAATGTACCCTTCATCCGAATGTTGAGGGGGGTAATATTACTCAAGCTGGCTCCTTTTTATTTGTGTAAACACAGGTACTAGCTAAGAGCTGACTCAAGGACACTGAAGTTAACGAGGACACTGATTACAGGAAGTTAAAAACACTAATTTCTAACTAATGTTATCACATGGGAGTTGGGTATCTATGGCTACAAAATGGAAGAAAATCTGAAGTAGGTCAGGAGTAAAATTATAAATACCAGCATATAATTATAGTCCGTGTTATTAAATTATGCTTAATGATTTTTGGTCTTTGGCAATATGAACTGGGGGATAAACAATGCCTTCTGCCTTTGTTATCAGTCAATAGTTCTCTGAAATGCCAGGCATTGACGAAGAAAGATGAAGAGGAAATTAAAATAGCCTTCCGTCCTTGAAAGAGGCACACAGTCTGGATTCAAACTTAACCGAGCCCCTTCTTCTTGACGACCACGCAAACACACCTAGCTGCTTATTAACGTCAAGAGGCTGAAACCTTCCGTGTCTGGGTCCCTACCATCGTTTGGTAACTCGGACTGCCACGAAGTCGTTCACAACTAAACTCTTGAGCATGTCAAAGCGGAAACGCATGAGGCACCCAGGTCAGGGGAAGCCAACCAACCTGCTTCGCCCCCTCAGAGAACTCAGCGATGCTGAAGTCCTTGTCGAAATAGGCCCAGATAAGGAAGGCGTAGATTCGAGTCCGGACCCAGTTGATGGGGTTGGAGAAGCCCAGAATGATCATCCTGGGTTTTTGGCGCTGCTGGGGCTGCTCCTCGGTGCTGTAGCGGCGGCTGGGAGCAGTGGGCAAGGAAGAGAGGGACGGAGGGAGCTCTGCCTGGCGGAGCAGCGGCCTCCGGGGGCCCCAAGAGCGCAGGGCCGGGCTCGACCGGACCCAAGTGCAGCGAGGGACCGGGGCCGCACTTGAGCCCAGGCGGCGGCGGCACAAGCAGCAAAACTCAACCAGCGACAGCCTCACCTCGGCGGCGCCGAGAGTCCGAAGTCGGGCGGCCCGGCCGGGCAGAGGCAGGAGACGGGCGGCCAGCGCCATGTCTGTGACCTTTCACCTCTGCACGCCTGTGCAGTCCCGAAAGGAGGCCGGAGGGAAACCAGCTCTGCGGTGCCGGGGAAGGGGAGTAATGGACGCCTGCTGCTGCCGCCTCTGGTGAGTCCGCCCATTGCGGCTGTGTCACACGCCGCCCAAACAGCAGCCAACCTAGGCAGCTTGCCCTGGGCTCCCCGCCCCGCGCTGCGAACCAGCCGCCCACTGTCATCCGTCATCCTGGCGGCCCTTTTCTCCCGGGGTTGTGTTTCCGGAAGGATCACTCGCGCACGGACACGTCCGCCTGGGAAAACTAGCTCGGGCCCAGCATGGCGGAGCAGTGCTTTCCGATACCCAGGCTTCGGGGCGTCTCTCGGGAGCAATTCCTGGAGCATCTCTACCCACAGGTGAGGAGACCGCGGCGGGAAGATCTACCGGGACTTCCGTCGGCTCTCCTGCTACCCGAGTGTGGAGGGCGGAGACGGCTTTTCCGGCCTCGCTTGCTCCTCTTCTGTGGGGTTTCCTAAAGTTTAGCATAGGATCCTCTACCCGCCTCCCTGATCCTCGCAGTCTCTGTCTATTTCGAGATATTAAGTTTTTGAAGCACAACATTTCAATCCAATGAGAGATGGACAGCAGGGAAACCAATGGGAATCTTCCCGGACGTTTCCTCTGGTACAGGTCTTTGGTTTTAACTTGGATCGTGATTAAGGCTTAATAAGCCCTTTAGCCTTCAAAGAAAAAAAGAAAAACTAGCAGAAAGTAGTTTTTTTTAAAAAAAAAAAAAAAGAAAGAAAAAGGGTTACTTTCAGGACGTTGCAAGATAGTCCAAGTTTCAGGAAAACCAGTAAGGATTCTGGCGAATATTCGAAGGGAAAAGGTCTCTAAGGTTGTTAGTGGCAGTGGTGTGGGATCTGGAGACAGGCTGGACCAGCCTGCAGTCTGTGCACCTTTGAGAGCTCTCTGCTTAGAAGACAAAATTCCTGATGGCACTCTAGTGAAGGGTTTCTGATCGAGTCCATATGAGGCAGAGTTTAAGTTTGCTTCAGCAGAGAGATGCTTTGGATGATATAGTCTTATCGGGTAAAACCGTGGGTCACTAAGGTTGCACACAGAAGTTAAGACCCGCCTTTTACTATCCTAGAAAATAGCTGGTGTACAGGTTTGGGAGAGGAGAAAAGCTATACCTGGTTATATATGTTTTGGCCTTAGACATGATTTGTTGCTATTGAAAGACTCCCGCGGGCATCTTCCTTCGGGAGAGACCCCAAGCCCAAAGATCAGTCGAAAACACGCAGCCGGATGCAAACAGCAGGAGGTTTATTGGATACGCAGGTACCTGGGGCGACAAGTCTCTCGAGGACTTGCGCGCCTGCAGATTGGGGGTGAGGGGTTCTTATAGGAGAGCAAAAAGCGAGGTTTACAGAAGCAAGATGCAGGGTGGTAAATTTTTAACCTAAATAACAATGAGGGGACTACTCAGCGGTTTACTGTTCCTCCTATCCTGCCCCCCCCTTTCCTGGCTGGCGACCAGATGTCTGATTGCACAGCCCCTGACTCGTGAGAGCCCCGCTTTATACATGACTCAGGCCTCGCAATCCTCTCTTTCTTCGTTTCTATGGCCAGTCCATAAATCCCTGTCTTGCAGCCAGATAAGGCTGTCCTTGCTCTAATCTCAGGTATCTTTGCTCAGCATTCCGGAGGTTCTGAATTAAGCTTGTTATCTGTGAACCTTTGCAAAACGGTATAATTGTGGTTAAAACGAGTTGGGGTCCTTCACTATAATATTTTTATTTGAAGTATTTCCTTATAGAAAGAAATACTGTATTCATGTAGGCAACCTCCCAGCAAATTTTGTTAATTTTTGTGCTGGAATTTTTTTGGTGGGAGGTTTCAAGACAGGATTTCTCTGTGTAGCCCGGGCTGTCCTGCAACTATCTCTGTAGACCAGGCTGGCTTCAAACTCAGAGAAATTCACCTGCTTCTGCCTCCCCAGTGCTGGGATTAAAGGTATGTACCACAATGCCAGTCTAACTGTGCTGAATTCTTCACTCTCAGCTGGTGGGAGATTTCAGACTGCAGGGCGGAGGTCCCCCATCGTTTTCCTTGTCTTTCTGCCTAACCTCAGTTACAGTGTGTTTGAGGCAGAACCAAACGAACCGACAGAAAAACACAGCAGTTTTTAAATCAACATTTATGTCTGCGAACCAGGCAGGATTGCTCACTCCTGCACTGAGATATTAATTCTTACCACCTACATTGGCTAAGATTAAAGACATAATTTCCCCCTGCAGGGGAGGGGGTGTATTGAAATAGCAGCCAAGTGATTTAGACCAAGTGATTGAACTGTTGGTACAGCTCCCATGCTACATATTTACTTTATAACTCAGCAATTCTTAAAATTGATTGATCTGTATTCCTTGACAGCTTTTCCTTGACAGCTTTATACATAACATAATGAATTTTGCTCCTTTTCACTCCTGTCCTGTTGTAATCTCATCAACAACTTCCCCTCCTACTTCATGGCTGTGTGTAGTGTCCCACTGAGTTTAATTATTACCAAACAATCTCTTATTTAGGGATTTACTTTGCAGATATTTCTCTAAATATATGATAATAGTTACAGGATTCTATTATACTGTTATTAGAAGTAAACTAAGTATACATGAGAGATGTCAGGGTCCAGCCTCGAGGGGGTTCACACGTTCCATGGTAGGGGGTGTGTGGATTGGAAATATTAGATAGGAGGAAAAGAGATAGGAAAGAAAAGGAACAGAACCGGCAGGTTCTCCTCAGGAGAGCAATCCAGTGAATACTGAATTCATCCATGTTTATTTTCCATGTGCCTATATACCCTAATCCAAAGGAGTGGGGGAGACAGCTTTAATGTAACACAAAGAACAAACTAATTACCTGCTTCCATACCTGAAATACCAAGCAACTATTTCCTGAATTAAGCATTCTGTCATTTAGGAAGGACGTGCAGCAGCTACAGGATGCTTAGATGAAGCAGGCTGCCACTCCCTGGGTCAAACCTCCTGTCACGTCCTTGAAGGAGCAGGAATAGACCTTGAAAGGTGTAAACTCTGACCACCCACTTCCGTGGGCCCCTACAGAGAGGGAAATTAGATACATTTTGCTCATTATTTTTGATACACTAAGCTGTAAAAAAGAATAATGTAGGAACTGATAGCAATAATTTTCAAAGTATATGTTTTTAAACTTTAAAAGGGAAATGTAGTCTTTTGGGAGATGGGGAGGAGAAAACAAATGTGTGTTTGGGGCACTTCAAATAAAACAAATACAGGCAGTGGTTGTGCGAGCCTTGATGCACTTGGGAGGCAGAGGCAGGCAGGTCTCTGAGTCTGGGACCAGCCTGGTCTGCAGACAACCAGTGCGACAGAGAGAAACCCTGTCTCAAAAACCTGAAAAGAAAAGAAAGAAGAAAGGACGGAAGAAAGAAAGTAATTAATTGACTGTCGCTAGAGGATGAGTGAGTGTGAGTATGTGCTGGAAGAATTTGGTGGTATAGCTGGCTTTGAGGGGAATCAGATTAATATTTTACATTCTAAAGTAATAATTAAAAAACAAGCAGTGACTGGGCTGGGAAGAGATAGATGGATTTCTGTGAGTTTGTGGCCAACTTGGTTTACATAGTGAGTTCTAGACTAGCCGTGGCTAATTAGTGAGACTCTGTCTCAAAAGAAAAACAAAAATTCAACAGAAGTGAGAAATTATTTAAAAACAAAATAACCCTAAAGTAGAAATAGCTGGGTGGTTGGCTGCACGTGCCTTTAGAGGCAGGTTTATCTGAGTTTGGGGCCAGCCTGGTTTACACAGTGAGTTCCTGGGGCCACCAAGGCTACACAGAAACAGTGTCTCAGGAAGAAAAAGAAAGAAAGGGAATAAGTAACAAGTGAGCCTGTCTGAGGGCTTTATGGGGTAAGTTACTTATAGCCCTGTGAACTGGCAGTTCTGAAAGTGTTTTCTGGAAAGTCTGGAATTTTGCAGATGATTGAATATCGATGGTGGGAAATAAGTTTTTCACTGTTGAACAAAAAGATACAAACAGTAAAGGCTAGATTTAACCTTGACGCATGTATTACTCATAATACATTAAGTTTATGTATATGTACATGTGGTGCATAGATGATGAGAGATAAAGACATGTGATTGCATGTCTAGATTTGTGTATTGGGAGGGTTATACACATGCCCTTACATGATTCTCAGCTCTTACCATGAGAAGGCAGAAGTTAGGATACAACACGGAAGAGCCCCTTTAGGGTAGATGATGGAATAAAAATACACTATACACATCATTAAAATGTTAAAAGAAGAGCTCTCTCTTCAGAGAAACCAGAGTTTCCTAAAGAAATGATGGATTGCAGGGCTAGACAGGGACAATGAAAAAGATACCTGGATTGTTCTATTTTGTTATAAAATAAGGAGATGCTTAGTTTTAAAGTCACAGGAACCAGTCCAAAGAGACCTAATGGTCACATCTGTGATGATTTAAGCATTAGAATTATACCAGTAAGCTTGGAGGCAGAGAGATTGAGTAAATGTTAGGAGAATGTCATGTGCCCCCCGGTGTGCCCTGGGGGACTACTCCATTTCTCTCTGGGACAGTCCTTGCTCAATTGCATCACCTAAAATCTAACCATGAAGAAACTAGAGACCCAAATCCAAGGGACTCCAACAAATTAATTGGCTTCTGTGCTCAGAAGCTGGGCAAAGAAGACAAAGAAAGCTGATGAACCAGATGGGAAGAGCTGTGGTCCCTGAGTCTGAGCTTCTCAGCCTGAATTCCAGGTCAGGGAAGGGAGGAGATGATTGGGATAATTAGTGAAGGTTGCATAATAACGTCAGCGTGAGATGCTTCTTCGGTAATTGCTCTGGAAGAGAATAGCCTATTTTCAGAAAACATGCTTCGGTTTTGGAGAGGAGGACATGATAGTAACAATTTCACTTTGAGGTGGTTCAGCAAAGCAGTGAGGGAGCAGCTGACAGCACAGGCGGCTTCTCACTGAAGAGTCAGGTGGACAGAAGATGGACGCTCTCACGTTCGTGCATTGTTTTCCAAAGCTCAAAGTGATAGCAAAATTAAAAGCTACAAAAGTGAAGTAAAATTTAATAATTATATTTTGCCATAAATAACATGAAAATATTTAATATTTGAATTTATCTGCTGATGATGCTGTTTGTTTTCCTGACCTTAGGTTTGTTCTGGGTGTATGATCAGGTAATCTGCGTGTCTGAGTCCCAGCACAAACTGTTAGATGCTTTCAGTCGGAGCTCCTCCTGCTCAGCTCAGAGCCACCCTGTGACTCCAGGGCAGCCCCCGTGGAGTGTTTGTTTTCACAGTTGTGTTGTGTTTTCCCTTTCTTACAGAGGAAGCCTCTTGTGTTGGAAGGACTCGACTTGGGGCCCTGCACAAGCAAATGGACAGTGGATTACCTGAGCCAGGCTGGGGGCACGAAAGAGGTGAAGATTCACGTCGCTGCCGTCGCACAGATGGACTTCATTAGTAAGAACTTTGTGTATAGGTATTTTCTTCTGAGGTTACTCCGGGGACCCTTTCTTAAACCTTTGAAAATATTTTTACATCATTATATAAGACCATTCTGCATCTCATCTTTAATCCAGTTTATGTAATCATGGAATAGCTTGCTGCTTTTTAATGAGTGGCTTAAAAGACAAGAATTCTGAGTTTGTATAACTGTACAGAGACATTTCCACAGTCTTATTCTTTTAATATAGGGTATCCTGTGGAGTCAAGGAACAGAGAATTTCTATTCTTGGAGTTAGGTGGCCTCTAAAGTTGTGTGTGGTGTTCGTTCAGTCTTTACTGCCCAGTGCAGGATGCTGTCTCTCTGCCTCTCAAGAAGCACAGGGCAGCTGTACTTGGTGCACACAGTCTTCCCTTTAGTAGCGTTTAAAACCATGCTGAGCTTCGAGCGCCTTCCATGCTGGTTGTATGCTGTGCACTCTTCAGCAGGTGAATCGGCCGCTGAACGGCCCCATCGAAAGCTGTAGATGTCAGCCTGCAGATTTCCTGTGCTGTTGATTCCCGCGAGAGTCATTAAAAATGTTAGATTAAAAAGCAAACAACTTTCACATTCTGAGCCTGTGCAGTTCCCAGCAAATTAAATCTACTGAAAGACCCCGTTGTTCACAGATTCAGTGAGAGATGAGCTAAGCAGGGGTTTCTGGTGTCGGGGCCATTCCTCTCTCACCAGTGCAGTCCAAGCCTGTGTAGTAACTGCCAAAGTATTTCTCCATTTCCCACCGAGCGCTCACCATTGTAGTTTCGGATTACTGAACAGGCCACGGACTGAGCTTAATTGCCGTAAGTTTTTCCAAGTGTAAGAACTTTGCAATTTTTTTTCAATCAAAAAAGTGGAAGAAAGTACTGGAGGGCCGAGACTTTCTCAGCCTGTGGTCAGGATTGTTTATACTCCAGACAAAGGCCATAGCAAATGGGTGTTGAGACTTCATCTCGAATGGTTTGGATATTTTTTCATGTCCTCTAAACTTTTCAAAACTTGCTTTTAAAACACATATATTATGTAATAATTTCTATTGCAGCTTCTGCAAAGCCTTTTATTAGAGCTATAAAAACGTGAAAAATTATTTTTGCACAAGGATAAAAAGTAGATTTAATTTGTTCTGATTTGTTTTAACATTTACTAAGCAGTAGGACAGAAGGAATTTAATCTAGAGATACTGAAACATCAGGAATCCTGTAGATAACATGTTCATAACGTATTGATATGTAATCACATTGGTTCTGGTTGTTTTTATCCTTTCTCGGCTGTTAGGTCGTGCCTGAACTAAGTAGCATTAGCACCTCGCGATGCTCTCAGCAGGGGCACCGTGTGAGCTAAGCTGGGGACTCCAGTCACAACAGCACCCAGTTCTGTCCGCACCTCTTCTCACTGTCGCTCTCGGAGAGCGGCCATTCCAGAAACAGAGTACTGGGCGATGCATTCAGGGGTGGTGGTGTCTTCATGTGTGTCGTCATGGCGTCTTAGGTGCTGCGCCAACTCTAAGTTAAACTTCCCACGTAAACTATAAGATAGTCTAATGTAGATATTGCTTACAGTGGTTGTACAGAGGAGAAAATGAAGGTTTTTAAAAACGTAACTTGGGGCTCATGAGATGGCCCAGAGGATGAGGTGCATGTTATCACTTTGGTGACCCGAGTCCAGTGCCCTGGACACGTGGTAGAAATGCCAGCTCCTGCAAGTTGTCCTGTGACCTCCACACACTTGCCATGGTGTGAATACACCCACATCCAGACCCCCCACACACACACGCCATGGTGTGAATACACCCACATCCAGACCCCCCCCACACACGCCATGGTGTGAATACACCCACATCCAGACCCCACACACACACACATGCCATGGTGTGAATACACCCACATCCAGACCCCCCACACACACATGCCATGGTGTGAATACACCCACATCCAGACCCCACACACACACATGCCATGGTGTGAATACACCCACATCCAGACCCCCCCCACACTTGCCATGGTGTGAATACACCCACATCCAGACCCCCCCACACACATGCCATGGTGTGAATACACCCATATCCAGACCCCCCACACACACACATGCCATGGTGTGAATACACCCACATCCAGACCCCCCCCACACATGCCATGGTGTGAATATACCCACATCCAGACCCCCCACACACATGCCATGGTGTGAATACACCCACATCCAGACCCCCCACACACATGCCATGGTGTGAACACACCCACATCCAGACCCCCACACACATGCCATGGTGTGAATACACCCACATCCAGACCCCCCTCACACACATGCCATGGTGTGAATACACCCACATCCATCCAGACCCCCACACACACAAATAAATGCATGTAATGATTTTAAATTAAATTTAAAATATTAAACAATTTGTCTAAGATTGTGTGGTTTAAAATGATAAAACCCAAGTGTATATTCAAATTTGCTCATCCCAGAATCCATGAGAAGCCTTCTGTGATACTGTCTCAGTGTTTTGTGTGCTGGTCCTGAAAAAAGGCTCTGTCATAGAAGACCTTCTGCTTAGAACAGGCCGGACAGAGAAAGCCCAGGCTGAGGAAGTTCCCGGCTGCTGTGTAGGGCAGGTTGTGGGCAGACTGACACTGGACCTTGCTGGGAGCTGTTTTATCTTGCTCTTGCAGGGTCACTGGTCAGTGCTGCTTTGGGAAAGAAGTTACCAGCATTCATTGTTCTTCTAGTGAAAGAAGCTAAGTGTGGGCAGTGCAGCAGTTACGCCGGTAGCTGTGGGCACAGCAGCCTCCAGGTCCGAATGTTTTGTGTGTGGTGAACCTTTGGTAGGAGCCTTGAATAGGAAAGTGACAGAAGCTTGCTGAACGCCAGAGCAGAGGCTGGAGTAGAGACAGTGTGACAGAGTGCGAGGCTGGAACAGCATGCTGGGAGAATGTTATCAGTGAATCGTGTGACTCAAGAGTCATCTTTGTCAGCCGGAGGCAGCTTAGTTATAACAGAACAAGACCGTGGAGGTCGTACTGAACACAACCCCAGCTTAGGGCAGTGGACCCCCCCCCCCCCCCAAAGCTAGTGGTTTGAGATTGGCCACAGGGGCGTATTCACACACGGTACCCAGGAAAGCCACTTTCTCGTCCAGTAAACTGTGATGCCTGGGATCTTAGCTAACACTAGACCTTCATCCCTACTCGGTGTGTTTCTGGGGAAGGGTAGCTAGCCCCAGGTCAGCTTCTCAGAGGAGAGTTCACAGTTCTCCCTCCTCCTCCCCTACACATCCTTGGTGATGAGACGGACAAATTCCCAGTGAGGGACTGGAGGACAAGCTTGGGAGGATTCCTTGTCGTGCTACTGATACAGTAGCATCTTCATGACTGGAGAATGGCTTTGCTTATCTGTCTGTCTGTCTGTCTGTCTATCTATCTATCTATCTATCTATCTATCTATCTATCTATTTATTGGTAGTAGGGTTAAAATCCAGGATTCCAGGATTCCAGGATCTGATGAAACTAGGAAGCCTTCTGCCCCTGAGCTCCATGTAGGAAGTGCTTTTAGTTACTCGGATGAGTAGAGCAAGGATAACTCTCTAACTTGAAGAATGTGGTAATGGAAGCAAACATTGTTTCTAGAATGTCCAGCCATTTTCTCCAGAAGCCATAAGATGACAGGGAAAGCAGGAGGTGAGAGTATTGCCGTCTCCTGTGCTGAGGTGACAGGCACCAGCGGGGGCTGGAATGTCTTCACCAGTGATCTCACTGCTCCTCCTTACTAGTGTGAGGAGAGTGATTGTCCCATTGACCAGATTTATTTGGCCCAGGCACATAAAGACAGGTGGCAATCAGAACCTCAAAGTTCGTGTATTTTACTTTATGACTTTATTTTGATTTATGTGGATGAGTTGCCTGCATGTGTGTCCAGTGCCCATGGAGTCCAGAAGAGTCAGATCCTCTGAAACTGGAGTTATGGACAATTGTGAGCCACACATGTGGGAGCTGGGAGCTGAGTGCATGTTGTCCTCAGGAGGACCAAGTGCTCTTAAGCGCGGATCCCGCTTTTCAGCCCAGTACCTGATACCATGGCAGTATCTCTCAGTGACTTGTGAAGAAGGATGTTGACCCTTGAAGAGCCATCGGAACCATACATTTAAAACCTTTAAGTCTAAATTTTCAGATAACAGGTCAAATTTATATACTGCTAAATGAATTTTGAATATTCAGAATTCTCTCAACATGGGTTATTCTAAAAGCTGGGTATTTCAGCACATGGCACCCAACTGCACCAAGCCTGCGTGCATCATGATGGTATTGCTAGTTGGTATGTTGTTTTTATGTCTAAGGATTCTGTTATGTTTATTTCAGAACTTTACCGTTTAACAAGTTGGTTCAGAGAGCAGCCGAAGAAACGCATAAAGAATTCTTTATTTCAGAGGTAATTTTTTTAGAAACCTTTAATAGACATATACTCAATGGATTTTGTGTGTGTCTGTGTGTGCATGTACACGTGTGCATGAGCTTGAGTCCATGTGTCCATCAGACACAACTATACACACCTGACGGTCTGCCAGTTCGCGGAACCCTGAGCAAACATTGTCCCTTAGAGGGGTCCTGCATAGATGGCTTTCCATCTTCTTTGGTTGTTGCTTGGATCTGTCCTGTGTGAAGAGTGTGACCCTGTGTCAGATGCTCAGGTGAGCCTGAAGAAATCGGCAGCTGTAGATAAGCAAAGAGCCCTTTCTTGATGAACCGGCTAGCAGTCTAATGACGAAATGATATTCAGATTTTGAAGGATGTGCTTTGAAGTCTAGCTAAAGGATCATTTCGGTGTGGCACCACAAATGTGAAAACAGCTAAGCTATTAATTTGTGAATGCAGGTTGATAGTTTATTGTAGGGTTAAATGAGATATCAAATTTACGCATCTGCATTGGTTTCTGGAAGGCAGCACTCTGGAGTGGGTTGTGCCTTACTTGACCTGCTAGATCTCAGTTCTCTGCCTGGGAAATGCACACAGCGCTGGGTGCTTTTGTCGTTGTTTGTGGGCGTGGGAGTAGAGTCCTGGCTGTCGGGGGCCCCAGCCCTGCAGTGACCGATCTATAATACCTTCTCTTCTTTAGCTACTCAGGTAGTCAGAAGTGTAAATGATGACTTTAAAACTACATATGTAATTCCGCTCTTGTAAATGATGCATTTCTAAATCATGCATGAGTTGACCCTTAAGGATGTGGTGGGAGAATGCAGGTTGCTGGGGCTAGGCATGGTCTGGTGTAACACAGTCTCCCTGTTTTTTGTTTTTTGTTTTTTGTTTTTTGTTTTTTTTAACTGTGCTAAAGGATAAGGTTTTTAATCTCATTTCTTGGTTGTATTAAGAAGTTGCTTGTTGGATTCACATTTGGTTTACCAAACGTTAAAGCAGCGTACATTGAAGTACCGGTTAATCGATGGCTTCATGCGTGCTGATGCTGCCTTTAGAATTCCTTTTGTGTGCTGGACCCACTGAGCAGCATATCAAGACGTTCCTTTATGTGACCACCAGGGGGCGTCAGTACATGACTTAACTTGGCCCTGTTTTAAGATTTACTCCATCTCTTAGCTCTCACTGGTTTTAATCAATACTGATGCTATTCTCTGGGATGTTTAGGATGAGAAATACTACCTGCGGTCACTTGGAGAAGACCCGAGGAAGGTAAGAATTGCGGATTTAAAGCAGTCACTTAAAATGCCCGTGAGCATCTTCACAGTGTCACTGTAAAGTTGACATTATTGGATACATCACCCATTTCATCCTCTTTGGTTTCTTTAATGATTTGTGTCCCTGATTGAGGAATCTTTAAAGATGATTATTCAGTCACTCGGGATTGTAGAATCTCAGTCATCTAATTTCTACGCAATAAGAGTCCCTACTGCTCCATAGCTTATAGATGGCCATTCGACTAATACAGTACTTACCTAAGAGTCCTGAAGACTCATTAGATGAGCCTTTATGTATTCAGAGGCAAATTCATAAGGCTAGACTAGATATGCATTCTGTGAATCTTGCTGGAAGTGGGACCATCTGAGTTAGTGAGGGTATTTGTAGCACAGATTCTAATTGGTGTTAATAATGAAAACCTGAAGTCAGATACAGGGTCAACGAAGCGGTGCAGCCTGCCGCTGGGGAGTTCTTTCTTCTCCCAGCGCTCAGACCGAGAGGCTTCCTGTCCTTACTAGTCCTCAGACTGCATCCCAGCTCCCATCTCTTCCCGGTTAACATTCCTCTCCGCCTCCCTGGTGCTGGGATTAAAGCTGAGGGCCACCACCACCTGGCTGTTTTTCTCTTTGAGACTGGATCAATTTCAAGTCGCCCAGGATGACCTTGAACTCATAGAGTTCTCCCAGGTCCTGGGGTTGAAGATGTGAGCCACCACTGCCTGGCCTCTAGTGGCTTAGCTCTGCACTCTGATCTTCAGACAAGGTTTATTAAAAACACAACAGAATCTCACTACATATATTAAAGCTGACAGTAGTGATACTTGAGTCTGTTTCTCCTTCACTAGAAAGGTGAGAGCAGCGGCTCTCAACCTTCCTGACGCTGCGACCCTTTAACAGTTCATGTGGTTACCCCTACAACCATAAAATGATCTTCGTTGCTACTTCGTGACTGTAACTTTGCTACTGTTAGGAACGTACTGTAGCATCTGATGTGATGCACAGGTGTGCTGAGCCACAGGCTGAGCAGCCCTGGTGGAGGGGCTGGTGGTGTCGCATCAGCGGGCCTTACGGCACTCGACAGGCGTCTGCCTCTTTCGTCCTTACTGCCCACGTGCTGTGCCTCTCAGGAACCTCATGCCAACGCTGCTATTATTGAAATTCTTCCCAGATACTGTTTGTAATCCGGATGTGTGTGTCTGTCGGTGCAGGATGTTGCAGATATCCGACAGCAGTTTCCCTCCCTGGGAGGAGACATCAAGTTCCCGGCGTTCTTCAGAGAGGAGCAGTTCTTCTCCAGTGTGTTTCGAATCAGCTCAGCTGGCCTGCAGCTCTGGACCCACTACGATGTACGTAGGTTACAGAATAAGGAATGGAAGGTTCAGACGTCTGCTGCTCTTGTGGGTCTGACATTCACAGATCGAGCTTTACAGGGCCCGTTAGAGACCTGAGCATCGCCACTGGCGGAACATGGAGCTGAGGGAGTCAGCCGACTGTGGGGTAGTAGTGATGTGGTGTCGGCTGGAGCAAAGCCTAGTCCTACATCTTCCTCTGTACTGTAACTATGAGATCATGGTTTAGTGGGGGAAGATGTGGGAACACAGCGTCTCAATGAAACACCTGACTGCCATCCCAGTGAAAGGAAGAAATTGTGGGGAATGGTTTGCAAGAGTAAGAATTTGGGGTCCCTGAAGGCCTGAGGATACGTATCCCTTGAGAACACCAAATGCTTGCTGATCTGTACAAGAGCAGGGTGAACAGACTTTGATCTTGCTTCTGTCTTCTCGTTGACTTTATCTGCTGACTGTATTTGTAAGCACAGTAAGCAGATTTTAAATGGTGTTGTGTGTAGTTTGGTGTTGGCGGCTGGAGAAACAGGAAGCTGCGGCACCTGTTGCGTTTCCCGTAGGCTTTTGCTGTGTTGAAACAGGAGTTCCGTTTTGAAGCACTGACTGGATTGACCTCAGATCTTTCTTTCTCTGCCTCCCAGCTGGCAGGAATTCCGGCATGTGGCAGGATGCCAAACTGTAGGACATGTGCGTACTTCTAGGACATTGAGAACTTACAGGGAATTTCAGTACAGTAACTCTATAATTAGTTGAGACAAACATGGAATCTTAGCCTATTTTAAAAGTTCTGTTTGAATGATTGGTGAGAAAATTCATGTATTTTTAACGTTATTGATTGTGCTTTATATTTTAAGTAGTTTCCTTTGACCTTGAATTACAGTAGACTACATAATGTTTGTCTTAAAAATAAGTCAGAGGAGCCATGTGGTCGTGGCACACACCTTGAGGCAGAGGCAGGTGGAAGCGAGTTCCTGGACAGCCAGGACTGTTAAACAGGGAAACCCTGTCTTGAAAAACTTAAAAAAAGAAAAAAATCAGAGGAGTAGTAATTATAGTTACAGAATTAGTTTGCTAAGTAAAGGTTTCGTACTGAAAGAAGAAATGTGTCAGTGTTGATAATATGTGATGACCAGGCACACATCTTGCTCAGTGCATGTCTTAATTCTTTAACCAAGTCACGTTCCTGTCTGCCTTGTAACATTTTTTCACAATCTGCACCAAGAGAGGGCACCGTCTGTGTACTCAGGGAGAATCAGCGTCGGTTCATTAGAAAGTACACCGTGGGAATTTGCCTCATGGGAGGCCTGTACAATAGTCTCACAGTCACGGTGTTGATGACCACGTTGTGGGTGGCATGTATGCAGAGGTCAGCAGCAGCTGCAGGGGTGCTTTCTGCTTGGCCCAGGGCACAGCTCGACAACTTAGTAAGACCTTAACCAAGGGAGCGCAGGGCACAGCTGCTGTTACTCCACTTCCTGTTTTCCTAATGCTGGTCTTCCCGTGTTAAGAAACATGAGGAAAATGTCCTCAATAACAACATAGTTGTACATGGAATGCAAGCTTTTCATTATTAGGTTTGAATTATGACTATAAGGGTTTTGTGTGGGTTGAATTTTACAAAAGGGATAGGGTTTAACACGCAGTGACACAGGCCTGTGATCCCAGCTCCTCAGAAGCTGAGGCAGGAGCATCAGAAGGCCAGTTTGAGCAACATAGTGAGGCCCTGCGAAGCCTTTCCCAATAAAAAAGAGAAAAGGAAAGAATGGAGTTTGAAGTTAACTCTTTTTTTTTTCTCTGTAGCTTTTGGAGCCTGTCCTGGAACTAGCTCTTGTAGACCAGGCTGGCCTCGAACTCAACAGGGATCCGCCTGCCTCTGCCTCCCAAGTGCTGGTATTAAAGGCGTGCGCCACCACCACCCTGCTGAAGTTAACTCTTTAGAGTGTCATTGGCTCCCTTGACTTGAATTGTAGATACTGCTCACACTACATCTTATTGGTCTTCAGGTAATGGATAACTTTTTAATACAAGTGACGGGGAAGAAGCGAGTCACACTGTTCAGTCCTCGAGATGCACACTACTTATATTTATCAGGTATGGCTTGACTTTATGTTTCTACAGTTTATTCTGTTTCTAGTAATGTAGGAAGACCACACTTTAGGATGTCTTCCTAATTGTGTACTGTATTCTCCATGGTGTGTGTGGAGTAACAACAGGCAGTATATTAGAGTCTCAAGGATAGACATGGTGGTGCACACCTTTAATCCCAGCACTCGGGAGGCAGAGGCAGGTGGATCTCTCTGAGTTCTAGGCCAGCCTGGTCTACAGAGTGAGTTCCAGGGCAGCCAGGGCTCAGAAAACCACAGAGAGGTTTCATATTATTTTATTGTATTGCATGGGTGATGGATGATGGTTGTCTTGTATAAAGTATGATCACTGAAAATTATCTTAGGATTCAGAAGAAAATTAGTTCTCACAGTAAATACAGCAATTAAAGAGTTAAGTTTCAAGTTTATATTTCTGATTACTTCTTAAACAATACAGACTTGGTTCAATCTGTGTGATCTCTCTTGGGAACTAGGTTCTAAGTCAGAAGTGCTGAATATTGACAGCCCAGACCTAGATAAATACCCACTCTTCCCTAAGGCGCGGAGGTATGAGTGCTCCCTGGACGCCGGTGATGTTCTCTTCATTCCTGGTAAGGCTCTAGACCACACTAGTGCGTTTTCTGTTTGTCTAGATGTACAGGTGCTTATCATTGTATCACAGCTGCCTCCTGTCTTCAGGACAGTGAACTGCTGACAAGGGTGCAGCCTCCTAGCAGTAGGCTGTACCATCTTGTCTAGGGATGTAGTAGGCCGTTCCGTGTGTGTTATTCACACAATGCATTGTCAACGTATTTCTGTCATAAAGCAGCCCATAACTTGTTGAGATAGTATTCTAAGTTAGTTTACTAAATAATGTGGACTAATATACCTTATATCTGGGAAAAGGTTATACCTGGTTGTTTTTTAAAAATCATTTTATTTCTAAAATATATGAGCATTTTAGAAATGGTAAATATTTTCTAAGAAGATTATAAATTTTTGTTAAATATCAAAATATTATAATACCAACATCTGAAAACTTTTCTGTATAGTTTCTATGTTCAATAAATAAATATTAATTTGTATGCTCATAAATGTCCATGTTAGTAACTATGGTGATATAGTTATTATCTGTAATTAACACTTTGGTGCATACCTTAAAATTATAAAGATCCTAAGTAATGGGGTTTATTGACCAAGGTTACTTGTGTAATTCTATTTGCTGTAATTCTATAACCAGTGAAAGCCAGGTGACATACTTGAGGGTCGATTGTAAGTCCCGTGCGCATCAGGAACCAGGTCCTTGCTGGTGTTCATATTCCCCCAGGCCAGCACCCTTCGCGCCTGCTGGGGCCTGGTCAGGGCCGGGTGCACTGACTTAGACTGCTCTCCTCAGCTCGGGGCCTGGTCAGGGCCGGGTACACTGACTTAGACTGCTCTCCTCAGCAGCTGCTCCTTCATGTAGAGCCTGTTGCCATTTAGTAAAGTAAATCTGTTTTTGTTCTTTAGAACATGATTACAGCTATGTAGTCTTCTCTTACTCTATATCCAGTTTATCTGGAAATTAAGTATTTGCATATATTTTAATGTAAAACAAGATTTCCATCTTTAGATTTACTTATCAGAATGGTTAGTTTTTTCTGGTATATTAACAAGTATAATTAATATATCTGGTATATTAATAAAGATTCTGAAAGACCTTATAATTAAAATCAAACGTTGAAGACAACTTTATAAAATACTGTTTTTCCATGAACACTCCCAGAACGAGTGTCTCTAAGATTGAAACCCTCCTTCATAAGACTGAACACTTTGGCATGGTTAGCGCCCCATCTGCTCCACGGAGGTGATCTTTAATACTCTTACAGCGCGTACGCTGTGAAGATGTCAGTGGAGAGCAGCTAGTGTGGGCAGGTTTCTTCCTCAGCACCACAGGGCCGGCCGTGGTCTCCATAGTTCTGGTAAAGGAGCGGAGCTGAGCAGAGAGAGACTGGATCTGAGTGGCTTAGAACCTAAAACCTGAAGCTGCGGTGTGTGCTACCTTAAGTCAGGAGAACAAGTATGGAATTGAATCACAAAGGACCAGGCATGGTCTTCAAATAATTAAAATGTTCTGTGTACAAACACACTCCATGTTCTGATGTGGTTGTGTGTGTCAGGAAGTATAAACATGTAACACAAAAGCCTGCCCCAAATCAGAGAACACAAAGCAAATACACTTTATTATGTCTTTCAAGCTAGGTGGGAAAAATGAAAATTCCCAAGGGGTTTAGAACAGGGCGGTGCTCTTGACGCTCTGACTGGAAAGCAGGGTATGCATGCCCCAGGAGCCTGACAAAGACCGTTTCTTACGTCGGCTCTGTGCAATCGTGATATTTCACTGACATTTGTTTGTTTTTTTTTTAAACTGTAAGTTTTATTTTTAACTTGTTTTTTTTGTTTGTTTGTTTAAAAAAAAAAACTTTGTACAGCTTTATGGTTCCATAATGTGACTTCTGAGGCGTTTGGAGTCGGAGTGAATGTCTTTTGGAAGCACCTCCCATCGGAATGCTACGACAGAACAGACACCTATGGCAACAAAGACCCTGTGGCCGCGTCCAGAGCTGTGCAGATCCTGGACAGAGCTCTGAAGACACTGGCTGACCTACCAGAGGAGTACAGGGACTTCTATGCACGCCAAATGGTCCTGCGTATTCAGGACAAAGCCTACAGCAAGAACTTGGAGTAAAAGAAAAGTGAACTAACTGTAGTAAAAATTTAAAAATAAATAAAAATCAGCTCAAGAACTTGAGAACTATAATAAGATATAAACATTTAAAGATGCTTTTTTAAAAATTGGACAACCCAGTCTCAGATTTATGGTATAAAGGGAGATGCATATCTGATTTCTACTTGGTACAGATTGAGAGTGCTTAGTGCAAGCATCCTTTAGTTCTAAGACATAAATAAGTAAAATGCCTACTTAATAAAAAATGTATTGATTCACTGCATGGAGTCTGCTGACGGAATGGCCTTTGGTTTTCGCAGTGATTTATTAGTTCACCAGAAACCTTTGTTCGCCCCACCCCCACCCCACTCTTTCAGCCACAGGATTGGCATCATCCGAGGTCTAGCTACCCTCGTGGTCCTGGACGGTTGCCAGCAGCAGCTGGGGCCTTGTGTGTCTTCATTTGTATGCAGTGGAGCCGCCTGGCTGGAATCCACAGGCCCTGTCTTCCATGAAGCCGCTTTCCAGCATCCCTACCAAGCCCTTGGCCCTGAAGCTCTGAAGTGGCTGACCCTGCCCATCAGTGAGCCAGACATCACACGCTGTGAGAGTAAACACGAGGGGGATCTTCTTCCGCGGGGCACAGGGAGTGTGAGAGAACAGAACGGTTTAGATATTTCGTAAAGCTTCCAGGATGCTAACAATGAACACATCTGATGGTGCGGTAGATCGTGAGCTCTGGGGTTTGTCCAAAACAAGTATCTCGTCTGACCCTGGCCCTTCCTGCCGCGTTGATGTTGTCTGTCTCTTTCCAGTTAATACTTACATGTAAACTTCAGTGTTTTCCTCACAAACAGCTTGAAAGGTGAGAAAGCCCACGGATGTAATCTCTGAAGATAATGACCCATTTGTGTGTGTGCTGTCCCTGTTACTCAGGGCCACTGAAGAACAACGGTCTTTAATGAACACATGTCCATCTAACGTAATGAGTCCATCAATTAAACACATTTCAATTACAGAGGAAACAGTTACTGTTGAAGGAAGCTCATCCACTGGTGCCCTCTTTAGAGCTGGAATAACGTCAGGCATTGAACAGAGAAAGGAAAAGTATCTAAGAATCATGACTTAGTCATCTTTGGAAGTAAAACTGAAATTACCGAGACAAGCAAAGGTTGAACGTGGACTGGCAAAAGTAGTTTAGTATGCTAGCCATGGCTAATTATCAGATTCTTTTTTCATCTGTTTAGCCTGAGCAAAGCACTGACTTTATTCTTCTCTCAGAAAGGAAAAGATGCAAACCCTTACTTCACACAGTATTTACTTAGCTTTGAGTAAACTAACCAGAGTCGTACAGAGGGTTGGGAACACACGGTGGTAGAGTGCTCACACAGCACAGGTGACTGGGTTCAGACCCAAACTGGCCTACACAGAACCCTTGTTAGGTAGCCTAGCGGGGACTGGGGGATCTATTCTTCTTCACCTTGAAAGTGTAACGATTATAACACCGTCTACAAAGGCCAGGTAAGGGCCAGCACGTGACTGAGGCTAGTCAGCTGTCTTCCTCTAAGACTTGCTAGTTAGCTCCTCCTGAAGTCCACAGCACGGCAATGAATCCTCTGAGTAGTTTTCAGACCATTCTCCTGCTCATATTTTTAAATAAAGATATTTTAATCTTTTGGTTTAAGGCCAAGTGAATAACATATACATTAACTAATTCATTGGATTCAAAATATTTAATTGTTGAGTGAAGGTATGTTAGAAATTACATAATCACCCTGGGTTGCAGAGACGATTCTGGTTAACTGAGTGGCTACAGAAACAGATTACAGTGGTGGTGGCCATATGAGTCACACCCCATTGTTCCAGCTGATCCAGGGCTGAGCAAGCTCACTGTCCCCCAACAAAATGAATATATGGCTTACTAGATACAGACATGAACATAAATGAAAACTAACAGTCAATGAGAAGATGGCAGAATATAATACAAAACATGCAACCAAGGAGTCTGGATATGCGTTGGCATGGGATTTGTCCAGCTTAATTACACAAAACCCTTTAGAGTCCTGCCGTCTGTACAGTGTGTGCTCTGTAAACGTTTACATAGGCAGAATTAGCTCCGCTAGGTACACAGCCAACCGAGTGACAGCAGCTGCTGAGATGAGGCCGAGTGGCCGTGGGAGACCCATCTGACTTTGTACATCGTGTTCAAAAACGTTTCAAAACACTGTTAGCTCTGCATGACTCAGTATTTGTCTTGGCCTAGGGCATTAAGAGCAGGTATTCCATAATTTCAAAATGTATGAAATACCAAGAGACAGTCAACAAGGCTAGGTTTCTTTTATCCTTTTGTGGCAGTTATGCGGACATCTGCAAAGAACCAATAACGCAGCACATCTCCTACCTACTAAAAGCTGTGTTAAATCTTAGGAGTTGTGGAGTAGGGTAGGTCATTCGGGGAGGTGAAAGGCAGGCTGCGGTGACTCCTTCCAGTGTTGGGTGGCAGATGGGGCAAGAGGAACTACAGGCCGGCACTGCTGTTAGCCATGCTTCAAGCACAGAAGTCCCCACTGGGCGTCTTAAACATGCCAGGAGACACCGTCTCCATCACTGAGAACTGCAGAAGTCCTCACTGGGTGTCTTAAACATGCCAGGAGACACCGTCTCCATCACTGAGAACTGCAGAAGTCCTCACTAGGTGTCTTAAACATGCCAGGAGACACCGTCTCCATCACTGAGAACTGCAGAAGTCCTCACTGGGTGTCTTAAACATGCCAGGAGACACCGTCTCCATCACTGAGAACTGCGAGGTCCACTTCAGCTCAAGCAGTGTGATCACACGTGAGATCATTACCCCTTGTTTGTGAATTCACCTTCCTCTAAGAGGACTTCGGGTGAGATACTTTGTATAAGATGTTCCTTCCTAAATTCCAGGCTGTTGAGTTATTTCACCGCTAACATGCTGGGACTTGTTAGATCCTTGTGGTTTAGATTCTCCTTAGACTAGGCAAGTGTTTGGACACTGCAGAAATGAAATGAAGTGAACCACACTATATTCTAACAGTCTTATGGGGATAAAGGAGAATAGATCAGCTAAGATGAGCAGCAAAGCAAGGGGAGAGGCTTTAGGAGTTCCTCTAGGAGCCCGGCAGAAGAAAAGAGTGTCCTACAGACAGTTACGGAGCAGCTGACAGGCGTACTCCGTGGAAGGAGAGCTGCTCGCCTGGAAAAGACAGGAGAGTCAAAGCAGACACAGTAGCAAGGTGGACAGATAAACACATCCAAACGACCTTTCTGTGGGTTACTGTTTTTAATACAGGTTTACATCCATGCTGTGGTGGGAACTAAGTTCACATTTGTAGGACCGCATCCCTTGGTGACTTTACAAAGGCACAATCAAGTAGGACCCACGTTTACAGTAACAGACTTAACGCACACAGTTTTAAAACAGATGTGGAAGAGGACCAATTTGTAGTTTTACACAGAAATGCCGGTGTGTGGACAAACAACCATTTCCACTCCAAAGCACTTGTACTACTCAACACTGTCTCCAGGGGCGATGGCATATCAGGTGTCCCTCGGATCAATGTCCACTTTACCGCAACAATGGAACACTCCCGTGAGCGGAGCCTGGAGGACCGAGACAAGCCTTCCCTCTATATGACCATCAGAATTCAGCTGTTCAACATTGAGTGGGACCTTTGATGATTGTTACACAAGTTGAATGTAGTCACCCGATCATAGGGCTCTGAGTTAAGGAAATGCGTGATAAGGTAGAACCAGGTGACTTGGTCTACTATGGGAAGTGCTAGTCTCAAAAGATATTCCAACTGAAACAATAGAAAACTAGAGAAAACGTAGACACTCATCTGTAGTCGACGGAACCACATTCATCTCAAACATCTGGCTGAGTGAATACTGGGAATAGAGGGTGATTCAAATGTCATTCTGGAAGAGATCGAGAAGTTAACATGTTGCATATTAACACTACGCTTTAGTATATATTTTCTTTTCGACCCCAAAGCAGCATGTTATTTCCCTATTTGGTTAAAACTTTAGAGGTCATGGAATAACCAAGTTTATTCATAAATAAAAAGTACCACTTTCAATAACCACACAGCTTTGTTCTAGTATTGCTTGAAATTCGTTAGATTTTGGTTTTTTTTTCAAAATGCATTTATCTAGTAAAGAAAAATGGGCAGAAGGAAACTTCACCCAAATTATGTAGCAGTGTTAAGCAAATTCAGTTTCTGGGCCAAAATTTAAATTATTTGTGTCTCCAAACTTTCCTTTGTAACCTTTCTTATCTCAATGCAATTTCACATTTGGCCAAAGAAAGCTATTTTCTCTTGGCAGACAAAACCATGCTTCTGAAGAAACCCTGATTTGGGTCTGTGGAATCTGTCTCCTTATGACAGCACACTAACATAATTAAAAACTGTCAATTAAGAATTAAGTTACAGTGCTTTGTGCACTGTGTTTTAAAAACCAACTGTACAATTCTATCATCTTAGATATGCGTAAATAAATATATTTTGACTTTAAAAAACAAAAAAAAAGAACACAAAACAAACATTTGGGAGAACTGAGAATGAGTTCAGGGGCTCACAAAACTTTCCCGGGAGGCAGGCTGTAGGGCGCAAGTTTTCCCCAAGACCCTTGGACAGAGAAAGCGGGAAACGTCTGTGGTCGACCGCTGAACTGCTGTTATTACCGGTGTTGGTGGAGAAGAGGTCTCAGAAGATCGGCTGTTCTCAGCACCAACGCTGTCACCTTTTAAGAAGACGAACACCAAGTTTCTTCCATTTTCAAAGGACAGAGAATTATCACACACGACCCTTCTGGACTTCAAATTAATTCTGATCCAATCCAAAGGTAAAGCTGCCCACATGTACAAGCAAGGAGTCCTACTGTGTAAGACACGCAGAGTTCTGGAATGTGCATCTTCTTAGCCCACACGCTGACAATGCATCTAACTACCCTTGACATCCATCACCTGTGCTCAGGACAAAGGACGCAGTTCTCCCGCTGAGGAAGCACGCTAGGTCTCAGAACACTTCATGAACCCTGAAGTGATTCTCTATGGAGGGAGTTTCCTTTGTGAAATGAATTTGGCTGGTCACCTGCACGCCCAGATCCCCAAGGATCTGAACAAATTTCTTGTGCTCCTTTCCAATCCAGGACCTCATTGGATCCTGTACTTGATACGGTGTCACGTGGGTGTGGACAGTAATCCCTGTTTGAGCAAATTCTTTCAAGACTTCTGGATATGTGACCCAAGTGTTGCTTCCTCCAGAATGACCACCGTCCAGCCAATACATTGTTCTTATACTTTTGATGAAAGTGTCTATGTTCTTGTCTTTCTTGGCTTCCTTCAACTCAAACAGCAACTGATTCAAAACTACACAGCCTTTACTGAACCCAACCAAAGTGAACGAGGCGCCGTTCAGTGACAGCGGAGCAAAGCTCACAGCGGCCTCGGCAGCGTTTCCACAGGTCCTCTCATTCTCCTGGCCACCATTACGAGGACTAGCAGGATCAGACTCACAGTTAGCTGCTCGGCAGTCCTTATTCCAAACGCTCCTCTTGGACAGCGAGCCGTTCTGAGTTAGGTTGAAAGCGTTAACTAATAACATATACAGGTGCTTAAAGGCTCCGAAGTTCGGGTCGTGCTCCGGTGCGCCAAACATGTTGCTTTTCACGAAGTTGTCATAGCAACTGAATTTGTGCAGGTGCATCCGCGAGCACTTGACCACCCAGATGGAGCTGTCGGGGAAACGGCGGGCCAGGATGGCGGCGGTATTTTCTAGACTCCAGTTTTCCCACTGATAATTCTCAGGATGACGAGTCATGACCTCATGGTAATTCTGAAAGGGAAGATGAACACGCATTAAAAGTGTATTTACCCAAAAAGCTTTACATGATTATTGAAGGTTTGCTGACCTATGGTTAATGTACTCAAAATAAAACCTAAAACTTTTTAGTGCTTTCTGGCTCTAAGATTTTGAACCAAACACTTCACTCGGCCTAAATTTCATTAAGAGACAGTGTAAAAAAAATATATACTTACACTAAGTATTAAGAATTTCTGAATAAAACAATCTAGAAAGACAAATTTTAGCTCTACAAATCATTTATAGCTTTCAATTAGTGCATATGTAATTAAGTTCCTTAATTCAACTGAAAATAATAGATTTGATTACAGATCTTTTGATCAAGACATAATTTAGAAATATTTTCTTCCCAGTGAGCTGTGGTCCTGCTATCTAGGATGAGTCTGTCCCAGGCATGGAGACTCCCCCAGCATCCTGACCGCTATGAGCTGCGGTCCTGTGTATCTGGGATGAGTCTGTCCCAGGCATGGAGACTCCCCCAGCATCCTGACTGCTAGGCCTGACGCCAGTGTTTCTCCTGCAAAGCTGCAGGACAGCACAGAAAATCTTAACGTGAATCCGTAACTACATCTAAAACTCCCATGGGGGGACACCGGGTCTTAATCACAAGTTAAGCTGGTGATCAACACTACAAAATCGCCTTCCATGGTTTTCTTAGCTTGTTCGGTTTCACAGGCACGAGATAGCTCAAACTTAGATGTATCAAAAATTATTACTATCTAGATCTTTGCCTTATCTGTCCATACCATTTGCCTTTTGTACAGATTTTATTTGTTTAGATGCATTCTGAATAAAGTATGTTTTTGTTTTGACCATACAATATTTTCTCATATACATAATTACACATATATGTATGTACCAGAGAACACTGAACTGCTAGCCTTATCCATTTTAATCATTCCTAATACTGGTGAACTTAGAATTTTTTCTTTATATATTTGTAGGTAGAGTTAATTTTGATGGCAGTCTATTTTTAATAGGAAAAAATGTACATGACACCTAATATTCAAATCGTGAAAGGCTTTAAAGTAAAAAAGCCTTACCTCATGGTCTCTACTAAGCAACCATAAGCTTAGATATAATTTTCTCTTAAAATATTCTAAAAGGCATGACTCTATATCAATACAGACTTGCATAACAGTATTTAAATATCAGTCAAATACCCCTGGAACTAACAGTAAAGCCCTCACTGGCAATGTACAAGAACGCACTGTCTTCCACACCATTACTTCAATGCTAATGGTTCATTTTTTAAAATCCTGGTTGGATAAGATTATGCAATGCTCTCAGTTTAATCTGCATATTGGACTTCAAATTAGGTTAAACATTTTTCTGCCTGCTGGCCATGTTTATGTCCTTTGATAACTTCCTCCCTGTAATGTTCAACTCCTAGTAATTTACTTCATTAATCGTTTGTCACGTGTGTTGAGAGTAGCTATGTATGTCTGAAATCTATTCCAAGCAGCTCTTCAGTTGACTTTTTATGGATTTTGCCATTACCTTCTTCACATCCAGGTTTATTGTACAAAACCCATCATAAAATAAGCAGCTTAGACCTGGAAGGGCTTATCTGTTACTTTCTGTTATTGTTTTTAAACATTAGTTCTGTGTGTACCAGCGTGTGTGGAGGCCACAGGACGTCTGCAGGAAAGCGTCTCTCCTTGCACCCTGTGATTCTCGGGAACTGAACTCAGGGTGTCCAGCGTGACAACAAGCGCCTTTGCCCACTAAGCCATCTTGTCGGCTGATTTTATTTTGTGTCTCTGAGACAAGGTCTCAGGAAGTCTAGGCTGGCCTTGAACCCATTATGTAGCAGAGAATGACACTCAGCTGTTTTTCTTGCCTCCTACTTAGTTCATTTCATAGGCTAGGTGTGGTAGCATATGCCCGTAATCTTAGCACTCAGGAGACTGAGCCCAAGAGGAATAGTGAAGCCATTCAGAAATAATACATAATAAATAAATAAATAAATAAGCAAGCTTATCATAATTGAGAACTCTGAAGTCCTGCACCTATACAATTGCTTGCATTACTACTTAATGAGCCAAGTGAGGCAGATTTGGTGACTCAGTTTAGGCTACACCAAATAGCAGGGGCTGTAATCTATACATCAGCCCCCATTAGTTCCAGGTTACATGATCAAAAAGGGAAAAAGTGTTAGTACCGAGGACCTGAGCAGCAAATGAACACTGGGATCGTTACGGTTACATCAAACCCAGACCCAAGAACCATGGGCAGGTGCTTCCCCATCCTGAGATGCGGCCCAGACACCCCATAGTCAAACTGGCTCTGCACCCAGGCTGTTAACTACAGTTAACCGACTGAAAGGGGTTTCTTTCCAATCTTCGTCTTACCGCGGATACTCCGCACCAACTATGCTTGCAGGAAGTAAGTAGAGGCTACATCTCTACTCATGCCCACTGAGGCAGACCTAGGAGGGCTCAGCCCAGTTAGATGCTGGCTGACCTGCAGGTACTTCAGAGGTCCTTCCCATGTTACACTGAAGTGGGGTCCAAAGAATCTTTGCCAAAAACTGCATGGTTCTCAGAGTTTAGAAACAGCCATGCCGAGGAGTTAAAGCTGATGAACTACCCTCTGAACCACCTGAGAAGGAAGGGGAGAGCTACGCCAGGAGAAGCCACATATCTCTAAAAATGTACCAGCAGAATAAAGTACACAGTCCAACTAAGCAGGGAGTGGGATCCAGCCGAAGGGAACGGCTTAAGAAAGTGCTAAAAGACCCCAGAGAATAAGGTCAAGACATACTCTCATGGTCATTTACCCTTCGGGAAAGCCAGATCTGATGACATCGGTGATCCCGGTACTCAGGGACACTGGCTCTTTCTACAGAGGAAGATACATATGGGTTTTGAAAGGGGCGGTATAAGTCGATCTTCACCATTTTAGATGCACTAACACCCAGCGTGGAGGCACTGCTGTTAGCGCTGGGTCAGAAATGAGGTAGGAAATTCAGGTAGGAGGACTTCAGATTTCTGAGCTGAGCGACTGAAGTCGGTATTTTCATTAACCTGGAAGAGGAAGGCCGCTGAGGTGTGAATAGACTGTCAGTTCTAGAAGGCTACTAAATATCCAAAGGAGGAAACTGGCTTGCAATTGGTGAATCCATAAACATCCAGCTTATGTCTAGACGAAATAAACGCCAGGGGTTGTCAGGGCACAGCCAATAGGCAGAGCCACAAGAGTGGAAGAGTAGAAAAGTATGGAGACCGCACCTGTAGGGGAGGAGGGGTCGTACTGTGCTCTTCCAGTATTTGACCTTGACTGACGCCCTCAGAGGAGAGACTTAAAGTCTGTTCAGGCTTTAAGCTACAAGGCACGAACGGGAATGTTAAATCTAGGCAGTTTGGCCTTGGAACCTCGCGCTGCACTTCCTTCCATTTCTTTCGCTCTGTAAAACGCCACACTTTGCACAGTGACCACTCTGCCGTGGTCCAGGATGCTAACGGGATGGATGACTGCGCAACAGAAGCCGCCACTCGGACCATATCTGCAGCACTTTGGGCCCCATTCGAAGACAGGGGAACGTTCTGTCTGTGGCACACTCAAGCCAGAAAGTACGCAGCCGCCATGACCACCACCACAACCTGGACGCATTTAGTAGCTGGTCGCAAATCTCTGCAAGTTAATGTCAGAGGCAACATATCTGTTTTGCATTCTAAGTACACTGAGGTTTGTTGTTTTTTTTTTTTTCAGGTCCCATAAGCAGTCAAGTCAATGGATAGGTTTGAGAGCAAGAGAAGATACTAAGTACCACTATGATCGCTAGGTCTAACATCTTCAGGTACCAAGTTCAAAACAATAATAGTTTTAAACAAATTCTAGTAGGGGGAAAGCATCCGGCTGTTCTATTCTAACTTGCATGTCTACCCTAGCGCTAACAAAACTTTCTGGGCTGGCTGATGCTCTACAGAAAGGCTCTCTGGATCTGCGATCTGCGCTGTCCAACATAGTACACACAAGTCACCTGGGGTGACTGACACTTGGCACACAACTAAAGAGACAGAGAGCCCTGCCTCTTCGCGTTAACCAATTCAGATACTCTCGCGTGGTTAATGTATTCATCACAATGCAGTTTTAGACGGGAAAACCTGGCATCCAGGACAGCTCCAGCGTGGACGTTGCTCTGCAGCTGTGAACCCTGCAACACCAAGTACGCACACCGCACCGTGCAGCATTCAAATGGGCCTCAGCATCCCTAGCAGGGTTCGCCATTCAATTTCTTTCACTCCGTGTTTGAGGGTTACGGAAGAGGTCACACTTCAGTAACGGATCAACGGCTGTATTTTAGTGAGACGGCGTTTTGCAAACAGTGCCCCGTGCCCAGCACGCACACCGTCGTCCCAGACAAGGCTGGAGCTGTGCGACCATGTCCCACTCCCTGCAACGCCTCTCCTTTCCCCACCCCTGCGGCCCCGGGACCGACAGACAACCGCGGCCTCCAAGGTCCCTTCCCCCGTCACCCGCCTCCCGTGTGACAACCCGCGTGGGCGTGTCGGGGAGGCCCGGCCCGCGTTACCTGCACATCCCCCGGGAAGTAGACGACGTGGTGCTGCGGCTCCGGGGCGGCCCCGTCCCCGGCCGCCAGCAGCAGCAGCTCGTTGCAGCGCTGCGGATCGGAGCCCGGCACGGTGGAGCGCAGCAAGCGGGAGCAGCAGCCCCGCGCGCCGCCGCCGCCGCACCCCGCGTTCATGGTTCGGGGCTGCGAGCCGGGCGCACAGGCTCCGGAGGAAGCGAGCAGCGGCCGCAGGAGCAGCAGCACCAGTGCCGGGGACCGCGGCCGCCGCCTGAACAACCTCATCGGGGGTGGAGGGGGAGGGAGGTCGAGCCGCCGGGGCCGCGCACCGGGCGGCCAGGGCGGGGCCTCCGCTGCCCAACGGCCCCGGCTCGCCGATGGCGTCAGCGCGCCGCATGCGTCGGGGGCGGGGCTGGAGGGGGCGGAGCCCGGGGAAGGACGTTTGTGATTGGTGGACGAGGCTCCCGCCGGGAAGTTCGGAATGAAGTCGGGGAGCCGGGAGTCTGGTGCCGGCGGCGGTTCGGGCTCCTGAGCGGTAGCGGCTGCTCGGGGTCGCTGAGCTATCGCGTCGTGGGTAGAAGTTCACGGTGAGGTTTATGTGGTCAGGGACAGAGCAGGATAATTCTGGAAGTCTTTCGCGTGCCCCCGAGCGGAAGCGATCTCCTTTATCTTGCAAACAAACAAACAAACAAACAAAAAAATGTGTGCATTTCCCGTTGGTAGAGGGGGCAGGGCACATTGAGGAGACTGAGGATCGCCCTGCTTGCTGACACATTTACTGTAGCGGGTGTGTACAGCCAGTAGGACTTTCTATGTAGGGTTTTGTAACCAGTTTGAAAACTATAGGAAAGCTATGAGAACAGCAGCTTCTGATGTCTAATTGTGTCGAATGAGTACTGGGCCAAGTTTATGCTAAAGACGGGAAAAATATTTTAAAAAATATTTTTAAAAGTGTTCTTTTAACACTGTTTGTGCGGACATGAACGTGGGTTTGTTTACCGGTGTAGGCCTGAGGTGGACTTTGGGTGTGAGGAGTGAGAGTCCTGGAAAGGAGTCGAAACTTAAATTGAAGTTTCTGCAAGAGTGAAAAACTGCTTAGAACTTGAGCGACTGGGGAGAAGTTATACTGTCGCAAGTCCAGAGCCTCATTATAATCTATCTTGAGCTGCCTTTAGCCTTTCCTTACCCACCTGTGTCCCTGAATGGCCAGCTTCCTGGTGAATATCAGGTGAGACCTTTGGAATGTGTTAGCTTCTTAGCAGGGCGTCAGCTTCCACCAGCCCAGAAGCTAAGAAAGTTCACAGATTACATCTGGGTGGGGCCAGAAAAGAGATTGTTCCGCCTGATGTTTCCACCGATGTTTTGGAAAGACTTAATTTATGTAGGATGTTCTATGTTGATACTGTAAAACTTCAGCTCACTCACTCAGTTCACCTTTGAAGTGAGAGCAGTGTCTTGTGTCCTCCCTCTCCATCTTTTTAACGTTTTTATTTGTTGACTTCTTGTTTGACAGCAGCTCACTGAGCTGGAACTCATGGAGTGGGCTACACTGGCCTAGCCAAGGAGCCTCAATGATTTGCCTGTTTCTGCCCTCCCAGCTTTGGGATTACCTATGTGGGTCGCTGGACTCTCAGTATTTTGTGGATGATGGAGATTCAATTCAGGTCCTCTCACACTTTAGAGAAAGAATGGGGCACTATACCTCCCAGCCTTATTCTGCCTTTTAAAAGTTCTTGTATTTGTAGCAGACACAAATTAGCAAATAATAAAATAAAATAAAATTTCTTTAGTGAATGAGAATGACCACCCCCATAGACTCATATTCGACCACTTAGCCTCTATCTGGTGGAACCATTTGAGAAGGATTACGATGTGTGCACATGGAGGTGGCGCATCACTGGGGGTGGTTTTGAGGTGTCAAAAGCCCACACCGTTCTCAGTTTGCTCTCTGCTCCGTGCTTACGGACCAAGACATAAGCTCTCACCTTCTACACTAGCCGCATGCCTGCCTGCCACCATGCTCCCTGCCCCATGGCCATGGACTCTAACCCTCTAAAACTGTAAGCTTCATATTAAATGTTTTCTTTTGTAAGTTGCCTTGGTCATGTTTTTTGTCTGTTTGTTTGTTTGTTTGATCACAGCAATAGAAAAGTAAGACAGAAACCAAAAATATTATTCAATTTCTATTACAAAGCATATAGATTGCTTTATAAAATAGCTAGTTAAGAAGACATAGGGGTTAATTGTACAATGATTATTATAATCCCACCAAGGAGGCCAGTCTGGACTTCAGTTCTGCAGTCACGTGTTACTTTCTCTAGGCAAAGGACTGTTAGGTTTCAGTCTCCAAGCTCAAGTAGGACTTGTATTGCTAATGTAGCTTTTGATTCCTATGGTTTGGTTCTCCAGGTCAACCGATGCAGTGATTGTGTGTGAGTGCATGTGTGTGCTAACAAGTCTCCATGCACGCCACTGTAACATATAATTTTGCCCCAAACACTCTAAATGGAATAAAGATATAGAACGAGTCCAGTTAGGGATTTGAAAGCTTATTTCAACAAGTTTTGCTAGCTAAAAATGACACATTTTATGTTTTACTTTCCTGTAACATGAGTTGAATATACTTTGGGGAAATATGAATCATGCATATCACGATTATATAGACGAGCACTCAGTGAAACCCCTGCATGTAGTGGTGAACAGTATTTGAATATATTATCCACTACTCACTGTCAGGAAAATATAATCAATTAAAAGCAAGTTAATTGTCAACAAAATATTATTAGGTGAAATTCAACAATGTGTAATGAGAATTATGCATCACAACCAAGTGGGGTGTGTAGCTTGGCATGATGGTGTGCACCTATAACCCCAGACTGAGGAAGGAGGAATATGAGTTCGAGACCAGTATGGCTACACAGTAAGACCCTGTCTCAAAAGGACACAAAAAAGAGATTGCTCCCTTGAATAAATCTTGAGATTTATTCTAGGAATCAAAGATTGGTTTTACATTGGAAAAATCAATATTATATGCCATATGAATATCATAAAACTAAAAATACCATAGACATCTTAATAGACATACACAAAAAATATTGGCAAAGCCTAGCATGCTCTTATGATGTAAACCATTCAGCAAACCAGGAATAAAAGAATTTTCTCGACCTAATAAAAGTCATTATGAAAACCTACAATAATGTAACACTTAATGGGTAAAAGATTGAATATTTCCACTAAAAATAGAACAAGATAAAAATGTTTATTCTTGCAGCCTCTAATCAGTATCACTCTATAAGTTTAAGCAGAGTAATTAGGCAAGGAAAAAAGAATCCAGACATAAATGGATTTATGAAGACATAAATCTGTGCCGATGCCTTGATACTGTATATGGAAAAATCTTAAGGAACCTACTGAAAGTAATAAATGAGTTGAGCAGTGTTACAAAATCAATATGTAACAATCAAGTGTTTTTCAGCTGTTGGTAATGGAAAATCTAAAAATAAAGTAATAAAAATTTCATTTACTCTAGTAAAAATATACTGATGAGTACATTTAATGAAAGAAATGTAGAACGTGCATGCTAAAAGCCACGAAGCTGTTTAAAAATTAAAGAAAACGTAAATAGATAGAAATAAAGCTAACGTCCATGTTTCAGAAGATGTTATATTGTTGAAGTTGCTGCTTCTTTCAAAATCGATCTGTTAATTCAGTGCTACCCACATTAAAAATCCCATCTTATTTTGCTGGTTCTGAGATGCACAGAGCCAGGGGTTCAAAATATAATCTACATCCTTCTTGGGAAAGACTCACAATTTTCCATTTCAAAACAGCAATGCTGTGTTGATTAAAGTGGTGTCTACAGTCGTAATGGAGAGGGTTAGGATAGCAGGTCTTCTCAGAGCCTGGTGACTCCACATAGCCCAAGTTACCACGAGGAGGAGATGCCCACTGTGAAGATCCAGGATGGCAGGATGCCATTTCCTCCTGGAGTCCCAGTCCTGCAGAGACTGACAAAGAGAGGGATGGAAGAGTTAGAGGCCAGCCCACCCTCTCAGAATTCCCAGCTCAAGAAAATACAGCAAAAGAGAGTAACAGATAGGTTTCTGAAGATGGAGCTTTGGTTTTCGGTTTTCTAATACCAGTGTCCTTGACTGAGAGAACAAGCCATGACATTGACTCCAGAAGTTTCTAGAAGCTACCAAACTTTCTGGCCTAACGCTCACCATAGGAAAGTAAAAGTTACTGGGCTCAGCTAGCCAATGCTTTGTAAATAACATGAAATGAAAAGAGTCAAAAGGGAAAATAGACAAGCTGAGTTTTAGCTAAATAAAACAACTTGTTATTTCGAACGATATTAGTCAAATGTGAAAAAGACGATCCCAAAACGTGGACATTTCTGGTACTCAGTAGTGAAGATAGGGCAGGTTTAAAAATAAGCAAAAGTTCTACATAGCCGTTTTACAAAAGATATCCAACTGGACGGTAATTCTGCTAGCAGGAGCTAACAACGTTAGTCACTAGGGAAATGCAAATCCAAACTATTACTAGTTTCACTTCACGTTTACTAGTAGGGCTACAACATCCACTAACCAGTGTTGACAATGGTGTGGAAAAGGTAGGAGGCTCATGCATTGCTAATAAAAATGATGGAACTGCTGTTGATGAGCATTTGATAGTTTTTAAAAACACTGAACAGACTTTCCATATATAGTAATGGAAGAACACAATAAAAGCACTTAAGGACAGAAAGGCTTATTGTGGCTCACCATTTTAGGAGATACAGTTCCTAAAGGCATGGCAGCTGATTACATTGCCACAATCCATTTGGTTACATTGTGTACACCTGATTACATTGTGACAATCCAGCTGGTTACATTGTGTCCGCAATCAAGAAGAAATGCGCAGGAGCAACCAGGATGTAAAATCCCAGGGCCGTCCTGGAAGGGCCCACGTCTCCTGCCAAGGCTCTTCCTCCTAAAGCGTCCACAACCTTTCAAAACAGCTTCACACGTTGGGAATCCAGTGTGCCAACAAAGGAGCACGCAAATGTTTCACATTCAAATGGCAACATCGTAGCCCTGGTCCCAAGCAGTGTGCAACTATCTGATAATATAAAATGCATCCATTACAACTTCAAAAGTCTGCATGGTCTAACAAGCTTGGCTCTGTTTTAAAAACCAACATCTCGTTTGAGACTCACAGCAATCTCAGTGCTTCTTATTTTAAAGGAGACATACCCTAATATACACCGGCACAATATAAACATTCCTATTCCAAGAGGGAGCAGTAGAGACATAGCAAAGAAATATCAAATCAAAGCAAGACTAACACCTAACAGGACAAGCACCACACTCTTCAGTTCCATTTCTAACATCTGGGGCTTGTAATGGAATCGTCTGGGCCCCGGCAGCCTTGCAAAATCCCCGCCTCCAGCTCTGCCACCCACAAGTTAAGAAATCTCTCTCAGTCTAGCTCTGTACCATGTGTGCAGCTTTCCTCAAAAGACATTTATGCTCCTGGTTGTAAATGAAGACCGCTCTTTCATTACCAACGTCCCAGATCTGAATAATTACACAGAAACTATATTAATTACAACACTGTTTGACCTATTAGCTCAGGCTTCTTATTAACTAATTTTTACATCTTAAATTAACCCATTTCTATTATTTTATGTATTGCCACGAAGTTCATGCGCTACATTCATGGGCAGCTACATAGCATCTGCCTCCTTTGACAGTTACATGCTTCGCTGATTCCACCTACTCTCTCTCTCTCTCTCTCTCTCTCTCTCTCTCTCTCTTTTTCTCTTTATATAGTTTGATCCCGTGGATTCTGTGATCTAAAACTTGCCATGCTCCTTTATTTACCAAACTGTAGTTTTATGTCTGTTCTCACTGCAAACCCGAATAAGAGCTGGGATTGGTAACCATGCCACCACCTGAATGCTGTCCTGTCCCAAAACTTTTTCTACCAAAACATTTGTATGTTACTTTAAAAACTGTGTGTGTAGGCCAGGCAGTGGTGGCACATGCCTTTAATTCCAGCACATAGGGAGCAGAGACAAGTGGATTTCTGTGAGTTCGGGGCCAGCCTGGTCTAGAGAGCTAGTTCCAGGACAGGCTCCAAAGCTACAGAGAAACCCTGTCTTGAAAAACTAAAAACAAACAAACAAACAAAGAAAAAAACTGTGTGAACACACACATGCATGCGTGTGATTTATGTTTACAGGCACAGGTGCACATTTGCCATGTTGACACGTGACATCTTTTGGAGTTGCTTTCCTCTTCCCCCATACATTACAGGGATTGCCCTGGTGTTGTCAACCTTGTGTGATGAGGGCTTTTACTCACTGAGCCATTTGCATCCCCAGTCGGTGGCTTTTAAGTTGAGCGTCACTCTAGTTCTAGGGACACAGGCAGAATGTAACTATCTGTAGCCACAATGTAACACAAATAGCTTGTGGCCCACTTCCTGATACAATTTTTGCATATTTGGCCCGTTTTAATTGACTTGTCTGTTATCTTATTTCAACGTAAGAGTTCTTCTTTCTTTTGGATACCAGTCCTTCACTGGAGAAGTATCCTGCGAAAACTGTCTCCAAAAAAAAAAAAAAATGTTGCAGCTACATTAACATCTTTCACCAAATGAAGACTTTAACTAGACTAACAGGGCTCTCCTTTTTCTTCTGCGCAGCATCTTTGAGTACTACATATCTCCAAGCCAAAGGTTTTGTAGGGTTTTTTCCCCATAATCTTCCAAGAATTTTTAATTTTTGCATATCAGATTTGCCTCTGATAAATTAGTGTTTCTGAAATTTGTATGTCCTGTGTCAAGACTTACTCATGTGAATACACAGCTAGCTTTTCTAGGTGCTCAACCATCTTTGGGGGAAAAAATGGATTTTGTTCCCTTGCATTGTTCCTTCTCCTTTATCAGAGATCAATCACTACATTGGTAGGGGCCTCTATCTCTGTTTCGTTCCATTGACCTAGTCAGAAGTCTTGTAACAGTTTGTTTATTTATGCTAATTTTGGCTGGACGTTTATGCTTTGCAACTGAAATAAATCAGTCATTTATCTGAACACTGAACACCTCATTATATAAATTTAATAAGCAAGGAACTGTAGACTTAGCCAGGTTAAATAACACGTTCAAGGTCATTGCCAGGTTAAATAACACGTTCAAGGTCATTGCCAGGCTAAATAACACATTCAAGGTCATCTCAGTAATAACTAAGGGAGCCGGCGTTTGAACCGCCGTCTGCTTACGATGTGTGGCAGACGATGAGCGATGACACATGGCCTTGTTCTTCTCACCTGGACCAGCGCTGTTGTTGAAATACCCTTCTGCTGATCATGGCCTGTCGCCTCCTGTAGTTCCTTCGAAAGGCAATGATGTCTCCTTAGCCAGCATTTAATGCCTAGCTTGCCTCGTCAGCTTTTTCCAGGACTCTATTACATGCTCAGTGGGACTACTTGCCAGGCTTATATTACACTCCATTTTATGCGATCAGGGTTGGAGCCCAAACAGTTCCTCCAACTTGGGGGAATCTTGAAGTATTGAAATTACACTTGTTAATCTTCTCAATTGCCATGTTTTTTTTTCTTTAATTTTTCTCAATTGTGTGCCCCCATTATATCCTAAAACTGGAATTAAGCATTCTTTCCTTAAAGTAACAACAAAAGAAAGAGCCCTGGAGTTCTCTGGGATTGTATCTTATGCCTTCTGTTTTGGTTATATGTATTTGGTTTATCTAGATTGTCCTCTCCTCAATCGGTACAACACATGGGACCCGGCTTTTAATCACATAATATTTACACTCAACATCTTGCTTGGTTTTGCATTTCCAAAGGTAAAAGACAAAACCACCACCTTAATAATAGCTTACGAGCCAGCAGGCCAGACAAGAGAACGAGCCCTTTCCCGTAGTTTCTCTTGTGCTATGGGACAGAACAGAGAGCCCAGCATACTCAACACTGTTTGGATGTCTGAAAGGGAACCAGTACAGGTTACCCAGCTCAATTAGCAGCCTGTGCACGCGCAGGAAGGGCTAAGGGAACTTTACAGGATAGACTTCCAAAGTTTTCGGTACTCCAGTGTTGGGATCTGAGAACATCTTTAGGGATGCAACTAGAGAAGTAAGATGCAGCTATATCTTTGGGAAAGTTTTGCTAGCAGAGGAGGCTGCAGATCTTAAGTAAATTTCATAACGTTCATAATAATCTCATAATTGCTAGAAATTCTGAGAGAGCTGAATTCCAAAGGCAGCAGCGGCTTTGCTGAGTGATGGGAATAGTCTCGCGCAGACTCAGTGCTGGTGACAGCCACTCTGACTAGGCCAGGTCGAGGGAGACTTCTGAGCATTAAAATGATTAGCTTCTTGTATCACTGTTCTCTGGCTTCCTAGTGACTCTCTGGGTTTCCCTGCCTTCTTTCAATTAACTTCTTTTCCGTACACCCAGTCAGAAGAGTTTGCACTGTACACCTGAAGCAAGTAAATTTCATAACGTCCTTCTTAAATGACTTCAACAGCTCAAGGACAATGAATCCGAATGAACCAAGGTTGCCGGGCAGAAAGGGAGACCAGCCTGCAGCACGTCAAGGTGGTTTAGGTGAGAGGTATTCGGGTCTGAATCGGCCGTAAAGGAAAAACAACATTCTTGAAAGACATTCCGGAGATAAAATGTCTACAACATGATTATGAAGAAGAAGACTCATGAGAGGTGCCCAGGGCTGTGGTATTGCCAAAGTCAGTGCTTCTAGTAAAGGAACCAGAAAGAGAAGCAGAGAGATCACAACTCAATTATTTCTTTTGGGGAATTTCAAATAAAATGGTCGAACACAAAGGTAGAGGAGTACTGTTTGTGGGGGTACAGTGAAGAAACGGCTGTTGTCAGTGCTCCATTGTTAGGGGAGGTGTTTGTGGGGGTACAGTGAAGAAACGGCTGTTGTGTATATGCAATATAATTTTTTAATTGATGTGACACCAAATTCTGCTATTTCTTACCCAATCAGAAGTTTATATTTGTAAAAATAAACCACAATAACAACACTAATGTTCTTTATTTACAGTATGGAGAAACGGAGAAATTCTGAAAATTAAATTTAGCTCTGTAAGTGTCTTTCTGGGCATAGGACTGCAGGCCTATAATCCTAGTACTCAGGAGGCTGAGGCAGGATGACTGAGTTCAAATCCAGCCTGGGCTACAGAGTGAGTTTGAGGTTATCCTTGGAAATACAAGGAAATCTCACCCCCCCCCCCCCCAAGAGAAAACCCAAAGCAAAACATTTCCAACAGGTTCTTTCAACAGATTTATTAATTCAGTATGTAATTTGCTGATAACATAAAGTGTATCTTCACGACTAGCTGGAGATACACCTAGATGTCTGACTGCTTCCTGTCCCCTGGGTAAACCGCCAGGAGCTGTCTTCTCGCCAACAGCTACGTTCCCAATAGAACCTCTGAGGCCAAAGGAACATCTCGGAGCTCCTGCCTTTCTATCAGGTTCTCATGTTGCCAGGAGAGAAAAGGAACCATCTTCCTCTCATGCTTAGACTGAGAGATTTGCTTCTAAATGGAGCTTGCAGTTTCCTGGAAACTATTTTAGAAGGATACGCGTCTCAGGCACATCGTGTATTAATTGGCTGCTTCCCCCTCCCCTCCCCCCCCATCTTACAAGTTCTATGGGATAACGTCATTCTCCTCCTCCTCCTCCTCCTCCTCCTCCTCAGACTCCTCCTCTGGTGGTAGGGGTAGTAGTGATGGTGATACTGGGACTGGAATTAGAACTGAGGCTTTGTGTTTTTAGGCAAGTCACCAGTGAGTTACATACATCCACAGCCTATAAACTTTCCGCATTTTTTGAGGCTTGAATTGAGGACTTCCTACATGCCCCAAGGCACCAACCAACGCTGCAGGTCACCATCACCAAGAAGAAGGACCATTTACTGCTGAGTCCGGTTAGTGCTGATTGTATCGATGCTTTCTCTGTCCCGCCAGTCAGCTCTCAAATGATACCTTCTTACTGATCGCGAAAGCTAGGCCTGTAGCTTAGGTCTGTTCCTGACTAGTACTTATAACTTAAATCAATCTGTTTCTATTAATCTACGTTCTGTCTTGCGGAATGTTTTTTTACCCTCCTTTGGTCTGCAATCTGACTCCCTCGGTGTCTTATCAGATCTCACCCAGCATCAGCCCTAGTTCCATTCCCCAACCCCTCTGCCCCCCGCCATTCCATCCCCCCTCCTCCGCCCCCACCAAGAACCACTTGTCCTTCCTGCTCAGCTATTGGCCACTCAGCTTTTTATTACACTAATCACAGCAGCACATTGTCAACAATGCACAACAACAATGCACGAACATCCCATAACAGTTGAAGTTTTGCAACATCTTCTAACGTTTCTAAAGAGCAGGCCTGTTTAGTTTCTGTATAGCTGCACTTCTGTGTTCTCACAGATAACACAGGTCTTCTTTCATCTCCCAGTGTGGATGCGTTCACGCCTCTTTCCAATGCACGGTTTGGAATTCCCTTCTTCTGTATGAGCTAGAAATGGGGAAATAGAAATTAGAATACCTGCAAAACTCACAAGGTTTGAAAGGAAATGGCCTGGATATGAATCTTGTTCTCTGTTTTACCAACAAAATGACCTGGGATAAGTAATTCTGAGCCTCAGTTTTTCCCATAATTAAAATCATGGCAGTATATATTTTATGACTATCAAAAACTATGATTTAAAACAATAATGTTTAGCGTGTACTTGTTGGAGAAGAAGCAAGCCGCTTGTTGGTTCCCGGATGCCCGGTTAGCTTAGACCCAAAGTAATCACACAGAAACTGTATTAATTAAATCACTGCTTGGCCCATTAGCTCTAGCTTCTTATTGGCTAACTCTTACATATTAATTTAACCCATCCATCTCCATTAATCTGTGTATCTCCACGTGGCAGTGGCTTACTGGCTAAAGTTTCAGAATGTCTGACTTTGGTGGCTCCATGGCTTCTCTCTGACTCCGCCCTTCTTCCTCCCAGCATTCAGCTTAGTTTTCCCTTCCTAGCTAAGTTCTGTCTTGCCCCATAGGTCCAAAGCAGTCTTTATTCATTAATGGTAGTCACAGCACACAGAGGAGACTTCCACATCATGTACTCTTAAGGAAATGTAGTTCCTTCTTGTCATGAACATCTTAATATTTTCTAGTATCCAAAGTTTTAAAAATGTGTTTTTCTTTGTTTAGGGTTTTTTTTTTTGATTTTTCTGAGACAAGGTTTCGCTGTGTAACAGCCATGGCTGTCCTGAAACTCACTCTGTAGACAAGGATGGCCTAGAACTCACAGAGATCCACCTGCCTCTGCCTCTTAAGTGCTGGTATTAAAGGTGTATGCCACCATTGCCCCCCTGGGATTGTTTTTTTAACCATATATAGTATGATGGTTAATTGTCAACGTGATAGAATCTAAAACAGCAGGGTGGGAAGTTGGGGCGAGGCTTCCTCGGGGTCCCATTGGCTTTGTTGAGGTGGTAAGCCCTGCCCACTGTGTGTGGTGCCATTTCCTGGCTTGGGTGCTGGACTGTCTAAGTGAAGGAGGGCATTTGTGACTCCATCTTTCCCGAGTTTGGAGCAGCTGCTCCAAGCCGTGGCTGCTTTGCCTTCCCCACCATGAAGGACAGTACCTTGAACTGTGAGCAACACTAAATACTCTCGTCCGTAAGCCGCTTTCTTCAGGGTGCTTTATCAAAGCCACGAGAAAAGGAAATAAGAGACACATGGTGTGTTTTTCCTGCAAGGAGAACCCTAAAATTGCTTTCAGATTCTTAAAGGCGCAGATCTGTGGCCTCGGCTTCACCTGGTGATTTGGGTGCTAAAAGCCAAAGGGAAGGAGATTGCAGAAAGTCCAGCGTGTGTTAAAGGCCCCCGGTCAGGCCGGATCCCAAACATGGCTGCAGTTTTGTTGGACAACAGGAGTGGCCTCACCTGGACTTAGTGTGGGCACATCAGTGTGACCGCTGCTCTCGCTAGGCCAGGTCAGGGAGACTTCTAAGCCCTGAAACGAGTTAGCTTATTGGGCCACTCTTCTCTGGCGTCCCAGGGACGGTATGCTTTTCCCGATACTTTTTAAATACCCTTCTTTTCTGTACACGCAGTCAGAATAGGTTCTATTGTGTGTAACAGGCTAAGAAATTATAATTTGAAACCAAGGTGTACAGTTAAAGAAAACAAACCAACCCCGGTGGAAATGATATGTAATATTAAAATGGCTTCCCAAGTTTCTTTTTTTTTTTTTTCCTCTAGTGGTATCAGACGCAGGAGACCCGAACTTTAATGTTTCCTATGAATCTAAAAATGTCAAAAATAAACTTTTTAAAACTGTCTAAAACTAAAAAAAAAAATTAATCCCTGGGTATTAATTCCGTACAAAGGTCCCAGGCGAGTTTATCAAGTCGAGTCAAAGCCAGAATAAAAATAAATCAGGCATTATATAGCGTATTAAATTTCTGGAGCTCAGCTCGGCTCCCTTAAGCGCTCAGGGCAGCAGCGGGCCCCCACTCGCCGTGGTGGGGAGACAACAAGGCAGGAGTAAATTGCCCCTGCGAAGTGAAGCGCATCACGCATTCCCATCTACTGCTTTATACCTCCGGAGTCTCCGAGGAGCCAGAAAAACACAGCGAGCGCGCTAAAAGTGGATCCAGATGTCGGCCATCAACACTGCAGTACTTTAATTATCAGAAAACAAAGGAATCGCTCCTTAGGTGCGTTCCAGGCAGGTGTTCCTTCCCAGAAAACAGAAGCGCTGAAGAAACAGCCGAGCCATTGTATCTACTTTGCGACTAAGTAAGGAAACAATAACCTCAATGAGAGACTACCCCCAAGGGGCCCGGAAGTTTGCAACTATTAGAATGTTGCAAATGTTGTTGTGTGCTGCAGAATGCGTGGTTAATATTAATGACTCCATTTTGCAGATGGGAAAAGCAAGTGCCCTGTGTCGTCATAATTTCTAACCCAGTGTTGTCAGTTTTTGACAAGTTCACTGTGCAAAGAATCTACTTTACAATAGCCTTTAAGCTGTATGTAGAATAGGATTGGCTTTTGAACAATTATAAATTTTAACATTGTCTATTTTCATTAAGGAAATGAAAACTATAAATACGGGAAACTTTATACTACCAAATCCTGATTCTTTTTTTTCTCAACAGATTTTAAATTGGACCCATTGTTGGGCTTTTTAGGGTCTGTGAGCCTCGGAAGCCGAGCTAAAAATGGCTCCATTTACAGGTTGGCATATTCTCACGGGTCTACCAATTAAACATGTAAGTCATTTAGATTTCACATTTGTGGCTGGAAGATTAACATTTATTACTGCCTACAAGTCACAACCTGAGAAGGTAGCCTTTCCCTAAGGTGATAAATGGGTCCGAACAAGGAGTAGTTCCAGAATGTGTGCTGGCATTTGTACACCCTTGCAAAATTAGAGACTGTCAGGAAGTCCTTTTCTTCTCCCTCAAGCGCTTGCTTTCTGTTCAGGTTGTGCTGTGCATTTCTGTGAAGAGCGGAGGTGGCGGAGGAGAAGATTGGAGGTGCTTTTGTCTCTCGTGTTGCCGGAGATGGAACATAGCTCATGAAGCGTCCGCCAGAAGCCACAAGATTGGGGCTGTGGTGTGCGGACTGAAATTAAAACCCGGATTCACTTGGCAGCAAAGGGGCAAACAGGAAGGAGACAGTGAGGAGCTGAAGAGGGAAGCGAGGAATCCGGAAGGAAGAATGCAGGGGAAAGGGAATTCCTGGGCTTGCTTCCTTAGAGAGCGGAAGAAGGTAAGCAGAAGGACAGGAAGAAAACGGAGAGACATCTTGATGGTGAAAAATAGGTGTACGTTGTTTGATGCTACACATTCATCCAACTGACAGAATTTTCTGGTACAAAGCATTATGGGCAGATGCATCCTGCACAAGAGCTAATTTTTGGTCCAGAGAATCCAGCGCGTTTCCAGGATGCGAGCATGCGCAGTTGCAGGAATGGAGCTAGGACGCTCATAAGAGCAAACTGGCGGAGGTGGGCAGGGAGACCGTTCAAAGCGGTGGTCAAGTGGGCTTCAGTACAGAGTACCGTTGGTTGTTACTCTGAGAACCTAGACAGAAGGGACGATTTAGAAGAGGGAGCGGGCACAAGAACATGTGAGATGGGGTGGGAAAGATGGGCGTGGGTAGAAAGTGCCAGGCATGCCCGGCGAACTGCCATGCTGGGGGAATGAGCTGAGGTGAGGACATGCTGACGATGACCTTGGCTTCTGCAGACCCGGGGACGAGCCAGGCCTGCTGACACACAGCAGTAGGCGTGGGAAGGGGCACAACTCACTAGAGAAAACCTTAAGACTTAACATGCTTGCTTTTCAGTGCTGGAGGCTGAACGCAGCTTTGAGCACGCCGGGAATACTGTGGAGCACCTTAGCCCTAAGACTCACATCACTTGACAGAGCTGACAGCTTACGTTGAGAGTCATGGCCACCTTGCTCTAAGGGACAAGAAGTACCATGCCTCACAGGCCTTTTCACCTGCTTCCTTCACACAAGCTTCCAGAAATGCGGATTCTCGGGCTGTTTCATGACGGCCTCTAGCACCTCGCGTGGAGGACCCTGGACAAGCCCTCTGCTCGCCTTCTCCTGGCCTCTTGGTCTTTGCATCAGCGGCCCCAACCCTGCATGCCTCTCTCTCCGCCTGCGCACTGCCCTGTGACCTCAACCTGTTTCTTGACTTTGTCTGAGCTCTGGCAGCCTTGCTTTTTATGGCCCTTCCCTGGGGTCACTGCATGCTGTTTTCTCACCCACACCAAGAATACCTCAGGGTTAAAAGTTAGAGTTCTCACACCACAAGGTTGCCTTCAAATCATGTTGCTCTCTTCTGGGTCTTTAAATCTTGCGCTCCTTCCATTACTAGTATTTAATGTCCCTCCTCCCCTCTCGTACACTGAAGGTCAGCTTTGAGACCAGCTTTCTCCCCCTTCTACTTTCTCCTCTTCCTCCTCTTTAGCATTTAGCTATCCATGTAGGATAGCCTGCTCTACATCTGGCTTTAGGATTTAGCTAGCCATGTGGGATAGCCTGCTCTACATCTGGTTTCTCGGTATACCCAACCCTGTACACTGTCCAGCCATTTCTCAGATTTCCTGGGGCCCGAATTTGCGTTCCGTCTGAAATACCGGCCACACCTCCCATTCTTCCTCTGCGTAGCTTACCCCGCCAGCACATTTTGTTCACGGGGCACTGTCAGACCTTGACCCGACTCACAGTCACCGACAGGTTTTCCTCCTTCCTGTCCCCTTCTTCTCGGGTTTACATTCCATCCTGACAGTTACAGAGGCTCCTTTACCCCACAAAGTCTTGCTTCTGTCTGAAGAGACGCTGCTGCTGATTGGATTGCAGAGCCTTTGAGGAAGGCTCTGGGATGCTCGGCTCAACTCTTTCTCCTTGGTGAAAAGCCTGCTGACAGGAAGCACCTGTGGTTGAGAATTCCCCCAATGGCCAGCTCCGTGAGTGCCCAGGACGGCACCGCAAATGGAGAATACGCTAGTTATGGGACTCAGTGTTCAGAGTGTCATTTACCTACAGGAAACATATGTGTGTTAACATACCGACTTGGTGAAAGTTACAATTTTGCATCTGCCTTCTTTCCTTGACTTATTTCTCAGTTCTGAACTCTAGTAGATAAGAAAGAGTTTGGTTTTCTTGAACACCTCAAATTTATATTTATATTTACATTTATATTTATATTTATATTTATATACAGGGCTCCTCTCTGTATACTATTATGTATGCATATATTATATATTATACACATTATATAATATATGCATATATTATATATAACAGAAACTTGTACAACCCTGACCTGAGTTTTCCTATATGCTGTTCTAATCTGAGAATAATTGATCTTAGATTACTCTATCATCAGATAAGCTTACTTATTTCTTTTCATAGGCACATGGTGTTTCATTACATAATTTTGCCTCTTAAATGTATGCCCTCCTTTATTGCCAATGCTGTTTTTGGTCATTTAAAAGCAATCCTACTGTACTTATTATAAATAATAGTTATGGTCTTCGGGCGTGTAAGCCCAGGTAAGAGGTTTCGCATATTTTCACAGGCACAAACCTAACTGAAACACTCTCCAGTATATGAAATCTATTTTATTGAATGTTTAAACTACAGATGAATGTAGTTTCCCCACCTTGAGTCAATCACTTTATATCTTCCTTCTCGGCTGGTAATATTATCTTATCTTGGGAACTGGGTTCTTTGGCAGGAATGCCCTGGTCTTACCACTCACTTGTAAACATGACCACATGTACTGTACCGGTTTTCTCTCTTCCCATACGGTGAGGAGATGGTCTTCGCCCCCCCTCTTGCGTTCTGTCTGTCTCCGTTCTCCATAAGGATTTCATCTTACTAGTGATCGTCCATCTTTCCTGCCTTACGTTGTCATTTCCCCCGTGTCCCCAACCGTGTATTTTCTAAGCCGCCACCAATTCCTTGAATCTCTTTAGTCCTCACGGATTCATTGACTCAGTCCGGTCTTGTTCCGGTGCCCACTTCTCCCTGGTTACTGTGTGTGTCGGTCACCATTGCTACCCCTCTGTCTTCCCCTAGTGCAGTCTGTTGGTGCTGTATGAAGCAGGCAAGCCTGCACTCATCCGTTGTTTGGGGAGGGTGCTGGTGATTGAACCCAAGGCTTTATGTGTCCTGGGCAGGTGTTCTTCAGCTAACAGCACCGTCAACCCTCTTCCTCCCTGATCCTCTCTCAAGTGTCTCCGTCAGCACAATGCTCCCTGGGCTCCTCAGCTACCCAGTTAACCATACAAACAGCTTAGCTGGTTGGCCTTCTTTCCTCACCTTTAAACCCCGGATTATGATTCACCTCTAGGCTCCCTGTCTCTTAGACAATTTCCCCAAAGTCTTCTCGCTCATTACCAGATTCCTGTTCATGGGCTAATGAGTCTCAGGTTGTGCTTTGAGCTGCGGACTCTCCATATATCTTTCACTATCTAAAGGGACGGCATCATACAAGAACTTAATGTATTGCTGACTTTGAACCTTTTCCCTAATGTGTAAGTTTAACTTCACCTAATATACGCACCGAAGCACCCCCATAGACTAAATGACATTGTTTTGATTAGGTTCTGGGGTTTTTGCTTGTTTTGTTGACATAGGGTCTCATGCAGCCCTGATTAGACTCCAAGCCCTGATCCTCCCGACTCTGTCTTACAATCAGTGTGTCAGAAATGAATATCTCTCTTTTTCCTTAATCTCGGTCCTCCTTCCACCCAATCTTCCTCAGCTGCTCTTCCCTTTCCCCAAATTCTTTCTACCTATAGATCTCACTGTGATGTATAGTTTGAAGTTAAACCTATGCTTTTCACCTAAAAGATAATGATATGACCTATAGGCTTGTCTGTAATTCAGTATCGTCTTCCCATTTCCACGCCAGCCATAGATGCCTTTAATATTTTTCAAGACACCACATCTATCCCAATTTCAGGGACTTTTGCCTTTTCCTACCTAATGCACTCTTTCTTCTGCTCTTTCTTTGGCTAGTCCCTTACTTTCCTTCAGATCCTAATTTGCACATCTCTCAAGAAGTGTCCCTTGAAGTTTTCTACCTGAAAGGTGGCTGCTTTATGCACCCCGGAGGAGAGGCCAGAAACACGGCTCTTCTACGGCTCTTCTGTGCGGTCGGGTTGGCTTCCTTCGGTTATTCTTAGTTTAGTTCCTTATGGAGTTTAACTCGAACGCAAGTATTGATCTCGAGCTAAAAAGAGACAGTACGTGTTAATGAGGAAGCACACATACGAGCACAGGGAGCTTTGGGGAACAGGTGGACAGGAAATTGAGGGTGTCTGTCGAGACAGAAGCTGGGTCAGCGGCTGAGAAAGACGGGGGGCCTTGATAACGGCAGCGCTTTGGAAGTTTGTAGGGCTTGCGATAGTCTGCAGGGTAGAAGACTTTTCGCCACAGACTAGTAAGAAAGTTACAAAATATTACAAAGGATGCAGCTGAATGCAATGGGCTCCCATCTGTAAATAACAGCACACTGGTTTTTGTTGTCGGGGTTTTAAGTCCATTTAAAGAGGGAGTTTTCCCTCACTCCGGGGCATCAAACCTTCCCTCCTGCGACTGTCCTCAAGTTACAGGTTTGGGCGTTGCCCTGCAGACGCCCACATTTAAGCTACCAGGTCTTGTGTCTGCTGCTGAAATAGCCTTTGCTTCACCCCCTGCTGGTTGCTTGGGATGTGGGAACTCTTTGCTAGCTGACAGCTCGTTTGTCCTGCATACGCTCTGATTTCTGACCTCAATCTCGGTGCTGGCATTTTGGGACCAGGTAACCTCTGGACATTTCCCAGTTAGTGATACAATGCTATAAATATGAAATTGGGACTAGAGAGGTAAGCAGGAAGCAAAACGCAACCCTTGCTTGAAACCAATTGGCAATTGTGGCAGGGGACAGAAGCAAATTAGCTCAAATAATTGGCCAGACATTAGCTTCGCCATGGGTGGGAGTGTTCTTTCTTTTCTTGAATTACACAATTCAGTTTTGAAAATGTCTACATCAAAAACTTGGAAAACATGGAATTTGGAAGCTGTTAGCAATACCTGATTTCCGGGGGAAGTAGATCCTAGCAGGGCCAGTGTGAGCATGCAGCATGCAAGCCGGCAGCAAGGCAAGAGCCCTCTCTGCTGAATAAAAGATGGCCACACTCCTCTTGAGGTCCTCTCTTTGAGAACTGAGGGCTGCATCCTCAGTCCTGGAGTCTAAACTGAACTTATCTGGTTTGTCCAGAAGCAGAGAGAGGAGAGAATGTTCTGGAATTTTGGAGTCACTTCTAGTCTTCTGTCTAGCTTCTAAACTCGCTCCCTTTTAGAACGCTGACTGACAGTCACTTAAGGAGTTTGTCTTGCAGGAGGGAGCACAGGGAGTAGGGTCCTGCCTAAGCCTGGTCTTCTGAGCTGGCACACAAAGACCTAGGAACCAGGGTTCCACTGCCACAGACCATGCCAGGCCCAGATGCCAGCTGAGTATACCACCACCTTAGTTTAAGCTACAGGGGATTAGTAGGCACCTAGTCAGTCAGTCTCTGCTTGGCTTGACGAATCATAATTTACAATCAAATGATACTTATTTCAGCTGGGCGGTGGTGGTGCACGACTTTAATCCCAGCATTCAGGAGGCAGAGGCAGGCAGATCTCTGTGATCTTGAGGCCAGGCTGGTCTACAAGAGCTAGTTCCAGGAAAGGCTCCAAGGCTACAGAGAAACCCTGTCTTGAAAAAAAACAAAGCAAAACAAAACAAATCATACTTCTTTCAGAGAGCAGGTTTCAGGGAAGCTTGTTATGCAGCATTAAATAGAAACAGTGCCGCCAGACAGTGGTGGCACAGGCCTTTAATCCCAGGGCCCAGGAGGTGGAGGCAGGCGAATCTAGAGTTTGAGGCCAGGGTGATCTATAGAGTGTTGTAGAATTCTTGACTATGTAAAGACGTGTTATATTTATTTATGCTGTAGAGCATTACTTTAACTGTGTAAGGAGGTGTTATATTTGTTTATGCTTCATTTGTTGAATTACAAAAAGATGTGCTGCTGTTTCCCCTTGCCTGCCTAAGGCACCTGATTGGCTAATTGGTTTTATTAAAAGCTGAATAGCCAATAGCTAGGCAGAGGAGGCATAGGCGAGGCTGGTGGGTAGAGACAATGAATAGGAGGAGGAAGAAGAGAGGAGAGAAATAAGGAAGAAGAGAGGGAGTCGCCGGAGCCCAGTCAGACAACTGCCAGTCAGCAGACAGAGAGAAGAACATACAGAAAGCCCTGAGGAAGAACATAGATGCAGAGAAACAGTTTAAAGTAAGAGCTAAGATAAGGCCGATCATAACCAATAAGTCTCTATGTCATGATTTGGGAGCTGGTTGGTGCCCCCCCAAAAAATAAATGCCTGGTACAACAGAGTGAGTTCCAAGACAACCAGGGCTACACAGAGAAACCCTGTCTCAGAGCAACAGCAACCACAAGCAAAGCAAAATCTAAACTGTGCATGCAAAAGTTCAAGGACACTATGGATTAGTTTATGAGTTTGGCAGAATGAATATGGAAGTAGCAATTCATCTCCAACCAATAATATCTAATATTATTGAGGACATCTGACTTAGCCTGACTAGAATTGGTCTTTCTCTCGATCTCTCTCTCTCTCTCTCTCTCTCTCTCTCTCTCGATCTCTCTCTCTCTCTCTCTCTCCTCCGCCCCCCAATCTGTAGTGAAGTAGTAGAGTAAATCCAGCTTATATCCTGATGTGGATAGGTTAGGTTGGGGATAAAACTGTAATTGTTTCCGTTTTAATCATTTTTTAACAGTTAGAGGGCCTGATGTCTCTGATTGTGATTTACATTAAAAAACTAAAATAATTTGATGTTAGATTTAAGACTTAAATGTGAAATGTATAAGGAAAGTGCTTAAGTTTTCAAATTGTGCTTGAATGTGTAAGAAAACCTTAATTTAATATGCCTGAGTTTGTCATTAGATTGATAACAGTTATAAATCTTAGATTTTGCTTGTTGGAATGTGAATCTACTTTGTCAGTTTTTAAAAGTGGTCCAGATAATCATATATATTAAATTTGTTACTATAGTTTATATTGCTTGGAATTTTTTTTTTGTAATCAAAGGTTAACTCATGTATTTGATATGTTGAGCTTACAAATTAATTGAAGAATTATCAAAGAACAAATGAAAGTGGTGTATGAAGGACTTGATAGCCTAGAATGGCAGTGAAGAATTAACAGTGATGAAAGTTTGGCTAGACCAAGTCCTAGGGGCCCTGAGGAAGTGGCTTGAGGAAGTGTTAAAATCGCAGAAATGTTTTCATAGCATAATTTAATACACCATTCAACTCAGCAATTTGAACTAGTACTTCCTGTTAACTGTATAAATATGTGTGCTTTAAAGCCCCTCACCCTGTTTGCTAGCATAACTAGTCAGGAGATCTTCTCTCACGTGTTTGTTTGGAGTTTAAACCTGGTGTTTTTCTGAACATCACTCTTTCATCCTAAGCCTGCGTGATTGCGAAGCCATAACACCACGCCCCTGCCTCTGTAATTGAATTTCCTTTAACAAAATCCTCGTGTCGGTATTTGCTGCCTTAAAAGAAAAATCTCCAACTACAAATTGCCCTTAGGTTCTGGGTTCTGTGCTCTTCCCCTCAGAAATTCTGCTTTGTTCTTGCCCTTCAGCTGCCTTTTTCCCCCCACATGGATTTTAACGGGATAATTAGGCAAGATACAAATTCCAGAAGCCTTCCTAATTTCCTCTCCTGCTTTTGACAATAGTTCTCTCATTCTGTAGTCTGTTCTCTGTGTGACCTTTGCTACTTTCCCTTCTAGATCGTTCCCTGGATTGCCTAGCACACCTGGCTTGTCTATCACACCTGGATTGCCCAGCACACCTGGCTTGTCTATCACACCTGGATTGCCCAGCACACCTGGCTTGTCTATCACACTTGACTTGTCTAGTGCACCTGGCTTGCCTAGCACACCTGACTTGTCTAGTGCACCTGGCTTGCCTAGCACACCTGACTTGTCTAGTGCACCTGGCTTGCCTGGCACACCTAGCTTGTCTTATCCTGTTTGGTTTTGAAGTTTACTGAATAAACTACCATCATTCCCTGTATATCCTACAATGTAATACAACGTATGGATAGTATTCTATAAATAGGATAAACTTTAAAAGTATTTTCCACTTTGCTTGTATATATGTTGATCTGCTCTTTTTGTATAGTACTTACAATTTTTCCATTCTTCCTGTAACTCATATATATTTCATTGTTTGATTAAATGATCTAATTGAAGACTGATGGAAAAATATCAATGCAGTATGGAATTATAGAATAATAGTCTCTTATTCAAAACTTTCATGTTTGAAACACACTTATGTAGCAGCTTCTATAAAATTCCAGTTTTAAATCATAAAGCATTCAAAATCAAGTGGTAAACATTGTTATGTTGTGAATATGCCTCAGGGATGAGAAAGGTAAATTTTATTTAGGTATTTTGATTAAAATGTGTGTTTAGAACAATGAGAAATATAAATATTACAGAAAAAATATATTTCAGTGAAAAACTTTGCCTTGTCCCTAAAGTAACCTCCAGGGTTACATTGTTGATACCGATCATTAGATCTGAGATGTCTTCGAGGTCTTTATAAAGTATCGATGATCGCTGTTTATAAATCTGTATCGGTGACTTTTTTTCTTCACAGCCCATCATAACCCCCAATTTCGTATGTCTTTGTAATCCACTTCATTATTCCTTAATTCTTATAAATGTGTATCAGATGGGGTGGGTTTTTTTTTTAGAAATAATTATAACCCCTCCCTCTTCCTACATATGACTTTTCCTTATACAGCTTCATTTTGTGTCTGTGTGACAGCCATAAGTCTTACGTTTTGCTGAAAGTGATCTTCCGCAGTTTTGGAAATACAATAGGGAGGTGTGAGGGTTTGTTCGCCATTAGCCAGATAGGCCTAGTTGCCAAAGGCGTGCACAGCGCGGCTGACTAAGGCAAGGCACATCTTTTCTTGTTGTAAGGAGTAAGTACAAGCCGACTAGAGCATTCTGCTGTTGTCATCTGTGTTTGCTCTAGGTTGACTTTGGTTTTGGTTCATGTGTGGCTAATTTAGTTTTGCCCCCATGGGAATCTGGATTTCATGGTCAGAGTGGGAGGGATGATCAAATATCTGGCGTATTGGCCTTTTCTATTTGTTTTAAGTTCAAATTGATTGTTTGCTCCTCGGCACGGACTGCTTAGTGTTTTTACTTCGTTATACCTACCATAAATATAATTTTAAAACTGAAGCTGTAAATTGTACTTGTCTGTGTGTCTGTCTCCAAGGTCAGAAAGACTTGTGTGACTTTTTGTGTGAGATTGTAATATTTTCTACCTCTGAATTATACAAATTAAAATAAATTTTATGGTCTCTGTAAGAAGCCTTATTCTGGCCCACCTAGCAGTACGTTTTACATTGGACATTCCTACAATCCCAGAAAAATAACCAAGTTGAAATAGTATTTCAGTACGCCAGATTTTTTTCTGGACACACAATGAGGTAGGTTTTTGTTGCTTTTGATATCCTCTTCTATGAAGTATTTGAACACTAGTGTTATTAAAACATGTTGACAGAACAGGACATGTTTGGGGGACATCTTCTATCGTTAGACTTGTACCCAGGAGGCTGATATATAAGGATCATGAGTTCAAATGGAGCCCTGACTAATTACTGACATCTAAGACAGGCCAGAATACAAATAAGATCTCAAGTGTATTTGTGAAAATAGAAAAAACAAAACCAATAGCAACAACCTCCCCACAGGCGCCCTTCCCGGACGTTATGACTGCACACGGTGCGGCTTAGATGAATTAAACACCAAAATAGTAATCACTGTGTCGTTTCTCTCCATCCCCATATGGCTCAGGGAGCCGAGGGGGCGCAAAGATGGTAAGAACAGAACTCACGAAGTACCTACTGCAAACGGTGTCTTCTTCTGGACCCAACAGGGATGTCGCACATGAACCGGCAGTGGCTGTGTCGGACAAGGCTGAGCCTGTGGAAATCGCAGCATAGATGGGGGAGGGGAGGAGGGGTTCGTAAACTTCCCCTTGGCTGAGGAGTCCAGGCACTCCAGGATGCTCGGGTGCAGAGATGCGGTTTTTTCGGGAAGTGATTCCTGTTAAGACATCACGGTCCCGTGCGTGCGTGGCCTGCGCCTGTGCACGTAAGGACCACACGGTTGGACACAGTGGGCCGTGAAAGAAGGCTATGAAGGCGGGGGTGGGAGGAGCTGCAGGGGAAATGATATAATTTTTAAAAACCAACATTAATACATTTATCTATGAAATTGCCAAGGAGGGAATAAAAATAATAATTACCCCAACAGAAAAGAGTATGCTTTTTCTATGTGTTTGTATATGTTATACAGAAATAATAAAGTGAAACCATGCTGTCTTAAAGAGCTGGATCAGGGTATGGCAGTACACACCTGTAATTCCCATGTCAGTAGATTGGAGAGGCAGAAGAATTGTGAATTCATGGTTATAGACTGTTAGTCAGAGTACAGGCTGTCAGTCAGAGTATAGGCTGTCAGTCAGAGTATAGACTGTCAGTCAGTATAGACTGTGTGTCAGAGTATAGACTGTAAGTCAGTATAGACTGTCAGTCAGAGTACAGGTTGTCAGTCAGAGTACAGGCTGTCAGTCACAGTTTCAGTTATTTTTAAACTTGTCACTCAGTTCTATCTTTAATTTGAATCAAGCATTTTCTGGGCCAATGTTTTACAAGTGTAGTCTTGTAAAAATCTTTTATAAATAAACAGACACACGCACACCCAAATTTAATATCCCTTAGCCATTGCCTTCACTAATATCTTTACGCTATCTTTAAGACAGACAGCTTCACATCCTTATACATCCTGGTCATATTCCTCATATGTGGATATACTCATGGTGTGTTATATAATTGGATAATCATTCTTGGGTCATAGTTTTCTTTGTGAGAATTTATGTTTATTGGCCCTTCCCGCTCTGCGGAAGTCTACTGACCAAGTCAGCTGCTACCATACAGGCCCGGATCCAGGAACTTGGGTTGGCCCAACCCCATCATCTACCCCATCTGTGAGCTTCTGAAGCACGTGAAGGGGCTGGTCCTGTGACACCGTAGCTGCAGCATCTCCACACTCTGGGCAACAGCAGGATAGCAGAGATATCAGGTGAGCATCCTGTATCGACGATGTGTGTACCAGAAGCCCTGAACCTGACAACAACTCATTGAAATGAACATAAGTAAAGATGTTTGGGCACAAGGGTCTTCTGTGTGACACACCGCAGCTCCCAAGGCCGCTAAGACACGTGGGTATGTGATGGAGAGGCGGGAAAGACAGTGGGACGAAGCGGAGCAAGGATGGCGGAACTCAAGACACGGCAGCTGTGACAAGGTTTGACTGACAGAGGAGCAGGTTGTTGCCCTCTATGAATTATAAGAGTAGAGGGGTTGGGGCGAGGGAGATGGCTTAGCAGGTAACATATGTACAAATGTGAGTAGCTGTGCATGAACCCCCAGAACCCACATTAAAAATGGCTTTGGGGATCTGTAGTGCTGAAGCCCCTGTGGCGAGGCTGGAGCCTGGAGCCTGAGACAGAAGAACCCTGGGAGCTCATGGGCAGCTGGTGCGGTCCACACAAGGGTAAGCAACGAGCAGACACTGTTTCAGATGAGAAGGAAGAAGGGACCGATGCCCAGGGTTGTCCTCTGATCTCCATGCTCACTCTGTAGCTTGTAGCTTGTGTATCCACATCCACACACATCTGCACACTACATACAAGCATCATACACACACACACACACTCATACACACACACACACTCGAGAGAAAGTGACAGGAAGGGAGAGAGAAGAGGAATTCACTCAAATGAGTAATGTAGAAATCTAATGGCTAAGGCTGGAGAAGTAATAGAGAAATCTAATGGCTCAGAGGTTAAGGGCACTGGCTGCTCTTCCAGAGGTGCTGAGTTCAATTCCCAGTACCCACATGGTGACTCACAGCCATCTGTAATGAGATCTGGTATCCAGAATACTATATACATAATAAATAAATAAAACTTTTTTTAAAAAAGAAAGAAATCTAATGGCGAACTTCTACAGGAGTCTTGGTCTTGAAAACTGTCTGGAAAAAAAGTGAGGCATACACACACACTCATGAGTGTGTGCACAAAGACATAAAGAAATTCAACAATCTTCCCTACACTTACAGACATTATTGAACCAAATACAATGGGGCCGATCTAGTTTTGTGATCAAGGATGTTTCTTGAGACTGCTGTTTGCCAAGAAGGTGAAGACCGTAGAGAAAATGTGGCTCAGCGAAAAACTGCGTCCTGTGTTGCACATGCTTGTGAGCTCAGATTCTAGGTCTCTTCCCAGCCCCGGAGCGGCCTCACACTTCTGTTCAGTGCTGGGAGCTGCTGCGTGTGCCAATTTTACCTTGCCCTGTCTAACAAAGCTGTTCCGTTTTATTTGTAATTTGCCTCAGCATCTCTCTGCTCTCAAACGCCGGCTGTTTGGCTGCTTCTTTGAACTGGTAGAAACATCTGCCCGAGTCCTTTCTGCGATCAGGAAAATCAACTCTTTAACAGATGTTCGTTTTTATATCACCACGAAAGTTCCAACTTCATCTTTCCCCAAACTTGTAATTTTGCGGTAGGAAACGTAAAATCAAAACCGATGACAAAAGAACTAAAGATTATGAACACACTAACGGTGTAACAGCGCAACGATCACGCACTGGTCATAAAACCGCAGTTCCGCGTTCCCGGTTGCCGGCGTCCCCGCCCCTCCTTGACCTGATTATGAATACAAAGTTGTATCGCGAGCAATCACTCAACTCACGGGCTGGAAGAAAATCATGGAGTGTGATAAAATGAACCTTAGTCTAAACTGGTACCGCCAGCCCTGGACCGCTTTCTGAACTGGCTTTGGGACTGGGTCTGGCCCTGCATTCCACTCTTGCCCTGAGGTTGCCACCTTCCTGCTTTTACTGCCACCATGCTGGCCTTGCGTATGGCATGGTCCCCAGCTAGTCGCTGCACTCTGTATTTCATAACAACTTCCTTAACCTATTTCAGCTCTGTAATTTGAGGCTTTATGTCCCTCACTGTGAATCTAATCTTAAACACTAATGATTTTCACTAAAATGGTGTTAATAGATAATATTAAGGGTTGTGAGAGTTCATAAGGCTGTGTGTGGCGCCATTTTAAAGCTCATGTCAACGGAAAAATATTTTAATGGCAATTAGTAGGTATATTATCATTTTTGTAGGTTCTCAGTTAATGTTTTCTTTTTTTTGTAATTAACAGTGTAGCATAAGAATTATTTAAAGTTCAAAACTATAACTGAAGCCTGGCATGGTGGTGCACATCCTTAATCCAACACTTGGGTGGGTGGCAGAGGCAGGCAGATCTCTATGAGTTCAAGGGCAACCTGGTCTATAGAGGGAGTTCCAGGACAGGCTACAAAGCTACAGAGAAACCCTGTCTCATAAAGCCAAACCAAACAAACAAAACCAAAACAACAAACAAACCGAAAACCCCAAACACAAAAGCTAGAACAGAAGTCCATTACTGAAAGGATTGTTTCTGACTCCATGGTAACCTTCGGGAAATTGCTTTGACATCAAAAACAGAAAGCGGGCTTTGAGGATGAGTAGCCCATTGAGGAAGCAAAGGGACCATGTTCCCGTCATCTATGGGATGCAATTGCACTGACCCACACTGCCGTATCCATACACAGCTCAGCAGATCTGGGACTGGGGTCTGGAAACTGTGCTGTGGGGCTGACTGTACCCAGGGTAACAACAGGACGTGGGAACTTATACAACCCTCAGATATCAAGCCAACTAGGCCTGGATCATGGCTTATCAGTGGTTTAGGTATACGAGGCCTAGATCATGACTTACCATTGGAGTAGGTATACTAGATAGACCTGGATCATGGCTTATCAGTGGGGTAAGTATACTAGGCCTAGATCATGGCTATCCCTGGAGTAGGTACACTAGACCTGGATCGTGGCTTATCACTGGGGTAGGTGTGCGGAAGAAACAAATGAAGCTTACCCCCAATTCTAAACTATGACCTGTCCTACCCACTCTTTCCCACACTTGAAAAGGTTTCCTGTTTTCCCTTCTGCTATGAGTATTTTTGTTTCCATTGTATTTTCGCGGGGCTGAGGAAGAGGGGCTTCAGTGCCTCATTAATGCTAGGCAAACAAGGTTCCAGGACTTTTTCTTTCCTGTCGATCGAATGAACAGGTCCAGGCAGGAAATTTAGAACTGGGTAAGTCTCTGCATTTAAAATAAATACCTGTATTTACCCTGACATTCAGGTTTTTAAAGAAAATGAGCCAATCTTCAAGTTTTGAAATTTTAGTACATTAGTCTCCCTTGCTTTTCGCATTCAACCCTCCTGGGGATCCGCATGCTGACGTTGGCCCCTGCAAACCAGCAGGCCAGGTTCCAGCGCCCTCCTCCACAGAGGGCAATTTAGGAAGAGCCCCGTTTCTAAACTTCCTCCTACACAAGGCCAGAGACCAAACCGACTCTGCTGGGATTTGATCCTTTAACTCTGTGATGTCTCACCTGAGATTTGGACCTTTTCATTGTGCCCGAGGTGCTTCTGCAAGGCACTCTGGGCTGCGTTTCCAATCAGGAAAACGTAAAACAGGGGCTGTCTGTAAGCTGTTTTCACTTTACCCGCCACGCTCTTGTTTCCCCTTACAGAGCAATATCTTTGGTTAATTGGTGGGTTTTAAGTCCCCTTTTTCCTGGGGGGAGAAAAAAACGTGCAATAGAACAGGTTCTGAAGGTTCCTGGCGAGGTTAAACGCGGGCCAAATTTGGATAGCCTCGTTGCACATCGCAGTAATATCCCGCGCCAGTCCTCAGTTTGCCCTTTGTTTCTGATCTTTGCTCGGCTCCAACAGCAGAGCGCACTCCGCCTGAACTAGGACTAAAAACCAAACGAAAATCACACTCAAAAATCCAGTCTTTAAACCTTGGAAGCGAGCAAGTTAATGGGTAGGGAGGAAGGGAAGAAGGGACGGAGGAAGGAATAAGAAGAAGCCTCTGTGTGTGTGGGGGGGGGAGGAGATGGGGGTTATGTTACCCAAATTCAGAATGTTAATTATTCCCAGTGAAAATTTCTGTGATAGTTGATTTATGTCCGTGTGTTGGAATCTGAATCACTTACTACTGCGCGAATCCCTAGAACTGCAAATGCAGTCAATGAGAGAAACACATACATGGTCATTTGCCATACTACCCTTGGATGGACCCCGAAAAGAAATGCCACACATAAGCAAACACAAAGCAGGCACGTGGCTGCAGGGTACCCGTGCCATAGAGGCGGCAGCAGCCAGAATAAAAGGAGCAGCTTTGGCTCCCATGAGGGTGCCGGTTCTTCCAAAACAAACGAAGGAGTCTGAGAGAAACTGCTGGAAGTCACCAGACCAGCAAGCCATCTGTCCGATGGGGCTGGCGTTGTACAAGGGCCCAGGGGTGTGAAGCGGGGCAGGGGTAGCTGTGCTCCTACCTTCCAGCGAACGCTCGCCAAAACACGCTGGCTTTTGTTTCGCGCCAAGGAAGGTTTCTTAAAAAAAAAAAAAAGTCAGAAAATCACCTGTCCCTCCTTTTTCAGTTTTAGTTTTTTTTGCTGTTGTTGTTAGGCCGATGTCCATGGCAGAGGACCTTAGAACCGCCTTATAATAATCCGGAACAGCCCTCAGATTCTTCTTTAAAAATAAAGTTAATGGCATGCTTAAAAGTCGCCGAGACATTTGAAAGCCGTGTTTAAAATAGAAATTCAGACCACTGGCTTGAAACCCCGTGCTCTGACCGCTAGACCGCACACCCGCCCAAGGACCCCGACAATTTCAGCCAGCTGCTTCTTTGTAATTAGGAGCGGTGATTAGAGTGTCTTTGCATGGCTCGGCATTTTTGTGCTTTTAAGTTGGGGTTGTGTAAGCCACATCGGGCACCGTCCCTTGCAAAACTAAACAAGAGATTTTCAGTTTTGCAATACAATCTCCAGATATTTGTTTATAGGTTTCACACATCAAAAAACAATGAGATCTGTAATTTTTCAAATTACAATCTTCTCATTCTCTAAGCTATGTGCCTATGAGAATTTGCAAATCTTTTGAAGGGAATGTAATTTTTATGCTTACGAAATGCAGGCTTTCATATTTGGGTACAATGACAAATCAAGGCCTTTTTCCCCCCATAATAATCAGTTTCCCAGAGTTGTGGGTTTTCATCATTTGAAAATAAGTTAATGGGAATTTCAAAACACAACTCATCTAGCTACTAAAAAATCTTTGAATCTTTAAAATTAGAAACCATTTACAGTCTCAACTGCCAACACAGCAATGACAGAAAATATTTTATATTATGGGACATTGTAATTCAAGTTTTTGATTAGGGAAAGAAACAGCAAAACCAGTTTTTAAAGTACAAAAGAAACATCATGCATCCGAAAAAGCAACATATTATTTGGCATTTTTTCCATTAATGGCCTATAGTGTGTGACTTAAGTGTTGAATTTATTATTATCAAGTATGTAGAAGAGCCAACTTCGAAGCATCTAAAAGTTCAATTGCTACAGATGACTTTCCAAGGAATTTGAGTGATGCTTGGTGCTCCAAAACAATGGTGATCTTTTTATAGTCCTAAGAATGAGCTTTTCAATCAGAGACCGATTTATAGGGAAGCCAATCTCCTACAATCATTTATTTTAAGATGAGACGTAAAAATATCATCCACGATGACTACTAAATATACTCAGTAGCTTCACACAGAGGTGTGTATGCTATTTCCTTAGTGTTATCTAAATTAGAAACTGTATCTTCAACGCTGTGAGTGTGGATGGCTGTTTGTTTATTTTCCATTACTTCTTCCAGGGATGAAATTGGGGTCATTTGCAAAATCGCTATGCAAAGGGGAGGGTAATAAATAGTTGTTCTTCCATGTAATGGCGTCTCCTGATAGCAACACTAGATTGCCATTTCTAGAACAATAAAGAGTGTCTGTGACTATTGATTTCCTGGACACTTTGTGAACCGAATCTTTAAGTTAGCATCGTCATGAAGAGGCCATAACACCATAGACCAGCAGACTAGGGTCAGGAGTGTCCATGTAAAGAGAGCTGTGACCAGAGAGTCTCTGGGATAAATGGCTCTCTGACAATGCCTATGTGGGTCTCCTAAACTTTTCCAGAACAAGACTAAGTCATGCAAAGAGCAGAGATGTTTATTTCAGAACTCTCTAGAATTCATGAGTGGGATGCAACTGGTGTGCTTCCCTTTGTAGACACGCTTGGAAAGCCTGAGTGGATGGGAAGCCAAACCATAGACGTGTCCAGACGAAATAAAATTGGCCACACACGTAGCCATTTTTGAAGATAAGCACCCAGAGTTTATAATATGTGTTTCTGATTTTGCACTTGAGATTTTCCGTCAGAGAAAGTCAACAAATACTGTTCCAGGTAAGAACTCAGTACATTAAACATGTGTGCTGCCCGATGTATGTAGTCCTGGGAGGAAGCCCTTCTTGTAAGTGGCCTATTCATTTTTCTGTCTTTAGAGAAAATTGCTCATAGGATGAAATGTTACTTTTAATGCTTTTCAATGAATTACGGTGGAACTTGACACAGTATCCCTGGTACCAGGTTTGTTGGTGATCTTGGGGAAAAGCTAGGGAGCTGTGAATACTCTGTTAACACAAAGCCAAAGAAAGGAATAGGAAAACTGACCAGTTACTAAAGTACATCTCATTAGTCCACCTGCTAAAATTACCATCCGCGAGGGCAACTAGCAGCCTATGATGTCACGTGTCTCTTGTCAATTGATCACAAGGCAGGTTAATCTTAGATTCTAGCTGAAACCGTCTTTCAAGGCTCCTTATTTCTCGTGATGCCTACTTCCTTCCTGTGGGCCCAGCACTTCCTTCGCTCTTCAGAGGGCTTTTTTCAGATCCTTTTCGGCTCAGTGATCTGTGACTTCATACATAAACATTAGCCTAACATGTTAAGGAACTAATATGGAATGAGCTGGAATTCTCAGTCGGTCGTGAGATGCCACCGTAAGAGGCGGGATGCATTCAGATATGAGTCGACCGGAGTAAGGAGCGATTTTCCTACCCAACCCCACACCCTTTCACAAAGAGGGCAACTTCAAAATGAGTTATGGATACTTCCCGTGAAAGCCTCCTTATAAAAGACAATTTTACATGCAGGGAAAATGGCAGGAATTATTTCTCTTCAGATTTATTTCCACGCAATGGGCTGTGCCACAGAATAGACCCCAATACCTTACTTTGCAGTTAATGACATCATGGCCACCACCACCCCGCCGCCGAAGTGAAAAATAAAAGATTTCAGCTTCTAATCGCGTTAGTCTGAAATTTTCGAAAACCACTGTTTTTATTGAATTAAAGTCTAAAAAACGTCATAAGTGCCAAGATGAAAAACAACTTTAAAGATAAGGTCAAAATTAAGTTAGCTTCTTACTTCAAATTATACTTTAACCTTAGAATTCGGGCAGCGTGTTTTGCTGTTTGCATATGATGGCACCAACCTGAAATCTGTCTGCTTACAGAAAGAGGGCTTCTGATTCGAACGCTGTAGGAAGAGGAAATCTAATTTTGACCTCGAATCAACTTGATGCCAAAGCGAATTTTTGGTTTTCTTTGCTGTATAAGCTGTAATTGCAAATACAGTGTCCCTCATCTAAAACGACGATTCCACCCTGAAATTTTCAAACAAAAATAGTTTGCAGAAACGTCGGCCAAGGCTTCTTCAAAAGGAAGCCTGGGCTAAAGGGGAAGAGATGGTGGGGATTTTTACAAGGCATGATATCGTTTTAATATTTTGCACAGATAATGCCTTTTAAAAGTACTTCTTCAGTAAACTTGAAAAGCAGATTAGTAATTTAGATAGGCCTAACTTTAAATAAGATAAAATTGCACTGCACGGAAGTTCAAGGGGAAAATACCAATGATATGAAAAATCTTTCTATGAAAGGTTAAACAGAAACAAATTTGTCAGCAATCAATGACATAAACTCAAATTTGTACCTCCAATAAAATTAATGAAGCGATCCTCATGGTATAAAATCAAAATTCCAGAAGTTTCCTGGCTATTTTTTTTTATCAAAATTTCTGATAATATAGCTTCATGTTTAAGTGTAATAAAGTATATCATGGCCAACATTTCCAGTGTACAGTATATCCAGTATAATATGTTCATAGGTTAGACTTAACACCTTGGCAAACTTAGATTTTGAACTGACTGTTCACCTTTGCCCCAGTACTGGCTGGCATTCAACTCCGGACACAGGAATCTCAGGTTTAAAGATAGTGCCATGTTTCAGGGGGCGGGAGGTTGAGGTGAAGGGCAAGCCTAGCAGCAGGTGGAAGTGTCTGTCCTCACTGTCTCTCTCGGTGCAGCGGGCTCCACTCTGGGCACGCATCTTCTCATTGCTTCTCCAAAGCTAACTTTCATGTGCTACCATCTCTCCGAACAATTCTCCCACTCAACAGCTTTCAATTCCACTGACTATCGAGCATGCTCTCACGGTAAAAACATGTTGCAGCACAGTCACTGGGGGAACCCACTAGCATTAGTTCTGAGATGTTCCCCGCTTCCCTTGGCTCAGCATGGCAACCTCGAAAAGGGTAGCTATAATCCTAAGAACAGGAGGTGCCTGGGCTCTTTGAAGGACTCAGTTACTGGGCTGGGGTGGCTTGATTATGGGTGAGTGGCCATTCTTCTGGATAAAAGAAAGTGCAGAGGCCCTTCGTATGTTATTGTATGATCAAATACAATGAAAAAAAGAGAGATCTTGAAAAAAAATCCAGGGAAAGCATGGGTCCTTTCTTCCCGAGGAAGGCTTCTACGTCAGGACAGGGGACAGGCTAAAACATAGTTAATGTCTTTCATGAAGCTGCAGTAGCCAAAAACCAATACTGCTATAAGAAGAAGAAGAAGAAGAGGAAGAGGAAGAGGAAAAGGAAGAAGAAGAAGAAGAAGAAGAAGAAGAAGAAGAAGAAGAAGAAGAAGAAGAAGAAGAAGAAGAAGAAACTGCTACCTAAATTAAAACTACCACAAAACGGAAATAAATATGGTCTCCAGAATCATGAGAGTGATACAGCCACTGTGTATATGGAAGAAGGCAGTACATCATATAGAAAAATGCAACATTGCTATTTGGATTTGGGGGCATGGGAAGGAATAAATTCTCTACGGGCCCATTTCAGGAAGAGGCTGTTAAATAAGGCTGAATGCTTACATTTTACAAAATGTACAAATCTTTACAAAAGCTCCAGAGAAGTACAGCCTTGATCTGGAAAGAGCAGGACTAGAAGACACCCTCATATGCTTCAAGAAAGTATTATCAAGTGAGACAAACACCTCCTGATATGTGGGATGGGAGGGGCAGGGCTGCCTTCTTAGATCGCTAAGTTATGCAAGACATACCGCTCAAATCCTCAAACACCCAAGAGAAGCTATGCTCCTACCCCAGTATGTAGTTCACAGAGTCTTAATCTATTAAGACCGAAGTATTTAAGAGTCTAAAGTCTGGTCCGCCCCATGCCCCATATTGTTAAAGGCCAGGAAGCTGAGCTGAGGAAAAGTGGAGTTGTTTGTCCTGTGGCCAGGCATGGGGAAAGCCTGGAACAGAAACACCGCTCAGTGATGTCAGGTCTGAAGTTTCTTCCACTAGCGCTATCAGGGTCGTCTCTGCGAACTTCAAGAGCTGGAGCGAGCTGTCCACAGCTGGGACAGTCTTCTCACAGAGACACTGAGACGTAAGCAGAACCAGAAAATACCGTAACCATTGCCAGTGACGAGATCTGCTTCCTGGAGCTGCCTCCAACAACAGATGGAAAAGACAGTCAAATGCCTTGTAACAAGAAATAGTTTACCGTGCAGTCAGAACCATGGGGTAATGACCCTGTGGGACAAGCTCTCTTTTTTAACACTTTATCCCTATCTCCAAGTTTCTAAAGTAAAGGAGCCTTAATTTACAAATGTCTCAGGCTTGAACCTGTTTAGTGAATCTTTTTCTTTCTTTCTTTCTTTCCTTCCTTCCCTCCCTCCTTCCCTCCTTTCTTCCCTCCTTCTTTCTTTCTTTCTCTTTCTTTCTTTCTTTCTTTCTTTCTTTCTTTCTTTCTTTCTTTCTTTCTTTCTTCTTTCCTTCCTTCCTTCTTTCCTTTCTTTCTTTCTTTCTTCTTTCCTTCCTTCCTTCCTTCTTTCCTTTCTTTCTTTCCTTCCTTCTTTCTTTTCTTTCTTTCTTTCTTTCTTTCCATCTTTCTTCTTTCCTTCCTTCTTTTCTTTCTTTCTTTCTTTCTTTTTTCTTCCTTTCTTCCTTTCTTTCTTTCCTTTTTTATTTGAGACAAGGTTTCTCTCTGTAACATCCCTGACTGTTCTGGAACTCACTCTGTAGAACAGGGTCACCTTGAACTCCCAGAGATCTGCCTGCCTCTGCCTTCCGTTGCTGGTGTGAAAGGCATTTACCACTGCATCTGGCTTATTTAACAGTTCTTAGTAATTCTACTAGAAAGAATAAGAGAGGTGAACAAGGAAAAATTGTAAAATTGTATTTGGTTCTCCTTGTATTGCATTTGCTCTATCTCACAGAGAGAACGAGGAGATTGTCTACTTGGGCGAGAAAATAAAATAGAATTTTAATCAAACATTTTTGCCTACAGAAACTTCTCAGTTACTTTGCACGTGTGGGTGTTTTGTCTGCTTGTATATCTGCACCATATGTGTGCAGGGGTCAGAAAGGGCATCAGACCCCTTAGACTTGGAATTACAGACAGTTGTGAGCTGCCTTGTGAGTGATGGGAATTGAACCCAGGTCCCCTGGAAATGTGGTTCTCTTAAATGCTGAGCCCTGCAATGAGACTTGGATTTCACTTGTTGCTAGAAACGCTTTTCCTGCATCAGAAAGCCCATATAGACTTCCCATATTGTCCTTAGCATTTCATGTTCCTGAATGGTTTAAATTATGTTTTCCTTTTGGTCAGAAAGGTAAAATTCACATTTTAAAAAGATACAGCCAGGCTATTATGTTTGCCAACATCTCCTTTCCATTTGATTTTCCTCTTAGAGTTGATTTGTATCAAAGACGGGGTGAGGCCAAAGGTCACAAGGTGAAGGATTTGATCAGCGTTTTTTTAAGTCTAATGCAGACGCTGTCATGGATGAACTTTCTGAAAGGAAGAACTGTGAAATGAGGGACAAGACACTTTTAAAAAGGAGTTTTTAAATTTTTATTTTCTGTGTGTGTTGTGAGCACCTGAATGTACGTCTGTGTAAGACAGCATGCCTGGTACCCATGGAGGCCTGGTGTGGGATGGCTTGGATCTGGAGTTACTGGCAGTTGGCTGTGAGCTGCTTGTCGTGGGTATTGAGAATTGAACCTGGGTCCCCTGCAACTTAACCCCTGGACAATCCCTCCAACCCCACGATTGCGTTTTATAATAATATCGCTGAGCAAAGTTTAACATAACGCAGTATGAAAAACACTCTTGTAAGTCTATACCCTGACGTGAATTTAGCAGTTCAAAGGTGTTTTCTTCACGTTATGAGATTTCAGTCTTCCCCCAACACTCGGCTCTTCCAGGATTTCCAGCACACGAGGACATTTTAGTTCTGTTATACCTGTGCGTTCACAACTGTTCCAGCATCAAGAAGTACTTCAGGATGACCTTCCCTGTCGGAACACCCTCGCTTCAGTGACTGTACAGAACGGTAATCCACACAATGTAACACCATGACGATGATGGACCCGTGTGGTTATTTGACTTTCCACGGGCCGAGGGAAAGCCGTACCGGAAGCTAAATGCTGCATGTTGGCTGAGTACCAAACCCGAGGTCAAATTTCACCGCGTCCCTAATTCGGAGTCTAGAAGGACATTTCAAGAACATAGTCCCCTTTACTCGTTTTCCGGAAAAATTAACTTCGGTTTCATCAGAGATCAGCAAATTCCTGGAAGATCCACAAGATGGCGCTAGGAAGTGGCATTTAGGAAAGACCTTCTAAAACTGCTAGATTGCACCAGTTAAGGTCAAGCGGGTATCAGGCCCAGTCTGCTTACAGATGTTCCTGAATTTTTAAGGGGCGTTGATGAACTAAGTGAGTTTTTATAAAAGAGCACATCTTTAGCCCCAATGCTGATTTTTAATGATTAATTAATACTTCTATTAATTTTGCTTCAGACCTCATGTTGTAAGACGGTGAGAATACCAAGAGTTGAATTTGAAGGTTGGGAAGGACAACTATTAAGAGAAAAGGAACCCGGCGGAAGCAGACATGTTTCTAATCATGCGATCCAGCCGAATCTCTGCACTGGGCCATTCACCCATCTACTTTAGGAGTTCTCGTGGCCGCGGAGATTTCACCGATGTCTGGGAGTTTTCATTGTTCTAGACAGCTGGGTGGGTGAGGGAGCTGCTACTTAGTGGGCAGACTGAGAAACGCCGCTGCAGCTAATAAGTATCTCACAGCAGTATACTAATAACAACACTTAAGTTACCCTGCGGAGGACCCAGGCTCAGCTCCCATCATCCACCTGGTGGCTTCCAACTGCCTATAACTTCAGTGCCAGGGATCCAACGCCCTCTTCTGAGCACCTCGGGCACCCAGAACGTAAATGTGTTAGACAGACATACAAGCAAGCAATCACTCATACACATAAAAAATAAATCTCAAAAACAGCAACAGCAAGGCTGAGGGATCTCATTCACCACGTTGCTGGTTTATTTATTCATCCACATAGTCACTTATGTATGCAGTTATCTCTTCTTTTTTTATTGATTTCATTGAGTTATATATTTTTCTTCCGTCCCCTTTTGTCCTCCCCGCTCCCCTTCTACCCTCTTCCATAATCCCCATGCTTCCAATTTACTCAGGAGATTTTGTCTTTTTCTACTTCCCGTGTACATTAGATCCATGTATGTCTCTCTTAGGGTTCTCACTGTTGTCTAGGTTCTCTGGGATTGTGAATTGTAGGCTGGTTTTTCTTTGCTTGATGTCTAAAAGCCACTTATGAGTGAGTACATATGATAATTTTCTTTCTGGGTCTGGATTACCTCACTCAATATGATGTTTTCTAGATCCATCCATTTGCCCACAAATTCCAAGGTGTCATTATTTTTCCCACTGTATAGTACTCTATTATATTTTCTTTAGTCTATTAATTCATTGTTTGCATGTGCAACAAGTTTTCAAAGTGTAACTGTGATTCAAGACTGGACTGAATGCTAATTATAAGGAAGATAACTTTCTTAATCTCATGTTTCCTCAGACAGGAGAAACAGTCATGGAATGATATAGTAACAGGGTATGAGTGGTGCCTCATTCCTTAGTGAAAGACATTCTGGAACAGGGAATTCACATAAGGAACCGTGTTGAAAAGCATAGAATTTAGGAAGACGTTACTGGTTGGGGAATGATTATGAGGCAGAAATGAAGACTCAGAATGAAAGTTTGAGCAAACAAGAGCAGAGGTGCCCAACAGCCAAAGGTAATTGGTGAGTGTGTGCTGTTAAGATATGAAATCAGCTGGGCGGTGGTGGCGCATGCCTTAATCCCAGCACTCGGGAGGCAGAGGCAGGAGGATCTCTGAGTTCAAGACCAGCCTGGTCTACAAGAGCTAGTTCCACGACAGGCTCCAAAGCAACAGAGAAACCCTGCCTTGAAAAAAACAAAACAAAACAAGATATGAAATCAATGAGAAGTCTTGGGGAAAACACCATGTGCTGCCTAGTTTTATGCCGTCTTGACACAAGCTGGAGTCATCTGAGAAGCTAGCCATCAAATAAGAAAATGCCCCCGTAAGATCAGGCTGTAGGGAAACCTGTGGAGTATTTTACTGATTGCTGAAGGAGGGCCGGCCCAGCCCATTGTGGGTAGGGCAACCCTTGGGCTGGTGGTCCTGGGTTCTAAAAGAAAGCAGACTGAGCAAGTCACGGGGAGCAAGTCAGTAAGCAGCACCCCTCCATGGCCTCTGCATCAGCTCCTGCCTCCAGGTCCCTGTCCTGTTTGGGTTCCTAGCCCATCTTTCTTCGATGATGAACCGTGATGGAGAAGTATAATCCAAATAAACCCTTTCCTCCCCAAGTTGCTTTTGGTCGTGGTGTCTCATCACAGCAATAGAAACCTTAACTAGGACACATGGAAAGTCTGAGAGAATAAAACAGGATTACTCTGGGAAAGACCTTGGATCTTACGTTCTAGACATTTTAAATTTAAAACAGAAAAGTAACTTGAGGCACACGACAATTTACTTCTTTGGCTCTGGCTCCACACTCTTTAAATGTTTGAGGAATCCATGTCAGGTGTTTCTTTTAGTTTTAACTGGCTTTGCAATTCCAAAGTTAGTCTATAAGATAGACATACTATATTAGATTCATGTTACAACTATTAGAAAACTCATGACTATAAAGAAATACCTTTTGCTAATAAAGTAGGATGTCACTATTGCTCCCTAGCTGGGAAGTTTAAACCAGATTGCTCTTGAATAACAGTAATCCCCCTGCCTTTGCCTCATGAGTGCTGGAATTAAATGTGTCCACCATCAAAACCATCAGAAATGGATTTTTATTTGAAAAAATTACATTGTCGTGATATTTATTTTAATTATAATATCAGGGACTGGGGAGATGGTACCACAGGTAAACCACTTGTCCCTAGATCATGAGAAATGGAGTGCACACTCTTGGAATCAATTTAAAAGCTAGGTGGGCATGGTAGCCTGTCATGCCAGCAATGAAGACAGACAGGGAAACCCCAGCTAGCCAGACTAGCCAGAACGGGAGCTCAGGGTTCAGCAAGAGACCTCGCCTCAGTGTGTAAGGTGAAGAGCAATCAAGGACTCTGACGTCAGCTTCAGGTCTCCACATGCAGGAACACGTGTGTATGTACACTCCACGTGGGTCAACAAGCATGCACGCAAGCACACACGCCATATACATCCTGTGCAGAAATAAATAAGACCACATCTGTTGATTCAAATCTGGTGTTTTGTTCTCAGCCTGGACATACTTGAAAAGATAAATTATTCTGTGGGAGGCAGTCCTCCAGAAAAATAATTAAGTGAGGCTGTCCCCTCTCAGCAAATTCTATCTCTAAACATTTTTTTTTTCTCGAGACAGGGTTTCTCTGTCGTTTGGAGCCTGTCCTGGAACTAGCTCTTGTAGACCAGTCTGGCCTCGAACTCACCGAGATCCACCTGCCTCTGCCCCTCCCCCCCAGAATACTGAGATTAAAGGCGTGCACCACCACCACCACCCGGCTCTATTTCTAAACACTTTATTATTTGTTTAAAGTGTGTGAGTGTTTTGCCTGCATGTATGTTGGGGTACCATGTGCATCTGGTGCCCTTAGCGACCAGAGGAGGACATCAGATCTCTGGAACTGTAGTTACAGACAACTGTGAGCTGCATGTGGGTGCTGGGAATTAAACCCGGGTCCTCTGGCAGAGCAGCCAGTGTTCCTAGCCATCTCTCCAGCCCTCTGGATAAATTCTTAAAGTATCTTTTACTCAACCTTCTTTCCTTCTTATAGTTTTATCAATGCTTTAGGCCACCTAAGTTAAATAATTTAAAATATGTTTCCACAATTTCAATAGTTACTTCAAAAGTATTATTTCACAGAAACAAGGTGTATCATCTATTAATAACTAAAACCTGAAGAATAGCTATTAATTTTTAATGAAATTAGTATAATTCAAAAATATTCAATATATTAGTTTCTCACTTACAAAATTTATTATCATTAGATGTGTCATAAGCATTCATATTTTTAATTTAAACTAGGTTTTAAAGTATGAATGGCTAACACCACTGCTGGGGACGAGTCTGTGACATTCAGAATCTATGACCACAGATTAAACGGCGTAGCATGTGATAAAAACAAGAGAAACGTGAACAGGGTGCAGAAAACATAACACGGGCAATCTCTAAAAAATCAATACAGAAACCTCAAAAAATCCCCACAAGGAACACTGCTGTCCTTTCGCCTAAACTAGAGGAATGTGCACAGCCCTGTTAAAAGCGACAGAGACAGGGTAGGGCAGGGCTCTTCCCGCTTTCCCACTAGTTAATGACAGGGTAACGGAACCACTTCCCTCTTTGCCTGATGTCTGACCTGTAATTGTCCGCTCAGTTTTGACTCCTCCTTCCTCCTTCCCCATATTTTCATCCTCCTGGGTTCTGAATCACTTCTCTTTGCGTATTAATTAAAATCTCCAAAGGATCGCTCCAGATTTAAATGTCTGATTATATTTACTTTCCTGCATGTCAATGATTAAAACCCTGACAGTAACTTACGAAGTTCTAGCCCACGGGGCTTGCGTTCTGAGATCGCACCACGCCCCCTCAGCCCCTGCTTCAAAACACAGAGCTACTCTTCGAAAGCAAGAATGCTGTTGTTAAGGGGTTTTCAAGCCTTCCAAGAAAGATAGTTGAGCTGATTCCTGTGTTTAAAGGACACCTTGGAGCTCAGGGAGGGGCCTTGGGCAAACTGCAAGGGCCCTTCTATGGTGTCCCCCTTGGAAGCCCAGCTTCCCTCTGCTGTGCCTCCCTCCAGGTCATCGAAGAAAATGCCAGATGAACTTAACAGATCCCTTTGCCCCGAAAGCTGAGTTTTCAAACCTGTTTTTCACTAGCTGGTCCTCCGGGCCCAGGCCTATAATCCCTGCCCTTGAGGAGAGGGAGGGGCTGAGACTGGAGAACCTTCATTCAGTTCAAGGCCAACCTGGGCTACCCAGTGAGAGCTAAATCTCAAAACAAATGAGAAGAAAAAGGTCTCCACGAGTTAGACTTTCAAGCCGAAAGAGCGGTGTGGTGACCGAGGCACAAGAAGAGAGGAAGGAAACCGTTATTAACAGCGGCACCAAAACTCTCTCTGTTCGACTTCTTCCTAAAAGCTCACGTGGGATGGAAAAGCACATTTAGAAAAATCTAAATTCCTTCACCCACCGAGCTATACAGCCAAAGACAAAGCGGCAGGAAAAGCCATTACACTTTCTGTCTGAATATCTTGCAGATCGAGCTTGGAAATCTGCCCACGAGCAGCTCAGCTGATGCTCTCCAGAAAGCATTTCTTTCCAAACACCGGACGACGCCTCTGGACAGGCGCTCTGGGGTCCGGAGGCAGAAAGCCCCAGAGCCACACTTCTGTTTCTGGTCCCCGGTTCTTGTGCAGACAGGACTCAAACTTCTTGGCACCTGGAAGAGCTTACGTTCATTTGCGGACACCCAGAGACATTAAATGATCCTTGGATACAGGTGACAGCAATAATACAGCAGGGCCTACCAGCGCAGCGATGGCTGGCTACTGCCAGGCTGTTCCCAGTCGAAGCTGGCACACAATAATGGAAGTTTCTGTTACTTAGGGGTCAGTGTGTCCACGCACTTTGCATAGTTTTCTGAATACAATGATACATTGTGGAACTGGAACGGCCTTCGAAATACTCTAGTTCCTTAACTTAGATTATCAGAAAAAAAAAATTCTGTTTTCATCAGTACTCTGATAGCAGTGAAAACACGGCTCCAGAGAGAGGGTACAGGAAATGGTTTTTATTTTATTTCCAGGTTCTATAACAGAAGACCCCCACCTCCTAAGAAACACCGGAAAGCGTCAAAGGGCAAGAGCTGAATTAAGGAACTGGTGGATCATAGAGATGGAAGCTCTCAGCTACTTGCATGTGTTAGGATGGCTTTTCGTAAGTCTGATGCTTAAGTGATCCCAGGTTCAGCTAACGACAGCATTGACTCATATTCTGCCGTGCTAGTCCTTGTGACGAAGAGAGGAGCCAACGGCAAATCCCAGTTGGGAATATTAAGGTGGAAGAAACAGCTAGTTCTGAACGTTCATGTCATTATGTTTCAATAGACTGAATAGATTTCAGTAGTCTTAATAGACTAGAAAGATTAGAAACCACTTCATTATGCAAGGCTCTGTGTGTAGGTGAGGGGCATGCTTCCATTAGAAGGTGCAACATCATTACGGACATCAAGATCCTTTTTCTTAAAGTTTTATATTTATGGTGTGTGAGTGGGTGCCCGAGAAGTCTAGAAATGGGCATCGCGGAGCTGAAGTTATAGGTCGCTGTGAGCTACCCGATGGGTGGGGCTGGGACCTGAACTCAGGTCTTCCTCAAGGGCAGCTAATGTTCTTAACCCCTGTGTCATTTCTCCGGCCCGATACCCTCTTCTGGCCTCCACTGGCTCTGCACATGGATGTGGCATGCATGTGTATGTACAGGCAAATGCTCACACACATAAAACAAAAATGTATCCGCTAAAGAAAGGAGGTAAAATTTGTTTGTTATTTAGTTTGTGAGTAACAGGATACACAGACCGTGACACAACATGATGCAAATAGTTTCAAGTTGACTTTAGACACACTTCTTCGCTGAATATCCTAGAGCAATAGCTAAGAGAGAGAAACAAAATCTCCCATTCCACGAAGAGGCAAAAGATCAGGGTAAAATATGAATTGGCACAAGCAAGAAGTAAAGGTGAAGGTGAAAGCTCCCAAGATGAAGGTCACGTTAGGAACTGAATCTCCGTCTCGCAGAGGGAAATTGTCCCCGTGGTTTTCTTCCAGGGTGACCGATGACAGCAAACAAGGAAACAGATGTATGGTGGGTGGTGCTTATAGCCATTGTCAATTTGACACCCCGGAGGGAGCGTCTGGATTAAGCTCAGCCTTCGAGAAGATGCCTAAGGGATTGTCTTGACTGAAGTAGTTGATGTGGGAAGACCCATCTTAGTCGTGGTTGGGAGCACTCCCTTAGTTGTGGTTGGGAGCACTCCCTGAGCCAGGGATCCTGGACGTTATATCTCATAAAGCTTACACTGGCAGACTTGCCTCGCTCCACCGTTCTCTTCCTAATGGTTGCCATGTGACCGGCTCACTCAGGCCCTGACACTGTGACTTCCCTGTGATTAGGAGTCAGATAAACCCCTTCCCCCTTGAGTTGCCTTTGTCCAAGCGTTTTTTATCACAGCAGTAGAAGAGAAACCAAGACCCAGCATCCGTGAAATTGTCCTTTAACATATTTCAAAAGTCCCAAGCATAAAAGGAAAGACAAGAACTCTTTACCTCAGTCCTGGCTCTGAGCTCAGGTAGATGCATGGAGCCCCATCTGAGGATGTCTTTATCCGCTCCAGCTCCCATGGACCAGGAAAGAGCCTTGTAGGATCTAAGCTATGCCCACTTGTAACAGTGAGAAAGCAGACTGAAGTGTCCTTCATCTGGGAGTCTAACCCCGAACCAGTGGGAGGAAAGAGCAGGGAACGGAAGGGCTGAGCATCTCAGTGATCCTCTAGTCCAGGGCTGATCTGTTTTTGGACAGGAATCATAAACCAAAGTACCAGCAGCCAGCAGGCGAACTCAGGAATAGAAACAAAGACTCAACAAGTATGGAATATCCTTCCAGAGAAAGACAAAGTATAAAAGGAACGTCTTGAGGAGCAGAGACCTCCTGTCAATAGAAAAATGGGCCGGATCACCGTGGAGAGACACACGAACACACGGCGCCTTTCCACACTCGAGAGCACACCAGGGCGTTAAGTCGCTGCTCAGGTTCTCGAGGACCTGTCTCCGTGGCGAGTGCGGAGGGTACAAGCAGGGCTGACAGCCCACTTTCCCTTCACTGGGCATTCGGGACCGGCGTATGAAGATTTACCTCCTGGTCATTGTGCTTCATGACCCTTCCTGTAAGAGAGAGCTTCCCCAAGAGCGCTGCACGATGCAGGATGCTACCTCCTGGGAAACCGCTATCCTGACAACCTTCGGTGTCCCTTGGTGTCCTCCGGAGACTTAGGGAGAGATTGCAAGGGACGTTAGCACACTTTCATCATTCCAGGCGACTCCAGGGGCCTCAATTCTTTGTTTTACCATGGAAGACACTTTGGGCATTGCAAGACTTCTTGGGAAACGGAAGCCAAAGTTACAGGTAACGAATGTTCTCAACGGAAAAGAAGAGGGAAGCGAGGGGCAAAAGCCTGGCTTAAAAGCAATCAAAATGACCTGCTGCATGCGGAGGTTAAACACTAAAAAAGATATGTGTCTATTTTATTATTTATCGTGCATTTCTGTGCTGATTCATATATATATATATCACATATAATATATATCACATATTATATATATATATATTATATATTCACCTAAGTATATATTTAATTCCATATGATCCCAGAATACTTTGGGGATTTGAACTGATAAAGCCCGACCTCAAAGGGGCCCCGATTCTTGCAAGGAAAACACAGACACCTCTGGGGTGAAACGTGGCAACAGTTTGACAGGCCTAGCAGTAGGGCTAGAAAGGGATTCATCCAATTAAAATTACGGGATGAATTTTGGCTGGCAGAACGTAATTACCAGCCTTGGACTGGATCCAGGATCCTGAGGTTAACACCCTTCCTCTTGCCAACAGCTCTCCTACCTGCCAACACTCGGAGCCCGGGAAGGCTGGAGCTGACATAGTTGCGCAGACCGCTGTTGTGACATCTAAGCACAATGGCGATGATGTGAGAAGCGTCGTGAACCTGGTTTTTTCTTTTTTTTTTTTCCCCTTCGAACACTCATTATGTTGCTTTCCTTTTAAGCCACATTAGGCTAGGAACCAAATGTCCACATAAATGTTAATTTCCTCCAAGCCGTGTTTAAAAATTATAATTAGAAAATTAAAAAATAGATCCAGAAATTAATTTGTGCCGTCAAAGCAGTTACGGGGCGATTCTTTTGCCACAGGAGTGAGACTAGCTGAAAAGGTGACACGAAGTCCTTGTCATGCCAAAAGGAAAGAAAACAGCATCAACAACCAAAAACGGGTTCTGATTTTTTGTTGTTGTTGTTGTTTTGTTTTTTGGTATTTTTGGAAATGTGTTCTCGAGGTTAACTGGCCCAGGGGATGGAGGAGGAAAAGCATAAGCAAGGTACCCATTCCTGGCAAACAGACTTACTGGGGATGCTCCTGGGCATCGCCCTCTGCTGGTGTGCCACCTAAGGGTGAAAACCCCATCTGGAGAGCAAATCCCTGAATGGGAAGAGCAGAGTCTGCTCTGGGAAGGGCTGGGGGGCTTGTCTCCATTAGAAGGAAGATCCTGCTTGTCTCTGTGGCCATAAAGTCCCTGATGATTGTCATGTTGAGTCCCCTTCGGGCCTGATAGCTGGAGTCACCAATAGTCCCTCGGGTGACTGTGGCCTGAGAGGTCCGGCTGAGAGGCCTGTGCCTGAACCCCCACTCTGACCACTTAACTCCTACAGGGAAAGTACAGAGACTTTGTCTATCTCCTGAAGTCATCCTGGGTGGGTTTGTGATATGGATCTTCTGATCTCAAACCAAGGAGATCAAAGCCATTGCTTTAAGTCCCTCCTGAGAGTAAAGGCTGGGGCAAAGCTTTCGCTGTGAAGGTAGATTTCTCTCACACCATCTTTGTATGGTTTAGGTTGTCCATGGGGAGTCAGAATGTGGGATGAGTGGGAGAAACTAATCCTTTCTTTTGCACTGTTAGGGGTTGCCATAAACACCATTTGTTAAAAAGCATAATTACGTTGGGAAGCTGCCTGACGAGACAATTAAGCTACATAAACACACCACAAACAAATGAAAACCAGGAGACACCCACACCCCTCATGCAAAAAACAATTTTTTTTTTTGTTTACCCAGAAAAGCAAGGTCTGAGTTGCTTTCTTGTGACGTGACTAATGTCTAGAAAAACCCAGGGATCTGAGTTTTCTGAATTTCCTGGGATGGGACGATGGAAAACCTACACGTAAGTAGCCACGTAGCAGCCAGTGTGCTCCCACAGAGCGAAGGCGCCCGACCTTCACCATTTTAGTGAACGCTTTTGTTTAAAGTCCAAGTCACGGCCATGTCCTTCACTCGGATAACATTCCCAAACCCAATGACCTTCTCTAAATGTTTGTGGAATGAATTTGCCAGGGCTGCATTGCCAGTTGTGATATTTAAACACACTATGATGACCTGATCTTGGATTATTTCCTCGTATTTTGAGAAATTTTGATTCTTTTAGATTATAATGTTGTTGGAGGTCTGGGATATGGTTTGCCAAATGCCGTGCGGTGTTCTAAGAAGAATCCATGGAACCTCCCAAATGTGCGTGGTTAATGCTTTTATGGCAAAAAGTGAGTCGTATTATATGGCTATTGAGTAACATGTATGAGGATATATGTCTCTCAGTTCAAGGAAGAACCTCAAAAAAGATTTATTTTAAACTGTTTTAGAAAGAGGAAATCAAAGCACAAGCCAGAATTGAGCTGATCAAATAGCCCGGATCACGCTATGCAGAGATATCTATTTATTTTTTCCACAGGAGTATATTTTTAAATTTACATATTAAGTAGCCTCCCTCAGCATACTTTAGTTAACAAAATGATCCTGTCTGCTTGTTAAACAGTACAGACCCGGAAAGTAGAATCAGCTAAGCTGAGGAGGGCCACGTTCAAAGTAGAATAAGACACTTCCCCAAGAGGGTGTCGCTTCCCGGTCAGACTGAGGAACTGGCCACGTGTTTCCCAGGGCTGTTACTGCATTCCGAAGCCCAGCGCACATGACCACTTAGACACAGAATACTGCTCCAGCCAGGCCAGTCTGAGGACTTTTCCTGTAGCTCTTCTCCAGGGAACAATGGTAGAGGGTTCAGGTCATGACTTTCCAGGAAGGTAGGATTATCCTGGTTAATGAACGTGAAAATGACTAACACTGAGCAACAGAGACTGCAGGCAAGAATCAATTTTCTTTTGTTCCCAAAAAAAGACACTTCCGCCACCAGACTGGGGTTCCATGTGGAGACCTGCTTACCAAACACTTCAGAAATCAGAACTTTTCTCTCTTCGGTTGTGAGCCCAGCCTTTAGTGGCTGAGCCATCTCTCCAGCCCTGTGGGGCCACTGGCAGTGGGACCAGGATTTATCCCTAGTGCTTGAATTGGTCTTTTGGAACCCATTCTCTTTGAAGGGACACCTTGCTCAGCCTAGATATAGCTGGGAGGGGCATGGTCTTGCCTCAAAGAGATGTGCTAGACTTTGCTGACTCCCCATGGGGAGCCTTATCTGCTCTGAGAAGTGGATGGGGTGGTGGGAGAGGGGGGGAGAACAGGAAGAAGGGGAGGGAGTGTGAACTGGGATTGGTGTATGTAAAGTGAGAAAGAATTGCTTCAAAAATTAGTTAATTAATTAATTAAAAACTGAGAGAGAGAGAGAGAGAGAGAGAGAGAGAGAGAGAGAGAGAGAGAGACCAGGAGAGAGGATGCTTTGAGAGCAGAGCCAAACAGTTCTTGGAGAAAGTGGTATGAACAATCGGTGGGTGCTGGGGCTGCTGCTCCATGCACGGAATCTATGGAACCTCTCCTTGCAGCACCGCTGGGTCTTAAGCCGGCGCATCTCCTTCTGCAGCAGCTCTGGGGCAGCGAGATAGAGAGTTAACTCAGCACTGTAGCGTGCACACTTGGTCTCTTCAGATGCCTGCATTAGCTGTTCAAACCTCTGAGATGCAGATTGTCCAGGATACCTGTTAGGCCCACGAGGAGAATCTATTTACCCCAAAAGGCACTGTCGGCTCTACGGGCCCCTTATTTGACTATCGATACAATAAGCATCCTACATAATACATCCTGCTTTTTATTGAGAAATTTCAATAAAGAAAAAAATAAGTTTTCAGAATGCCGAGGAGTTTTCAAAGCACTCTAGCCGGTACAGCTTGTGATACTATCACAGTACGATTATCGCTCCTGTGTGTTCTCTGTGCCAGGACCTTCTTGGACAATTGCATTGAAATGATCTGCACAGGGCCACCCAGTGGCTTGGCGGAGACTGAAACTCACGGCTCATGCCTCCCTTAGCCAGCACGACCGAGCTGTGTTCCTACTATGCGTTGGTCACCCTCCACAGAACGTTCTTGTGGTGACACGCAGTTTAGGTATCATCTGCTTTTATAGTCAAACGCACACAAAGCTGCAGGATTTAAAATCGCATACATTGAAGTGTTTGTTACTAAGTCGGTAGCTTTGTGTCACTAGGTGAGCATTAGAGCATCAGTCTTATGTCACCAAAATAGAATATTTTAATTTCTGATTGTCGGTTTTTACAGCCTCCATGAGAAAGGAGAGGCCTCCCTAACCCAGCTCTAAGCAGGAGCACGTTTAGGCTGCTGCCTTCCAACTTGGAAATGTTTGTGAAATTCTCAGTGATTCCAGGCTTTTAAAAAGAAACACCTTTCGGAGTCATTACGCAACCGGTTCTTTCACTTGTTCTCTGTAGGAACTCAGGAAGAGGGACATTGAAAGGGGCGGGCCACCTGCGTCTGTGACTGTGTGCAGAGCCACATGTGGAAGGCACACACGGATGGGCTGGTGCCTGGATCTCAGCTAGCAGGTTTTTTTTTTTTTTTATCAGCATATTAGTGGCAGCCGCTCAAAGGGAATCATAGCTATTATACTCCATTACAAACACCAAACAATTTTCTTCTGCCGAGACACATCCCGGCAGCTCCTCCTGCCAGCACATTCTCTTCCTACAAGCGTGTTTAAGAAATTGCAGGAGAGCGAGTTCCATTCTTTCGGCCTTTGGGTCTGTTGAACTACGCGAAAGTATGAGTAAAAGCTTTTCAGAAGATTTAAGCCAACCCCCCCACTCCACCCCCCCGCAAACAAAACAAAACAAAACAAAAAAACCAAAAGTCATCTTATCTCTTTTCTTCCAGGGCTAGCGTGTGATGAGAAAACGGATAAAAGAGGAAATTGCATGCTTTTGCTCTGGCCTCGTCTTTTGTGGTTTGAAAGGTGCCGGAATGGTTGTACAGGTTAAGAAAGTGAGTCTGCTTTACAAACGATTTAAGGGAATGTATGTTTAAGGGCGGGGCTAGAATGCTATAAATCTTTTTTCCTAATTAGGCAAAAGTGGGCACAGTTCAATGACCCCCTAGGTCTGCATACGGGAGCCTTCGCCACGAATGTTAGACCTACACCAGCGTGGGGCTCCATCCACGCCCCTTGGACCATGAGCTAGTGACATATTTTTATCTTTGCACGCGGGCAGTATTAATAGTGGAGGGCTGCTGCATGCTACAGTTACTGGCTCAAACTTCTTTTTCCTTCAGTTCTGAAAAGGTCTGTTGTTAAGTCGCCAGGGGATAGGGGCGTAATAGCATCACTAAAGGCTTCCTTACCACCTACAGCCTTTAGTCCTTCACTTGGAATTTGCTTTTGTAGGATTAAGAGGGGGGGGGGGACTTTTCGGGAGGCTGGACCAGGCTTGTAAACTTCAAAAATAACTTTGGGTCTCTGTGTGACGACCACAGAGGGCTCTAGCCGCTTTCTCCTCCGGGTTACACAGCCCAGGGTGTAGGGTACCAAGGCTGGAAGTCCTTATTGGCCAACTCTTGGTGGCCCTGCGGAGGAGGTGGCATGTCGTCTAGCCAGAGTGGTTTCAGATGGACAGGTGTCCGCAGACCCCAAGCCTCTCGTGGCAGACGCTAATTGCCTTCCCCTAGATCGGTCTTTTGTTTTGGTTTTGGGTTTTGAGAGTCCCAGACGTTGCTCAGGGAAGTTTGATCTCTGGTTTTTTGGGGGGAAGGAAATATTGACCACAAGAAGGAGATGTGATCGTTTAGACACAAAATGCAAAAGTCACACAATTTTTATGGTTTTGGGTTTTTTTTTGAGACCAGATTGACCTTGAAATCATTCTTAGCCTCCCAAATTCTGATCATACAATACCACGGTCAGTTTCAAGCGACCATCTTATTCAGACCATCGAATAAGAACTTTAACTTAGGTTAAGCGAAGAGAACTTTGGTGAGTTGAGTAGCAAGTACTTAAGGACTCTTACAGACATCCAATGCTTAGAACCGAGCAGAGCTTCCGGCTGTCCGTACTCACACATGCTGTAGAAAGCGGGCATCCCTGAATACGAATACCATGTTTGGTGTCATTCTCAAAGGTCTCAACCTAGAGTTTTCCTATCAAATTAAATTTAATTATATGAGAAGAAATCAAGTATAGGAGTTTCATAACAAAAAAAATCTGCACATTTTTGTGATATTTTCTTTTTTAAAATAAATTTATTTTTACTATTTATTGTGGTGATCCACCCATGCATACAATGGATTTTTATCATAATTGCCTCCTCACCTCCCTTAAAGTTCCAGATCCATTCTCTGCCTGCCCACTTCCAAATTTGGGTCCACCTGTTAAGAAAAAATACCTTGTGGGAGTGGTTCTAACCCCCCCCTCCCGGGAGGGGTCAGGACCTGGCATGCTGGGATTTGGAGTCCAGACTTGCAACTCCCAGGTCAGGGGTGCTGGGATGGGCGCCAGGGTCTGGAGGCTATGCTCCAGAATTAACACCACCCTCCAATCCCACTTGGCGCTACCCGCATACTCATGGATTTGAGACCATCCACTGGAGCATGGTCAACCTACAAGAGTCTATACCCTGAACGAAATCTGACTCTCCCACCCCCTCCAAGTTATTAGCTATGCAAAGCTCCTCAGGTGGGGCAGGATCTTCGGAGCCCTGCGCAAGCGCACTCCTTGCTGGACTCATCTGTGTAGGTCTTGTACAGACAATCACCGCTGCTTGGCTTCATGAGTGCAGTGGTCCTATCACGTTCAGAAAACACGATTTCAGTCTAATCATTTCAGAACTTGGCTTCTTAAAATATTTTCCATCTTCTCTCTCTTCATGGTCACCAAGCCTCAGAGGCAGTGGGGTCAGGTAGGACACACGTGTCCTTTCTATGGCTAAGCGCATCACAGATTCTCTCTGTACTTTGATCAGTTGGGAGTTTCTTTGTTGACCACTGTCCATGGCACACAAACCTTCTCTGATGCAGTCTGAGAGCTGAACTCATTTACAGGCATGGAGATAAATATTTAGAAGTGGTTTGCTATAATGTCTATTTAGCAAGATAGAGATAGTTGGTTCCCTTTGGGGGCCTATGAACTCCCCAACAGTGGCTTCTTGGTCAGACTTATGGTACCAGGGGTAGGTTTCCTCCTGTGGCATATTGTCAGTGTTTGCATGAGTCAGTTGAAGAAAGAGGGCCACTCCAAAATACAATGCAGACATAGCAAAAGCGGGGGAAATTGGTCTCCGTGGATGGACCACTCTGGCTTTGAAAAAGTGTCCCTTTATCATGACCCAAATGACACCTTCACGAACCGAAACCCCTTACCTGGAGCTGTTTAACGGAACCATCTGCCGAAGCAATTCTCAGCCTCGAGGTCTCCTGGTTATCCGGGTACTCTCAAGACGAAGCTAGGCAAAGACTCCGTAATTCCTTCAAAAGAACAACTCAGGTAACAATCACTGACTTTTGGCAAAAGGTCACTCAAAGCCTGGGTGCCATCCCTCTGGAATTCAAGCCAGGTGCAATGGCTCTGGGGAATCTCTTCCTACAGAGCGGGCCTTGACTCTAATTAGAAAGTGGTTGGTTGCCTTTATAACATTTATGCCACTGTTGTACCAATAGGCATGTCTTGCCAGATCAGTCGTAACTGCAGCTCACAGGGGAAGTCTCTTGCTAGTTTTTCCCCTTCACCACCCATTCAGGACTATGGAAGCCAGCCAGTAGGAAGGCAGCTTCCTGATAGGCAAAAGATTGACTTCTCTACGTCCTGTAACCAAACCATGTGATATCTTCGGTGGTAAGGTCTTGGTAATACAGTGGGTAAGCAAGAACCATGGCAATAGCCTGAATTAATTTCGGTTCTCTGGAGCCTCTGTGACCAGAAACTTGTAAGGATTTAATTTATATCAGACATTGGTGTTTTCATGACTGTTGCACATGCACACTGACAGCAGCTGTGGATACCTGCACAATATACATACACTTAAAAATGACAGCCCAGACACATGAGTGACTCCCAACGACCGGCACCTAACTGAGGACTTTTGGGCAGCTATGGCTTCTGGGAAACTGAGAAGCATTTTTCCTTGGCGGATGTACTGCCGTACTTCACTGATGATCCTATACACAAGAATATATTGGCAGCCCACATTGTACTCACTGGATTAGAAACAAATAAATACATACTTAATTTAAAAAGCGGACTTGAAGTTGAGAGGAAGATGTGTTATGGAGTGAAGGAAGTTAGTGGGAGGGAGGGAATGGGGTGAATATGATCAAGAGATGCTGTATGATGTATGCAATTATTTTAAAAATGCAGCAGATCTTTCCTTATAATAGTGACTCATGCTAACAAAGGTAAGAGTTTAGTTTCTGTCTTTGCTTGTATATGTTATTGAAAGGCAGGCTTCAGATACATTGGAGCATTCCTGAACTATCCATGGTCTTTGTAGAGGAATACTCCCCACTTTTCAGTAGAGTGTATCCCCAAACTACATCTCATCATTTTGTAGCATATAAATCTTGCTTAAAATTTATTTCTTATTTATGTGTGTATGTGTGTATGTATATAAACTTATGTGAGTTTATATACATCACGTGCATGCATGCACCCACAGAGGCCAGAAAATGGTTGTCAAGTATCCTGGAACTGGAGTTATAGGCACTTGCGATCTGCCAAATGTGGGTGCCGGGAACGGAGTCCCGGCCCTCTGCAAGAACAGCATGTGCTCTTAAGTGCTGAGCTGTCTCTTCCATTCTCTGGACACATATATCTAAAATAGTCTTTATTTCATTCTTATGACAGTAAATCCTTGGGCACAAGATTGACTAATGTTCCTTTACTGAAGTTGATCACCTGTGCTTAGTGGTTACGAAGAATGTTGCGTGTTCAGGTCAGGTAACAGTCCTCACGTCCATCTTAATTTCATGATAAGTTAGCATGGAATGAAATGTATAAATGTATAGAGGTGTTTTGGGCAGGGAGCCTAACATGACGTTGACATGTCAGACCATGTTGACATGGGCTCCCTGTCCTGTAGGAACATTGTGAGTTTTGATAGGGCATCTTGAGTTTGAAGAATCATGCCTGTGTAAGATAAAGACTATATTGTCTAAAAAAAATTGGTAATATCTTCAAAGATATTCAAGAATATCTTCAAATTGACCCATTTTCAACTTAACAGATTATCTTCTTTCAAAAGGAATGTTTGCTTGAAGATCGAGTCCCTGAGAGGAAATAGCTCATAGGCATTGTCTCAAGACAGGAGATGAGCTTCTTTTCAGTTGCTAAAATGGCTGTACCAGTCTGTCAGCGGAGAAACACCATTCTCAGGTGTCTGTGTCTAATACTTGTCTACAAAACTTCAGTCAAAAATCTGATTGCTAAATAAGTCCACAACTAAAATAAGGATGTGGGCTTTAAAAACTTACGTGTTTTTTTTTTTTTAAAAAAACAGTTTAGTACCATTCCTTATAAATCAGTTTGAAAATAACTAGTAATGGTACTTAGATTAATGGGAGAATATTGAAAAAGATTGAAGTAACCAACTGTAAAAAGTCAATCAGCAAACTGCGCACGGCCAACAAACACCGCACAGCCCCTCTGCTTTGGGCAGAAGAGGCTTCAAGACCTGTAACCTTGACTGTGAGGAGGTGGGCTGAGAGGAAACGTTGGATCTTTTCTTCTTAACATTATTTTGGATAAAAAAAAAAACAACCAATTTTCTATTCAGATTGCAAGAGAAAGCAAAATGAAAGGTTACAATTGCACATATCTGGGCAAGCTCTGCTGGGGCGGCCTCAGTCAAGGCTTTCTTGGTCATGGGTACACAGGTTCAACCTTGCCAGGGAGCAGCGAACCTAATCCCCACTTACCGTCTCTCTGGCGTTGGGTGGAAGAGTGTGAAGCTGTGGCCAGCTGTAAGAGAAGCTCAGGACACACCGTTTTTACAAAAGCAAATGGCCTGTGTCCGCCTAATGACTGGTCCGGGTGGGTCAGCTTCCTGGGCAAAGTCAAGCTTGAGGCATGGGACCAACAAAAGGTGTGGACTTTCTACTGGCACCAGGTGTCTTCGGGACTCAACTTTCCAGTTTGTATCCGTGACATTTAGAAAATTTTCACTAATAACGTTGGTCCAGTAGTGAGAGAAGAAACAGCAGCAGCTTTCGGGGAGCCCCTTGGACTCTTCCAGGCAGAAGGCTGCTTTGCGTTGCCCACCTGTCTTCCATTTTCTACTGTAGCGGTAACGACGGGGGCCGGAAGCCACTAGAGGTTAGTTCCCGCCCCTCTTTACTCTGGCTTTTCCTTTTTTTCCTCACGCTCAAGTCTAAGGCTTTCTGTGGAGGTCATCTCTCACACGCATGGCTTCAACCTCAGGGGAGAGTTTAATTTGGAAAATTTGAGCTACGTCACTTGAGGTGTTTTTGAACGAGGCAAATTGGGAGCAAAGAAAGCCCCTTTGCTTGGACGGTCTGGCTGCATTGTGGTTAATTACGGAGCTGAGCTCAGGACCTTTGGGGAAAGCCCTTCTCGGGGTAATTGCATTCTTCCCTATATGACCTCAGAGACGCTGTGATGTCGCCTCGTTTTTCTTTAATAGTGAATTCTCTAACATTTGGAGTGTAGATTCAGATTTCAGCTGAACTACACCAAGCACCAGGGACAGAAACTGAGACTTGCTTTCAAAGAAATCCCCTAACTGCTTATGATTCATTCTCAATGAGACCTGACAGCCAAGGGGTCATTTCCCAAGGAAATCTAGGTCCCACGCTGACTTAACTTTTGATCCAAGAAAGAGTTCTCTTCGGTATCGAGAGCTTCCACACAAAACCAGGAGCTTGGAGTTGTCCAAACCGTAATAATGACGCTAATTGTCTTCCGAACGATTCTGGAGAATTGCATTGACTCTGGAATTAGCTAGTACATGGAGTTCTTCCTGACGTCAAGACTGGTCCACCCCAGATATTCCCGCGGTGTCAGCGAGAGTCGAGAACCGGAGGGTCCGGTCTTTCTCTCTTCCTTTGCTTTCTCGTCTTGCCAGCTTTCTCGTCTTGCCACACTGGCAGCTACTGTGCCTCATGGTTTAAACATGGACCTTTTTAATTAAATGAGAGCTCAGCTGCATTCTTGAACTAATTTATAACATTTGATTTGAAACGTAATAGCTTCAATCTTCCTCTGATTAAAAACAGTCCTATACTGTACATGGTTACTATTTTGATGCTCCAACATGCAGTGTTTATTTTTACACCCCCCCCCCCTTTCTACACAGCTGTTCATCTAATATCATCCAAAATTTTTTAAGAGAATCTTTTCTTTTTATAACAGCATGCTCGGGCATCCTTATGAGGCAGAAATATTCACACTCCAGGATCCCAGTATTTTCAGAACAGTAAAGGGATGTTTTTCATAGAGTTACCCCTTTCCAGGAAAACTAACTTTCCATGTGGGATTTTTGGCAACATAGAAATGTAGTTGAGATTGGTCCATGTAACCCATGCATCATCCATTGTATGCAAAAATTCCTAACCACTCCAAGGTTACTTATACCTTAAGGGAGGGCTTCTTAAAGTGGGTCCATGGTTTGTGTCCGTGATATTTGTAAGGTGTTGCCTACATTATTTGGAGGTTTCTTAGCATTGCTTTTGTGCGTGCCCATGACTTTAGTTAGAAAACTTCTAGAATAAAGGGGAATGCAAGGCAGGCGTGAGGGTAACACAAACACAAGCGTGTGCCAAGGACTTCGGTATGATTGACCAGAACTTTGTGGTGGTCTCGAGTAGGAGAAGCAGTCCCAGGAAACTCAAGAAACGCAGCTCGAGACACCATCAGAGGCGAGAGTCTGAATCTTTAGCTCGGTTTCGAGTCCGCATTTTATCAGAAAGGTCAGAGAGGTTGTGGGAAGGGGTATGGTTGGCTTTGCGTTCTGTGCCCGCATGATCAAGAATGAAGATGAGGGAGGACGATAAAAACAAAGAGAATAAAGGTTGCCAGAAAACGGAGGGTGGCAGGACTCCGGGATGAGAGGGAGTAGGGAGGTTGGAGACTATGGAATAGCAGGGAACCGAGGATGGTAGAGAAGATGGAGCCACAGGACTCCAGGGTGATAGGGAGTAGGGATGGTGGAGACTCAAAGGTGGAGGGGAAATGGAGATGGTAGAGCATAGACAGACCTATCATTGGACTCTTGAACTTAAAATTTAGAGTTCAAGAGGCATGTGCACCTAGCTAATGTTTATTTAACACTTGAGGATTTATGATGGAGGAGGGTTATCTGCTTATGTGTTATTTTTTTATTGGTTAATAAAGAGATTGTTTTGGCCTTTTTGTTCCTTTTCTGTTTTAGCTGTTAATGTTTTAGGACTGTTTAAATCTTTATCATCATTTAAGGTTTTGTTTAAATGAATTATTAGATCAGGTGTTCTCCCAACAGCCGGTCGTAGGCTGGAAGTGCCTTCTAATAGATTTATTTTAGTGTTTTAATCCATTGGGCCATGCCCCCCCTCTTTCTTTTTTAAGTTTCTATTTTATCTTGAAACATTTTACTCTCCTCCTTGCCTCCTTCCTTCTCTTCTGTATTTTCTTTGTACCAAAATGGCGTGTGTGGCCCAAAGTCAAATGCTCTGTAGAGTTTATCCCCAAATTCACTAAGTATCCCCTTACCGACAGCCTCGACCAGACCTATGTCTCAGGCTCCTTTCTTCAAAGCTTTCAACCCTTAAATTTTATTATTTAAGGTTTTATTCCAGCTCTGTAAACATCACGCTGATTGCGGCGGTTTCACTGAGAAACGTCTCCCTGCAGGTGCAGGCCTTTGCCCACTTAGTGTCCAGCTGGCGGCCTTGTTGGAGGAAGCAGGTTATGGGAGGGGCTTTGGGTGTGCATAGCCTTGCCTGTAGTTCCTGTTCTCGGTTTCGTGTTTACAATTGAAGATACGATCTCTTAGCTTCCTTTTCCTCCTGCTGTGCCTACCTGTGTTGCTGGGTGTTGCTGCCTCACGGACTCTTACCTTCCTGGAGCCATAGGTTAGGCCAGAAAAAACTTTCTCTTATTGTGTTTTATCTTGGTGAGAGGAAAAAGTAACAAATACACGTTTTAGTTATTCTTGGTTTGCCAGTTTTAGATAGTACTTAAAATTTTTCACTACTGGAGATAAATATAGATGAACAATGAACTTTTCATCCCGCGCTTCACGATCACGTGACTTCGCGACTTGAGCTTCACCTGGACCTCTCCTCTCCAAATGAGGTTGCTACTTGTGGTCATTTCACGTGTGTGGTCTGAGTCTGGTTGTTTCACGTCTGCTTGTTTGCCGCCCAGGATCAACTAAATCGCAAATTCCTCACGCTTCTGCCATTCAGCATCTGGTGCCACCTCTTCCGCATCTCTCAGTAGAGGTGACTTTAACCTATTCTCTTCAGTACCTTTTCTTTGGTGCTTCTGGTAGAAGCGAAAGTAAACACATAAGGCCACGACTCCATCTTTACCTTAAATCTCCCCCAGTTCTTGGTGATTTTTTAATTATCTTGGCTCATTCAGTGAATCCATCTAATTCTGAATAAAATGAAATTTATAAGACTACTCTTGTATAATCCAGCTTCCCACCCAATATTGTTGGTATCTAACCTGCATCCCTGGACTTCTGCAAACTTTCTAAAGCTTCTCCACATGATTACGTGGACCATTCACGCACCTCCTGTATGTTTTCCACAGCTCAGCGGCTCGCAGTTTCCACACACAGGAGTGGACGTTTCTGTGGCTAGCACATGCAAAGTTTATGAGGAATACCGGACGGAGATAGAAAAGGGGCGGCGTCAGGGTAGAAGATACTTAGAAACGTTTTTCTAATGATTTCTCACTAAGAATGGGCTTACCTCCTCTTCAGGTTCAGAAAAATTTGGCTTTGAACAGTGTGGCACATGGGTGTATAATTCGAAGTGTTGGGGACGCTGGTCTTTGTTTTCTGTCACCAATTCAGTGGACTGATACTTACACCATGTCAGGTTATTATTGAGACAGAATAGATAGCATGAAGAAGGTTACACAAAGGGAGCATTTTTTTCTTCATTTGCTAGTGTGTGTGTGCTTACCTCAAATCTACAAGACCTTAATGAATTGTACGGGAACAATCAGCCTCACGACACATTAGGGAACTGTTTTTGCTTCTAGGAGCATACGTGCCATGACAAATTCTCAGGGCATCAACACTTGTGGGGAGAGTCTCGGGACCCCTAGATTGCCTCATGCAAACTGTCGAAACAAGGGTTGATCTGGCAAACCAGGAGCAACTTTGCACATCGAGCGTTTTCGACTCTAATTTTCCAGTTGCTATGGAGATGGTCTCAGGAAAAAAAGAAAGCATTGGATTTGGTTGAAATTCATCAGCCGAGGTGCTGGTTTCGCAGAGAGCTCTTGTCATCTTTGGCATCACCTCTATTGCCACAGCCTCAAAACGATAATTGATTTGATAGATGTGGGTCACCATATTTAGAACATGACATTTACCTTGAGGAGGACAGGGTACTGACACCCCAGAAAACTCTGGAGAAGATGAAGGATTGTGCATCGTGAAAATACTTCAAGTCTGAAGACTGATTCCCAGTGACTTACTATGGTGCTAACTTTTAAGGTCAGTTATAAGGTTACTCACAAATGGATCTCACTAAAGACTTAATACATGTAGGGGGATTATACCTACTACTGTAACACAGAGAGAGTAACAAGGGAAGAAGAAAAAGCCAACTGGGAGACATGGAAGGAATAAACCTAATCTTCTCTGGCCAGCAATTATGGGCAAAACCTCCTGGGGGCTGGAGAGATGGCTCAGCGGTTAGGAGCTTTGCCTGCTCTTCCAGAGGTCCTGAGTTTAATTCTCAGCAACCACATGCTGGCTCACAACCATCTGTAATGAGGTCTGGTGCCCTCTTCTGGCCTGCAGGCATACACACAGACAGAATATTGTATACGTAATAAATAAATAAATACTAAAAAAAAACCCAAAAAACCTGCTACACCCCAAACAGGTTCTCTTCTCTCATTTGGGTTCTGCTACAAACTAATTATCACCCAACTGTGCGACTTTGGGGCAGTTGGGGAACCATAGCTGGGAGACAGATAGATGCTCTCCTCGTTTGTCTCCAAGGTGGAAAATTGTAAGGTCCGTTTGGAGCAAGTCCCAGTTTTGTGCAGCTGTGACCAGCTTGAGAATACACCTTTGGGCTGGTTTTCCATCCTTCCCTGTTTCATTCCCAGTATTTACTGCACAGATTTTACTAAAATATTGATGAGAACAAATGTCCAAAATGAACCTGCTGATTCAATGGACAGGTGGAGTGAATGGCATCTTTCCTCCTTCCTGTCCACTTCCTTGTAATCCCTTCCGATCCTAGAGATACCATGTAAGGTCTATAGTTAAGACTTGGGAGGCTCCACCTCCCATGGCAATCACTTCTAGGAATATCGCCTCTCGGACTCTTCAGGATTACGCCATTTGTCCTTGTGACACACATTAAGCACCCTTTATCAGTGAAGAGAACTGTGGGGGAGGGGAGCGCCTAAACCTTAGCGACCTTATGATTCCAGTTTTCAGTAGACACGTGTAACGCTCAGAGATGGGTGTTTTCTGAAGTTACCCACGGTGCTTTGGAGACTTGGGCTTGATAAGCGATTTCCAGCGGTGACTGGTGACTCAATTTTGAAGTACAAATCCCCTGATGCTGGAGATGCTTTTCCTGAATTCCTTACCATTTGTCCCCCCTCCCTAGGATTTATAGGGACCTCCAGCATGATGGGATACTAGCCATACCGGTGGACCCATAATACTAAGCCCATAAATGCAATTTCTGTATGCTTATGTACACGCCTACTCAACCCCTGGTTTCTATTGGTGGAGACAAGGTGCACCTTCTTGAAGACTCAGAACATAGTGATAATGACAACACAGGGCCATATTACTGTATATTGTGAAAATGAATGTATCATTAAACTAGCATTCAGTATTATGTGATCATTAAAGTTATATCTATGGAATAATGTATTCTCCAGTCTTAGCTAATCAGGAAGATGTAGTCAGAAATGTCAAGAGGCTAATTGTGCTTGCCTGTCCTCCATGGTCACTGTGGAAGCATCTGAGTAATCTGCTAATTTAATGTGGCTCTAAGTTATCATAAGGGGAGCGAGGAAGTGGGAGATCCCGCTCCTGTTGGATATCTGACGGCAGAGGCCTTGGGGAGGCGGGATGCATGATGTATAGCAACAGGATTAAAGAAACAATGGAGGAAGGAGAAGTCTCCCCTTCCTGATCTCAAGAAAATGAGAAAGTGGATGCTGGTTTTGAAAGGAGAGCAATAAATGTTGAACCCATTCCCTAGAGAGAAATGCCAATAAAGGAGTGGAAATATCACCTTTATCACTGATGAGGCTAACACTGATGGTTGCACTCTCCCAGAGGTTGCACAGACTTGTCAATCCAGACATGCACATGCACACATGTGCACACACACAACCAGCCTAGGCTTTCTGCTGCACAGGCTGGACAGCCATCGTCTAAGAAGGGAGAGGGAGCAGCATGATTTCTCTTCCCAACTCTGTGCCAGGCAATGAAAGTGGGCAAGGAGGCAGTCCGTGGCATGAGCCCAGCATGGCTGTGGGAACAAAGTCTTAAGACCAGGTGACTTAAACAGCAGAAATGTTCTGTCTCAGATCTGAAGGCTGCGAGTCTGAGATGCGAGTGTTTTCTCTCCTGGCTCGCACATCTCCCACTTCGTGTTCACACGGCACTCTTCCTGAACAAGGTCTAGGCTCACATTTCCTTTTTTTTCTTTTTCTCCGAGAACATAAGTTATATTGGATCCTGGCTCCATCTTCTCCAGTGTGACCCGAAGAGGGGGAGAGACTGTGAGAAACGAGTTGCTCAGACCTGGAGGTTGGGGTGCGGTGGTAAAGAAGTAAGGCCATAGTTGAAACGACTGAATATCAAAAATTAAAAACAAGGACAAAAACCTTCCAATGACTTGGAAGGCACTTGGGAGCTGAGCACACAAGGAGCTCACGAGAGCCATTTGTTGGTCGCTTGCGGGAACACCGATGGGACCGCGAGGTGAGCAGCTCTTTGTCGCTTTGGGGGTGGGCTTATACTGAAGACTCTTGACTATTGCTGCTGCATGGCTTGAGATATTTCTTTTCCTGTTGCTGTCAATAAATGCCTCGACCTAAGGTAACTAAGGTAACTTAAGGAAGAGTTGATTTGGTTTCCAAATCCAAACGGCTAGGAATCCATCACGGAAGGGGATACGGTAGTACATTGCAGGTACGCAGCAGGAACAGAAAGCTGGGAGTTCATACCTTCAAATGGATGCATGCAGGGGGGAAAGGGAGAGAGAGAGAGACAGAGAGAGACAGAGAGAGACAGAGAGAGAGAGAGACCCAATGACCTACTTTCTTCAACAAGCATGCACTTCCTAAATGTCATTGAATAACACCACCCGTTGGAGGCGAAGTGCATTGGGAACATTTCTCATTCAAACAAATTACATTCTTGTTCTGGAGCAATCTGGCAGAACTAGCTCAAGGAGTGTGAAGCCCAAGAAGTGTTAGGGTTGCAGAGGTCAATGATTGGAGTTTGCTGACTGAACTGGTGTTTCCGTAGCAGCAAGGCCAAGGGCATGACTGCATTTGGGGGCCCGTAAAGAAGGGGAACATTTGATTTAAGTTAATATGAGAGCCAGACATAACCCTGCTGTGAGTTGGTGACCAGCGTGAGCTAACCAATAGTGCCATGTGTTGAGTAATTAGGCAGGAAGCCACATAATGAAGAGGCCAAGCTAAGAACTCAGAGACTAAAGACCTGAGTTCTGTCAGGGTTCAGCCTCAAAGGGGTTCACACGCCCAGGGTAGGGCCGTGTGGCTTAGGAATATTAGATAGGAGGAAAAGAGATACAAAAGGAAAAGGAACAGAGGTGCAGAATAGAATTGGGAGGGCAATCCGGTGAATACTGAATTCATCCGCGTTTATTTTCCATACGCTTCTATACCCCAATCCTGAACGGGAGAAGAAGGCAAAAGACCGCTTTCACATGGCACAAAGAATGAACAGAGCAATTCCCTGCTTCAATACCTGAAACATCAAGCCACCATATTCTGAGTTAAGCATTCTGCTGTTTAGGCAGGACGTGTGGCCACCACACCTTAGACCAAGCATCCTGTAGGCAGTCACTCCCTAGTCACAGCTCCTGTCATAGCCCTGAAGGAGCAGGAATAGGCTTGCATTCTCTGATCTTTGGTCAAGATAAAATGGATCCACTTCTGTGGGCTCCCACAGAGTTCAAGTCCTTACTTGCCAGGTAATTTTCGTATTTGGTGTTTTCTTTTATGAGATAGAAGAATAGTACCGTCTTGTAAAGAGGTTTTGAGAAGTAAGAACCGTAGTCTCTGGTCCTCTGCTTTTTGCCGGCTGTCGTTGTTTGTGTAGATTGTCCATGTCCTGGGAGGGGACCGCTGACATTTGGGGGCTCTATCCTCTTCCACTGTAAAGACACCAGGTCTTTCTTTGTTTGATGCATCAAAGTTGCCAGCAAACCTCTTGAGCGGAAGGTCTAAAGCATTTTCAGTTCTAAATGTCCAAATTCTACAGCAGACAATTTCTCCTCATTTGCCCAGGTGGTCTTTAGTTTCCGTCTCAGAGAAATGCTGTGGAGACAGATAGGTCATGTGACCGTCTGATCATTACTGGAGTGTCTGTGTTTGTTCCCGCTTCCCGCTGTAAGTTCTAGTGTTATCAAGGAAGAGAAACGGAGCCACAGATGTGTCCACAAAACAACCAGAGAGCCGTGGGAGAAAATAAGTTATTGAGGAAAGTGTTACTATGCTACCCCGAAAAGTGTCGTTTTGGGATGAACAATACCATGCCTGCACAAAGGCTTACATGCATAATCACATGCCCTACAAATTAATAATAAGCTCTTTGAATAGCAGGTGCTTTATTTTATATATAGTATACACAGCAAAGCATGTAAAATATGTGTATAAACATGTATGTGTATAATGTATTTGTGCATGCATGTAAGTATGTAGTATTCAGGGTGCCCAACATTATGATGTGCCATGCACTTTGGTGAGTGCCCATGTCTGCATCTCTGTGAAGGTATGCTTGATAATAGGAACTTGTTGGCTGGCCGTTCTTCTGTTTATAATTAAGGCAGGAGATAGGTTTACCCTTTTCATTCAATAGCTAGAAAACAGACCTAGAAGCAAGAAGTCACTAGTCCTTTCCTGTTAAGATAGCAACAAGATGAAGGATCCCCACAAACATTCATAAGACCTTATTGTGGGTTTTATTTTCTTAGTTCTTTTACAAAAACTGAGCTATTTCAGGTTAAAAGTTAAGCTTCATCTCCAACCACTTATTCTTGGCCTCCTGAGTCATCTGGTAATTTATGGTACGGTGTATACCCTGTATGGTGTGCCAGATTTCCCTTTGCTGGTACTTAGATAGCTAAGCACAGGGGCCCCTCGCTTTCCTCCGAAGGTTGCCTTCAGAGCCTTGTAGATAACGGTCTGTGTGTGCATGATCCCCTCGTACACCATTGCAGGGCACTCAAGTCGAAACCGATCCTCGGTTTTACTTTAAAGCATCTTTCGTTTACTTTTAATACACAAGGGCCTGTAAATGACTGCTAGACTCTTTCGGGTAGGAAAAAAGACGCACGAGGGGCCTGCGCATGCTCAGTACAGGTCAGTTTTTAAAAAGTGTTTTTGACTCATGCTTGGGAGTAGAGCTTCTATACGGAGAGCACGCTGTGCCCTGTAAACCTAACAGATGGGCGGTCTGTGTTTGTAAGCGCCCACACAGCAAGTTTGACCGAGGAAAACATCTCAGAAAGATGTCTATCCGTAGCGTTACGTGACCCCACACCCCATCCCTTCCACCAGCTATATAGCTATGCACAGCGCACGTATTATGTCTTTTTCGCTGTAAACATACACATCGTTGCCCATTTGATCTCATACCTAACGTACGGTGGTGACACTTTAGCTGACTTTTGTGTGCAAAAGCGGGATTTTTCTAGAACAGAGACCGAGAAATCAAAGTGCTCGCTCAAATCTACCAGCTGTTTTCATCCGAGAACCAAGCGGTTATGACGATGCGATTTCTGTCACCCATGATGCCTCGCTTTTCCGTGGCATTTTATCCTTTACTTGCGGGACAGTCGTAAATGGGCCACACAGAAACGCAAAGGAAATTCCCCTTTCTTAGGAGGGGCCTGCGCACCAACACTCATAGATGCCGCTGTCTTCGTAAACTTCCTTGCTCTTTGGAACTGAACCGTGGCAGAGCGTGCAGTAGCCTCCAGCGCTGGGTAGTGCAGCGCTGCTCCCCAGCCTCACATTGTTCTCCACTCCCTCAAGAAGCCACGGGCACCTGAATGTGTCACTCAAAATGCGCACGATCTCATTTTTCAGCCCAGTGTTTCTGCTCCTTCATCCTAAAATCTGCTGCATTTTGTTTTCTTCCCCCGGCCCCTTCGAGTCACATGGAGTTCCAGTCAGCATGTTTAATGCACTTCTCAATGATGTTGTAGCCCAGTCAATTTTTCTGTATCTCCTGCCTGTGTACATATGGTAAGAGTTTCTTCAAGTCCCAGCCATGTGGGGGAGAAATATTGCGGTTGCTTTGTTAATGCACTGTTTGTGTTGGAGCGGGTCCGGCCCCTCCGCTTTTACTCTCAGTGCTGGGCGTAATGAGATGGCTTTGATGGTGGTGTAAGAGGCTCGGGATGGTCACAGCTTCACACTTCAAAGCCGAGCATATGGGGTGAATACTGGTTGAGCTTTGTACTCTTCGGGGATGGTTGGGAGACAATTCTTAACAGCTCTGTTTAATGAAGACATTGAAAAAGAAATATTCTATCTTTAAAACCATTTTTGAATTGCAAAGGGAGAAATTTCCACGACCCGCCCGCGCCGCCCCCCCACCCCCAATTCCACAGACTAAACTAAGAATAATTTTTCCTAGTCTGCACTTAATTAGAGGCGGCGCGGCTCAGCATTGCTGCTAGGCAGTATTTTCAAATGCTGCTCTTCTAAATGTACTGCAACAAGATTAACTGGCCAGCTTTATTTTAGGTATCTATAACGATTTAGGTAAAAAAAAAAAAAAAAACAAAAAAAACAAAAAAAAACTCTTGAGGCTATCTGTTTTACTATCTGAGAGATTTTTCTTCTATCATTTCTGATCTTTAAAAAAAATTACCCCCTTCTCATTAAAAAAAGAAAATCAATGAACAAACAACCCCCTGCCTATATTAAGAAAAGCCGTGCTAAAAGCAGGGGGAATATAAGATTTCAAGTCTAGCACCAGTTTGATTTTTAGAATTTTGTGCTTTTTTTCCCCCCTCTCCTCTTCTTGATTTGAGTCTGAGGTGCCAGGGGTGAGATGGAAGATGCTTTCTTAATGGGTATGCACTTATGAAAAGCTCTGAGGCTTTTCGGAATAATCACCAGCGTCCTGGCTTAGAAATAATATTGATAAAACACACACTCATGCGAGGGGTGGGGGGCAGAGGAAAGAAAATCTGACTTCCTAGAGTGACAGACGAGGGTTTGTCCTAGTTGTGCATTTCGGCTGCAATTCAGAGCACGACAAAAATCTAAGCTTATGAATTACGTTTTTCGAGCTGCTGAAATGGAATCCTTCCCAACAGTTGAATTTCGACTCCACGTTTATTAGGGCTCCTAAAGTGCTCCTGAAAGAGCCAAAAGCAGAAGGAAAAACAATAAATGAATAGCGTTCCATCCCACTGGGACATGGAGCCTGCACTAGCGGAAGGCAGGAAGGTATGTTTAGTTAGGCAGATTCTTCAAAATGTCTTTTAGTAAATCTTTGTTATTGCATGTGTTCAATGATAATCTGCATCGCAGCCTCGTTCTGTCTGCTCTAGGCTTAGAAAAGGTCTTGGGTGGCAATGTGAAGGCTAAAGTTCCAATGCAAAAGGAAAAGTTCTCGGCGTTGGCACTTCCCTAAAGAGGAAGGTCACTGAGTGCATCAACGCCTCTAGAGTTAAGACTGAAAAGTGCCTAATACGCATGCATAGTAGTCGCTAAAAACCATTGTTTGCTTGATAAAATCAGCCGCCACGAAGGTTCAAGATGCCCATTTGTACACAGTATTATTACCAGTTAGCCTTCTTAGAGCCAAGAAAATGGAGCTATCAGAGCTCCCCACGAGAGCAGAGGGATAACCTTGTCAAAGACACAAGAACACCCGCCATTGCTCATTCAACAAGAAGCGATTTAGGAAGCTGTCGTTTGGTTTTACCTGCTTCATGACTGAGCCCTGCTAGGCACCAAACCATTTCTGAGCAAGGTGATCCCAACGTATGCCTCCTTGTTTGACAAGGTCAACGGGCTTGCTGTTCCACAGGCCCAGGCGGCGTTGACTTCTGCAGTGTAGACCCCTGCCGCCAGCACATCCAATATGAGCGCAGCGGTGAGAGCCGGTCCTGCGGTTTCCCACTCCAGATAGTTAATTCTTGGTTGTGTTGATCCCAAATCTGATTTCATTAGCTTGGTGCTGCCTGATAGCCTTCTGCAGGCTCTGCTCGCAGCCATGGTTCAAGGTTTTACAAAGGTAGCTGGTTTGCTTCCCATCACGTCGAGAGGCTCCCTTGCCTGGCTACCTCTGGTGAAACAAACTGAATGCCTTGGTCTGCTATTGGCCAGTTCCCAGGTGACTTTGGGGTTTCGCTCACTGGGGATCTTTGTCTACAATAATTTGATTTTTACTGTCTGTGAAGTATTGATTTCCTGATCATCACTTGCACATTTAGGAACTTTTTAAAAATTGTTTTTACTGAGCTTTATATTTTTCTCTGCTCCCCTCCTTTCCTCTCCCCTCCCCTTCTACCCTCTCCCATGATCCCCATGCTCCTAATTTACTCAGGAGATCTTGTCTTTTCCTACTTCCCATGTAGATTAGAACCATGTATGGTTCTCTGAGGGTTGTTGTTGTCTAGGTTCTCCGGGGTTGTGGACTGTGGGCTGGTTTTCTTTGCTTTATGTCTAAAAGCCACCTATGAATGAGTACATGTGATAATTGTTTTTCTGGGTCTGGGTTACCTCATTCAATATGAAGTTTTTTACATCCATCCATTTGCTTGCAAATTTCAAGATGTCATTTTTTTCTGTTGTGTAGTACTCCATTGTGTAAATGTACCACATTTTCCTTATCCATTTTTTGATCGAGGGACATTTAGGTTGTTTCCAGCTTCTGGATATGACAAATAATACTGATATGGACATAGTTGAGCACATGTCCTTGTGGCATGATTGAGCATCCTTTGGATATATATACCCAAAAATGGTATTGCTGGGTCTTGAGGAAGGTTGTTTCCTAATTTTCTGAGAAATCACCACCCTAATATCCAAAGGGGCTCGACCAGCTTGCACTCCCACCAGCAATGGAGCAGTGAGGAACTTGTTGTATATTAAAATTCTTTCCCTCATCCATTTGGAATATCTGGTTCATCTGAAATACTCTTTTTCTAGAAAGTTCTGGCAAATATAATTTGTAATTGACAAATTTAGTGGATACAAAGTTAGCGCTACGATCCTTCCTTCTCTCGAGGCTCAGAGAGCTTGGCGGAAGAGGGGGCAGGAATACTGAAAGTCAGAGGTCAGAAAGGACTGGGGTCACACAGTGCCTTCTGGACATGGTAGACTTCCACACTCATAAACCTATAGCGGCTGTGGCGGCCTGCACAAGATAAGCATACGGTCAAGCCAATCAACATCCCAGCATGAAAAGAGACCTCCCTCCTAGTTGCACACAAGATTTTTTTTGACAGCTTATGGCTACTTTCTAAGGGTGTGGCCCCTCATAGGTTGACCATGCTTCAGTAGGTGGGTGGGTCCACCTTTGTGACTGTATGAATGGCACAAAGAAGAATCAACGGGTCTAAGACTAAAGGACACATTTGGGAAGAGTGTGTCAGAGAAAGCCAGGCATTGAAGGTGGGGAGGAAGATAATGATGATCAAAATACATTGTCTATATGTATGGAGTCCTCAAAGAACCAGTAAAAGCCTATATAAAAACTTCAGTGCTTTACAGGAAGATTTTTTTTCTTTTGCATTTCATAGGGAAGTTGAAACTCTGAGAGGACAATAAGCTTCTCAAGATCCTCAATGTCTACCAAGGAGCAGACATGCTAATTGATTCTCTGTTGACACATATGTTATGCCCACTAACTGAAGCGGACCTCTGACCTCGAACTCACCACCTCTGACTACTTGGAGCGGCTGCTGCAAACATCTGATGCCTTTCCCCTTAGAGCCGGGGACTGAGCGCGTCTGAGTGGGCGTTCTGAGCTGCAGAAGATGCAGCGTTCCAGACATGTGGCTTCAGACAGAGGTGTTTCCCCGGAAGGACACAGATGAGTTAAAGAATTTAGCGAAGGATCTCAGCGTAGTGTTTTGTGCGTGGGGCTGCTGTGGCATCCCCAGTGTGAGTCGCTCTACGTGGAGGTGGGAGGAGAGACACATTTGGGATTCATCAGACGTCTCAACCCCGTGACTCTCCTCGGATTCTCCCCTTCTTCCTGCATCCTCCTGCAACCATCACGGGTTTTAAGGGACAATTCGCTGATTGCCAAAACATCGTTTCATAATTCCTTAACCTCGTTTGACTGTGCCGCTGGCGTCTCTCCGCAGTGCCTTCCCTAGGAACTGTGACGTGCTAGTATCTTAAAATAGTGTCGAATAAGCAAAAATCGCTTCGACTAAAATAGGACTTGAGATTTTCTTAGCTCCATAGAGCCTACAACATCAGCGGCTTCCAAGGCTAGAGTGCAGACTGGCTCAAAGACGGAGGCTTTCCCATCGGTGTGGTCTTCTCTTAGGATGTTCTGTGCTTCACTCCATCACATGACAGCCTTCATTAAAACAAGGGAGAAGATAGGAAGCCTAAAACTACAGATTAGGACGCTCCCTATCCTTCCCGTAGTTGGGTGTTCTGTCTCCGTTTCTAAGGCACCTCCAAAGAATGAAGGCCCACACGCCTGATGCCCCAGGCCCGTCCCAGCATCCCTAGTGTGCCCACATCTTATATACTAAGGGAAAGCCTCCCACGATGTCAGAGCCTCTGTGCTGAAGGAGATGCTGAAGCAGAGATGCTCCGAGGCCATGTTAGCATCTGTCTCGAGAAGATAAAGTCGGGTACCGAAGATCTAGTATTATACATCTCAGAGGGCCTGTAAGATAGTCTGCCATTTGAAGCAGCCTCTAATCATGTTTAAGGAGGGGGCTTTTGGAGAGACCAAAGCTGCCTGGCAGACCCTTTCTGTGGGGATGGACAAGCTGTCTACCTTTGCTGTCCAGGGTGGAGAGTGTAGCCATGAGTGGTCATCAAATAGAAATGCTGCTAGAACTGGGACTAGTTTCCTCTGCATATACTGGATTTTTGGGATCCAGTCTGTTTGGATGCTCACCTTCCTGGACCTGGAGGGAGGGGGGACGAACTTGAACTTCCCACAGGGCTGGAAACCCTGACTGCCCTTAGGGACAAAGAGGGAGGAGGAGAGGGAGGGGGGGAGTGGGAGGGTGTTGGGAAGAGGGGCGTAAATGGAAACTTTTATAATTTAATAAAATTACTTTAAAAAAAAAAAGAAATGCAACTAGAGAGCCAAGTTGAAAAACTTAAAAAAGAAACTTAGGGAGTTTATTATTAGCACATAACTACCACATATAACAACGTGTTTATTTTGATATTTTCATAAACGCATATTATGTATTTTGACTATATTCACCCCGTTACCTGCTCTCGACATTTCTAAAGTTAAAATTAAGTGTCACATGTAACTAGGAAGTTTTGTAAGGAAGATATGGCCTTTACTCTTAATTTATAGTATCTCCAAACAATGTATATAAACTGGGCTGATGCACATGATTTTAAACCCACACCATAAATTTGATTATTTGCAAATGATGTGTTTTCCTTTTAGCACTCAGATTCGCAGCGGGTTCGAAACCCAAGCCTTCCCACATAAAGGCAGCATTTTATTTGTTCACTAATTTGTGTATGAATGATGCATGATGTGTGTGCATATGGGCGTGTTCTTGTGGAGGGGGCACATGGGTGTCAATGCGTGTGCACAGAGGTCCAACTCTTGGGTGTCACTTTTTGCCTTGCCCGCCTTGCCCGCCTCTTCACTGGCTTTGTAAGCCGGGCTAAGTGGCCCTGAGCATCCATTGGCTCCTTTATCTGCCCTTCACATGTTTGCTCTGCATGGCTTCTGAGGATCTGAACTCAGGGGTCAGATTGGCCTGGCAAGCGCTTTACCCATTGGTTCATCTCCTGAGATCAAAGCAAACTTTATTTTGAGATTAACTGCAAGAAAGAATCGACCATCCTCCAACTCTGATTTTTAAAACTGATAGTGCTGTGGAGGGGACGGCTCAAGAGCCAGGTGAACTTGATGTCCTGAAGAGCACCCTTAGGAGGCTTCTGTTTAGTCGCTGCTACCCCCAGGACCTCAGTTACACACTGTAGCACAAATTCTGTATCTATTAATAATAAAAAAAACCCAAGCTAGATTTAGGGGTTGGTGTTGAAGATCAGAGGAGGAAAGCAATCAGCCACTAAAGAGTTCTTACTCCTGCCGATGCTCAGACCAAAAGGGCGATCCTGTCCTCAGACTGCATCCTTAGACTGCACCGTCTCCACCAAACCTCACAGGACACCAAGTTCTTGTCTCCTCGGCCCTTATATTCCTACCTCAGCCATATGCCTTCCTGTCTCCACCTCCCTAGTGCTAGGATTAAAGGTATAAACCAACCCCGCCTGGTCTGCACTCTGATCTTCAGGCAAGCTTTATTTCCTTGTTAAAACACAAGCAAAATATCACTTCGGCACACTTTACCTCAGTGGACCTGATTTTGACCTGTAGTTTTTAAAATTGCCCACTGCTGCTGGCTTTGCTGAGCAGCTGACTGCTAGTGCACCACGTCCATCCACGCTCTATGCGCTACCATACAGTTTGTGAGCTGGGCAAGGAACTGGAGATTGAAACACACAAAGACTCACAGACAGAGACACGGGTCATCCTTGAAACAGGAATGTCCCCCTTATTGTGTACAAGAGCTGCTTACATAGAGATCCTTACCTGATAGCCACGCCCCAGCCAAACGCACCAGAAACCACTCCCCTGCCATCAGGAACTCCTGAGGGTCTCGTACTCAGAGCAGCTGCAAGCATTACAAGTTGTTTACCAGAAATTTGGGATCTGGGGTGTTCACAGCTCCTAATAGCTGATTGTAGTGTGTGTCTTCTTGGGAGGCTGACCTGCCTGAGAAGTCAGTCTTGTCTAGAGAAGGAAGCAGCCGGAGTGGCTCACAAATGGGATTTCAGTGCTCTTGAGCCTGCCCTGGGCATTAGTTAGCCCTGCTGAAAGCTGCCTTGTGACAGATGTATGTGTAGGCTCCAGTCTGCTCTGTTTCTTTGCTCTGGTCCTGGGGTGGGCATCCAGTCCAGGGCCTCATACAGGCAACTTACATGTGTGGCTGTTATCCTGTCTTGTCTTTTAAACTTGTTAGTCATTCTAAGTTCTCCTTTTGTCAGGCCTCCCCAACGGCAGGATGACTTTTGGGCAGAGGCTCCTTCTTATGTAATAAAGGTTTTTGTCCTAGCTCTTGGCTAGACACTTTCGAGCTAACCTAGACACTTTCATCATATTCAGTGCATGTGTGCATGCGTGTGTGCATGCATGCATACATGTGTGTGTGTGTGTGTGTGTGTGTGTGTGTGTGTGTGTGTGTGCGCGCGCGCATGTGTATATAAAACAGGAGGGAAGGAGAGGAATGTAATAAGCCCTGCAGCATGACTCCTTGGAGTGAGAATGGTGTGTGTATGCGTGCATGCATACATACGTGTGTGTGTGTGCGTGTGTGTGTGTGCGCATGTGTATATAAAACAGGAGGGAAGAAGAGGAATGTAATAAGCCCTGTAGCATGACTCCTTGGAGTGAGAATGGTTGAAAGCTAGTGTCATTGGAGACCATACGGGAGGGCCCCGTCTCTGCCACGCGAGGGCATGAATTCTGTTTGTGATGGGGAGACGTGGGAATGGAATGAGCAGAGACATGGGCAGAGGTTCCTTATCATGGTTAGATGATGCGTTAGCACTTGCACATCCAGGGTAGACAAATTGGAGCCTACAACCAGTACCAGAACCAGAAGAGGCAAGACGTTGCTAAGAAACAGACTCCTATAACAAAGAACACAAGCACCATGGCAAAGCTCATCCTGTCCCTGAATCCTACCAATTTTTGTCTCCCTCAGACACCCACAGGCTTTGCCTAAGAAATGGGAAAAGAGCTGCCCCTCTATTTATGTTTTTGTTTAAGACTTGCATTGGTCTCTTCCCTGCATAAATAACAATTATTCGTAGTTTGTTTCATCTCTACTAAACACATCAGTCATTTACTATTTAAATATCTAACTTGATTAGAAACCATGTGAGCACATTTTTCTCCCTCCCGCCATAAAAATACAGTAATTTGCTTAAAAAAATCAACTACGAACAAGCTTAAGTATTTCTATGAATATAATGCTAGAGGTAATTTGCATTTACTTAAACTAATAGAGCAGAGAGAATTCTGCACCGTGGGAGAGTTTGAAGCTGCTGCTTCCAGCTGTGCATATGTTCGGTTATGGAGAAGAAAGAGACGGTGGACAGACTCTGGAGCGCCATGCTTTTAAGTGGAGGGTTGGCGTTTGGCCTTCAGCCGGTGCGCTGTCTTCCTGAGCGAGGATGCTTGCTCAGAATCTTAGATTCCTAATCCTCAATATCTTTGGAAATGGCCTCCAATCTACTATATTAGGCCAATTTTGGAGGTCAGAAACAGCTTAGTAGTTGCTCAAAACAAAACAAAACAACAACAAAACCAAAGCAGATACCAGGGAACCAGAGGCTGCTGAGCACAGAAATAAATTTCTCACAGGCTAGTGTAGATGGAAGTTTCTATGCCACCTGGTCCTGCAGCCATTCAGTACCAAAGGAAAAAAAGGGGGGAGGGGAGAATAATTTTTAATATTCTCAAGCCAGAGAGTAGTTTGAATGTTACACTCCTAGTTGAACCTTAGGTCACTATGCATCCTTTCTTAACGTTAACTCTGTAAAGGAATGGGTTGTTCCTATTTATATTGAAGTGAATCTTATTTTTATTGAACCTATACGGAAGTTATGCTGAATAACACTGCTTTTATTTAGGTAGAAATGTTACGGTTGCAACTTTAAAATGAACTTGACTGCCAATCATTTTCTCCTCCCTCTTTTTAGGTTGATGCTGTTATTTACACTCCCCTAAACTTCTTTGTTATATCACCGTTTTCCAAGTTGCCTTTTTCCGTGTTCCTTCCAGGACAGAAAGACCTCAACACACGGTTGCTATTCCTCCTCTTTTCCTGAAACTATTAGGTTGAAGAGGTTGGTAAGTGACTGTTACCCAGACTTCAGTAGTAAATCACACAGTTCCAAGAGGAAGCAGACTATGTAAGCAAGCAAGTTTCTGTTTCGAAGTTCTGGAAGAGTATTATAAACAGAAGCAAATAATAGGTGAGCTCAGAGATGTTTAGCACTGTTCGTCAGGTACCAAACACACAAGAGCTTTTCAGTCAAATTTTATCAACAAGTTTGTAGTTAGCTGGTTCCTGGAGAACATAAATATGGGCGAAGTAGTAATAGTGGACACTTTTCTATTATCTATCATCTATCTATCTATCTATCTATCTATCTATCTATCTATCTATCTATCTATCTATCATCTATCTATCATCTATCTTTCATCTATCTATCTATCATCTATCTATCTGTCTGTCTGTCTGTCTGTCTATCTATCTATCTATCTATCTATCTATCTATCAACCCATCTATCTATCTATCATCTATCTATCTATCTATCATCTATTTATCTATCTATCATCTATCTATCTATCTATCTATCTATCTATCTATCTATCTATCTATCTATGATATATGTATCTATGTATTTATCCATCCATTCATCTATCTTTCATCTATCTATCTACTATCTATCTATCTATCTATCCATCCCTAAACACTTTTGTGATAATTTAAACATTGCTGTCTGTTAGTGCATGAATAGCCCTGGTTGTCACATCATTGTTAGAAAATGGAAATTTCTTTGAACTGTGGTTTCAAATAACGTCTCAGACTTCCTGGATGGAGGTAGCTGTTCCACTTTGAAATCGGGCATCCTAGTGACTGACTTGACGTCCTGAGACTGCTCTTGCTCATGCCTTTCCACTGTAAACAAGAAATGAGTCACTAGACAAATTCTGGTCTTTGAAAACTAATTTTGAGTTTAACAGCGAGTCTTGCTTTGGGGAGCCTGCTTGTATTACTTTATAACGCTTGCCAAGTGAGTCTACTTAAAATGTTGGAAATGCAAACCAATATGCAGCCATATAGGTGCCCTGCAACTGGCACGGAGGATCACAACTTTCCATTAACTTTGGAAGGACACTATTGCACTAGCCATAATCAGGTCATCCAGTGTCCCCTTTATCTGCCCTGGCTTTGTTTGCTTCATGAAGTTAATGTATACACACTTTCTGTATCAGTTTCTCTAAATTCCTGTTATAAGTGATTTAGTCGGAAGGTTGGGGTCCATGGTTCCTTTCGCAGACGAACAGTGTCAAAACCATCTTGCGAGTGGATAGTTGGGTTCATGCATTGCTTTATGAAGGTGGAGCTTGGATTCAAACCCATAGGGAATCCGTCCAGCACTGCGCCCAAGTCTCTCATTTATCTTTCTGTGGACTCAGCCGTGCAGAGGAACGTTCGGCTTCCCTCCTGCCACGAAAGCATCCGACTTAGCAATTATGTGCATTTTATGGCTTTAGTCATCAGATGTACTGGATCAGCCGTGGTTTCCTTTGGGTACATGTCCTGAAAACTTAAAGCGCCATATGTAATGATAGCTAATTGCTTCTCATGTAATCACCATTTGTATTTTTAAACCCGAGTCCACGCCTGGTGCCTCACTATGCTTGTTAATCTGATGTAAAGTAAAGACCACATCTAGGCCAGGCTTCACCTTATTTTAACCCTGTTCATGTTTTCATACCAACAACCTGCAGGATTTCTGGCATTCAGCATTTTTTCACACATTTAATCAGGGGCATTGATTGTAGAGATTCTGTTTATTCGGTTGGTAATACAATCTACAGATCTGAAGGTCTCTCCTTAGATAGAAGAATATCAAATATTGTAAAATACAAGTGCAGGCTTCTCCACCTGCATCTATGTATGACATACTAGATACTGAAGAGTGGTTTAATCTACAAGAAGCGCTTCGGAAGACATTCCAGGCAGCTTTAGAGCCCATAAAACTCAACTCAACTCAGCTTCTGTGGAGTGACTCTCCAGGCTCTCCCGACTCCCCCACCTGAAGATGATAGCATCTGAAGCTATTTCTGAGAGTTTTCTTTAAAATCTAAAGCAGGAAAACTAACTCCGAGTGCTCCTTTGGAGAGAATCTTTTGCATTCTCCCACTGGGCTCCTCGCTATTGTTTTGTCTGAATCCAGTTTTTTATTTGTGTTATTGTAGATGCGGTCCTACCACAAGCATCTTTAAACCCGACATTAATAGCGTATCTCACAGCCATTACTGTCAGGGCTCAAACACAAATATTGCATTTGTGTTTGCAAAAGCTGCACATCCGATGTGAATTAAGTGTGTTTTTTTTTTCCCTGCTTAAACAATCTGGCACAAAGGGCTTGCTTACACCTCCTTCAGTTCACCAGAAGGGCTCCGTAGTATCAGAAGCACCAGCCATAATGTATGATAAATACAGAGTTTCTGTAGATGAAAAGGACGGAATTGTCAGAGGAACATCAGGCCTGTTTCGTTCCCTGTGAAATAATAGCAACCAAATCTCAGCTTCTTTTTCTTTTTCATAAAATAAAGTATTTAGCTAGGAGTAAATACCAATATTTAGAATGCTATTTTTTTTCATTAAAGAACACATGGAAAGTCAAATCATAGCAGAGTCATCTCCCCCTCCCCTTGTTTTGAGCTCATTTCGGGGCGTTGTGACAGTTGTGTTGGAATAAAATTGGAACTTCAGCCTTGAAGCGAGGGGTTCGTGCCGCCACCAGAGCCAGAGTGCCAATCTGCGGGAGACAGGAGAAGAGTGAAGCCGCAAACTGAGAATCAGACTTTCACATCAGGTTTCTAACTTTAGAGCAAAGGAAAAAAAAAAAGGAATTACTTCAATTATATGACATTTATCTAGAAATACAATTTGTTGCAATTATCGCTCATTTAAAAATACCTTTCTGGTTGCTTTAATTAACACAAAATCAGATTAGCCATGTAGATAAGGTCAGTGAGATTCATGAGCATCACTGAGTCATCCTATTAGATTTGACTTGGAAGAATGACATGAGGGAATTGGTACCATAGAGGGAGCACTGATGGTGGATTTATACCCAGGAGAGCAATATAGTGCCAAGCAAGCTACAAAGGAAAATATTAGGGAATTCTGGAAGACTTGAGGAGACACTTGCCTGTAATGCGTCTAAGGCCTCTCGGCGCTGTAAGAGGGTACATAAGCCTGTGCAGGGTTTTCCATGCTCATGGATTAGCACAATTAATATCGCGAGAATGACTCAAACCTGATTGTGTTTATTATCTTCCCAGTGTGTGGTTTTGTGGATATTTTCTGTTTTCTTTCAATATGATTACAACAAATACAGAAAAGTGGTGCGCCACGTAAGAATGGTTTCAAAACTCTCGAATCTTAGTCCCTTTGGTGAGGAGGGAGATGCTGCCCCATGAGAGCCAGAAGTGGGTAAGTTTCTTAGTCTCTGAGCTGAGAAGCTATCAAAACGACTAGTAAAACAGTGACCTCTTCAAGTGGCATTCCCATAGCCTAGTAGGAAAAACTTCAACTAAGAAATTGTTAGACTGCTGTTTGGCTTGGTGTTCAGACCTTCTGTGTAGGTATAACTCCATTAGTTACGAAACAGAAGCAAAAACTGCCTACCCTAACTGAGGGTCTGCGGCCTCGAAAAGCGTTTTAAAAGCACACTATAAAAATGAAATGGGTTCTTGATAGTTTTTACTAATCTACTCTGGAGCTCTGTTTCAGTCTCACTAAGCAATATAAGACAGACGAGGGGTAAGACTACATGGTGGTATTGATCCAGTTGGACTTTAGGACGGACCTTATTGGTAGACCCGTTGCCCTAGTTAACCTTTCCATGTTCCCACCACCCTGTGCAGACTGCTTGGCCTTGGGCAAGGCCTACTTAACCAAGTGTGTGTGTCTCATGGCTGGAGAATGAAAACTGCCCTAGAGATGGGTGGTGTGTTGGTCGCACAGCAACTGATGACACCAAATGACAAAATGACCACGATTTATTGAGCATCCTTTATGAAAGTTGAAAAAGAGCAAAAGTACATATTCCGCAGAAGTTAAGAAAACTGACAAAGAATTTTGCGAAATTCGTATTCCTAAATAAAATTTGGCAAATTTCTAATATCTGTTTATAAAGACACAAATAGAGGAGACCAGTTTCCTCATTTTTTTTTGTCAACTATTGCTATGGAGGCTACTGCTATGTGGGTTGGCTTAGCTACTAGCTTGAAATACAATTAATTAAATTGACCTTTGATCCTATAATTTAAATTAATTAAATTGAAAGCTGTAAGTCATTATTTATTATCAGCAGTGTTAGGCTTCCCTCATCCGTACTCTAACTCCCTCTTATTCCTATTCTTTTTTTTCCTTCTTCCATTCCCCTGGCTGGTTCTTCAGGAATCTGAGCCAACTGTGCTCTGTGGAGGCTTGCCCACGGGCAGACACAGTATCACCCGTCCTGAGCTTGAGTTAAGGCTTATCCTTTTGCGTGCAAAAAAGGAAGTGAAAAAGAAGCTAACATTTTCCCTTGATTCCTGTCTAACCTTTTCCCAGGTGGACCCAGGTAGAAACAGGCTAGATTTGTGCAAACGTTTCTCCTGCATTATTTTTTTCTTACCCCAAAGTGGTCACTGCAGGGTTTGTGGCTTTGTAGCTCGTTCATCCTCCAGTTCCTGCCAGGTGGCTTTGCCCATGATATGCGCCAGTTGTGAACAGGCACTAATCCACGTGGGCGAATAGAATCCACCTTTGATCAACCCTCCAGTAGTTTTGTCCCACTCAAACTTCAACTTTTAGCCCCTTTCCCCTCTCACCTCTCTCTTTCCGGAATGTTTAAGTATACTAAAAATAAAAGAAAGTAATATTGAAAAATCTTAAAGTATTACAAATATTTTTATCTTAACATATAAACTCAAAGGTTACTGCATATTTTCTTTAAAAGTCCCTTTGCTTGAATATTCCAGTATGCAAGTATTCTTATTTTTAATTTTTTTCCTTTATTTTTTGAAATTACAATGCAATTACATCATTTCCCCCTTCCATTTCCTCCCTCCACAACCCTGCCATGTACCCCAGCATTAAGTTTCTTAAGAGAAGGGTAAGAGAAGCAATAAACTGGGTGATGAGGGGGAGATGGTTTGCTTGTGGGTATGTGGTGGGGAGCTGTCGTTTGTTTCCAACCTAAACTTGGGGTTGACTCATGATAAATTAAAACGATTTCAACAAAAGGTAGGGGGAGTTAAGTAAAATATAACTGCGAAATAAAACAAAACGGGGGGGGGCGATATTTTCATTCCTTGATATAATGAAAAGCCTCGCTCCGCAATGGCTTCGCGCCGCCATGGAAGTGGCGTCCGCGGTCAACAAAGGGCCACTCTGGGAGAGATCTGCAAAGGAATTTATCATTCCCTCTGGCGGAGCCAAGGCAGGCTTGATACACACTTTCTTTCCATATAAATATTCTCATGTTACTGTTTACTTTGGGGGCTGTGAGGACCCCACTGACAGGGTACATGCTCCACGGCCTTGCTTTTAAAGGCATTTATTTGACTCTGTTGTTTGTGTTTGCCCAGAGACTCCAGAGAGCAGCCTAGACACTTGTTTGATAAGCATCCAGACCAGACGCACACAGCGTGTTGTCCTTAGGACTCAAACATGCTTATTGTTTTAAGCCGGCCCGCACATGGCTTCCAAGGGGCCCATTTTTCATAGGTAAGAACAATTACGACACTAACTCAGGTCTTCCACTTCTCAGAGGCCTAAGGAGATGCCTTGCTTAGCATGGTTTGGGTCTAAACCAGACCAGGTTACTCTCTCAGATTCTTCTGTTGGTGATTGCAATATTTTGAGACAGATTGACTTGATATGAATTAAGATGTGAGAAACAGACTTAAATAGAGGACAGAATTCTTTTTCTGTGTTGTCAGTGTTCATGTTGGCAACCCGTTGTTCCTTCACCCCACACCTACCCTTCCACAGCTTGCATGACACCTCAGCTCTGCAAAGCATCCTTCTTAGCTCACAAACTTCCTGTTGAGAGGTGAAGGGTGAAATACTAAACAGGAAGCTGCAGTCTGGGAACGGAGGGGAGGTGTCTTAGTTAGGGTTTCTATTACTGTGAAGAGATACCATGACCACAGCAACTTGCAAAGGAAACACATTTAACTGGGGGTGGCATACAACTCAGAGGTCTAGTCCCTTATCATCATGGTGGGAAGTTGGAGGCAGGCAGACATGGTGCTGGACAGGTAGCTATGGTGCTGGATAGGTAGACGTGGTGCTGGATAGGTAGCCATGGTGCTGGATAGATAGCCATGGTGCTGAATAGGTAGCTATGGTGATAGATAGGTAGCCATGGTGCTGGATAGGTAGCTATGGTGATGGATAGGTAGCTATGGTGACGGATAGGTAGCCCTGGTGCTGGATAGGTAGACATGGTGCTAGATAGGTAGACATGGTGCTGGATAGGTAGTCATGGTGCTGGATAGGTAGATATGGTGCTAGATAGGTAGACATGGTGCTGGATAGGTAGTCATGGTGCTGGATAGGTAGACATGGTGCTGGATAGGTAGACATGGTGCTAGATAGGTAGACATGGTGCTGGATAGGTAGTCATGGTGCTGGATAGGTAGACATGGTGATGGGTAGATAGCTATGGTGCTGGATAGGTAGACATGGTGCTGGATAGGTAGACATGGTGCTGGATAGGTAGACATGGTGCTGGATAGGTAGCCAAGAGTTCTTCTACGTCTGGATCAGAAGGCAGCAGGAAAAGTGACCCTGGGCCTGGCTTGAGCATCTGAAAACTGAAAACCTGTTCCCAGTGACACACTTCCTCCAGCAAGGCCACACCTCCTAAGGTGCCCGTGGGGTCCATTTTCATGTAAGCCGCCCACGGGAGGGCTGCACTCGTCCTTATAACTTCTGTCTCTGGAAGCTTTACTTTAACAGTGTGCACCCTGATAGGGATATTTTCAAAATACTTTCAGAACTATCTTCACGATGACCTTCTGAAGCCTCCGCATGGGACGAGCTCTTTCACCTGTGCAGATAGTGGAGCCCCATGTCCGTGAGGGCCTCTTCCTTGAAGCTTCTAGACCAGCTGTTCTCAACCTGGGGTCGCCTAAGGCCATCGGAAAGCACAGAGATTTACATTGTGATTCATAACAGTAGCAAAACTACCGTTGTGATGTAGCAATGAAAATGTTATGGTTGGGGGTCCCCACAACCTGAGGAACTGTAATAAAGGGTCTGCGCTTAGGAAGGTTGAGAACCACAGTGCTCGAAGCATTGAGAATCCGGGCTCTTGGTTTCAAAGTCCCTGCCATCCTGGAGTTTTGGTTGTTTGGTTTTTGGGTTTGGTTTGTTGCTTAATCTTTACAAGCTTCCAAGTTTCTCTCTTTGGAAAGACGATGTTTTCTATTTTCTTGGTTGGGTTCCTACTAGATCCTGCCAGTCACAAACCTATTAGAAGAGCAGGGAGAGTTCATAGAGAGGCCCACCATGACAGTGAAGAGAGTTTCCCAGGCAAGCATGGCCTCAGTGTTGATGCTAACTCAGTTTCTTCTCAAGCATGCTTTAACCGCTTAGCTTGTGGCCTTTGCATTAACAAACGTCCTTTTTGACATGCAAAGTCTTTCATTTCGTAGGGCTAATTTAGAGCGTTTCATAGAATAAGGATAGATAGCATGGTGAAAGCCATGGTGTGTTTGCCAATAATTCTTTTATCTCTGGCAGGTAGGTGATTGGTTTTTTTGTTTGTTTGTTTTATTCTGTTTTTCAGCTGTGGTGGGCTCCTGTCTTTCACTCTGTAGCTGTAGCTGCAAACAGATAGTTTCCTGATTTCATAGACACGAAAATATATTTGCGAAGAAAGTAAAAGGGTGGGGGAGTTTAGCAATGACACATTGTTATATAAAACTATCATTTCTAGTGAGCGTCAAGGGTTTCTGGTAAACGGTGAATACTATTCTGTCTGTGTTGAGATTTACGTTTTTTTGCCTTCACAGTACCTGCCCTAATATTTTGAAAGGATGGAAGGAAGGTAAACAGCCAGATAAAAGATACAAGCAGTCTTGAGAGCATGCTTTGATATCACTATTCAATCTGTCTCGTTGAATGTCAACCAATCTCTGGTGCTGTTGTAGCCCATGTTTTTTCTCAACAAACCCCTTGTGGAGATAACTAGAATGCATTTCTCCAAGTTCCCTTAGTCTGCTGAGTGAGCAGCATTGCCCTCCTATTTTATCTCCTGCTCTGCAAGGTCACAACTCTGCCTCAAGCCTAAACAATGTTCTTAGACCTATGCTTGGACTCCAGGAGAGGGGGGGGGGGGTCCTCTCCTGGGCCCAGTCAGCTTTTCTCCTAGTGTTTTGCGATTCAGTTAAAACCTGTACACTCAGTGGGTTGGCCTGTCCGTTCTTTGATGTGGTGGAGGACCCCCCCATCCCAAGGTCCTGAGAATTCCTGTAGAAGTTTCCTCCAGATCTGTCCTTCATCTAGCTGTTGTGCCCTGAGGTATTGTGCCTTAGTCCTTCCTGTACGCGGAAGATGTTAGCTTCCAGTTTTATGACTCCCTCCCTGGGCTGGTCCATGCATCCTGTGCATGACAGTGCCCTCTCCATCACTAAACACAGTCCTATGTCCTCGAGTAGAGGCACAAAGAGAGAGTCCCACAGGACCAGGTGTCATCCAGCTGAATTTCCCTGAGCTGATTCCTAAATTTGGGAAAATTTTGGAATCAATCCCACTACTCCAAAAAACCAAGGCTGCTCTGGGAGTCAGAAGTTCTTCATGAGGTTTTAAACCTCCGAGTACAGCCCCCACCAGGTGGGGCCGAGACTGCCCTTAAAACAGGGTCGAGCTGGACCCTGCAGCCCACACTCCTGGCTGGCTCACCCTGTAGTTACGTTGTCATTTATTTTGGTTTGCATTTGCCTCCCCACCTTCTGTGCAATTACAGAGTCAGCCTCTAACGTGCCCAGCGGCAGGGGTTTGCTGATCTACTCTTGTTGGTTTTGCTGGCTAAACTGTAAGTTCCCTGAGGATAAAACGTCACCTCCAACTGTTTATTGAACACGTACTCTGTTTCAGCGGGAGCAGAGGAACCATTCGGCTAAGGCCATAGGTGCCTTTACTTACACAAGAACTTCGGAAGGGAAGGCGCTGTGCTCACAGGCTGCAACTGCGTGTACCCACAAATGCGTTGTTTTGTAAAATCTGCAAAAGAAAAGTGTTCTGGGTGCGGTTGGTTGGAATTACTGTATCCCTCCACTTCCTGTCATTTCGATTTGTCTCTCGAGGTGGTATCACAGCCACCAAGGCCAGCTTCTTGGGTTCGTAACTAGGACACCAGCACACAGCCCCGAGCCTGGCTCAGTACCCTGCTACTACCGTCATGAGACTCTGAAGACTCTAAAGAGAGAACACTCACAGTTTCACGCTGAACTGGGCTCCACGGGTGATGTGTGGACCCTTCGGAATGGCATGGAACATTTTTGAAGCCAGATAAGGGGAAGCCGAGCGGCCCTAGTTCAGACTCAGTAGGAGACACGTATGCAGCGCAGATACTTCCTAGCATAGGTAAGTTCCTACCAGCTCTTTAAGTTAAAAAAAAATGGATTCCAGGAGTTCTCCATGACTCCCCCAGAGGTGTGATGCTTAAAGCCGAGCTGAGACTGTTCAGGAATACACAGGAAGTGGGCAAGAAGAGGAGGGGAGCAGGGCTAAAGAGAGATGAGGCTAGGACTGAATTGAAAGATCTAGTTCAGCTAGGCGGTGGTGGCGCACGCCTTTAACCCCAGCACTTGGGAGGCAGAAGCAGGCGGATCTCTGTGAGTTTGAGGCCAGCCTTGTCTACAAGAGCTAGTTCTAGGACAGGCTCCAAAGCTACAGAGAAACCCTGTCTAGAGAGAGAGACAGAGAGAGAGAGAGAGAGAGAGAGAGAGAGAGAGAGAGAGAGAGAGAGAGATCTGGTTCAGAAGCATATATCTGTAAGTGAAGGAGGTCGCTCTTGATTCTTTCCACCCCGGACAGGCGCCTGGGCTACAGAGCATCTGTGCTGGTGCAGGCATTCAGTTACAAATACCCGGGATCATTTAGGTCTCCATGACAGTCACATGGAGCAGAGTTGACCAGAAGTTCTGGTCTGGGCAACCCAGTCTCTGGGAAAACCACAAAGAACAAGCCGTCAGGGTGGGGAGTCGTGCTCTGGGAGTGTTCTGCATCACAAACAGTAACCCCAGCTCAGGAGGCAGAGCCAGGCAAATAGCCGCGAGTTCAAGTCCAGTCAGGGCTACATGGTGAACGCCAGTTCAGAAAAAGAGAACAGCAAACACCTAAGGTCAGGTATCTCTCAAGTGGCCCGAAGGAAAGCTGAGGGGGTTTTGCATTCTCTCTGGAAAGCACAGTTATGATAAAAAAAAAATGTGCCACTCAAAATCCACATAGAAAAATACCCAGAGGATATCATTTTTTAAGAAAATTTGAACCGTGATACCATTTTCACATTTTAAGTGTGATTTCTTGGGCCAGGGAGGTGGCTAAGTGGGTAACGGTGCTTGCTGCTAATCCTTACGGCCTGGAACACACATCTCACACAGGTGCACATGTGTCCACATACATACACACAAATTAATATATGTCAGAAAAGTGCAATTTCTCATGGCTTGCTTGTTCTAAGTGCATTTATAAAGATAGTTGTGCATGGTTTCTCTTTGAGCTGATGTTCAAAGTTGCACAAGTTTCAGATGTAACAGAGCTGGGTCTGACCTGTGTGCACAATGAGTGCATCACACGCACAGACACACACACACACACTCACACACGCACGGTCATGCACGCACACGCACGCATACACTGCCTCAGTCCCGGCAGCGTCCCTCAGAGGTACCTGCCGTTTCCACCCTACAGAGGCAGCAGCTGGGGTCAGAGGAGCTCAGGAGTGTTCCCTTGACAAAGCACCTGTAAGTCACATGACCAGCATCCGGCACAGTCTGGCCTTTCTGATGTGCCGAGTCTCTGATTCTGGTAGCAATGGTGTAGCCATTTCCTCTGAAAAGCTCCCTTTGAGCAAACAGATTAGGGGATAGGTTCCACCATGCCTGGCCTGTCTCCCGTTGTCCATAGGACACTTATATTGAGTTTCTAAAGTGTATAATGTCCTCACACATATGTATCCATGGAGGAAACTGTCTGTTGTATTTGCAAATCCCATGGCGTTCATTGAGTTAGCTGCCGCAGGCTAACAGCTCTGAGAGGCACCTTGGAGCAGCCTAAACGCCGACCTGACTTTCCTTTGGCTGGGCAGAGGGGAAGTCGGGAAACTGTAGACAGCAAGGCTCCTAATTAGCAAACCCTCGCGCCGGGGTTAGCAATTGACGACACAGCGTGATGTTCTGTGTTTCACGTCTTCGCCAGGCATCCCGAGTACCTAGCGCAGGCAGCAGACGCCCGTGGGGAGGGGTATCCGTGCCATCCCTGCACCGCTCTCCCGCTTATGTGGTTTCCTAAACCAAATCATCCTAAGACGGGGGAGCACCTGTGTTCAATTTCCCCTGGAATGCTCAACTGAATTTTTTACTTCTCATGGCAGATGAGGTTTTTCTGGGTGACACCGTCTGGGAAATGTCACTTTGATTAAAGTAAATACTCAGCGCCGTTAACACGGGGAGCCTATTTGGGTCTCCCTAAGTAGCCGCCTCTCACAGAAGCAGAAAGGGGCTGGCCCTCTGGATTGGAGAACTCGAGAGCAGCACCTTCCACGGCGTGGTATCTGTCTCATGGCAGTGTGTGGCCACTGAGCGCTAAAGCGTTTGCTCTGTTTTCCTTTTCTTTCCATTGCCCCCCCCCTTTTTTCCCTAGTTTATTTTGACACCAAGAAGAAAATATATAAAAATAAGAGGAAAAAAAAAACCCAGCCTTATGATTGCCAAATTTTTCTTTCAGATTTAGAAGAGAAACCAGTTGTTGAAATCTGTGATGAATGGCGTCCTTTGTTTTATTTCCAGCGTAGCACACGAGGGCACTGCTGTGGGCGTGGGGCCAAATTGCCCTGGGCTGGAAGGCACACTGGACCAGAAGGAGGCCTTGCGATCTAGGTCGGTGTGTCAAGATTTCATCTTAGCGGTTGCTGGGGTCTCTTGGCTTCAGTAGGACTCCAGCAGCCCGCCCCCACCACCTTCCACTCATTCCCTGGGTTTCCAGGGCTACTGAGGATGCTGTCTACTTGTAAGAAAGTGTCGCCGGCGTGACATGAGGCTTTTAGTACTTTAGTTGTGGTTTTCTCTGCTTCTGCAGCTCCCGATGGCAGGATTGGGTATGGTTGAGGGAGACTGTCAGTTGCTAATGTGTAAGCAAACCCCGAGACTGTCAACATTATTCCTCCCTTATTGCTTGCCTGTCACCAAGTGGTTTGGGGCTACCAAGGGACAGAGAGGCTGAGTTCCTTGTTTGGTAAGTCACCCTCAGAGAAGCCTTCCCCCCTCTGCCACCCACACACTGCAGTTATGAGGAAGGGGTGCGTGGGATGTGCCACATTTGACTTTAACAGAAGGGAGGGGAGTGTCTCAGATGCCTTGAAAGCAGCGGCGTTTCTTTTAAAACAAAAGCAAAAATTATTCCCAGGAAACAGGTCCCTGCTGACCCAGCAGACCCTGCAGGGACTCCCCAGTTCTCTGAAGACCCCTCCAGAGCATGACTGGGGTCGATCACCCACTTTTTTCACAAACTGCTTATAAGGGTTCTTCTCCCCTCTTGAATTGGAGCTCTTGAAAAGAGAGATGCTTTTCTTCTCTGTGCTGAGTCCAGTGTTGGCATCGGAAAATCTTTATTGAATAGATTAAGGTAAGGACGCGAGTTCATAGCCCGAGCTTTGGGTCAGCACTGGATAACTCTCCAGGGCCTGGAAGATTTACTCATTTATCAAGGGACCAAAGTTTTGTTCCATGAAGCTGGGTTCCATTTCTGAAGCACCATTAAAGGAACGAACTGTTTGGAACTCCTTGGGAACAGAAAGTCTGGCGCATTGTGTATCTGTGAAGCTGGGGAGAAGCAGTGGAGACATCAGAATTCCTTAAGAAGACAGACTTCCTCATGAAATGCCTGGGGTTTCAAGATCTTCACTTCCTATGGAGACATCTGTGGGGGCAAAGTGTTAGCCTGAGCTCCCCCTGCCTCTTCCTGTTATCTTAGCTCCCAAATTCAGGCTGTCGTTTCAATGCCCCAATCCGCTTGTAAACTCCACGAGCGAAAATGATGCCAGGTTCTGTGGCTACCAGATTGGAGCTCCTTTCTCTCCCGGCTTTCATTCAGTTAATTGAGCTGAGCTGGAAGCCTCCGTAATTTATTCTATGGAAGTTTTCTGTGCAAACAATTCCAGGATGAGGGAGAGGCTTCCTCGAATCTCTCGAACACTTTGAGATGCAGAATTGTGTTTTGGAAAACATCAGTGAGTCAACGGCCTCAAATGTGATCAATAAAAGACAGCTCCCCCCCCCCCCCCCCCCCCCGTCACCAGCTTCTCATTAACGGAGCTCAGAGTCAGCTCCTTTTTTTTTTTTTATTGCTTTTTAACGTGTTTACAGTATCTCATTCTTTCCTTGATTCTGGATTTTCACACCATATGGCCACATCTTTAAGTCATTTTTCAGCTGCTCTTATTAAATAGTAAAATGAGATGCAGAACAGATTTCTTTGATTTTAAAATAGCATTTTGGGTGTGTGACTTTTTTTGGTAAATATAAAAAGAACGAAGGCACGCAGAAGTATGAAATTTCAGGTATTCCTATGCAGACAGCATAATATGCTGCTTTCTACTGACTTAGAATAAAAACGCATGTTTATCTCCTAGAATCTTACCTACAGGACGAATCAATTTGTTCTCTCTGCATACAGAAATTCATTTTTACGTAAATAAGGTTTAGCTTCCACTATCGTTAATGAGCATAGATTGGGAATGAAATCGAAATGAAATCACCACCATTCAATAGCACACTTCTCAATAGAAAAAAAATTGCAGAGGGAATGGGCACACATACTCCCTATCAATAAGACTCAACTGCTGTAATCATAATTGGGCTTCTACCACTGAGCCATGCAAAAGGTGGGGTTCATTCATGTCTGACTTTCTTTTCTGGGCTGTAATGGCAGCCATTTCCTTGAGACCTGGCCACGAAGACAGTTTTAGAACTCACTGTAGAGAGACGTTCAACTCACTGTAGAGAGACGTTCAACTCACTGTAGAGAGACGTTCAGGCAAAACAAGGCCGCAGAGTCCAGCGCTTTTCCTACAGCGCTCTTTGTAAGCAGGAGGGGCAGCTTGGTGAAGGTTTATTTATTAAAATTTAAAAGAGAGACAAAGGAGGGGACAGGAAATGCTTAACAACAGCCAACCGCTGTACCAGCACATTTCTCAATATGAGCAAATCTGACATTGATTCAGACATTAGCGGTCAGAACCATGCCGGTCACAATTAATCGGCCTGGGAGTATATGGTTTGAAATCTTCAATTATCCATTACAATCTCGACATTGACTTGAAGAAATGACCGACCTAGAGTTAAAACCAAGTGCACTCAACGTGCAGGTCAATAGACTCCTAATTGTAATCCAATATGGTCAATTTGGAGTAGAAACACGATCCGTGACCGTTTGTAAATATAGCTGATATATTTTAATTCCTTTTATGATTCTACTTGTTAGAGAAATAGGCTCTAGTTGATAGAGTAGCCATTGAATAGTCATATTTTGGTTATTGTTCGTTATTTAACAATCCAGGGGCAATAACATTTCGAAGCAAAAATTCTGACTACTTCAAATAAAATTCTGCTTTCTCAGAAATTACCCAGGAATTACTGCTTTTTTAAAATAGTTCCACAGCAAACTTATACAGCTTTGAAGTAACAGTATTTGCACGATAAAAAATGTTTTAATTCCCATTTAAAAATTTAAAATCATTATCACGTCTGCATGTTCTCTTCTATTCTTCTGAGAATGCAGACGTCTGGAAGGCATGAGCGATCTCTATCGGCTTGTGTGAAGTTAGTCTTCAAGGCCAGAATTAAGAGTACTATATATTCACCCCCCAGAACAAATTATTGCTCTTTAGCATTTATTAGGCACCTAAGAGGTGCTGGTCTCCAAAAACTCAAAATTAGGATATCCGAAACTCAAATAAATAAAAGGAAGATGGAGCTGGACCAAGATGGCCACCTGACCGAGCAAGAAACATTCTTTGGAGTCTGCTTTGCAGTTGTCACTTGGAGCACCAGCACAGATGGGGTCATGAGGCATTGCCTCGAGCTATTTTGCATGCTACTGTTACGTTCGGTCCAGCATCAATGATCAAAAGACAACTTCCAAGGCGACTCAAGATAAAGGACCTCTAACTTTCCACTAAATATTGTACTGGGCTGTCTCAGGAGTTACAGATACTATGTTTAATTACCTCGTGGGAGAAGCCAGGCTGGACATTCTACACACCTACATAAAGAAGACTGGGATGTATCATTTCCTTTTCTCTGACAGGCCACGGATACTCAGTTACAGGTGAACTCCTCGCTTTGGTCCACAGGGTTTGCTCACTGTTGCCCATTCCTGTAACATTTTTGTTTCTATACTTTGAACTAGTCTTGCCCAGGAGCCAGAATACAGCGTCAAGTCGTGAGGACCACAGAAAAGTGTGACTATCTCTGAGGGGACAGCAACACAGGAGTCATTAGACTCTTACCCAAACGTGACAAATACCCATGCTCATGAATGAATGAGAAAGGCTTGCCTGTCCGCTAGGAAAACTCAGGATCGTGAGTGACGACCAGTCCCTGATTGGATTCCCTGAGGGTGGCGGGGGCTTGACCACACGGAATGGGAGATATGGCTGTCTGTGGCTTAGTCTGAGCTCGATGGGTTCTTTCTCCCTTCAAATCAGAAACATTTGCTTCAACCACAAAAGCTGTCGATTTTTAAGTTTTGTGTGCTTGGTCGGGAACTCAGTTTTCCTGTATAAAAGCAGCCAACCTACTATTAAGACTTAGAAACAACACCTACTTCCTTAAGAAGCGCTAGAAATGTAATAAAAATTTGCTTAATGTCATTTTCATGTCTGTATTCATGTATCTAATATTAATAAGGTTGATATCTACTATAACTCACTTGTAATTATTAATATTTCAGGACATTAAAATTTCAGTGTTGCCATTCATGCTATTTCTGCCCACCTAAGACACCTCAGGGTCGCTGGGTGGCTGACTCCCGTGTGCACCGAGGGATGGGAAAGCCATTTTCTGCTGGGGTAATTGGAGACCCAGGGCTTGCTCACCGTGACCTGTTTCCGTAAGGCTTTGGTTCTGCACTTTGAACTAACCTGCCCTGGGAAAAACAGTAGTAGCCTAGGGAAGGAAGTATTCCGAGGAGCAGCTGTTAAAATCATGGGCTGGGAAAGAAGCCGCAGCTTAACCCAACAGAAATGTTCTCTTAATGGATGGACTTCACAGCTGCTTTTAGGGCCTTGCCCTAAGTGGTTTTAACGTCAGGGTCACACGCTTGTGGGAGAGAGGCAGAGATTAATCCAGCGGCCACTTGGACTTCGCTTCATCGTGAGTGCGTCTCCATTGATTGCAATTCTGCTCTGCCTTCTTTAAAGGCACGGAAGCAGTTGTATTAAAAACCAGCTCAGATTTTTCATTTGTCCTTTGAGATTCAAGTCCAATGAACGTTGGGGGCATGAGCCGGGTTTTGTGGCAGTCACAGGGTGGAGGTGCACCAACAGGCACGTCACAGCTATTTCTTCCACGCCTCGGAGTTTGTATTCTGTATGTTTTACTGTAACTTTCTCAGCAACGGTGGGTGCTCGGGCCTATGCCGTCCCAGGCATATTGAGGGTCTCTGGCACTGACTCTCGGAAGATTTCCACTTGGGATTCCAAGGAGTGTGCATCGGAGTGTTTACCCTTGACTCAACTCTAACTGTAGTCTTTACACTGCCAAATATTTTGTAATGTTTTTAGGGCAGTGGCTCTCAACCTGGGGGTCACGACCCCTTTGGGGGGAGTGAAAGATCTTTTCGCAGGGATCACTTAAGACCCTAGGAAAACACAGCTATTTTATATTACAACCCATAATAGTAGCAAAATCACAGTTATGCAGTAACAGGGAAACTAGTTTTATAGTTGAGGGTCACCACAACATGAGGAACTGTATCAAAGGGTCACAGCACTAGAAAAGGTTGGGAGCCATGGTCTACCTAGCTTTTGATATGGAGATACTTGCAGGGGACTGGAGATGCCAATTAAATAGGAGCAAGTGCAATGGTTGGCCTTCAAGAGCTGGGTTGGCAGAAAAAGTCACTTGGGTCCTGGCAGGCTCCTCCCTGTTCTGGTTACTGTCTGATTTCAGAAGCACTTGCCGGACAACGCTTCTGTGTGTCTGCTCCCCACTTTGTCTGTTAAATACCAACCAGGAACGACCAATTTTACAACACCTTTGACAGGGAAATAGAAACCTAAAGGAAACAAAGATGCACGCTTCAATTAACCAGCACTGATGGTCCAATTAATTATTTATGCTCTACACTAAAATATTTCAAAATGAAAAGGATTGTCCCACTCAGTGGTTTCATTGAGGTCTCCTTCTGGATAGTGTGTGGCCATGCGGAGTTATCAGAGCGTGATTTGAGACCGCAAGCCCACGGAGAGAGAGATAGATGTCTTTGACGGGTCTTATGTGCTGTGTAGATAAGAAATGGGCAGAGTCGGAAACACAGCCAGGGATGTAGGAGCACAGATTCGTGTGGAGGATGAAACTTTCAAAGACGGCTCAAGAATGAGCAGAAGTGCAGGCATTGGGGGGGGGGGGGGGCTTGGCAGAGTCACACACTACAGGAGGAGCCCAAGTGGCCAGGTCTTGCCTGGGGCCCCCAGAGGCTTCCAGCTAAGCCGAGGAGTCATCGATTACAGAGAAGGGCAAAAAATCAGTACTCTACTGGCAGGAGTCTGGAAGCTTCTCCATGTGACAAAAGAATGTTTGATACTGAGGTGGAACTTTTAAAGGGACCGCCCAACTTGGCCGACTAGAAACAATGTTGCTATGAGAAACAATCCTAAATGCACCTTGCACGGCAGTACCAATTGGGGGAACGCACCGAGGCCTGCGCAGCTGCTTTGGGACTTTATACTTCAAATGCTTCTGGAGTTCCATTCATAAGCTATGGAAAACTATGATTTATCCCCCAATTCCATTTTCTTTCATTTTTTTCCACTCCAAAAAAAAAAAAAATCACTGGATTTTTGAACACATACAACTGAATGGAGGAAAACAATCAACTTTGGGATGGAAAACAGGGGCATTGTTGACACACACACACTCTTCTTACCTTTTAAAAAAGATGATACTGCTAATCCTTTTAGCATGACTGTGAAAATTAGCTCATGAAAGTGGCATTTTAAAAGGTGAACACCACACACTACATCGCAAGCATACACACGCATGCGCACACATAGTTTTAAAAGTTACTGTTTTACGTTTGCTTGTAGGCTCCCATCACTTTGAACTGCAGCATCACAAACCTACTTTTATACTTTTAGCCCTTTGGAAGCTACAGCGTCAAAGTACACAAAGAGGGAGGGCCTTGGCGGCGTAATATTATATGGATTTAACGTAAATTCGCATTACGTGTAACGACACTATTAAACGTGCTAACGTAGCACATAAAATGACCGCTTCTCTTTAAACTTTACTGTTAAGCATATTTGCTGTGATTGTCCGCATGGGACCTGTGAGGACAGCGCTGCAGAAACACTTTACTGGTCTCCATAGCGACTGCGCCTGCGCTATGGCCGTGCCCTTCCCTTGGGCTGGAGTTCAGTTACACGGTTTTCCAATCACAGCCCCATGACTGACATTAACATTTCCCCGCTGCAAGGATCCTGTATATTCACGCTGGCAAATAACTTTATATAAACGTGCAATTCGGTCATGTTTCAACGTTTTTAGGTGAAATCCGATTTTTGGTTGTAACTTTCTTCTTTGTCTCCAAGTTCCACATCCTTCCGGCTTCCCCTTCATCACTCCCATGACTATGACTAACAAGATGGTGTTGGCCTTTCTATTTTCCCTATCCTTTTACCAGTATATGCAGACATAAATAGATAGGCAAAGTCAAGATGATTTGTATATGCTAAGATAACCCTTACAAATGGTGTTATATACAATAGTCTCTGCTTAGCTTCTTAATGGATGCTTAATACTTCACATTGTGAAGGGCTCATAACGTATTTAACCACTTTGATCCTGTGCCCCCTGCCTGGCCCAGTATTATTTTCACCTCACACCGTACATGTTTTCACTTCCTGGTGGTGTTTTCACTTCTGCAGGACTCCAGGAAGTGGAGATTAGAGTCAAAGTCTGTGTGATGTGTTTTCAATCAGTAGAAGTTGCTATATGGCTTCCCAAACAAGCTGTGACACATCGCTTCTATTCTCAGCGGCATCTATGGGTATCGCGTGCCCATTTCTCTGCTGCAAAGGGAATGGTCTCTGGGTTTCGCCAGCCTGGTACGTGCAAAGGAAAATTGAATTGTTATTTTGGTTTGCATTTTCTCCACTGGAAGCGAATTTTCTGGTTGGTTAAACATGTTTGTTAGAAATGCATGTTGACTTGAAATTGCCCTTTGATCCGTGTTCATCATATCATTTCCTATTAACAGAGTGCAAGCCCCCTTATCACAAACATACGCTTCTTGTAGACCTCCATCTCAGTTAGCTTTTTGTCTGTTGCTTCTCTGTGGCTTCCAAATTCTGCTGCAGATATTTCTATGCCGTCTTGGAAAATTATTTAATATAAAATCATCCAATCTTCTTCTGTGTCCTCGAAATAAAACACAAACAAAATAAAACAAAAGCAAATCCTTGTTGGAGTTCAATCGTCTTGATATAAGAGACATTTCTATGGAGTCGAGCAGTCGAGACAAGAACCCTGAGATGCCCATTTCCCTTCCCAGGTCTCAGATTATATCATCTACATAGTGTTGTTAACCTCCATTCATAGGGTGGCTGTGTCGTCCTTGGAAATTTTAGGTGTTTATTTGTTGCTCCCACTCTGTATTTCTAAGTACCTCAGGGAAGAAAATATGCTGGTATTATGTATTTAGTTTGTGCACCTTCACAACTTCATTAACTCTCAGGGTTTGTTATTATTTTACATGCACACACATACACATGCACATATACACACACATGCACACATATACACATACACACAGATGCACATGCACCTATAACACACATGCACACGCATGTACATGCACACACAAGCACACATGCACACAGATGCACATGCACACATATACACACATGCATGCATATACATATACACATATATACATATATACACACACATGCACACATATACACAGATGCACATGCACACATATACACACATGCGTGCATATACATATACACATATATACACATATACACACATGCACACATATACACAGATGCACACGCACGCACATAAACACATGTACACATATGTATGAATGAGATAGGGTTTCATTATACAGCCCAGGCTGCTCTGAAGCTCACTATGTAACCCAGTCTAGACTGGAACCCAAGATGCTCCCTCTTCTCCCTAAAAGCTGGGATTTCACGCAGCTGTTATCAAGCTGGGCAAACACGAATGTGGGGTGGTGAGATTTTGTTTCACCAATAAAAACGACAGCTCTATACCTTCTTTTCCAGGGTTTATGTGGTGTGGGATTCCCCTCTGTAAGCTGTGAATGTGTTTTATTACCACTGATGAACAAAGAAGCTGCTTCTGCCTGTAGCAGGGCAGAATATAGCCAGAATGGAAGAGACAGAGAGAGAAAGAAGGCAGAGTCAGGGAGAGACAACATGTAGCTGCCAAAGGAGAAAGATGCGGGAACCTTGGTCACAGCCTCGTGGCGGTACACAGATTGATAGAAATGGGTTAATTTAAAATGTAAGAGCTGACTAGGAATACGCTAGAGTCACTGACCCAACAGTGTTGTAATTAATACGGTTTCTGTGTGATTATTCAGGTCTAAGGGGTCCGGGAAATGGAAATGTGGTCTTTGCCTACATTTCTGCTTAATATTTCTCTTGGACATTCAGACCCTTAAAAAACAGTGAATACCCTGGAGTGAAAGCTGCTAATTTCCTGTAAGATTTTTTTTTTAACATTTTGCTGTTTAGGAAAGTGTATGTACCTGGTTTTCTTTTCTTTTTTCTTTCTTCTTTCCTTCCTTCCTTCCTTCCTTCCTTCCTTTCTTCCTTCCTTCCTTCCCTGCCTCCCTCCCTCCCTCCTTCCCCTTTTCTTTTATTAGTTTCTTATAGTGCTGGTATCTGTGACATTTTTACAATCAGAGATGAATATTGAGTTTTAACAAGTCAGATATTTACATTTTTCAACTCAAATCTATTAATAAAAGGAATTATGCTGACAGATCGATTAAGTCACCTTCCACAAACCTCCCTTAGGCATAACATATTTGATGCTTGGCTCATTTTGATTCTATTTTTGCTGATTTTTAAACTAGTACTTGTACCCGTTTTCATAGCTAGATGGTCTATAGTATTTTTTATGACCGCCCTCTGGAAGTTTTAGTTGAAGATGGTGTTTGCTGCTTGGAGTGCCTTTCGGCACTTACTGTCTTTTGTCATACTCCGTATTCGCCTGAGTTTGCAATGATGACTGTTTAATGACCATGTAAGATGGCATTCTGTGCCGACATCCTGGCAACGTGAGCCTCTTCTCTGGTGAGCTGCATTTTCAAAGCTGCCTTCCCTCAGCTCAGTATTGGTGACCCACATCTGTCTAGGGGAGGTTACTTCTTCTTTCTTCTGGCTGCTTACATTTTATTCTCCTTGAATTTGATTGTAGAATCTTCATAACTTTTCATCTTGTCTCTGAGTTTATTAAGCCCCTTCTTTACTGAACCTTCCTTCGACTTTAATCAGCTTTTGAAAATGTTTTTGAGTTTTTAAAAATATGTACAGTTCTTTTCAAAGAGCAACCCTTTATAGCAAAGTCTATGCCTTTTGGTGGCTTATTTACCCATTTTTGCCTTTTACCATTAAGTCTGGCTTCCTGGTGTCTGTAGGCTTATTCCTTATTTCCTTTTTGAAAACTTAAGAATGGAGGATTACTTTGTATGTTTTCATCCCTTTCTATAATATCAAGTAATTTAAGGCCATCAATTTTCTTCTGTAAAGAACTTGGGTACTTCACAGTTTTAATATCTAAGCAATCCCTTATGTGTTTTGGGCTTGATTCAACTCCCCAGTTGTTGAGGTGATGTTGGTCTCCTTTTACGATTTGCTTTCCGCTGTATTGTACTTTGATAAGGCATCGCTCCCTGTCCCTGGAGCCCCTGTCTTCTCTTCTCTTATAGAACACAGATGTACCAGCCTCTGCCTCTCACTCATGGTACAGACACCCGTGGGGTGGGCAGAGCAGTCGGGACTGCTCCCTCAGGAGTCAGACGGAAAGAGACCCACCAGAACCACCCACGTTTTAGCTACAGGAAAGAATAAATAGAAATGTTAGTTTACCCTTTTTCTTTTCCTGGTGCTACCTTAGGCTCGTGTTTACTCAAGCCTGACCCATGAAGTACTGTTCTTGCTGCCTTTCGTGGTCCGACTGTTGTAATTCCACAGCTCAGAGGCTCAGCTTCTAGTATGGAGCGTGACTCTGCGATGCTTACAACCCTAACTTTGCATTGATGTCGATTTCACTCTCACCGAAGGGTACAAAGCAAAATTCGGTCCCTAACCCAACAGAGCTGTGTTTGCTTCAATTTTCCGTATGTCTCCTATTGTTTTTAAATATGAATGAATGAAGACTGGCTAGATATACCTGCTTTGCTTCAGCTGAAGACGCCATCGTCTTGGCTTGGGGTACAAGCCTACAAATCGTGGTTAATAACTACCTGCTCTTCTCTGACATCAAGGGCCTTGGAAACGTGGAATGTTTTAAATGATGCTTCACTCTTCACTCCCATCAGGTTCTTCATCCAAACTTCTGACACCACTTCCTTCAGTGAATGTGTGTGTATGTGTGTATATATGTTGATGTGTTGATATGAAGTGTCTTCCCAAACTTTCTCCACCTCATTTTTGAGACAGATCTCTCACTGAACCTGGAACTCACCAATTTGGCCAGATTTGCTGACCAGTGAGTTCCAGGGATCTAGTCATGCCTGTCGCCCTAGAATCATGATAGCACTTTGCCTGAGTGTCCTGCTTTTTACGTGAATACTGGGGATTGAATTGGAACGCAGGTCTTTCTTTGTGCTCGGATGGCAGGCACTCTACCGAATGAGCCTTCTCCCAAGGTGTGAACATGCATGCCTTGAAGTGTATTAAAATACAGCAAGTGCTCCTCAAACAGGCATGGCAGGACAGAAGTTGTCTTAGAGATGGTAGCTGGACTGAGATAGCCTTGGGTGACTTGGGATCCAGTTAAACATCATGTTAATGTGGAAGGCACTGTGTCACTACTGAATCAGGACAAAATAGGGAAGGATGTGAGATACATCATTTTAAAAGATTTGTAGAGTTAGGCTAGAATCTATATCTATATTTATATCACCTATCTCTATCCATCTATCTATCTATCTATCTATCTATCTATCTATCTATCTATCTATCTATCTATGTTTATATACAGATATGTAACTCAAACAATGCAGCAATTAGGACCTGAGTTAAACTCGTCCCCTTGGAGTTGCTCATGGCCAGGTATTTTGACAAGCTGTGAGGAAGGGAACTAACGCAAGGCCTTAGAGGTTAAGGATGACAACCTCACCAAAAGTTATCATCCCTGTTCAATAGGTAGAACCAGAGTTTTCAGACTCAGAAGCCATTGACTGAAGGAAAGGCTGAACCTTCAGCATGAAGAACCCTAGAAAGCATGCCTGCTGTTGTAATCATAATGGTGGTAAGCAAGAGGAAAGGAAGGCCTTGGCACTTTGAGGCTATGAATTATGGGGGACATGGACAGAGACTTGGTGTATCAACACAAGCTATTCTCAGAAGAGAGGATGTAAAGCCCAGGTAGAAATGGAACCTCGGCTCCACCGCTTCCATAAACCTCTGTGAAGGGATTACCCCTGGTGTGTGTTCTGCTCTGCACCCTTTTCCATCTGGAAGGAACCCAGAAGTACCTCAGGAGCCTGGGGTCGAGCAAATTCGCGTGGCTCTACCTTGGGGCTGCGCCAATTTCTCTGCTCTTAAGCCTGCATTTGCTGCTTTCCTACCGCTGTCTGCACCTGACATTGACAACACAAAGAAGAGAAAATTCCATTGTCTCACAGTTTAGAGGTTTCACTTCCCATGGGCAGGACAGTGTGGTCCATGTCATACCTTGGCAGGATAGGGAGAGAGAAAGGGGGGTGTCTGTGGTTCTTGGTGTTTTCACCTCCCTCCCCCACACTGTTCCAGCCAATGAAACAGTGTTGCCCACATTTATGGCAGGTTTTCCTCATAGACACATCTGGGGTAGTTCCTGAATAATCCCCTACATGTTTCTTCAAACAGTCAAGTTGACAATCAAACTGAGAATTACAAAAGTACTTTAATTTAAAGAGATATAAACCACGGACCATTCTATGTCACATTGACTTACAGTGTTAATATTATTATATCTTAGAGCTAATGAGACTGATGTTACAGTTGCATTAAGTAGTTGGAGGCTACAGAGAGTGAAGAAATATGAAGTATAGACAATTCAGGACTCAGAAAATTGGCAATTAGGTTAGGACTTCAATGGATGTCTCAGAGTAAATGGACTACTGCATCATGTACCTTCCATCAGTAAGAAGGAAATACGGTGCCCAAGAGGCATTTTTGAATTCTGGCAACAGAATTCTCCATACATGAGCATCACATATAACTCTTGGGTAAGGGAAAAAAATACATGCAGAATGGTAAATGTCTTGGCTGATTGGTCACGTGCCTAGGAGGAGAAATCCCTGATTATTAAGGGCAGGAGATACATGATAGAACTATCAGAATGAACATGAAGTAAGAGACCCTTGTATTCTGTTTTAATAATATATTAACGTCACTTGAAGAAGAAACCAAATAACCAAGTATATAGAACGACATGCCATTTGCCGTTGGTCAGTCTCTGACATCAGCCACTCTGGTGATGACCCAGTCAATAGCCTTGTGAGTGGAGCAATCATGGTGACAGAGTCAGGGACTGTGTACAGGACCAGCAGCGTGAGCTGTCACCCGTCATCTGGTCAAACTGCTGCCAATGCCAACGTCCGCCGTCCATCCACAGCGGCTAATGCTGATCTCTTGGTATGGTAACACCCTCACGGAGGACGGCATGGGTCCAGAGAACAAAGGCTGGAAGTAAGACTGACCCTGCTTCTATGATGCCAAGTGACTCTTGGGAAAATTGTGCTTTCTTTCCCCGTGTTTTTAGGGGAAAGTAAGAAAATTGGAGCCCACCAAGTTCTCTAGAAAAAAAAAAAGTTGAGCTCTATTTGCTGTTGAGTCCCAACTAGGGAATGACCCTTGCTTTGGTGGAGTTATTTCTCTGACTTTTCATATTTTCATCTTCCCAAGAGAACCACGAGAGACTATCAGGAAACTAAGATGAGCGGCCTGTCTTCAACGTAGGTCAGCTCTGAAGGCAGAGTCCACCCTTGACCGCCTCAGGAACTCCATGGAGACCACTTGAGGCCTCCACTCCAGCGATATTGTGTTCAACTTCTCCTTCTGCGCGATCCCGACTTGCTCTCCTTCCCCACAGATGGCATTCCTGTGTGTTCTCTCATGAACTTTCTCCAAGACAGGAATTGCGATCTCAGTATATATTTCTTAGGGAAGTACCTCACGCGGTGTCAGGAGCCGTTTGAGAAAAGCAGATAAGGAAATTCAGTTTGGGAGTTCTAGCCTTCTCTGGCCAGCTGGCAGGAAGACAGCCCTCGGGGCCCTGTGCCGAACACTGAGCTCAGCCATGTTCTGAGACATTGTGTGTGGAGTAATGGAATTGTTAAAGCTTATCAGCCTGGATGGGATAACGGGAGCAGGGGATGCACTCAGATATCTTAAGGTTTGTGAGAGCCGGAAGGAGGTATTACTTCCAAGAACAATGGCTCTTCTGTGCTGTTTGTGAACTGTTGAAAGGTCTTGCACTATGCCTTTCCAATGGAAGAGACAGTGAGACCATCAGAGGAAGTTGTTGGGAATTCACAGACCCTTTCTACCTGTGACAGAGGAAAGGAAGATCCAGTCTAGGTCCCCATCTAGGTTATAACTCAAACAAGGTTATTAGAGGTCCAGAAAAGATTGTGTTCTCAAGCCTAGAAAGTCTGTCATGGTAGAATTAAGTTATAGGAACCTAAGTTTTGTAAAACCCGGGGGGGTGGGGTGGGGAGAGAAGGGAAATTTTAAAATTCAAATTTTCATGAACTCTGAGTTATAAAGCATGCCTACTTTTGTTTCTTGAAAGTTCTCCCTGGGTTAAAAATAATGCAGAGATGGTTCAGTGATTAAGAACATGCTTTGCTCTTGCAGAGGACCCAGGCGTGGTTCTCAGTTAACACGTCAGGCAGCTCACATCACATGTAACTCCAGATCCAGGGGAGCTCTCATGCACATACCTGCACACACAGACACACACACAGACACATAAACACACACACACATCATTAACGGCAATAAAAATCGCGCAGAGATCTATGACTTGCTGATCAAAGCACTCTCGGGGTTTGTCTGTATCAGTTCTTCTGGCTACCAGACCTGTCCATGGAATCACTGGTCCAGGTAAGAGAGGACCCCAAAAGAGCTATGGGATCTAGTCACACAACACGGACTTACAATCTATTTCGAACTGACCTGGTAATGATAATTCTGCATTTGTTAAGGGCACAGTGTGAAGCAGAGTAAGGTAAGGGCATATTGAAAAAGGCACCCTGAAGATCAAGGCCCTGACAAGGCACTGTATCTGCACATGCTCGTCCGTTTTCCGAAGACAGCTTATAACGTTGCCGAAGGTTACTATTTATGCTGATTGGAGTAGAAAAGCCAGAACAGCTGTGGAAAACAAACAAACAAACAAACAACAACAAAAATCCAAAAACAGAGGCTCTAAAATGAGGTACACAAAAACGGATGTATTACACAAAGCATCCCCCCACTGAACAAACTCCAAGTAAAGTTCTGGGGACTTTCATTGACCAAAGTGATGAGGAATGCACCAGAAAAGAGGCACCCCAGGGTGGAGAGGCTTAGCCGAGGTGCCATCCGTGAGACAGGGATGTGCTGCCCCAGAACGTGATTCCTTGCTTCTCGAAGGCCTGAGTGACAATCGTGTTCCAGAGTCATAGAAGCCAGATGCTGGTGTTTAAACAACGCAAGCATCGTGATGGACGGGGACTGTGATAGCCCTCAGGAGACCATGGTCCACATACATCCAGGAGACTGCTAGTAAGGCACAGTTGACAAGGGAGTCGCGCAACTAATGCAATGCAAAAGAAGCAAGGAGGCTGACGAGTGTGCTTTGCTTGCCTGTGTGAGAACGTGTGAGACCAACAGTGGCAGTAGTGGAGGCATGGTGGGGGCTCGTGGAGGTGGGAGTGGGAGGGAACTGTTACACTGCTGCGGCATTCAGGGACTCAGAAAGCTTAGGACGGAAGCCAGAGAGAGCAGAGCCAGTGTAGAGTCCTCAAGGCCTACCCCACCGACTGGTTCTGCCATCTGGGCTCCGTGTCCCCAAAGTTCCACAAACTCCCCAAACAGCAGCCCAGCTAAGGACTCTGTGTTCAGATACGCTTGCCTATGAAGAAGGTTTAACACTCAAAGTAACCCCTAATGCCCCAGTTACTAGTGGTGAGACTGGAGTTGATTCTCAGAACTCACTGGCCCAAAACAAGGTGAGGTCTCTAGGGGGATGGATCTAGATCACCATCTACACATATGCACATAGTCAGCCATTAACCCCCCAATATCTCCCCAACAAAGGACCTAAAGATTATTGACTCTCATCCTATGCTTGGGGGAGTGCAGTATTCAGATTCCTGTGAACAGCGCTGGATCCCAGGTAGCCATGGGATGTGGGACACTGACGGCTCTTGCTGTCTTCTGTTAGAGCAGGGCTTATGGAGATGGCAGTAAATGGAGTCTCGGCCTAAGTTCAGCTGGCAATAGAACCACTGGGTCCAGGGGGCTTGCCATCCTGCAAGGCGTTTCCTGTCTTTAGGTGTCTAATTACAGTATACATTCTTGGTAGTTCCTGAGATGTCCCCTTCCCACTCGGCCAATCCATCAGGTTGAGTGTTAAGAGCCATCCGAGGAAGACGACAATTGGAAATATTTGAAATTGTCCCTAATCACACCTTTATCAGCACAACTAAGTCAAAAGAAAAAGAGTGATATTTTGTCTAGAGAGATGATAATTTGTGTTGCTTTTTATTTTTTTTTTTTTAGCTCGAGGACAGGTAATTGTTATGATATTCTCATTAAACAAATCAGTTTATGGCCCCATCAAGCCAGTGGCTCTCAGAGCATAGCGGGGCTTCTGCAAGCACACCCAGGTATCATACAAGTCCCAGTGCAGGTGGCACACAGAGGACAGCCATGAAGATAGGGGGTTATTCACCCAGGGCGTGTAGCCCCACATCTGGCAGATGTCTTCACCCTTGTCTCTAGCAGGAAGTCTGAGCGAATATGACTTATGCAAAAGAGACAGCAGGGCATAATTAAGGTCTTGCCTTGGGATTATGTTAAATCTCTTCCTCTTTCTATAACTTGACAGAACATGGAGCATCTGGAAAATCATCATCTGGACCCACCGTCCCGATTTGTGACATTGTATCCATTCAGCTAGTCCCGATTCTTGACACTATTGTATCCATCCAGCTAGTCCTGATAAGTGACATTGTATCCATCCATCTAGTCCTGATTAGTGACATTGTATCCATCCAGCTAGACCCAATTTGTGACATTGTATCCATCCAGCTAGACACCGGGGACAGGGCTGCTACAACTAGAGGCCCTGGCAAAACACGCATTCATCAGAGAGAAGACAGAAATCCCACAATTACTCAAAGCGTGAAAGTGGAGATGTTTCAAATTGACCCGTGTAAACCTAGGACACACTGGTTGGGGGGATCAGGTTCTTTGATATTTACCGAGTGTTTATTATGTTGTAGGCTTTAAGAAGGAGTCACCTGCCCTTGGGAATTAGTCAGCTAAGAGTAGAATCCTTGGAAAGAGGGAGCCTACGGTGTTGGAGGGTACAGCCAATTGTTCGAATTCTGTTTTAGCCATGCAAGGTATTTTTTTAAAAGATCTAATCAAACACTGGTGCTCTGTAGGGAGATGGCAGCGTTATTCTCTGACACTGGCTGGTGCAGGAACATTTTTTCGCCAGAGTTTACAGAGAACCTCTTTGTTTAATGGGCTAAATGGCCATGCATAACACATTTAAATTATGACTTATACTTTTCTCATTTACTGTTTGTTTTTGCTTTCATACCATAAGAAATTAATGAGGCTGAGAGCCTTAAACTGTGTTTTATGCATTTATGATAATTATGATTAAAGGACTTTTACACATGTGTATTTATCATGGATTCTTGTTCAAAGAACTATCTTTCATGGTTCAAGAAGCAAAATTAATTTAAATCGGCAGCTGATGCACCGCTCTCAACTCCGTCAACCGGACGCTGCTGGCGGTTTTGACGTAGCGCGCCTTCGGTGCAATAAAGAGACACTGCCCTGAATGATGAGCCTCATAAAGGACGGGAAGGGGCTGTCGCTGTCTGAAACCCACAGGCCCAGGTTCTGGGTCACGTCAGGAGCCACAAGGCTCTGTTGCCTTCACAGTCTCTGCCATGCTGCAGTCGAGGCGGCCAGTCGTATGCACATGTTTACGTCTGTGTTCGTAGACCTTAAGATGGCTGGTCCACGGAGGTGCCTGCCTTTCTGTATCACATCAAGGGATAAATCCACCGCCCTTGCCTATTCAGATTTCCTGACTCATGACTTTGCAAGGATGGAGAGAGGACATGGGTGCCTTCGCTGTGCCTGAGCCCTGCGATCGTCTATTTGATCTGAATATTGAGAGCACCAGTGTTTGGCCTTTAGCGCGGTTGGATCCGGGGCAGGGTAAGAGTCATGGCTCTGTGCCGTGCTCCCTGCACATCTTACTGGTTAGCAGGTGCTCCTTGTAGGACAGTGTGTGTAATTAGGAGTATTTCAGATATGGGCAGTCGGTCTCTCTTGTATGCAGCATACAGCTATCAGGGAAACTGCAGAGAAAGGGAAGGGTATCCTGTGCATGCCTGAATTTCTCCAGGAACGCTCGAGTGAGGGGTCAAGGAGCTCTATTCTTCCTTTCCCAGGTATGGAGGGCAGAGAGGAGTTCAAGTCTATGTTTGGACCGTTCATTTTAAAGTGCTATGTCCAGGGTTAATACGCGAATAACTAACAGCTCTGTGGCTCTGGAGAATTCTATTTGACAAGGAGGAGCAAACACACACCATCGTTCAACAGGAAGGGATATGGATAGCATGAGGGAAACTTTTTTTGATAGATTTGAATACTGAAACAGTTGCGTCAGAAGCCGCAAGGAATGACGCTTTGAAACTTTCCTGGCTTTGGGCTCAGATTTTCCTCTCACCTCACTGAGCCTTGCTTTTCGGACTGCTACCACAGGTGGAACAAGCCACCTTTCCTCTGTAGGTCTGTGATCCTACGACATGTTGAGATTTGTGGTAGGTGCGCAGCCAGGTTTCTCTTCAAGGAAGGAATCAGGTGTTTAGTATGAGGTAGCACAGGACCAAGAGAAAGGAGATATAAGCAGAGTGTGTTGTTAAACATCCCAGCAATGCTGAGAGATGGAAAGAGACTGGACCAGGCCACAGATTTCTGGACGCTAAGGAACAGATGGAAGAGACCAGTGAAGACACACCAGGGTGCCGGGGAGAGCTGGGGTCAGTGAGATGCCAGCTCATCTTTAGGGAGGGGTAGGGTTTGGGCAGAAATGTCCCCTTTCTAGAAGGCAGAGAAGGAAAGCATAAACAGGCAGACATGCTGACAGAAACCAAACCATGAAAGCTGGGAAGAGAGGTCCCACACATTCATTCAGTGTGGGCTCCATTGATGCCAGATGTTATACAATCACTAATCCAAGTGGAAGTGATGTGGGATTCCCCTCTGTATGCTGGGAATACCACTGGTTAATAGAGAAGCTGTCTTGGGACTGCGCAGGGAATAGAGGTAGGCAGGGAAAACTAAACTGAATGCTGGAAGCAGGAAGGAGGAGTCAGAGAGAAACCATGCAGCCCTGCCGGAGACAGACACTGGAACTTTCCCTGGTAAGCCACAGCCACATGGTGATGCACAGATTAATAAAAATGGGTTAAATTTAGATGTATGAGTTAGCCAATAAGAAGCAAGCACTAATGGGCCAAGCAATGCTTTAAATAATATAGTTTCTGTGTGATTACTTTGGGGCTGAGTGGCCGGGAACCAACACACGGCTCCCTACAGCAGAAGTATTCCCTCCCGGAGGGGACAGGGATTCACAAGACTCAGAAAGCTCACAAAACCCAAATCAACAGCTGCTCCGTGGGGTTCTAGAAGCAGTAGGTGCTAGATCTGTCTTTGCCAGAGCTCACGGCACAACCTGCATTGCCACTCACTCTGGGGTGGGTGCTTTGACAATACAACTGCTCAAGAGTCAGCCATGTTCTGTAAGTAACCCCAGTAAACTCACTGGTATGCTAATCTTGGGTGGACTCCTTTCTTTGGTGCCCTGTTTGGAGTCAATAGATGCTTGTTCACATTTCCCCCTGGAGAAGTCACTCAATGTAAGGTCCCAGTAGATTGCTGAGTGAGTTTGGGGTTTTTGAGAGAGCCCATAGAACACCCTTAATTTCTAACATCTGTGAAAGCATCCACCAAGCCAGTCTGGTTAAACTGTCCCCTTTCTAAAGAACAAACTTACTCCACACATCCCTCATAATCCTTATCCCTGACTTTAGGAGCCAAGCAAGTACCAAACAGAGAATGCAAACATCTCAGCACAGAAACAGCTGGCCCAGGGAAGAGCCCCAGCGCCAGATGCACCTTGCTGTCTGCAGAATTCTCACCTGTGCTTTGGCTTCCAAGATACCTCCTCAAATGCTTTGTCCTTCAGAGGGATGGATGCGGTGTCCTTTCATGGCAATAGGGACAGGTGTGATCAAAGGCTCAGACAGCTTTAAGGACGTTGTAAGGGAATTAACATTTTCCTGTCTTTCAGGACAGGGTAAAGACACATTTGAAGTAAACTGTGCAAGTGACAAGCAGAGGGGCTAGCTGGCTGTCCGTCACCCCCTGAGGTGGTTCAGATGCTGAAGACAAGAGTTGACTCCAGGAGCTTCTGGGCTCTGGTTCCAGGACCACCTGAAAACTGAAACTTTAAGGTCCATTAGTGGCTATTTAAGGGAAATGCAGTGCCTGGTATACCGAATACCTGAGAGTCGCCAAAAATCGTTCTGTTCAGCCAAACATCACCACCCTTCGTTGTTAATGTCACAGAAAGTCATTATGATCTTACAAACTTCGCACCTCTAATGCGAAGTTTGTCGTCCTTGTGAAATGTAACTCTCTGCATTCAGAGTTTGATTATTACATCGCGGTCACAACAAAACCTTGCCATTCCAAAGCACAGCAGCAAACCACAAAACCATTTTATTTTCTCTCTCCTTCTGCACCCCAATAACCTCGAATATTCATATAGGTAAGACTTTTGTCTTATGTTTTCCCTCAAACATTTCAGGAAGTCATTATTGTCTAGACACTTAAAGAAGGTCAGAAAACATTGCTGGAAGTGAAAATTCTGCAGGGACTTTTATTCAATAATAAGAGCAATTAAATAGGACATATTATTGAACAATTGAAAGTACCTTCTTTGCAATCTGCGCACTTAGCAGATATCCTCAAACATCAAGCCATTACTTACGTTCACGGCAAAGCACTGTTTTGTACATGGAGATGTTTTTTCCCATTGGAAAATGCTTGACCCTCTCTCTGAGTAGAAAAGGAAACAGTGAGTTACATGTTAAAAGTACAATAAATGCATTGCCTTGTAATTGCCTGTGTGTTTAAATCAAGTCGCAGCAATGATGCGATGCAAGTTTAGCAGGCATCTTGTTCATTCCACCAAAGGATGCGCATCTGAAAGACTCATCGGCTATGCGCTTCAATGTCTTAGTTCAAGACCAGTCACATGGAAGGACGGTGACTATATATTCTCTTGTAAAGTAAAAAGCAGGCAAACTTCTTCAGACACTGCGGTAAGAGGTAGCATTCACTATCTCTTAATGCTTTGTGAAGGAGCATCCTACCTAGAAAGTGTGGCTACAGGAAAGGAAGGAGAGAGATCCAGGCAAAATGACCCCACCTGCCCACACAACCTCTCTTCTTCCCAGCCTGCCCTGTACATATCAGACATAGAACTGGGAAAAGAAGTTCACACACCCATATCTCAACCCAAAAATACAAATAATATGAACGATCAAGCCATAATTTCCCCTCCAAAACCTATAGTCCTGCAGAAATGTTTGCCGGTGAGAATTGTATAAAATAACTACAGAGCACCAAACTTAGAAGAACATTGGTAAGTTTCACCAAAGACTTTGCAGAGTTTAAAGAAGATTACAGCTCAAGGAAACTGGGGTGGGGGGGGACTGAAAGGGGAAAATGCCTGAGTGATACCCAAGAAAATACAAATAGAAGATTGATGTAATCAACGAGGACAGAATTCTGTAAAGAGAAAGGAACATGGGAGAAGCCTCAAGCATAAAAGAAGATGGAATTGAGAAATCCATTAACCCAATTTGAAAACTCAAGGGAAAGCCCTAGAAGTAGAATGGATCCAGCAGGGGATAAAATATGAGCACTTGAAGATAAAGTAAAGGAGGTAGACAAAAACAAGAAACAAACAAACAAACAAAAAACAAGGAACAGAATAAAAAAATTAAACATATGAAAGGAACACACAGGAAGTATGGGGCACCATCAGAAGACTAAAGACCAAATTATGGGCATAGATGTGGGAGAAGAATCCCAGCCCAAAGGCAGAGACCAAATCTTCAACAGGATCCCAGGAGAAAACTTGCCCAGACTGAGAAAAGATGAGGCCATGCGATAGAAAAAGCACACAGAACACCAACTAGACAAGACCAGAAAAGGAAATCCCATGGCATACCATAGTTAACACAGTAAGTACGCAGAAAAAGGAAGTACATTGAAAGTTGTAAGAGAAAAAGGAAACATAAGCCCCGTAGAAGGGAAAACCCATTAGAATAAGAGTGGATGTCTCAGTGGAAGAAGACAGAAGAGCCGGGAGAAGTGCATACCACGTCCTAAAAGACCATGAGGGCTAACCTAGACTAATACCACGTTCTAAAAGACCATGAGGGCTAACCTAGACTAATATACAAAAGCCCAACTACCCTCCAGAGATGAAAGAGAAGAAATGAAAACTTTCCATTAAGTAAAGAGCCTAAAAAATTTCTATCCAACAAAGCAAACGTAAAACAATCGCAGGGAACGAGAGCGTGGGGAGGAGAGGAACGGGCACCGCCAGGGGACTTTGGGAAGAAATATGGGGCCATAATCACTAAGATAGAAGTGGCACTGACAATAGAAACAGCAGCCAAAGCTCAGCATCACGGTGGCACCGTTAACACAGACTTCATTGATAACTCTATCAGTGGTCTCAGTTTTCCAATCAAAAGACACAGGTTGTCTGATGTACCAAGAAACAAAATCCATAAATCTGTTGGCTACAAGAAACGTATTTCACCTCTAAAGATAAGACTTCCTTAGAGTAAAGGGATAGATTAAAAAAAAAAAAAAAACAAAGAAATGGAACCAGGATGGCAAGCAGCCATTGCTTGTCTAATATCTGACGAAACAGACTTCAAACTAAAACTCATCCAAAGAGATAGAGAGATATTTCGTTCTCATCAAGGAAACAGTTAACCAAGAAGACGCTGCTATCCTAAACACATATGCAGCAAACTCTCGTGTATCTGATTTCATTGTTTTAAAAGTACTGTTGAATTTAAAGACAGAGTCACACCAACCCATTAATACGGTGTGAATTCCATATCCCACTTTCTACAAACAACAGGTCATCAGTACAAAAAAATAAACAGAGAAACATGAGAATTAAATGATGTCATACATCAAACGAACTTAACAGAATATATTCCACCCAAACGCCAAAAAAATAGACTTTCTATTCAGCAGGACATGAAAATCTCTCTAAAGTACACATACCCTGGGACATAAATGAATCTCGACAAGTTCAGATAACTCCTTGTATCCTATCTCCCCACAAGGCAGTAAAGTTTAAACTCAACAGCAACAAATCTCTAGTAAATACACAAACTTACAGAGACTAAACAACTCATTACTGAATGATGAATGGGCCAAAGAAGAAATCAAGAGAGAAATAAAAATTTCCTGGGACAAAATTAAGATGAAAATACAACACAATGGGACTTCTGGGAGTCCAGGAAAACAGTCCTCCAAGAGAGAGTTATCGCTCTAAGTGCCTACGTGAAAAAAATCAGAAAGAGCACAGATGAACAACAGTGATTCAGTGCAAACATTTGTAAGGAACAAACCAAATCTAAACCCAGTCAATGCCAAGAAATAATAAAAAAAAAAAATCAGAACTGAAAATAATGAAATCGAAACAAAGGAAACAATGCAAAGAGTCAACAAGTGGAAAAACTGGTTCTTTAAGAAGATTAACGAGATTGACAGACCCTTGACCTAATTAACCCAAAGAAAGAGAAGACCTAAATTAACAGAATAAAAGATAATTAATGAGGAAATGTTACAAGTAACACCAAAGAAACTCAGATTGTGAAGTAATCACTTGAAAAACGGTACTCCACTAAAGTGGGGAATCTTAAAGAAATGCATGAAATTCTAGATTCAGCCAAAGCACAAATATTAAACCAAAAAGAAGTTAACAACTTAACTAGGCCCATAACAAATGCTGAGACTGAAATAGTAACGAGGCTTCCAATTTAAAACAAACAAACAAAAAAAGTCTAGGATCAGATGAATCCTCAGCAGAATTCTATCAGATTTTCAAAAACAAATTGCAAGCAATGCCTCTCAACTATTAAAAAAAAAAAGTAGAAACAGAAGGCATATTCTCAGCCTCCTTCAATGAAATAAACAATACTCTAAATGTGTCAGGAAAAGACACAACCAAGAACAAAACTACAGGCCAGTGTGAGTCTGATGGATACAGACTCAAAAATGCTCAATATAATACTTGCAAACCGAATACCGATACAAAAAAAAAAGAAAGAAAGAAAGAAAAAAGAAAAACAAACAGTATGCACCATAACCAAGTTGACTTTATCCCTGTAATTCAGGGATGGTTCCAAATATGCAAGCCGGTAAATGTAATAAGCCACATAAAGGGACACAAAGACAAAAATCATCTGATCGTCTCTATAGATGCAGAAAAAGCGTTGGACAAAATCCAACGTGCCTTCGTGATAAAAGTTCTATAGAACGCCATGCTAGAGGGAGCACATCTCAACACAAGAGAATCTGTACACTAATAAATAAATAAATAAATAAGTAAATAAATAAATAAGTAAACCCACAGTCAACAGTGTCTTAAATGGAGAAAAGCTTGAAACAATCCTATTGAAGACAGAAATAAGACAGGGATTTCCACGATCACCGCTCCTTTGCAAAGTTGTGCTTGAAGCACTAGCTGAAGCAATAAGGCAAGAAAAAGAAACTAAAAGGATACAAGTAAGAAAAACCACCAAACTAACTCTATTGAAAACTTCTAGAAATGAAAAATAAATGTATCCAATGCATTAGGATACAGGATCAACTTGTGCAAATAAAATAGCATTTCTAGATATCAAAAACAAACACTAAAGAAATAATGAACACATTCCCATTCACAGTGGTCTCAAAAAATTATATATATATATATACATATATATATATATATATATATATATATATATATATATATATATAACTAAGGAGGTGAAGAACCTTTACAAATAAAACTTTAAACTTCTTAAGAAAGAGATAAAAACACTGGAAAGGAGAAAGACATCCCATCCTCATGTGTCTGCAGAATTAATGTTGCAAAAATCTTTACCAATTTATTTACAGATCAGATTCAATACACCCCCAATCAAAATCCTTATCGCGTTCTTCACAGAAATAGAAAAAAAAACTATCCTAAAATTAATACAAAATCACAAAAGACTCCAGATAGTCAAAAAGCAATCCTGAGAAAAAGCACAGTGATGGAGGGACTATCATTCCAGATCTTAGGATATGTTACTGAGTCATGATAATAAACACCAAGTGCTATTGGCATAAAAGCAGACGCGCAGGCCAACGGAACGAAGCTGAAGACGCAAACATGAGCGCATAACTTCAGCCATTTAACATTTGACAAGATGCCAGAACCATGAGCTGGATGAGAGACAGCATCCTTAACAAACGGTCCTGAGAAAACCGGGTGTCCGCGGGCCAAAGAGAAAAATTACACCTGCATCTCTCATCTCTCCCCAAAACTAACTCCAAATGGATCGAAGACCTAAACATGAAACCTGGGGCTGCCAGAGGAAACCATATCGACCCAACACATAGGTGTCAGAAAGGAAATTCTGAATAGGACTCCATTTGCTCAGAAATTAAGGCATACAACTGACAAGGAGAGCTTCATGAAACTAAAAAGCTTTGGCACAGAAACAAACAAACAAACAAACAAACCAAAGATTTGATGAAGAGGAAGCCTGCACAACAGGAAAGATTTTTTTGCCATCTATTCATCTGATGGAGGGTTAACGGCCATAATATATAAAAAAAATTTTAAAAAGTCAGAAAAATAAATGACCTATTGAAAAAGTGGGCCAGGAACTTGAAGAGAGAGTTCTCAAAAGAAGAAAAAAAAATGGCTAAGAAATATCTCAAAAAGTCTTCATCATCACTAGCCATTAGAGAAATGCTAACTAAAATAGGTTTGAAATTTCATCTTACTCCAGCCAGAAGGCCAAAATCAACAAAACAAGCCATAGCTACTGCTGGAGAGGATACTGGGAGAGGGGAGCCTTCCTTCAGTGTTGGTGGCATTGCAAATTGGTTTTGCCCCTCTGGAAATCAGTGTGGAGAATTCTCAAACGAGCCAAAAATAAAATTTCCCTATGAGCCAACTTTTCCACTCCTTGGCCTATGCCCAAAGGAGTTGGCAATCCTTTCGCACAGATAGTTGCTCAGGCATGATCATCGCTGCTCTGTTCACAAGAGTTAGGAAACGGAAACCAGTCTAAATGTCCTTCCGCTGAGGAACGGATAACGGAAACATGACACGTATGCACACATATGCACACGTATGCACTCTGGAACGCTGCTCAGCTGCAAATTGCAATGAAATCAGACGCTTTACAGGTAAAGGGGAGGAGCTGTAAAGACCATGTGGAGGGAAGTAGCCCAGAGGTCACATATTCTCTCTCATTGGAGAACTAACTCAAAACTTGCAGGTGTGAGTACAAAGTCTGTAGTAACTACAGACACCCGGAAAGTAAAAGGGGACCATTTGGACTTGGGGCACCAGTAGAGAGGGAAGAAAGAGTATTAGTGAGCAGATGGGGAAATGAGAAAGAGGAAACTTTAGTTAGGGGGGTTAAAAGAAAGGCAAAAGAAGGGAAGAGAATAAAATAAGAGACTATTTTAAAAACTCTTAAAATTTGATGTATGTATGATTATACTATTAACTATCTATCTGGAAACACCAATTATACTCATAACTTGAATCAATCAATGAAAAAATTCCCCCCTGGGCTGACAGTGCTCCCTCTAAGACTCAAAGGCCGCTGTCTAACAAAATCCCAGCAGCAGCCACGCGAAGCCCTCTTTTGAGCTGCTGGTCAGGGTTATCCAAGCGTCTCCCAAGTCACAGAAGTAGTCATCGCCTGCACTGTCGTACAACCTAAAATGGGGACCGTCGAGTAGCCTCCATCAATAAGATAGCAAAGAGAGAGAGTGGAGATGGGGCTGGAGGAGAGGGATAAAGCCGCATCTCTCCTCCTCCTCCTCCTCCTCCTCCTCCTCCTCCTTCTCATCTTTTCTTTGGTTGTTTCTCATCCTTTTCACCAGAAGGCTCAACTCTTCAGGAAGGTGGGGTTGTGGCAGCGGTCAGCAGCCAGGGTTTAGAGGAGGACAGACAACGAAAGGAAATGGACCTAGGAGGACACGTTGACAATAATTGGCACTCTTTGTGCCTTTATTTGCCCCCCCCTTTTTTTTCTAGAGGCTAGATCTCAGTATTCACTTTATAGCCCAGGCTGACATAGAACTTAAGCTCCCCGGGCCTCCACTTCCCAAGCTTTGAGATCATAGACATGCGTTACCCGTGGCTGTTCCTTTTCTCTGCTGAAAATGGTGTGTCCTCATGTGTCCCTGCCTGACCTCAAACTCCCTGCGTAGTCAAGGATGACTGTGAACTTCTGATCCTTTTGCCACCACAGCCTGAGTGCTGGGATTCCAGGAATGTGTGCCCTCATGCCCAGCTCACGTGGTGCTGGGGATGAAACCCGAGGCTTCGCTCGTGACGGGCAAACACCCTACAAACACAAAACGCAGTCTTTCTCATTTTGTTGTTCACGATAATAGAAAGTGACTTCATATACAGAAACCCTAAAACTGTGATGAAGGGCCTTCTGCACTGGCAGCGCCCCCAAAGTCCTCCTTTAAATTTATTTTAAAGAAACAGTGGAAAGCGGTCAACGTTGCTTTTCAAAATTAATATCCTCGTAAAGTTGGCTGCCTCTCATCCATTTGCATCCAAGGTGCTAAGGGCATTTGCGATCTGTTTCCACTCAGGAAGGAGACCTGGCCAGAGAGACAGAAAGCCTGGACTCTACTCTCAAACCTAGAATGCCTGGTTATGAAACGGTAGGCTGTGGATGCTCCCAACTCTCTGGCCCGATGCTGTGCTTGAACACTGCGTTTAGCCCGTAAAGTCGGACCGTCTTCGGCGGGGGAGAGACACTTACGGTTGCAGTAAGTGTTGCTTCAGCCTGTGCTGTTTAATCAAAGCCTTTCTACAATTCTTCCGTAACCATTATTCCTGTATCTACTTCCTCGAATTGCAGTTTTATTTTTAAATGAATTTATACCTTGGTTAAAAAAAATTCATTTAGACACACACGTAATGCAAGCTACATAGGCAATAGATAACTCTGAAAGTAAACAGGGTGTTTGACATAATCCCTCTTTTCCCTGTTAGAATCAAAACAAAACACTATCCCTACAACTTGTGGCCCAGGTATTATCTCACTACCTACATGTGCAATCTAATTAAGAGGGCCATGTGCAGGACTACCCTCCGGTTCATTGTGTTCTGTAAGAACGTGAGGATTTGTATTATCTATATTTGTATCCAATATCACCAAAACCAGGGACTGTCAAACTCACTTGAATTTAAATGCTGGAAATTTTTGTGGAGCAATTTTTAAAAAAATCAGACCTCTAAACTTTTCCGTTAAAAATACAAGTGACTTTTCATAGCCATGGCGATATTTAAAGACAGGGAACGCCCCTGTAAGTCATGTGTGTTAAAATGGCCAGTGGAAATGATTTACTCTTTAGTCTTTCCAAGGTGCAAATATGTATGTTTCTGTTTGTTTCTTTGGCCAGGTTCAAGAATCTTGACTTCTGTCCTCAGAAGTCTCTAGCCACCGAGCGTCCTGATAAAGCTGAATAAAAGGACTTTGGTGTAGTGATAGTTCATCTGCATTTTCACAAAGAAAGCTTGCCTGAAGGTCAGAACGCAAAGCAGCCAGCTAGTCGGCCACACAGGCCAGGCAGTGGGGGCACACACCTTTGATCCCAGCAGTCACTCTAATCAGCCCTAGAGGTCAGACGGTGGTGGTGCAGGCCTTTATTTCCAGCACTAGAGAGGAATATAAGGCGGGATGAGACAAGAACTCGCTCTCTTTCAGTCTGAGGATTTCATAGAGGTAAGAGCGCTCTAACGGTTTGGCTGCTTTGCTTTTCTGATCTTCAGGCTGAACCCCAGTGTCTGTCTCTGGGTTTTATTATCATGCTACAGTTTGGGTTAAGTGGTCCAAGTTTTTGCCAGATCAAGGAGTTGATAGGTAGGGAGGTTGGCATTAGCCAAGGTGACCCAGAGGAGGTGGCCTAAAACCCAAACCTCCTAGCCACCAGCTAATTCAAAGAAAAAGGAGAACATATTCATAGGTAATACTTGTCTGAGTCCTTATTACCTAACATACCGAGTGACAAAGGGAAGGCCACAGGCCTTATCACCACCCCAAGCCTGGTGTTTCTGCAGAATAGTCCTGGTGCCACTGATGTCCCGCTGCAGGCTCCCTGCAGACTTCTGGACACGCTCACATAGAAATGTATGCACATTTTAAAATAGATTTTGTTGTTTCTTTGCGACAGGGTCTCAGGTAGCCAAGCCCGGTTTCATCATCACCGTGTAGCCTAAGGTGATTTTGAGCTCTTGAGCCTCCCACCTCTGCCTCCTGCGTGCTGGATTTTCAGGTGTGTGCTACCATGCAGGCCACCGTGGGTTTCTGGGTGCTGGAGATAGGACCCTGGGCTCCATCTATGCCAGGCGGATGGATGCTCTGTCACCTGAGGTACACACCCCAGCCCGTGTTCCTTAGCTCCTTTCGGAAAACGAAACAGTATCACATTGTCTGCTGGGTTCTGAGTCTTCAAGAATCGCCTCCATTTTTAAAACATGCTGGCTAATTTTTTTTTTAGAGTATGAATAAGCCATTTCAGACATTTAGGTTACTCCTTCCTCTTCCTCCTCGTCCTCCTCCTCCTCCTTGCTCATTATATGCAGCATCATAACTCACTGCTTCACAAGGTTTAGAGATCAGTAGAAGGGCTCATTAGAAAAGACCACTGGAACCGTGGAGTCTGTTCTTTCCACATGCTTGAGTTCGGTCACTCAAGGGTGGGACATTTCTAACAAGCTCTCAGAGGGTGCTAATGTTATGCCCCAAGAAGCCAACTTCAGGTGGCCGTGCTGGGACATTGGTGCACAGGTCGCTATGGAGCGCTGCGATCCGTCTCGCATGGGGACGCTGGCTGCTATTCCAGGAGGAGCCGATGACTTGCTGGATTAGAGAGCATGCATGTTTCAAATTTGTAGATACCAAGAAACCATCCTTCCACAGAGCAGGTGTGCACAGGGTATGGCGGTGCGCGTATCTCCCGTGTTGTTGGTGCAAACGACCTCTCGCCTCTCCCTGAGGGCTGATGAGATTCTCCATCACTTCGGAACAATCCAGGCCTTCTGTGAATTGTTGACATCTGACGCTCATTTTTAAAGCGGGCGATTCCGTTGGTTTGGGTTGTTGTTATTGTTGATTTTTGGCAGCTCAAAAATACATGTCTTAGATATTAATCTCTTGCTCTTCTATGTATAGGGCAATGGTTTTCTCTGCTCCTTATTTTATGCAGTACAACTATTAACTTACTGTTTATTTTCCATTGCTAACGGAATGGCACTGGTCCCTGGGAAGACCATAAAAATTCCAGACTAAGACATCATTTTCCTTTCAAACCCTCAGCTCATATCCTATACCCACACAGCTAAATGCTGACTGGTAGTTGACAGATTATGGAGATCCTGCAAAGGGGAGTAGGTGGGAGGTCCCCCTTAATCTTTCTAACCAAAGGATATTCCGTTTCACCCTAAACCAATGTTAGGGAATAAGACTCCCCTCTGTAGTTACAATAAAGCAACCTCTATCTAGACAACACGGATTTCCGGTCAACTCCTGAATACAAGTTCGCCCCGGCCACTTTGACATAGGATTATTCTCTTTTGACATATTATAAACATTAAAGAGAATTTAATGCCCCATCTGGATGGCTCGTTTTTGCCAATTGCTGCCACCACCAGCTGCAAAACTACACTGACTACAAGCCATCCAGCTGCCATACACTCCCGGTGCCAAGAGAGAGAGAGAGCAAGCTGCCAACGTTGCTTCAAGTGGCTGGGCTGGGCCTGAGCCAGGGCCTGAGGGAGGATGTGTTTCAATGCTAAGCACACTAGTCAGGGCTCAGATTTTCAGTGGTGCTATTTGCATTTCCTTTATTTATTTATCTATCTATTTATTTATTTATTTATTTTCCTGGTCATCTACTGCGGGAGGCTGCTGGGGACAGCATCCCTTTCCTGGAAATGGCAGCCGAACATGTTGATCCGTCTTCCTCTGCCTTTTATGTTCTTGCCTGGCATCCTCTGTGCTCGCGAGCTGCCTGCATGCAGTCATTAGCAGGAAGTGCCTGGCGCCGCGGAAAACGGTGTCATCTCTCCAAGACTGGCTTTCCCCAGCCCTGACTCTCTCTCTCTCTCTCTCTCTCTCTCTCTCTCTCTCTCTCTCTCCTCATCCCTAATGGCACACTTCGCCTTCGAGTTAAGGTTGTTTGGCATTGTTTTCTCACAGCATATCAGGGAGAAATTGCCTCCGTGGTGGGTTTCCTAGAAGGGCGCCTCCATCTGAGTCCTTGAGTCCCCAGTGTCTCCCTTGAGCAGGGAAGGGGGCTCTTCCTCCTTTGAGAAACAAAGGCTTTCCCAGATGAAGTGAGGAATTCCCTATTAACCTCCGAGGTGGGCTGTGTGGAGCCACAAGTACTCCTGTGATGGGAAGATTGGTCTTTTATCCCCTCCCTGCGGAACTCAGAAGTCACGTGACTCGCTTTAGCCAATCAGCCGTGGGTGGAGTCATGCGTCTGAGCTCCACACAGTAGTTCTGAAAGCCTAGGTCCTAAGGGGGGGAGGGGGGCCATGGTTGACCACCGTTGCCCAATGTTTGCGATTAGCTGTGACTACAAAACGGCTGAACATAAGGACAGGGACAGCGAGTTTTCCTTGCGAGTTTCTACAAACTGTAGCCAGTATATCGGAAAAGTAAGACAAAACCCAGGAAAGTTGTTTCTTTAGACTAGGCAGAGTTGGCTGCTTGCTAAGATGCATCTGACTGGATTAGGGCAGGGTCTTCCACTGTGAAGTGCTGTGGGCAGCCCAGAATCCTCTGGCGAGGTCGCTCCTCTTTCCAGATGAAGACATTGAAGCCCCAAAGCAAAGGGGTACTCCAGTCAGCCAGCTGGTTGATGGACAGACATGGCCCAGGAAGGATGTGGCCTAGACTGGAGGATGCTGAGCCCCAACCCCATGCGCTCTGAGCTTTCTGCTCAGGACATCTTAGAAAACACTGGAGGAGACCAACAGGCTAACATTAGGTGGATCTCAAGGAATCCTGCGGAAGAGGTGGAGGAAGGATTATATGATCCAGTGGTGTCGATGACAACCACACACACACACACACACACACACACACACACACACAAAACCCACAGAACCAACTAACCTGGGCTCATCTGGGCTCACAGAGACTGAACCAACAACCAGGGAGCCTGCGTGAAACTGACTGAGGCCCTCTGTATTATGTTACAATTGTGCAACTCAGCCTTCCTCTGAGACTCCTAACAGCCGAAGCAGGGGCTGTCTCTGACTGAGCTGCCTGTTTTAGGGACCTGCTCCTCCTACCGTATTGCCTTACCCAGCCTTTATAGAAAAGGAGGAGCCTGGTCTCACTGTAACTTGACAGACCATGACAGGTTGATAGTCACGCAAGGTCTGCCTGTATCTGAAGAAGAACAGTGGAGAAGGAGTGGATGGGGCGGGAGGGGGGCACCACCATGAGGGGAGGAAGAAGAAACTTTGCTTGGGATGTCAAAACAAAAATAAATCAATAAACAACCCCCCCCACCAAAGAAAACACTGGAGGAAAGTTAATATTTTAAAATAATTTCCCACGGTTTTACTTCAAACCTTCAACCTATTGAAGTCTTACCCAGAAGCTCCAGAGTGTCTCAATTATTTGAACTGTGCCCCCCCCTTCAAGGGCGCCTCGTATTACCCGTATGAAATACACAGGGAAGTAACTGTGTCTGGAAGTAGAAGCGGAAGGGGGGGGGCTTCCTTCTCAGGCTGCTCCTACACACCTGCCCACTCTCGGCATCCTCTTCTTGTGACTTTACCGTGCAGAGTGGACTCAGAGTGGCCACTTTCTAAACCACTGGTGCGTAACTTTATTTAGAACGCAAAAAGTGACTGGCTCGCTGCCTTCGAGCAAATTACCGTGGAGTTTTGTCTCCTGCAAAGCTAAAACCGCAGGCCTGGGTCTCAGCTGAGCTCTTTTCCCATGGCTTTCATCTTGGTGTGCACTAAATTCTCACGGCACACCTACGAGGTATTTTCCGTAGGATCCTTCTTTACAGCTGGGAAAACGGAAGCTCAGAAAAGTTAAGTATCTTCCCCCAAGTTAGAGAACTTGGCCTGCTCAGTCTAGGATTTGAGCCTGGTTGGTCTACTGCCCTGTTATTAGAATAATTAGAGCAATCATAGAAAACAACACTAACAGAGGCAGGTCAGGATGATGTGGTTTAATCCCAGCACTCAAGAGGGAAGAAGCTGGTGGATCTCTGTGAAGTACAGGTCAGCCTGGTCTACATAGGAAGAGCTAGACCAGCCAGGACAATATAGTGAGCCCCTGTCTCGAACACACAAACAGCACGACACTAACAGCCTTGACTGCCCAAGTACGATACCGAGCGATAGCTTCACACGCCTCCAACACAACCCAGGAAACCTACCGCAGCAGTTAGCAAGACAGACTTGCTGCAAAGTGACCGTCCAAAGTCACGTAAGTAGTGAACCTAGACTTCACAGCCAAGTGCATCTGACGTCAAAGTCTATCTTCTCTCCACTGGGCCACACTGCCTTCCGTGTCTTCTCTACAAGAAAGCCACAGAGCAAGAGGCAGGGATTGCTTTCAGCTGAACAAATCCCACGGCAGAGGGCATTATAGCAAAGTCTTGTCTGCTAACAACCTAGCCTCCTACAGAACAGATGGAAACCCACTCACTAAGAAAGTGACCAGGCGGAAGTCCCATCAGCTCTGTGTCCTGGGATGGCTCCTTTGGCCTTAGCCTCTGAGAGGTCATAGTTCTCACAGCCCTTCCCCCTCTCCCTCTGTGGTGGGACAAAACGCCTCGGGCTGCCGAACTGAGATGTTAGTTGTGGGGCTGATAGTAAAACTTGGGTCCTTTTCGCTGCAATCATACCCCTTGTGATGGATTTCACAGCGTTCCGCTCTCTGGCAATGCCTTTTGCAGAGATTTCCAAAGCTTGCTTGGGATTTTCTACTCCCAAATGTGTTGAGACCGTTATTAAAAAGGAACATTCGGTAAATAAGAGTTTGGGGTTGTGTGCGTACTTTCTGTTTGAAGGGATTGGTGCCAAGACTGTTGCCACAGAAGGGGGTGGACTTTGTAAGTCCCTGAGTGTGACTACAGATTTTCACTCTGATGCCAGAGTGATGGGAAAAATCTACTGGTTCAATCACTCAAAATGTGGGAGAGAATGCAAAATCTTATAGCCCTGGAGGTTCCCAAGCTTCCCACCTCTATTAGAATATGGCTTAAAAGAATATTTATTGTTTCTTCTATCTATCTATCTATCTATCTATCTATCTATCTATCTATCTATCATCTATCTATCTATCTATCTATCTATCTATCTATCATCTATCTATCTATCTATCTATCTATCTATCTATCTATCATCTATCTATCTATCTATCTATCTATCTATCCACCTACCCATTTATCTGTCCACCTACCCATCTATCTATCTACCTACCTACCTATCTGTCTGTCTGTCTGTCTATCTATCTACCTACCCATCTATCTATCTATCCACCTACCCATATATCTATCTGTCTGTCCGTCTGTCTGTCTATCTATCTATCTATCTATCTATCTATCTATCTATCTATCTATCTATCGCTAACACTGTAACATGATACTAGCCTTTCCAGTCTGGTGTACAATTTCATGGGGCCAAAAACCGGGCTCCTTCTACCTTCAGCCCCCAGTCCTGAAACTCCACCTTTGTCGCTTTCTCCAACCTCACTCGTCACCTTTTCCTTGGCCCCGCAACCCCTCCGTAGTCAGGGCTGCAGACATAGAGTCTGGAAGGGACATAAGCGTCCCTTGGGGTGTGATCTAAGAGCCTTGCGTGTTCCATCCACGCAGCCTGTCCTCCAGAACTCGGCAGCATGGCTACCCCTTGACTACGAAGAGGTGAGAATAGATCTTGGTCCTGGACGAGTCTGTTTTGCATTCGCTGAGGTGAAACACTGGAGACACTCAGCTCAGTAAAGGACAAGCGTCACTGTGGCTCATGGTTTCTGAGGTGTTAGGCGAGGGTACTGGGCCTTGAACTTTGGACCTTTGATATCAGCACATCACGATGGGGATACCACCCAAGGGATCTCAACCTGTGGCGTCCAGGAAGCAAAGACAGAAAGAGAGCTAGGAGACGGCCCAGGTCCCCAAGAGTCCTTCCAGGACACTTCCGGTGACCTAACTTCCTTTCAAAGGTCCCCTTCATGGTTCTATCGCTTGACTTGAGGTCAGGTCCTCAATGCAGAGTTCTTTAGGCACGGGAGTGGGGAAGGGGCAAGGGGCATTCTTGATCGAAACTGTAGCAGAAAAAAACTGAGGAGCAGTTTGTAGGTTCTATCCCACCTCGGTTCCCTCTCCTGCTCTCCTTCCCCTCTTGACAAGATGATCCTGAGAACCAAGAAGTAGTCCAGCCCCACCTTCATTACTCACACCAGTTAGGTCCCTACCGTCTCTTTCTAAGCTAAAGCCTTTCCATACCCGTTACACGGCCATGCCATCTTGGAGAAATGTTGATTGTGAGGAAGCATGGTCCTGCCACCAATGATAATAAATCATGGAAATCCTTCAACTAGGTGTCTTGGTAGGTGGAGAGAAACGCTGTCTCCAGCCATGGGAAGCTTTGTAAATGCCCCTCCCTCTGTCTTGATTGGCACCCTTGAGATCTAACCTAGCGTTTCTTTTCAGCTGCAGAAATGGCACGGCCTTTCTCTCTCCCCGTATTTGTATTTGTGTTACGAATTTCAGCTGCGTGTGTCTCCTTATCTCTGAAAGGCAGAGAGCTGGGGGTGTCCTTTTGCAGTAGTAATTCCTACCGCCAGTAGCAGTTAAGTTACCCGCCCACTTGGGCGTGGCCTCTTATACTATTTATGCAAATGTAAAGCAAGCCCCGGATCTCTTTTCCCCGGCTACAGGGTTCGGTTGCTAATTCTCTATTCCAGCAGAGGATTGTGATCTGTAAGTTTTCCCTAAACTGGGAAAAACACAGGCTTTTCAAACCTCCCCAGGTGGCATACCTCTTCCAACAAGTCCACACCTCCTTGTTTTCCCCAAACAGTTCCACCACCTGGGGGGCCAGGTTCAAAGACGGAGGCCATTCCCATTCAACAATCCTCAGCTGGGATCCATTTGCGATTGCGACCTCACCTCTCCTTTCTTCTCACCCATCTTCTCTCCTCTGCTTCCTTCATCTTTGGCAGCCTGAGGCATGTCATTCCTGCCAAGGTACAAGCTAACCGGTACTGCTTTATAAAATAAGAAACATAAGCACCCCCTTTCTCCAGGTTTGTAAGGCGGGGGTCGCTATACTAAATGCCCGTCTTCCTGGAGGAGAGCGATGGTTGCCCCCAACACTGCCGTTGGCATAGGTGTTCGAGTTCTCCAATGAGAGAACAGTGCGGGGGCAGGGATGTGGGGGTGTGGGATGTGAGTTCAGGTCAGTCTCGGCCCTAGTCAGGCCTTGCTTTCCATGAGGCCTCCCTCATTAGAGAGGCCCCTCTGCTTCACTCAGAGTCCATTGATTTCAGTGTAAATAAATCTCATCCAAAACCCATCCTCACAGGGACACGGAGAGAGTTGCGCTGGCCACGTATCTGGGCATCGTGGCCCAGGCAAGCACCAGTGTCTGTAAACAATTTATTCGCCTACGGGAAGGACAGTTTCCAGTGTGTGTTTCTAGTATAACAAAGAATGGATCCAAACAAGCAATCGTGATGGGTAATTTGGGGGGTGGGAGGGAGAGACAGAGGAGGAAGCCCTCAGCTCCAGGGTGGGTTAGTGGTGTGGGAATAGCCGTGTGTTGTTGGAGAGGCTGAGAGGAAGCAGCTGAGAAAAAAAAAAAAATCACTCAAGAGTAAGAAGGAGGAGGAGAGGACAAGCCTTGGGCTCAGCCTGGAGAACAAGTCCCATACTGCCCTGGGCTCAAAGGCTCCTCATTGCTCTCTGCGTGTCTGTGGACAGTCCAACCGTCTCCCCGCCTCCATATTTAGTGGTCCACCCGTGGCTCCTTGCCATTAGGTTTATTTGAAACGATAGATATATGTCAGCACTTAGAAACTACCAAACCTCCTAAACAGCCCCCCTAGACTAATAAACATTAAAAAAAAAAGTCCTGATGTAGGCTGCCTGACGGGCCCATTGGAGAGAGAGAGATAAAGTTTCCCTCCAGGATATTTATAACTTACATAATAAAAAGCTTTTCACCTTCCAGTCAAGGGAACAAAATTAATTACCGTGGCCCCTTTGACCTCACAGAACATTTTTTGCTTAAACTGGCAGGAACAGTTTGGGAAACTCTTAAAAAAGGGACGAGAGGCGGGTGGGCGTGGAGAAATGCTGGGGAGCAGGCGAGGCGGCCCCTGGCTTCTGCAGTGTTCTGGAATGGTCAGATGGGGCTGGGCTGGGGGCTGTGCATTCAGTAAAAATCTCCGGAGCCTGACCTGTCCTTTTGCCCCCCCCCCAGCTTGAATTACCTCGCTAATGATAATCAACTCACAATCTGAGGCTCTGTAATCAGCCTGCTCTCCCCCCCCAACAGATGTTGAATGGATGGTCACCAGAAGGGTCGTTTCAACCATATCTTTCTGTCATGTCTTGTCGCCTTCTCTTTTGGGCACCATTTCAAATAACAAATAGGGCATTCGATGTTGCCGGATATCTGGCTTTGAAAATATATGGGCAGCTTCAAAGTCCCGTGACTAGGGAACGGGGTTCGTTATCCATAAAGCCTCTTGTTCTGAATCCACCGAGCTCCTTGGGAAGCTGTCCACATCAGCCCAATACCGTTAATTCTCACCACCATTCCGCAAAGGAAGCAGGTGGCTAGTGTTATTTCAGCGATTTTGCAGATGGAGAGGTAGAGGCCGGGAGGGGGGTTGTGTGTGTGGCATCCACTCTGCACGGATGAGCTGGGAACAGAAGCCAGTGTCAGGCATGCAAGGTTAAAAGGGCCCTTGAGAGTTGGGTGAGGCTCAACTGGGGGTCTCTGGAAAGCTGGTGGAGGGCATGCAGGTGAGGGTGGTGAGCCCAAACCCCTACCTACCATTTATTAAAGGAGGAAACTTGACTGCTTTTCTATGTCTTATTAGGCGGTAGCACTTATGATGTCCACCCAGGATGGCAAAAGGAAGTGGGGAAGGTTGCCATGGTGAGAGCGAGAGCCCCTTTAAGCCTGTTTCCTTTCCTTGGATGAACAGGATAGTCGCAGACAAGGATAGCTGTTTTATTCCAAGACTCAGAATTTTGAGAGGCAATGTGTGGCCAACACTGATGACAGAAATTCACCCACGCTGGAGTTGGTGGGGCCTCTTCCTCCTCTTTCTCCTTTGGCTTCTGCAGTCCTCATGTGATTGGCATTTGGTTAGCTCTTTCTGGATGCCGGTGTCCCCAAGGTTGCACACACCCCTCCTTTCTACTCTCTAGGTAATGATTTTTGAGCTGAGGTTTGGTTAGAACCAGTTTTGGTTAGAACCAGCAACAACCGGGGTCTTTTCAATTACCCTGGGAGCTCAACTTTTCCCATCTGACTTTTGGTGTACAGACCGACAGACGGAAGTTACCTATGTAGTTATGGAAGAATTGGGGTGTCTGGGGTGGGCTTGGACTAAAAACAAGGGAGATGCTGTGGGTAGTTAATTGTGACTCTAAGATGCAAGCTGTCTGTTGTGCTTCTAGGAGACCGATAAGGGGGTGATGCTTGTCCCGAGAGATACAAAACCTGTGAGCTATGGGGATGCCTGTCTGCTGGTGAGTGTAGCCAGCTTCCTCACTGGTAAACTTAAGCCATAAAAGCAGATGTCACTTAGACTCTGTAAAAGTCACATGAATTGGCGCATAGAAAGCACTTCACTGTCTAGTGTTGGTGAACAGAGTTCAACCAGTTATACATAAGGACTGGAATATAATCTGTCTTCAGGAAGAGAGTTCATTTCAGGTATGGCCTGATTAAACAAAATGCCCAGTTACATCTGCATGAATCTGTGGTTTGGATACGGTCCGACCGCTCCACAATTCATGTTGAAACTTAATCTCCATCACGAGAAACGAAGAGACCAGATTGAGTAGGACCTTAGGTGACAAGGACTTTGTCCTCATGGGTGGATTAATGGGTTAGTTAGTGGGTTGAGGGTCATGGCAACAGTGGGTCTACGCTTAAAGCCAGCTAGGCTAGGTCTCTTACCTTTGGATGTCGGGTGGCCTCTGCACTCTGCCACGCAGAGGGCCATCACCGACTGTGTGCGGGGCCCCTTAACTCTGGATAAGAACTGCAAGCTCCTCTCCGCTAGTGCTTACCTGGAGTGTGGCATTGTGCTATTAGCAATAGAAAATCAACTATTGGCTCCCTATCAAGCGAGCAAAATTAACTACCGCGGCACTTTTACCCCACGGAACAGTTTTTGCTTAACTCGTTGGAACAATGTGTGAACCCTTAAATAAGGGAGAGAGTGAGGCAGAGTGTGGAGAGATATTGGGGAGAAGACAAGGCTGCCCCTTGGCTTCTACAAGGTTCTGGGATAGATGGACAGGGCTGGGCTGAGCTCTGGATTTAGAAAAACTATCTGTGGTCTGACCTGAGGGGCTAAAAACCCAGCTCAGGGGTGCCCCGGTCGGTGTGGCTGGCAGCTTCCTGGCCAAACTGCATTGATTGCCGAGAAGATGCCTCAAACCCTGGGCAGAATGATCATCTGGGCTGGCCTATCACCCTTGCCCGTGTTTTCATACACACACACCTCCTCTCTCAAACATCACTGTGCACTCTCACGTGACTGGGAATCTGCTGCAGGGAGCAGCAACAGCAGGAACACCTCGGCTGAGTGGAATCAGGCAACCAAGTCAGCTTGAGAAGAGCCGAGTGTCCGGTGCCAGGAAGAAACCTCTTCAGTTAGGGGGAAACGTTTGAGTTGAGTCTTCACAAAGAAGCGGGTGTCAGCCAGGCAGTGTTTCAGATTGAGGGAGAGCCTGAACGAGGGGGACCTGGGTATCTTTGGGATAATGAAGAGCTGCCACCGGCTGCCAGGCCCGTCTCCTGCAAGCTCTCAGAAGCCTGGATTTTATCCTGCAGGCCAGAGGGCTCGGAGGCATCGAGCAGAAAGAGGGTTGAACCTTCAAGTGAACCCAGGGACATTTTCATCCGTCCTTCATGCTCTCACGGGGCATTTGGCGGATTGAAGGAAGGCCATTGCAGATGACCATCTCCTGGGGGAGTCTGGTAGACACCCTTCCCTTCTCGCGGCCCTTGTCTCTTTCGTGATGAGAGAAATGAAGGTTTTCAGCAGATAGATGAAGACCTAGGTACACTTGACCTACACAGGCTGAGCTGGGCTGTAGGCTGTATTTAGCCTTCCTTGGAGCCTCTGGGACACGGACAGGAGAAGACTGCCTGATTTCCCTGAGGTGTGTGTACAGGGCAGGAAGCAGGAAGCAGCCGAGGCTCTGAGGTGCCAGTGTCTCCCCTTGGGAATGCTTTGGTACCAGCTCAGAAAACCACATGTTCGGCTGGGGAAGCGAGCTCTGTCTATGGGCGGTAATTGTGAGTGCAATGCTAACTCTTCTAGCTGAGTAGCCTCTGTAACCTCACCAAAAACAATCCTTCTTACAAGTACGCTTTCGATAGCCTTTATTAAAGGTGATCACTGACAGGGTGGGTGACTGACTTCTCTTTCCCTGAGTGGAGCATATTTTAAGTACTTTCAGAAGGCTTAAACTGGATCAATTAAAAAAAAAAAGACTTTTTATTTTCTGACCCAATTTCTTCTTTCTTTTTCAAATTCTCGCTCACATTTCAAGAGTTGCTTTGTTCGGTTTTACAAGTTAAAAATTCGCGGAGAAGGAGAGTTTAAGAAAACTCCAGACACCTGGGGTAAATAGCAAGATTAAGTAAGGGTGGGGGGAGGGGGAGATATTAATTAATCTAAGAATTGATTCAAATATGAAATAGACGTTCTCGGGTCAAGAGGGGTCTTGAGAAAGGGGCGGAGAGGCTGAGTGTGGTCGTGTTGATGTTCTTTTCTGTATAAATTTCAAATCGCTTTTCGGCTTTAGGTTTCTGGCAGCGGAGATGTTGTGCGGAGCGCGCTGGAAAATGGAGGCTTCTCGCGTTCTGCTTTTAGCTCCCACCACTCTGCCGAGGCAACTTCTCGCCCCTGCTGCAGTGTCTGGGCGGTGAAATGCAAATCCCAGCCGAGGAGAGCTGGCCTCCGGGGAAAGGGGGTCTTGGATGGCTTCCAAGGTCTGGAACACGGAGGAAAGACATATTTCTTTGTCACACGCAATCGGTTCTCCCCGAGGGTTTCGGCGATATGGGAAGCAAACGATGGGGAGGGGGTGGGAGCGCCGTGGTGGGGAAGTCATTAGAGTGTTCTTCTCTCAGACGGAAAGCTAAACAAAAACAAACCACCGTGAGTGTGAACACAGGCAAGCTGGAGGCCTGGAGGCCCTCTCTCGCTCAGCACTTGCCATACAGCATGGTTATCAGCCAGGGCTGCCGGGTCCTGGACACCCCTGGGACCCCCTTCGGGGACCCCTCATGTAGACACGTGTGTGGATTTCTCCCGCGATTGACCCGGATCGGGGAAGCTGTGAAGCAAACCCGATGAAGCAAACCTGAAATCATGATTATTTTTAAAGACTCTGTGTCTAGGAAAATTCAAAAGACATTTTTCTCAAGCGAGGTTCCTCTGAATATTGAAATCCACGCAGAGTCTGAGGGGAATTTAATCCACCTGTTTCTTCTGCACTTAATCCAGCAATTTCTTGCTCTGTACGAATCGTTTGACATCCAGGGACCTTTATGAAGGGTTTGTAATATATCTATATAATATATACTTATATAAAACCTTATTTGAAACAGGATGTTACTTGGGTCGATAACAGTCAAAAAAAAAAAAAGAAAGAAAGAAAAAAGAAAAGAAATCTAGCAAAATGTTTGTGTGAATCTGAACTCACAGTGAGAATCAGTACCACAGTAATAGAATATTCTCCTGTCCTCAGTTATACAGAGGTGGATAGGTTCTCCATTTGAGTTTTTGAGGAAAAAAAAATGTGTATGGGACACCTTGGAGGGCTCCGCCACCATCTGCTTGCAACCCTCAGTCGAGCCCCACCCCACCCGCCGTCTCATTCACGAGTGTTCTGAACTTGAAGCAGAGACTTCATGAGAGGCTGAGCCCTGCATGGTGTAAGAAGAATAAGAGACATTTCGAAACCAGCTGGACGCTTAGTGGTCAAGCTCAGGGGTTTGTTCAATCCCCAGTATTCATGATGCTTTGCCTGGCTTCCCCGGTAGGAGGCGCTGTTCTCCTCAGGGCTCTAAGGACGTGGGCTGGGGACTGTTTTTGTTACCCAGCACAAGGGTACCCAGCTGCTTAGTCTGGGCTGACTCTTCAGGATCGGCCCAAGACTTGGCTTCTCACTTTCCTTCTTTGGCAAGAGACCAAATCTGAGGCAGTTTCTCTAAGTGAAATTGACCCTATTCGGAAATACTCCCCTGTCTCCCACTGACTCCTTTGTGCCCATGACGGTTCTGGAACCAGAGAGCTTCCAAGATGAAGGCAAGAGGGGTGACGAACCCCAGACTGGAGCATCCCTCTGTCTTTAACTGACACCCTGTGACCCTGACAATCTACTGGTTTGGGCAGAAGGGGGCGGGGGAAGGTGTTTTTATCTTCAAACTCAGAAATGGGATGAAGGTGATTTCTGGGTTGGTTAACACTAGAAGGGCACATTCCCTACCCCGTGTAAGTTCACGCTCCTGCCGCTGACTCTCGCTTAGGTTACTATGTATGTTTTAGACAAAAATACAAGTTGGCTTTTAGATGTTTTCAGAAAGCAGTGTTTTAAACCCAGGATAGCAATTTGATTGAGACTTCCTATAGTCGAAAATAAAATAATTACAGGGTGAATTCGGAGCTCTGGCTTGGAGTTCATGCTGGTAACTCCTACCCAAGGTCCCTTGATCAGCGTGCAATATGCATTTCACTGTCATGACCTTGGCTGATTTTTGTCTGAACCGGCGCAATTGAGTTATAAGAAATCAGCCAAGAAAGGTCCCTGGGGAGAAGGAATGGGGAATTGCGTTTGCATTTTTACTGTCAATGCAAGGCTTAAGTAGAAACTTAGAACTGAGGCCCATGCCCTTTGCTCTCGGATTGCTTTCCTGTTCTCCAGACCCTTAGAAACCCTGCTCCCTGCTCTTTGCCTGGCGATCGATCGTATGTGTGGATCCTGGCAGGCTAGGAAGTTCCTGGGATTGCTTCTCCTCTCATGCATGCTTGCTCTGGTAACATGGAGTACTGGCAGTATTATTCATAAAAGGAAAGGCGGGGGGGAGATAAGAATGGGGTTGAGGCAGGAACCTGTCATTGGGAAAGAAATGACACGCTGTAAAAATCTAAAGAGTGGAGTTACAATGAGACAAACCGAAATCTGCCTTGACTAAAAGCTATTTAATTATAAGGGCTTCTGGTCGCAAGTAACTTCTAAGAAGATGGAGACTTTTGCTTATTTTTTTTTCCCTGCAATGTCCCAGCTCCCTGGAACGGTGCCTGTCACATAATGCGTCAATAAATATTCATCGCATGAAGGAGTGGAAGGGATGGAGCTAGGCACAGTCATGGTGTGACAGTCTGTCAGGCAGAGTGGTAGACTGATGTGTGGGGAAATGGAGGCAAGCCGGCCTCCACAGCCTGCTGCAAAATCTGGAGCCCAGACCCCTGGGTGGCCACACTGGTGCTATCTGTCTAAGAAAAGGGGCTGAGGAGAGGTGATTGCGGAGACACCTGTACTTCTCCGAACTCGGTACGGACAAGATGGCTTCTTGTCTGTCTCTCAGTCTGTAGCCAAAGATCAGAGGTTGGGACCCCATCGACAGCTCATAGGTGGCCAAGACTTTGTGTCCAAAATGTTGGGCCTGCTGGAGAAGTGAGGAAAGTGGGGGGTGTTTAAAGTCCCCCCGCATCGGCTCTTAAATGGTGGGGTAACTGAAAAATGGCAGGGGTGCTTTGGAGGCATACAGGACAGTGTATGACAGAAGCCCACAGGCTGGGTGGGACAGTCGTAGCCACTCATTCCCTCTTCTTCTGGAAGCTGGCCGTCTAAGATCAAGTCATTGGCCAGTTTGGTTTCTCCTGAGGACTATTCCTGGCTTGCAGACAGGACCTTCTGGCTGTGTCCCAACAGGCCCTGTTCTTGTCTGTCAGGAGAGGCTGAGCGACAGCCATGGCCCTGGAGGCTCTTCCCTGGCCTGTAAAATCTCGGTGCTAATGGGTGCGGGCTTCATCCTATAACCTCTTTACCATTAACAACCTCACTGGAGGCCCCATCTCCACTAGGGCTAGGGTTTCCGTGTATGACAGGGGACATTCTCAGGTTCAAGTGACAATGACAGCAGGGAGGAGCACATCTGAGGCCATGGCAACGGATCTCCCAACGCAACTATGATTATGGGAAATGGAGGTTCTTCTTGTATGAAGGCTTGTCTCGGATCTCTGGTGATTTAAAGCAGTGCATGTAGCTATGGAGTTGTGGCATCATGCCTCAAGAGATATACATACACACACACGCACACACATACATATGCACACACACATGCACACACATACACATGCATACACACATGCACACAAACACACACACATGCACATACACACATACACATGCACACACATACACAAACACACACATACACACATGCATGCCCACAAACACACACATACATATACACAGATGTACACACACAAACATACACACATATACACAAACATACACATGCACACACATACACACAAATATACACACATGTACACACACATGCATGCCCACAAACACACACATACATATACACAGATGCACACAAACATACACACATATAACAAGCACACACATGCACACACACATACACACAGCTACACACATGCAGATACACACACACACACACACACGAGCTTGAGGCCTGCTTTGTGATTGAAAATCCTAGCAACAGGCAAGTTGAGTAGCCACAGCGCCAGCCCGTTTCTTTACCCAGCGACTTGAAAGGCTACAGCTGTGCTTAGACTCTCAAGCTCTTCTGCAAACCACTGCCAACACAGACGGCTTACCAGCCATTCTCAGGAGAAATTTTTCTCCCATTCAGTATTGAAAGTATCATGCCAGAAACATAGTGTTAGAAGGACTCTGGGAAATCTACACTCTTATTTTATTAGCCCTGCCCTGTAGAACCCGAGGCGTTGACGCTAGCTTAAAGCCTTGAGAGGCAGGAGAAGCAGCAGGGTCCACACAGCCCTGACTTGGCACAAGCGCCCGAAGCCTTCTGATGGACTGGCTTCTCTCTGGTGTCCAGGAGGGATCACTCCATTCTCACATTTGATTTGGTCTTCAGGGAATTAATTAGCGGGATGATAAATGATCAGTGTCTTAGGTCCTCTATACCCATTCATAAGGAAACCATGGCATCCCATCTCACGGTGATCACACCAACCTTCTGGAGAAGGCAGCCTTCTAGAGGTTCCTGATTTCTTTGGAATCTTTTGAGGACCCGTGGGGTCAGATCTGGGCTTATGTCAGTTTTGTTTCTAACTTGTTACCTTCAGCAGCAACTGAGTTCATTACAATTCACACACACACACACACACACACACACACACGCACACACACACGCTGTGGATGCTGCAGGATTGGGCATAGATATGAGCTGGCTTCGGGGAGGTCACTGTGGGCACAGACACACGCTGGCTTTGCGGAGGTCACTGCGGTTCTTGTCACCATGTATTACCCTCCGCACGACTGTTACAAACAGCTGGTGTTGACAAGCCCTTAACTCCCGGTGACAGACAGCAGAAGGTTGGCTCAGAGATTAGCCTCCAGCTGGCCCTGGAGGTAAACCCTGGAGGCTGCTTCATTTTTATAGAATAAATAACACTTCCAATCTTCTTTATAATTGCTCTCTTATTTCCCACCGAGATCCCGATATTCGGATTCTGCGGGACTCATCCGTGGCTCTCCGTACTCATCTTCCATGGCCCATAAAGGATGCTTTGTCTACCCTGGATGTTGGAGGAAAACCTGAACGGTGGCCTTTCTGCTTGAGGTTTTCCTGTGTTTTTAATAGATCCATGAGCATTTCATACTGAAGGAACTAAGAAAAACTTTGAATCTAATTCCCAGTCCTGCATCAGTTTCTTTGTGACCTTGAGCAAGTGACTGATCTTGTCTGTGCCTCATTTCTGCGAGGTGGAGACAATGACATCTCTTGGATGCTATCATCGTCATGGTAATCAAGGAGCTGGCCCATGAAGGACTCTCCCCCGGTAGCTCACAGTACAGCGCAAGCATGCAATGGAGATTGTCACTGTTAATATCCTGGCATTTAAGACGAAAATCAAAAGACTTTGGTAGGGCTTTGAAATGCTTTGAAAAGGGGGTGAAGTAAAGGAGGGGATCTCAGAGCAGAATCCCCTCAGGATCGACCCATGAATGCAGAAGGCGCCAAAGGAGGCTCTGAGGACAGGGAGAGAGGGTTGTTCCTGACCACACCGCGGTCTGTGGAACACCAGCTTTCAGGCTGTGCCTGGCCCAACACAACTCCACTTTATAAAGCAACAAACCTGACCCGGATTACTCTCTCTTGAGAGTAAGCACCAAAAACCCAACGCCTCTCCATCTTGTTTGTGCGCGTAAACAGCCACCATCTGCCAACACCAGGAGGCACAAAGTGATAAATAATTTATTTGTGCCAATAAATCGTGACACCTGAAAATACACCAAACCATATCAGAAACTCGTGGCTTCCGAGCCTGTTACACTCCAGATGGGAACGTCTCACCTGAGACCGGGAAAGAAGAGGCATCTTAGGCCCAAACTGCAGCAGCCATGCCGACCAGGGCCCTGGCTAAGTCCCTAGGCAAGTTCAGAAGCATGCTGGAGTCAAGGACTCTCGTTCTTGTTCTCAGCGACGGTGAGTGTTCAGTTTCTCCTGCCCATGACAGTTGGCCCACTTCAGACCGTCCCTCAAGGGCCTGTCACCCAGACCTGCCTTTGACAACTGTGTCTGAATGGCTGGCACCTGCTAGTCCTGGGACTTCTTAGATGGTCCCCTGCAGACACCCTCTGAGCTTGCTCCCCTCTGCCGGAACTCTGTGGCCTCCTCAGTCCTCTCTGTCAGCCTTCGACTCCTGGGCTTGTAAATCTCACAGAGGGTGAACGTGAGAGCTGAGCTAACTTTAGTAATTAAGACTGGAATACAATGAGGCGCATTCTCAGGTGGCCGGCTATCAGGAGAAATTGGGACCACATTGGTAAATTACAGACAGCAAAATGGATAGAGCTTGTGACTTCATTGGTTAGCCGATGAATTCTGGTCTTGTGGAAAGATACAGGCGTGCCCATCTATGTTTCCGACATAACACACTCATGCCATACAGCTTATAAGAGTCACTCCTTATCCATGGGAGATGCAGTTTAGGACACACACACACACACACACACACGCACGCACGCACACACGCACGCACACATGCACGCACACACGCACGTGTATTTATTAGTTGTAGGGTATAGTGTGAACAGTATAGTTACGAGACAATACCTACTATTAAAAGGACAATCGTCGTCGCATACCGCAATAAAAGCCATGCTGATGTGGTTTCTCCCCCTCTATCTCTTGGTATACATCTGTCTGCGTGTGGTCTCCTCTTGATGACATGAGACAGACCATCCTGAACGACAATGTCCCCGAGATACGCCGCTATGCTACTCTATACGGGAGGCACAGACTGAGAAATAATTGACTTGTGCCAATAAGTCATGACACAGCCGTTTGAAACACAGAAATTATTAGGAATTGTGTGTTTTACTCGAAGTTTCGTCAATGTTTTTAGACCACGATTGACCCATTAGTGATACCCCAGGCAGATGGGGCAGTAAAGGCAATTCCGATTAAAAAATAAAATGTTGGCCAGATGACTTCCTTTCTGCTGGGAGTTTGTCAATAAACTGCTGCATATTTAATAGGCGTATTGGATAACTCAGCATGATTGACTTCCTCTCTCTGTCTTCTCTTTATTCCCTTCCCTTCTACTCCCTGCTTTCTCTCTTGTCTCCTCTTCCTTTTCTCTCTCCTTTCTCCCTGTGTGTGGGTTTGGAAGGCAAACCTTGAACTCATTACCTACCAAGTCCTGGGGTCACAGGCATGTGCTAACATGCCCAGCTTCTAAGTTTGGTGGTTTGAGGAAGATGGGGCGGGGTGGGGGGAAGAAAGGAAAGAAGACCTGTAGGTTAGCTCACAGATTACAAGGTGGGGTGAACGCAAGGTCTGTTGTACCCATTAACTTCTCGAATATGAGGCAGTTATTTCTTTATAATCCCGAAATTTCTAGCTTATAAAAAGGAGATAATTTCTGTCTCAAAAACAAACAAACAAACCCATGCACCTCAGTAAGATGCTGTAGAAACACCCAGGGTTATAATGAACAGATGACCTGGGAAGCTGACCCAGTGGGTACCTGATGACATTAATCCAACTGTTTGCGGAAGCTGCCGGCCCTGCCTTCCAGCAGCGCGGGAACGGTTTTGGTTTTGGTTTTGGCTCCCCCACACATGGACAGCTAGAATCTGAAGATCAAGATCTCCACTCCTTTTACTTTCTCAAGACTGTCGCCTCCCTGCCAGGAGAGTCAGGAGTGGTGATCTTTTAGGATGCACTTAAGTATCTTCTCCCAAATTTGCCTAAGAAGGCTTCCCTGAATACTCAGCTAAAAGCAAGGCTGGAAGGTGAGCCGGCAGCCCCTGGTTTCCAAGCAGAAACAAAGATGGCCTGCTGGTAACCCATGGGGTGCCCTTGTGGGGTTCGGACAACCTCTTAGAACATCCGGGCTTTCTTGGCTTGGAAGCAGCCAGCAGTGCTCACACTGAAGCGCTAGGGTACCTTAGTTGGGGGTTGTCCGAAAGCTCGTTTGACTCAGGTTTTGACTGTCTTTAGGTGCTGTACCCAACTGCAGCCGAACTATAACCGGCCAGAACCTTCCGCAGTCTCCTCTTCCCCGCGTCTTACTCATAGGAGGCCCTGGGGCACCGCAGAGGTTTGCTCCAGACCTTTCTTTCCAGCAGATTTTTGCCTCTGGTGATAGTTCGTCAAAGCGACTTAAAAACAACGATAAAATAAAACGATTTGTCTTGTCTTGCAGTAGCAATTCTTTGCGGTCATAATTTTTGTGAACTGACAGCCAGGTTTAAAAAAATAAAATCATCCCCCACCCACCCACCCACCCACATCCCCTTGTTACAAAGGTGGTTGATTCTCATCTTCTAGCCAAGTTCGTCTGGCCGCAATGCGTCCCGAGGACAGCAGGGGGCAGTGTTCATCTTTAAATAACACGAGCCGGGCAGGCCCTCAAACGGGAGGCCAAAACCCCTTGGTGTCCAAGGAGCGCGGGCCCCCAGAGCAAACACTGGAGTCTTTCAAACACAGATTTCCTGAATACAAATCTTCTGGCCTGCTACGTCTAGATTCGCACTGATCTGTGACATTAAAACAAAAGCACGCCCATAAAATGAAACGACAGGACGTTAAGGCCGCAGGCAGTGTTATCTTCATCGTGAATAATGTTGTCATCGCTTAGGGCTGTTGGAATGGTGCCCTCCCTCCTCCTCCCCGCCCCCCAGAAACTGGAAACCAGCCCGGGGTTATCAGAGCCCTAACCTGGGAGTATTGTTTCTGTTTGATCTTTCTTTCTGGTCGTCACCCCGAAGGGCAGATGAAAGAACTCCAGGCCCTGGAAGGAAATCCTGTGGCTGAGGCCTTTTCATTCCTTCCTGAGGCAGGATCGCGCCTTCCACCGTGTGGCGGCTTGAATTTTTAACAAAAAGGTTGGAGTTGCGACACGCGCTTGCAAGTCGGTTTTTGAACAACCCGGGTAGTAGACATTAAGCCTAAAACGACTAAGATTTGGGAGGGTGGGGGTTGCAGGCATCTTTACCGCTTGGGTGCTCAGTGGGAAGCAGCAACCTGCTGCCAAGAGGCTGGAGAGTGAGAACTCCCTCCTTGGCCTCCCAGCCACCTGGAGGGAAACAGTAGGGGTCCCGAATGGGGCGGGGTCCCCGGGCACTGCTAAAGTTTTGGAATCTTCTTTGAATTTGCAGCCCCTACTTCATTCATGGGGAAGTGTTGAGGAATATCCATTTTTCCAAATGTTGGGATTATTTTTTTTTCCTTCCAGGCCATATTCCCAGTAGTTTCCCATGCGAATGACAGTTTCTTACAGCGAGGGATATAGTTTAGGATGCTGTTACAGAAGCTAGCTGAAATCTGGACATGGTGCGTTGACGTTGGTGGCTCCATCCTTCGGGTTACTGGAAACTGACTTCCTTTGGAATAGTCAAATGGGCCTTAAGTGGAGGGGAAGGCTGTGGGGAAGGGAGGGCTGAGGGGAGGGGAGGGCAAAGAGGAGGGCAGGGCAGAGGGGAGGGGGCAGGGGGGAGGACAGAGGGAAGGGAAGGGGATGGTAGACAGGAGGAAATGGCAGAGGGGAGGGAAGTGGAGGGCAGAGGAGAAGGGAAGGGAGGGCAGGGTGGGGGGGACAGGGCAGAGGGTAGGGGAGGGCAGAGGGGAGCTATTTAGCAGATACTTTCTTCTTTTGTTTTCCTCCATTGCTTTATTTTCACTTGAATTCAGCTCCACCCCAGCACCTGCACCTGGAAGGTGGCCTCCTTCAGAGCAAAGGGATGCAGAGCCCCTGAGACTTTGGACACCAGCAAGCACAGGATCACTCATCTGACCTTGAGCTGCGTTTCACAACCCCCTGTTCAGCATAAAGGCATATGTGCACATTTAATGAGCAGGACCCATAAGGGTTGAGAAAGAAAAAAGCAGCACCCTAGATTTATATATTCCATTAAACATGATCTTCATGGGCTAATTAGTTAGTAATTTCACCCTTGCTTGTAATATAAACCATTTTATGCTCAATAATAATAAAATCTATGTAAACCAGGCTCTTTATTAATAAACATTATGTGCTTCTGGCTTTCAAATAAAATAATGCTCCCAGTGCTTTTCCTCTTATCATGCCTCGACTAATCACCCAGTAAAAGCCAAACAACTAAAGCCCTGGTTTTTATCTCATGCTGTAGAAAAACAATACAGGGACGTCAACAGCCCCGGGACAAGGCATGAGCTACAGAAAGCTGGGGTGGGTAAGAGATCCAAATTGTTACTTCTGCATTTGGTACTGAGTAACTTGGAGGGTTCCGAGGGGTGGAAAAGCATTCTCTAATAATCAGCTAGTACTAAGGAGTCCAGGTGAAGGCGATGACTCTGGCTACTTCGTGCCTACCAGCTCCTCGTGACCCCCCAAAAGTCCAAGGCAGTGATCGGTAGAGACACTGGGAGGATGGTGGGCTAGCAGGTCCATGCAGGCATCGGATGCAGCTCCTGTGTGGCCAGGAACACCAGCATGAGTCAGGTACCTGGCACTCAGATCTACAAGGCTGGCTGGCCGGCAAGCTTCCCAAAGACTGGGATTACAGGTGGGCACCTCCACATCTGGCTTCTATGTGGGTGTTGAAGATCTGACCTGAGCTACTAGGGTTTATATGGCAAACACCACTTTGCCAATGGAACCATTTCATCAGCCCTGGGCATCTTCTCTTTTGATTTCTTTCGTTTATGTTTTTGTTTTTAGTTTTTGTTTTTTGAGCCAGGGTCCCACACTGTCTAGACCTGCTTCAAACTTGCTGTGAGGCTGAGGGTGGCCTTGAACTCCCTGCTTCCCTCTCAGTGATGGTGGGTGTGTGCAACCACACTTTATTTAGGGGATGCTGAGGGTTAAACCCTGGACGAGACAAGCACACCACTGAGCTTCACCCCTGGTCCTCATGAGCGTATTATAACAGGAAATATTAGAATATGAGCTACTGGGACTGTTATTCTTTTGCGGTTACTTTAAGAACTAACCACGCCCACCCCAGCCACTTCTGACCTCCCCCATTGCCATCTTTTCTCTCTCTTGTGTTTGTCTCTTGTTGTGTGTACATGTGTCTTTGTTTTTCTCTATGTTTCTCTTATGTCTCTCTGTTTTCCTCTTCTTTAAGCAATAAATGTCTCCCTCTTCTTTAAGTAATACTACGTCCTGTGAGCCTTTTATCCGCCGTAACCGCCCGCCTGACTCCACCGGCCGCATGGCGCTGCCACCCTGGAGATCTTGCAGGGACCCACAGCCATCCTTGTCGGACTAGAAGCTGCTCTGCGAGCCACCCGGGGCATCCCATCATCATATTATTTTTATTTAAGAACAATAGGGACTATAGCCGTGGCTGGCAGTCAGGTGGGGCAAGCTACATGTTTTGCAGGGGTTACCGAGAAAGAAAATGTCGGATCCCTCGTTCAAAAATTAAGACATTTACGATGATAATATCAGAGCACGGGGCCCTGTGAGATAGGTCAGGTCAGGGTGTAAGCCTGAAAACCAGGCTCGTCCCCCGAAGGCACGGGGTCGCTTAGCTTACCACCCTGAAAACTTTTCCTGTCTATTTTGCCCCACTAACAGACTGCTTGTTTGAATCAGCAAGAGCAACTAGGCTCATCTTGGAGCCGAGATGAGCGGTTTCAAAGAGAATGCTTCCGGTAGGCGGGCTTCCTGTCTGCATTGCTTCCATCTAACGCGGTATCGGCACTTGGAGAATGCCAGAAAAATGCGATTTTAACTGACAAGTGGAAGCACCTTCACCGGGAGACGGAGTACTTCAAATGTGAAAGCAGCCAAGGCCCTGGGGACTCTGGTCAAGAACCTGTCTGTTGGGCAACAACAGTTCGAAGGTTGTTTTCTGAAGCAGCCTTTATATGCATCAACCCACTAACCCAGCCAACAGGATCCACCTTCGTGGCAGAGGACTACGTCCATGTTAGAGACTGAAGACAGACAGCATCTACGTATCCCGTGAGGTCACACAGAGCCCTTGACAGAGAAGAGGATTGGCTTCACCATCTCCCAGCCCTCAGGAGGGCAAGGAGGGGGACACAGAATCCAGTGGCTTTGGGAATGAAGCCTATGACCTTTCAAACAGCAGATTGCATTAAGGTGGCAGCCAAATGCTCAGTCAGTCTGCCCCGGCTCCCCAGGCCCACTCTCTGTACTCATTTTAGCACGAGGAACAAGAGGAACAAGACGGGCATCTAAGATGACCCCTTTGGACTGAATCGGGCATCCAATCAGGCAACCATTCCAGTGAGTCAAATAGCTCACTGAAATGGCCAGAGATTGGGTTTGATTGCTTGGTCCTCTGAACTCAGTGATGGGCAGCTCAGTCTCTTGGGCAGAAGTCTCTGTCTTAGGTAGAAGTATGGTTCCACCAGTGACATTCAATGACGAGCCAGGTTCTTCCTGTCAAAATCAACATGCGTGGGACCATGGGGGAGGGCATCTGCTCCTTCTCTAACATTCCCCACACCTGTGATGCCAGCCAAAGGGACTGGATCAGGGCAAAGAGCACACGGCCCCTGCGCCTTTAAGGGGGGTGTTTGCACAGAGTTCTTCTCTTCGAAAAGTCAAGGTTAGCCTCCACTTCTGTGAGTCCTAAAGCGAGCTAGCGAGTTAGGTGTCCCCCCCACCCCCAAGAATTTTAGAAGAGCAAACTGAAGGTCAGAGTGCAAAGAGGTATTTGCTCAAGGCTGACTAAAGCGGTAAATAATCCCAGGAGACCGGAGAGCTGAAGGGTGAAACCCCCAGGAATGTTTTTAAGCCAGCAGTGGATGGTCAGTCTGTCCCAAAGATCTGAAGGATGAGGCCGGTCACCTGCACACATCTCTTTATTGCCGTTAAATATTTACAGATAAATGTTTAAGTGCCCGAGGCAGGGGAAGCTTTGCTTATCTGAAAGCCCCTTTTTAAAGGGCAGTTAACTCTGGGCCCGGCAGACCTATGAAAATGTTTTCTGTCCCGTTCATTTCTCAGCGGCTGCAAAGCTAATGGGGTAGGCATGGACCATTCTCAGGACTTTGCTGGGAAGGAAGCCTCGGGACGTTCTGAATGAAGTCAGGCTTGTGAACGGAACACAAAGGCTGTTAAGGGCAGGCGTCCATAACCCCAGGTCAGATTTGTTCATACTGGTTTCTCTCTGATTGAGAGGACGCTAGCTGGTCTGGGTCTGCTTTATTTATTCATAAGAATTCAATAGCTATTTATCGGATGTCCTCCCTCTGCCTAGTGTTGTACTAGGCTTAACGATAGAGCCACAACTGTGCCTGAAAAGACCTCTGCCTTCCAGGGCACCCATTGCAGTAGGAGACCACGAAGAAGTGGTGTCTGGATGCTCAAATGTCACACACACCCCCACACTTGTGGAAAGGCTGAACCAATCTCTGGGAAAGCAATTTTCACCTGAAGGGCAGGTGCACACCCTCCCTGCCCACCACTAAAGATATGCCTAGGGAAACATCAAGGCAGCGTGAAACAGGATCCTATACTCACGCAAGCTATAAAATTGAATTAGCTATGTGCACACCAAAACTAAAAAAAAAAAAAAAAAAAAAAAAGCGTGGTGTTCACCATTCTATTGAGTCAGACCAACGGTTTGTTCTGTAAAACAGTTCTAGGTACGGCGAATCTCGTAAGGTTGAACATTTGGTGTCTCACTAATGGTGCTCCAGGGCCAAAGTGCAGGGTAAGCAATGAGTCATGGGAAGGGATCCTCGGGTCGTCTGCAGAATTTTGTCAACTGGGTAGTCAAAGTGAGAATTGTGTTACTAGGCCACACTGTCCACTGTCCTGTCAACAGTAAGCCTTCTGCAGCGCTCTGTTCTGTAGAATCACCTCATGTTCAGAGCTGATTTCTCCAAAGCATCCGCGGCTTGGAGAGTTAGTTCTGTTCCTTCAACTATTAAAGGATCGTAAGAACATTCTAGTCGTCTGTAGCCACCACCTGAGGCTCACGTCCTGCGACATCATTCCGGAGAGTTCCGGAGTAAATGCCACAGTTGAGTTGCAGTCCTGGCTTCCTGTCCATATCTCTGGGCATTCTTCAGGGTTGGGTGATCCTTTCAGCCAGCTTTTCAGACATTTTCCTGACATGTTTCTATCCATGTATGTTTCAAGGAAAGTTCTACCTAGGCTTCAGATTCGTTCATCCTCAGCTTCTTGGGTCAGATTCTTTAACCAAATCCTCCAGCAAATGCTACTTTCTCTATGTCTCAAAGTCTGAGAGTAAATAGAATTTGAACCTTAGGATTCTGCATCCCCAGGACTCAGCCAGCCTGGGTGTTGAGAACAACTACTTCACAGCCTCTGAGGATGGGGTGTCATTCAAACCTGGTGGGCCCAGAGGAACATTTGAATAAGAATAAAAATAAGAAGAGCATTTGGACTCACAGATAAGTTTTACTATAAATATAACTGCAAAGGAAATATTTTTCTGATAAGGGAATATTTGAGAAAATAATGATAATCTCTACATATATTGCCCACTAATGACACGAATTATTGGTAACTGACTCGGAGTAGTGATGGAATCCAGTTGAAACAGATTCATCTGACGTTGATTCGAGAGCTGAGTTAACAGACAAATTTGGAAGCCTTCATAAGTGGCACTTAGACTTTGCTTCTGAGAATTGGGGCAGTACAGGGCGCGTGTTTTACAAACCTCACAGGTTACTCCATCTCCTGAAAAGCAATTTGAGCTTACACCTGCACAGCTGATGGGTTCCCAAGACCCAGAGACCCAAGACCCAAGGCCCCGAGTCGGAAACCCAGCTTTAAGAACCACTCTCCACCCTGTCCGTGTTTATGTGCTTAGATATGAATTAAATCTAAAATCCTACCTTATGGAAAATTGGAGAAGCAGGCCTGCACTACTCATGTGAAGATGTATTTCTTGGGTAAAATTAAATAATTAGTTATATAAAAAAAAACCTTGAAACTTCTAAGTGTGAAACAAAATCCTCAATGATGCCTCCCTGGGTATTTCTGGAAAAGGAAGCAATCTCTCTCATTCCCCTTCATCCACTGTGAGTTGGAAACTTTCGCTAGAAAATTGGGGTGAAAAAGACACACAAACAAGTAAGCATGACTTAAAAGTTGATTTTGTTCTCTATAAGCGTAAATCTCTTCTGTTCTGTTGGAATAAAGGTTTCTGGATGCTTCTGCTTCATTTTAAATCCCGCCCCATCAGGCATGAGTGACAGCTTGGTGGGTGCAGGTCTGAGGACGGAAGGGCGGGCCTGCAGAGCCTGGGACCCTCCCCTGTCTCACAGGCGTCCTCTTTCTAATGTGGCACCAGAGTTCTCAGCCCCAAGGTACGCTACAGTTTTGAACTGCCGTCTCTGGATGGCAGCTTCACCGAGGAGACATGTTTCTAAGTATTTCACATTTAAATTTGCTGTGATGCTCTTTTGGGCTTCGTGCCTTGGCGTGCTCTTGGATTCTGCCAGCTCCCTTACCTAAATCCCATAGAGTTTAGTTCAGGCAGCTCTCTTCTCCTTCTGGGCCTGTTGCCACCCTTCTAGGTCGGCTCTCTTGCTCAGACCTTTCCCAGCCTGTGTCCAGTGTAAGGGAACATGGTGGCTGAATCCCTTCCTGGGCTGTGTCTGTACCTATTGCTCTGCTCTCAGACTCCCTAAGGCTCATGGTCACCTGCCACATGACCTCACTTGCCTTAGCCCTTCCTGTATTTTAGCCCCTTCTCAGATCGTCTCTTCAGCTTGAGATCTCCCCCATCCTAATACTCTGACTGTCATGCCCTCCCCTAGCCCCTACCCCGTTCCTATCAAACGCCATCTTCCCTAAAATGCCCTTTTCAGAAAGCAATACCTTGTCCCTCTGTGTCCCTTATCTGACACCTATATGAGTTTACCCAGGACAGCAATACTCTGTGAATTGTGTGTAAGCACTTTTTCCGTTCCCACCCCCCTACACTTCAACTTCAATGATATTCAAGTGAGTCATGCTAATATATGCTAATATAAAGTAATAACTAATTACTAATTACTGAATAACACTAATCACCTTAAAAAAAAGAGTGCTTAAGCCAGACAGAGAAGGATGGCGGTTGATCACCTTCCAAATCTGTTTTCTGGGTAGGAGACTTCTTCCCTTTTGGCTTTCTCTGCCTTCCATGGCTGGGGCATCGTCTCCTGTAGATGTGCCTAACTGTTACTTCTGGTCTTTCTTGAGGTTCTTTTCATTCAAGGATTTGTCTTGGGGACGTCTGTATTCTGTGCCCACAAATCTCCCTCTTTCTGCACCTGCCCCATGGCCTTCCAGGACCGAATGCACCTGTGTCCATTGAACTGTGGCCGCATCCTCGGACAGAGGGATTCTTTCTACGTTTTATAAGCATCAGCGTTTCTCCCTCAGAGGCAGAAGCAGAGGACCCGATCATATTAAGTTGGAAATCGGCATGAGAATTTAGGCCTGAGGTAATTATGGATCCACCATCCCCACCCTCACCCCTAAAACTTTTAAAAGCGTAATTGCCTCTTCTCTTCAGGAAGCGACAGAGCTGCAGGCTTTATCTAACAGTAAGGAGCTATAGCAGTGACTTCTCAGGGAATCTATGCTGATGGAGGACTTGATAGTTCTTAATTCTCTCTTTAAGCCCCTCCCTATCTTGTGCTATTGTAAATGGTTTGGCAAACTGGAAATTCCGGCCGGAGATGGTGATTATGTTAATGAATGAACTGGGAAGCTGAGTCTTCTGTGTCTTTATCCTGTTCTCTTCAGCTACACATTTTTCTGGAAAGGAACGTTTCAAGTCCTCAAGTCCTTGAGGTCTGGTTGATCACTGAAGTCTGCCATTCCATCTTCCATCTTGACCCAGACTCCAGTTCCTCTGGGGCCTGTGGCACGAACCATAGTGGAACTCAGAACGGAGTTTGCTTCTCAAACAGCGGCGATGCACCATCTCACCTCGGAGTAGATACCTAAGCAGAAGGGAAGCCCACTTCCTCCCATACTCCCTTCTCTGCAGGATGGTTTATTCACATTTTGGACAATCGTTGCCCTCCCATGCTTTAGTTAGTCATTCTCTGATTATCTGAAGTAGCCAACACTACACGGAGGGTGCAAACCGATCGTTTGTTAGTCTGGGGTAGTTTGAAACCTGGGGTATCAGAACCTGTAAGCCAGTCCTGCCCAGGGGCTCACTCGTTGTCATTCTGATAGAGCGACTCACAGCTTTGATTGAGAACCAAGTTTATTTTTAAGGAAGAGAGTGGGGGCCATATTGCGGGATAGAGAAGTCAGGGATGGTCATGTTATAGATGAGATTCAGCTGGGGTTACGGCGGTACGACCTCCTCCTCACGAACACGTAGCGCTCCTTTTTTCTCCTCACAGCTCCCCTCTTCCCCAGTCTAAAGAGCAGCTCTGGAAAGCCACACAAAAGGGTAAAGGTGATTCGGAAATCTCCTTGGGAGCAATGTCACCTGAGGCGTTTTGGTTCCTAGTTGAAGCACAGCTGAATTGTGCACGCGGTTTCCTGACTGATGGTAAGATGGGAGAGTCGGGTCTCCGTGGGTCTCCTTAGCTTAGCGCCAGCGTCTTTCTAAATCTGAGAACCTCCTTGGAAAGGAAGCCACTGTAATGAAATTACAGCGTAAAGCGTGAGACCCTAAGAATGGAGCTGAATGAAAGAGGAAGAAACTTCTAAGAAAGAAAGCCGACTAGGAGGGCAAGAGGCTCAGGAAGATGAAGGTTAATGGCCCTGGTACCCACACCGAGGAGTTGAAGGGGATTTGCCTCCTGCATTAATCTCTCTGTTACTGCTTATTCTATGAAATTTCTTCTGTATGAATCTTGGATGGGTAATCATCCTGAATTAAACAGGTCAGATCTGTCTGTGGTTCAGCAAGATACGAGATGAGATGCCGAGCAAGGGGTGGAAAACCAGGTGAGCTGAGCTAGCCCACCCGTGCTACTGCGGCCTTCTGGAGCTCACTCTGGAATATTCTGCACAAGCTCCACTAGGAGCTATGCTTCCCCGGGGCCACTGAACCGAGAGTCTAATGAACCACACTTAAGAGAGGGGAGACTTCCGCTGATATCCAGCATAGAGACTTGCCCTGTGCAAAACTTCCTGTAATGGGTAAGATCCAATTTAATATATAGTATACTCTAGTGGACAAGGAGAGGCCCCCCTTGGTGCTGCTTAGTTTTCTGTCCACATGATATCTACTGGAGTCACTTAGGGAGAGTGAAGCTCAACTGGGGGTTGCCTCCCTCAGATTGGTCCTTCGTGGACTTCTCTGTGGGTCCCTTTCTTAACTCATGACTGATGTGGGAGGGCCCAGCTCACTAAGCGAGGTGTCAGCGCTGGACAGGTGGTCTTGGGTTGCATATAAAAGCAGGTTTTACAGGCCATGGGGAGAAATCAATTAAGCAGTATTCCTCTGTAGCCTTCGCTCAAGGGTTCTGCCATTTGGACCGTGACTGGGGTAGAGATGCTGAATAAACCTTTTCTTAAAGAAGTTGTTTTTCATTATGGTTGTGTCCAGCAACAGAAATCTAAATAAAAGCCCCCTCGAAAAGAAAAAAAAAATGTCCATTTGGAACCTGTAAATGTGACCTAACTTGATTAAAGGGTCTTTGCAGATTTACTGAGTTACAGAGCCCCATACGAGATCATCTTAGATGAGATACAATGGCGAATGTCCTTACAGGACAATGCACAGCCAGAAAGGGGGATGACTCAGAGAGAAAGACCTTGTGAAAATACAGGTTAAAAACGGGAGCATTGCTGCCACCCCGGGCAGGCCAGGACTGCCCCATGAGCCTCACACACAAGAGGAAGCAAGAGAGTTAATTAGCCATTGAAGCTCCAGAGGGGCCTCACCCTGCAATACCTGGGTGTTGAAGCTTTGGCTCCAGCAGCAGCAGAAGGACCAGGTTTGTGACTCCCTTAAACCTTCTCCTCTTCCTGTCTGAATCCCTGCTAGACTGACCGCTGACCATCAGGCACAGTTGGCCCTGGAGTTTGGCGTTTGCTGGATCAAGAACTAAAAATGGCCTCCACATGGGTCATGGAATTTAAAGTTCTCAAGTTATTTGTGCTAAGTGAGTATTTTTTAAAAAGGCAATATGGATGTGGCTGTGACTATCAGCCAGCTGCTGGCTGTGGCAGGTTTGGGCGGGGACCCTGTCACAGCGTTCAGGTGTCGGGCATCCTGCAGGCTGTGTGAAGACAGGAAGGCGATGGGCAAGGATGCGTCTGTACCTTCAGGGACAGCAACATGGGACACAGCTTGGGTTTCATGAGTCCCGTGTTCTCTGTCATCTCCAAGGACGGTTGGAGCTCATACGCTGGGGCCTCTGTCACCACCCACACTTCAGCTTCCTCTCCGAGGAGGACCGCTTTCATGGAGACCGGCAGATAAAGTCCTTGCTATGCCCGAGTGAGTACAGCCCTCTTCTCTGTGGTTTGAACATTTGCTGCCGGGTGAGTCGTCTGGATCTGAGCAACTCTGAAGATGCTGGACAAAGCTGAACAGCCGCAATGAAGGGACATGGGCTGGAAGCTTGGGGTTCTCAGGCACAAAATAAGGAAGGGCAAGGCTGATATGCAGACATAGCGGGACCGTTAGGAACACCCTGCTTCTGGGAACTGGAAGAAAGGGAAAACTGCTGGCCGTTCCTCACGGGCTGGGGCCCCGAGCCTGATCTTCTTCAGTTCCTCCATCTTCCCATTCCACACACAGCCTCATGCCAGATGGAGGCTCGTGGATGAATGAAGTGGATTGTTAGGAACACAAGTCACGTTTACCTTCTGTATTGCTCTTTGAGCTCCTGAGAGAGGGTTGTTTTTTTTTTTTTTTTAAATTTTGCTTATTTCTGGATTCTGGCAAAATTCCATATAGGAGAGATTGTTCATGAGAAAAGGCACTAGTCACTGTGACATTTAACACCCCAAGAAATAAAGCGACAGCTGAGAGAGGGAAGGTGAGTGCGCCAGGGTCAGACCTCCACCAAGCCCTTAAGGAGCGGCCGAGAACCTTAGCCATTTCCTGACGCGTCTCTTTCAAACCGTGGCTCCCGCCTTACTGCCTTTTTATTGATTTATTTATTTTTGTCAACGGGATTTAATACTTACGTTTACCCAGGAATTATTCAAGAGACTGCTAATTTTATTTTTCCTTTGTGCCTGTTATTTCAGGTTAGATCAATAAAGGCAAATTATTAGGGCTATAACCCTAATCCCTTCCATTTTCTGAGGCCTCATAGTAAGCAGTATTATGGTAAAATCCTATTGAAACAGCTCCTGAAAGGCAGGAGCCTCTATTAATCAAGAGCTGTTGTGTGTGTGGGGGGGCAAGGGAGTGAAGAGAGGTGAGTGTAGCAGAGAGAACCAAACAGACGTCATCCCACAGAGTTTTAAAGAGATGTTCAGAATATGCCTTAGACATCCCTGTTTGTAGATTGCATATACCCAAGGCACTAACAGATAGGAAATGCCACCAACTTCGTCCCTCTAAATAAACAAGGACAAGGGGGGCCAGGATGTGCCTCTTCTTTGTATAAAGTCTCCAGGTCATCGGCAGCCTGGCTGGATCCACCCTGCAGGTGTCCCGAGTCCCACATCGATTGTAACCATGTAACTAATGTAACCGATGTAACGATGTGTAGCAATTTCAAAATTAGCACGTGTCAAATAAAATTCCCATTACCTTCATTCTACTCGGCGAGAGAGGAAAATGAACGCACCTTCAAGCAGGGAGAGGGAACCGCTTTCCCCCTCTCTCCTGACCTCTGGGATCTGCTCTTTGGTTCCTATTTCTTGTTTTCATTTTACGGACAGCATGTGCAGTTCAGAATCCCATGTTGTACGCATGAGTTAGGTTTCTGGGGACTTTTATTCTGGAATGACACTGGACGATACGGGCAGCGGGAACAGCATAGCCTGTTGATCTCCTGCTTTGGGGCTTTTCTGGGTCCCACCCTTGTCGCTCCCTGAAAACATGGCCCCCAGCCCGTTGGTCTTCTTTGTCCCTTTAATCCTCACTCTTAATAGTTAAGGAGATCAATATCTGTGCCTCAGTTTCCTCATCTGTAAATATCTTGATACCATGCACCTCATGAGCAGTGATTGTCTCCCCCAGAGACGCCAGACTTTTGTTGTGTGTCCCCCCCCTCCAGGAATGCTTTTTGTTTATTATATGATACAAAACAGCAGCGGCTCAAACAAGGCAGAAAAACCTGTCTTACATAGATTTTTAAGTGGGAAGGCAGACATCCGGGTGTGGTGCGACAGTTTCAATGGAACCCAGCTGTCTACGTAGCGTGCAGAGCTCACTGTCCCTACTGATATGGCCATCCCCCCCTCCTTGCAGGTCACACACCCTGCAGCCCTCCAGTGCCCCTGTGCCGCCTGGGAGGAAGTTGATATTTTTCTTGCAGAAAATGTAAAGTCTGAGAAGAGCAAATTTGCTCTGATTATTCCATACTTACTTGAGGTGCTGAGCATCTTGAACTGGCTTACATCAGGGATGCAGTGGAACAGAGATACAAGTGCATTACCCGTGCCTTCCCCCATACCAGTCCTTGGGTTTGAGCCTCAATGCCGCAAAAAGAAATGAAGTTTTGTTATTTTTTTTTCAGTAGACACAAATCAAGAATTTTGGAGAAAACTTTGGCCTAAATACATTTGAACAAACTATTTCTTTTGCTGGTGCAATTTGGTGCCGTGGGTCTTGAGTGGAGCCATGGTCATGGTGCTACAAATGAGTTCAATTGTCAATGGCTTCGCAGGACCGTGCGGCATAGACACAGACTGAGATGCCACAGGGAGGTGGGAAAGTAGGGAGGAGCTGTTGTCTTCGTGGGACCAGGCTCTAGAAATGACGTACCTCAGCCAGAGAAAAGAGCCTGTCTTCAGAATGCTGTTTTTCTTTCTGATGATAAACATAATGCAGGATCTTTATAAGACGAATAGTAAAAAAAAAAAAGGAACAAATAAATATTCATAGTTTGATTAACTTGCTATCCATCTACCGCATTCATCATTTTCTCATAAATATTTTAAAATCCCTAGTATGAGAAAAAGTAAATTGCTAAAAAGTGATCTGAGTCACAATGAACATTTCAGGAAGTTTTATTCCTTCTTTCCTTCCTTCCTTCTTTCCTTCCTTCCTTCCTTCCTTTCTTCTTTTCTTTCTCCCTTTCTTTCTTTTTGAGCAAACAGTGACTCATAGGTCAGGCAGCTTCAAGCCCGAGTTTCTCTGCAGTCCACTGTGGAACAAGACTGCAGCATGAACTCAGAAGCAAGCAAGAAAACACAACTCGCAACTTGCGGCTGTAGTATCTCTTTTGAGTCAGCTCTGCTGGACAGCCCCTAGTAAGCAGTCAGTGGCTTCATTCTGATCGGCTGAGATGCTTTCATTTTTCTAAGAAGTAGCCCGGGAGGCATTCCACATATTCAAGCAACGTTAAGGTCACTTATATGACAGAGCGTTATCTGTTCAAGAATCCGTCACGCCAGGTCCCTCAGGTTGACCCCTGTGACAATATCCACAGACACAAAACTAAACCCCTCTGGTTTGGCTGGCTATTGATTTTTATTCTTGACTATTGGGTTTTTTACTTGTTTTTTTTTTTTTTTTTTTTTTTTTTTTTTTTTTTTTTTTTTTTACCAGCGCACGTAGCCCCTGCTATCTGTGGTGTTGCCTTTCACCATTGTGGTTGTGTGTGGGTGCACCACGGTTTATAAATATTAAATGGCAAGTCCCATAAATAGGCAATCCCGGAGTTTTAATTTGAATGCCACTTGAGCCGTGTGATAAAATCCTACGCCATCACACTCTGCTTCACCTGGGCACAGACCACATCTTCTGGAAGCACAGACATACTTAGTATACACGACGCGTTCCCGGGACACTTAGTGGCACAGTTGAATTGACTGTCCCCATGGTTCCTATTTTAGTTAATAATGCCCCCTACGCACAAGGGCAATGATGCAAGGCGATAGATACCAAGGCGTAAGCCATGAAACAACGGATGAACTCTGCTAGCATGTGGCAATGCCGTAGGGTCCATAGAAGCGAATACTTTGTGCACAGTTGAGCACTGATCACATCCACTGGGCTACATCCCCTGTGGATAAAGGAGCGATTCTGTGCCTCTGCTGGGAAGGTAATAGAATTCTTCCTACAATCATTTCGGCTATTTCTGTTAGACCTACATCCTCTAGTTTCTTACTCTCTGGCTTTGGGTTGTGCGGGGAATATAGGCAACCCTTTACGTGGTTGGGGTACAGATTAGTCCACTGTCTCTTCATAAGCTGAGTGTCTTTCTTACTTTAAATACTTAGACTGTATTTTTTAACATTTTTCTTAAGGTATTTATTTAATGTACAAAGGTATTTTGCCTATATATACTCTGTGTGAGGGTGTCCGATCGCCTGGAAGCTGGAGTTATAGACAGTAGTGTGTGTTGATATTTTGTTTGTGATCTAACAAATAAAGCTTGTTTGTAGATCAGAGTGCAGAGTGAGCCAGCAGTTAGCCAGAGAGGCCAGGCAGTAGTGGCACACTCCTTTAATCCCAGCACTCGGGAGGCAGAGGCAGGTGGATCTCTGTGAGTTCTAGGCCAGCCTAGGCTACTCAAGATTGATCCAGACTCAAAGAGAAATAGAGGCAGGTGGTGGTGGCTCACACCTTTATTCCTAGTACTTGGGCGTCACACACCTTTAATCCCACCCAGCACTAGCGAGGTGGAGACAGCAAGGGATATGGCTGGGAGGAGACAGGAATATAAGGGGGACCTGGTGTGGGAGAATTGTCTGTATTGTGTCAATCACATTTTAATAAAGCGCTGATTGGCCAGGCAGGCAGTATAGGCGGGAAAGCCAGACAGGAAGAGGGGTGGAGCAATGAGAACAGGAGAATTCTGGGAAGCAGGAACTCCCTCGCCATTCCTGCGCAGACCACCAAAGAGGCAGCATGTAACCTGCCCAGCTGAGAAAGGTACGGAGCCATGTGCTAACGTAGATAAGGATAATGGGGTAACATAAGTTATAAAGAGCTAATAAGTAGCCTGACCTGATGGGCCAATCAGTTTATAACCTTATGGAGGCCTGTGTGTGATTTTCCTTGGGGTTTGCCGGTTGTGGGGTACCGGGCGGGACAGAAACCCCAACAAGCCGGCCCCTCATACTACAGGGACCAGACAGGAGCTCTGGGCAGGCAGTCTGAGGACTTGTAGAAACAGGACACCCCATTCAGTCTGAGGATTTCGTAGAGGTAAGGACTGGTGGCTGGCTGCCTTGCTTCTCTGATCTTTCAGCTTTCACCCCCTAATATCTGACTCTGGGGTTTTATTACTAACAGCAGCTAGGATTCAATGCTAGTGTGAGCCGCCGCGTGGGTGCTGGGAATTCAACCCAGGTCCTCTGGAAGAGCAACCAGTGCTCTTAAGTGCTTCTTCTGGCCCCCACTGCTTCTTTCAAAATAAGCTTCTCACTGTGACTCTCTGTGGAGGGCCGGACCGCATTCTCCATTGCTTCTAGGAACAAAGGTAGAGATTGACCTCTGTGACCCCAAGGTGTGGCGGTACACGCCTTTAGTCCCAATGCCTGGGAGGCAGAGACAGGCAGATCTCTGTGAGTTCAAGGTGATGTAGAACACACCTTTAATCCCAGCGCACGTGCTTGGTAACTCTCTACCGCTGGGTCCCTGCCTACTCCCGAGGCATCATCTGGGATAATGGGCAGTGGACCAATCCAAGAGTGACACGTTAGAAGCGAGGACTGTTTCCTTTATAAGGGCTGGGTTCCCCTCATTCTGGGTCTCCGCCATGTAAGCTTATGCTCTCCCTCTCAAGATGCATAAAGCTTTACTGCAGAAGAATCCTAAGTGTCCCGCGTCGTTCTTGCGGGCGAGACGGTAGCGCGGGACAACTCTCGAGTTCCAGAATCTAAAAACCTAGGATGAGAATCCAACCCCTTCCATCCTGGGCAGAGGGGATGGTTTCACTGCAAGGAGTGAAGACTGCCTTCCCCCCCGTCGCTTACAGAAGCGCGTTTTCAATAGTACCCTTACACGCTATGAAAGAATCCTAATTTTATTTTTGTCATTACTGCCATGACTACAACCAAAACAGACCAGCTGGCGATGCCCGGTTCCAGCGCTGTGACACAGCAGGTCCCTACTAAAACCAAAAGACCAGGCTGTGGGCTCCCATAACCCAGCATCCAGGTCCAGGCTGGACTGTGCCGAAAAAACTATTAAGAAAAATCACTCCTCGTTTTCAAGTTGCTATTAATGTGTGTTTTTCTAATAAAGAAAAAAAAAGACAAATTATGCAGAGAACCCATTTCAGGCTTCCATCCCCTCCCTGCCCCCTCACGCTCCACGGAAGACAAGTCACCTTCTGCCATTACACATATGGGTGCGTATGCCTTACACCGAGCAGAACCCCACCCTTCTGAAACGCGTTGTAAATGACTGTCTTGCTTCTGATGTTTAAAAGCCCCAAGTGTGAATTTCAGTTGCCACCTGACCGGGCTTGCTACATTTTCCTCTTCCTATTTTTAGTAATGAACCCGTACCTCTGTCAGTCTGGCTGCTTCCTGGCTCTCTCTACTCAAATCTGTCACCAGGAGGCTGCACCTTATTTAAACCTACCCTGCCTGTTTCTAAAAGCCCTCATTAATAGCTGTTTCTTAGCGTGACATGTACTGTTAACATGTGGGGGTTATTTTGATATGACTTCCAAAGCCATAAGCAACTCTCTTCCCGGGAAAACTTCCCAGATTTTTTTTTTAAAATCTGAGTATGCTATTTCATCTCTGCGGTGTTCTGTAGGGCATGGTACTGACTGTCAGATGAGGCAAGGTTGTGGGATGTAAGGAAACTAGAGACTTTCTTGAGAAGAGTCTGTGTATTCCTGGAGTCTTCCCATATTGATAACTCAAGGGCATTGAAAGATAGGATCTCGAAGGCCTTGGCAATAACCTAACTTAACCAGCTAAATTCAGAGGCCTGGGGAGATGGCTCTGAGGTTAACAGCACTTGTGACTATTGCACAGGACCCAGACTTGACTCATAGCATGTAACATGACGGGCCGGCTTGTTGGGGTATCTGTCCCGCCCAGTACCCCACAACCGGCAAGTCCCAAAGAGAAAATCAATCACACAGAGAACTCCATAAGGTTATAAACTGATTGGCCCATTAGGTCAGACTACTTATTAGCTCTTATGACTTTTGTTACCCCATTATCCTTATCTATGTCAGCCATATGGCTTGGTACCTTTTTCAGCTGTCAGCTTACATGTTGCCTCTTCAGTGGTCTGCACAGGAGTGGCAGAGGAACCTCCCTGCTTCCCAGGATTCTCCTGTTCTCATTGCATCACCTCTACTTCCTGTCTGGTTTTCCCGCCTATACTGCCTGCCTGGCCAATCAGCGTTTTATTAAAATATGATTGACAGAATACAGACAATTCTCCCGCATCAATAGCACCCACTTGGTGGCTCACAACCACCAGGGTCTCTGACACCTTCTTCTGAGGGCCACAATCACCAGACACCCACATGGTGCACAGACATACACGCAAGCAAAATAATATACAGCTAAAATAAATGAATCTAAAAGTGTTTTAAAGAACTGAACTCATTGAAGACAAAACTGTGTGAGCCCAGAGGCCTTGTTGAAAGACAGCTAGTTAGTAGAAGAATTGAAAACAGGACTATGATTTCTCTGGTTTTTTGTTTCTTTCCCCCTCTAGTACATTTTCTACTATGCTACTTTCTTTTAAAGAAAGACGTGCAAAACTAATTTACAGTATGGTATCTGTAGCACATGGGTGTGATGAGGCAGGCTTATGTCAGAACACACAGGATACGTATCAGATGGTGACTTCAAGGCTACATGAGGAAGCCTATAGAAAAGCAGAGTGCATCGGTCACAATCAACGTCTTCTATAAACATCCAGATCCGGGACACCCGACTACTTCCTGGAAAGATAAACAGTGGAAAACACCTACGACCCATCAGAATCAAACTGAAAAACAAAAGGTGAAGGAAAAAAATCACAGCGTTTGAGGGAAATTCACTCAGCTGCAGAGAAGAAGAAGGGACTGCAGGCTTTTCAGATGGCAGGGGGATGGTGTCTCTAAAGGACTGAGGGGGAAAAAATCCATAGAATTCTATGCTTCTTTGGAAACTTTTTTGGATCTGTGGTGGGGTTTTGTTGATAAACTTGCTTCACAAGATACAGTGGCATGGGGGATATGTGCCAATGCATCGATGCATGCACACACACATATGCACACACGTTTGTGTGTGTGTGTGTGGTAAACACTCAAGTCGCCAATCTCAAGAATGAGGGATACAATTCTGCAGAGCCCAGAGACACCAGAAAGACAATAAGGGAATATTACAACCTTTCAGGTTGTATAAGATCCACTGACTTAGATAAGGAGGAAAATTCCCTTGAAAACTCAGAATTATGGAAACTCACAAGAAGAAATAGAAACTATGAGTAGTTCTACATATTAAACACATTTACATTATAATAAAAAAACACTGGAACAGTGAAATTTGCAGGTCTTGCTGGCTTTGGGTAGATGGTGTCAAGCATTCAGAAATGAATTCCCTACAATGTACAAATTCTTTCCAAAACCTCTGGAGAAGAGAGAGCGTCCAAGCATGATGATCTGGCTTCAAGCATGTGCCTCCACCAGGGTGTGATAACAGCAGAAATGCTTTGCAATGGAACTCCTAAGTATCCATTATCGTTTGGGTCATGTTGAACTTGCTAAGTGATAAGGTCTAACATACCAAGCCACGGTTCATGGAAAGATGGAAGTGCTGTACCTGGGATGTACCACTGTGACCAGAGGGCATGGACAGGCTGGCTCTGAGAAAATAGCCCAGGGTCTCACACAGAGATCCCATCCTCTGGCTTTTCAGCATGGCTACATGATTCAAAACCTGTTTATATAGCCAAGGGGTGCTCCAGTTAGCAGCAGAGGGAGCAGATCTGAGCTTGGCAGCTGGGCCTGCTGGGCCCACGCAGTAGAGCGGTCTTGACCCTAGCTTTTCTCACTAAGTCATGGCGATAAATTTTAACAGCAGAGTGGACATGTCAATTCTAATTTTCTGCTAAGCAAAGATTGCTTACATTCTTTTTTTCTGCCTGTGAGAAAAAGGAAAAACCATAAACCATGTGGGATGGCATATAAGATGCCTGGTTCAAGAGCTCCCTCTGCTGCTGGTGTAGTAAATATGAAGGGGTTCTCTCTCTCTCCTCCCTCAGCCATGCATGACAGACAGCTCCTCCAGAAGGCCCAGGTCTTCAGAAGCCCCTTCTCCTCTGGGATGTATTGCCACAGGCCCAACCTTGTGCGGAGCTGTTGTGGGCTCCTGAGTGCAGCAGCCTCGCCACATCTGGGATCTGCATTTGTATGCCTTTAATCCCAGCACTCAGGAGGCAGAAGCAGGCGGATTTCTGTGAGTTTGAGGCCAGCCTGGTCTACAAGAGCTAGTTCCAGGACAGGCTCCAAAGCTACAGAGAAAACTTGTCTCGAAAACAAACAAACAAACAAAAAGAAAAGAAAACAAAGCAACAACAACAAAAAAGAATTCTCGCTTACCCATGCTTGCTTTCCTTTTGCCTTTGCCTTTTTCTTTTGCATTTACTGCAGTTTTCTGGGCATGCTGCTATCTTTTCAGCAGCCAGCGCTTCCTGCCAGCGTGGTCCGGACCGCTCCACAGGTTACCTTCTATTCTGTGCGCACCTTCACGCCTCTTCCCCACTCTGTTCAGGCAGTCCTTTGTCAGCTGGTTTGCACAGAGGACAGACTTCTCTTTTTTCCCTTTTATAACATCTGTTACCAATTCACGTCTTCCTCCTGTCTCTTCCCTCCTGTGTACTCCTCACCCGAGAGTACTCGCTCGGTCCGTAAAGCCTTGGGACCATGGGCACAAAGAGATGCTTGCTAGGATCTCAGGACACACTTTAAGATCCGTCTGTTATTATTTTTTTTTGCCGTTTTTTATTTTATCCTATTATTATTTAAATGATTTCTCGGAGACACCAGTGACCACAGCGATGATTAACTCCGTTGTAGAATTCTTCCATTTCTGAGCTCTTGGGGTTTGAGCAATGCTGTTCATAAATGGCACAGTTGTTTTCTCGAGTCAGGCTCCTGTTCAGACTCCGAGGGGAACCAGTTTGGAAGCCGGCTGCTCTCTGTGGAACGGGCAAGATCAGTACCCTCTCCCTACACGTTTTCCCCGTTCCTGATGCCTGCATGGGAGGAGCTAGGGACTTCGTCATTTTGATCCAGCCTCATAACTTTGAAAGTTTTAGTTACTTTTGCATAGCAACGACTGAAATATATTCGATAGCAGGTTAGAGAAGGAGACATCCCGCTCACAGTTTTAGAAGGTTCAGCCTATGGTTGCTTAGCCTTGAACTCTTGAGCAGAATAGCACTGTCATGGGAACACATGGCCGAGGAGTTGCTTCAGTTCAGGGTAGATGTGGAAGGGACTGGGGTCCCGACGTGACCTTCGAGGGCCTGCTTTTTGGACCTACATTCTCCCTAGGCTCCTCCTGAAGTCTTTCCAGCGTCTTAAAGCAATAACCTTAGGTATGGATGAAGTGCTTCATACGTGAGACCATGGGGGACGACCCATTTTGAAGCTGTAGCAGTACGGTTTGTCGATAGGTCTTCTGTTGATTGTGAGTTCTATGGATGTGAGTTTTAGTGACCTCACTTACGGCTCAATCTATGGAACCTAGGATCATAGGGACTCGGAGTAGCAGGGGTTGTGCAGGAAGGAGAAGATCTTCCGGAGTTTCATCTTCCACGTGACGAGGTCATGGTTCAAACTCTGGCTTAAGAGCTTGATGTTTGCATTTTTACATGCAGAGATTACCAAATGGGTGTTTATATCATTGCGTTACACTTCCACCAAGCTGACAGAATTTAGTCTGCATTTTATACTCACACATATCTCAATGCATGATAACCACGTTAATTATTTAAATTAATCATATATAATTAATTAAATTATAGATGACTTCTGAGTACAAGTAGAGTTAAGGTTTAAAATATACTTCAAAACAAATAGATATTGTAACATAAAATAAAAGTTTCCTTTTGTAAATCGTCTATGACAGATTGCCCCATCATTAAAATGGATCATGATTTCCCTGTGTTAGACTTACCCAGACCCTTCGCCCTCTGATCTTGAAGTTCTTCCCACTAGGAATGAAAAGTTTTTCTTTCAGCCATGCTGATATAGGATCGGTCATTGGACTGGTGTTGGTCAGGGAAGAGTGGGTGGGGATGTTAGTGACTGTATTCTGGGCCAGTGCCCTAAGTCTTTGCTGGTCCCTGTGAAACAATCATGTCCTGGGCAGCCGTTGATCCAGAGAGTAGAAGTATGCACAAGACTGAACTGCACCGGGCTGTATCCCAGTTCCCAGAGCACGGAGTCCCACCTACTCGTAGCCCAATCAAACTGCAGCTGGTTTGAAAATCCATGAGTAAGGAATGTTGCATGTTTTAAGTCAGTTTATTTAAGTCAGCCACTCATTCTATAGTGTGACTGAAGGAATCACCGAGTCAGGCACTACCCAAGACAGAGGCAGGGAGAGCTGGACGTCAGGAAACGTACTAAAATGTCTATTTGATACAGACGCATGCGTTTCAGCCAGAGTACCGCAAGAGTTAGCTCTAACCTAACAGAACATCTGGTCACCTCTTCGTTTTAGATACCTGACTATTTATAGAGGGAAAAGCAAAGAATAGGGCTCTGGGAAAAATACCAAAACACAACAACAAAATCCACAACGTGCCTTGACTATAAGCCGAAAAGCTGGCACAAACAGGCCAGAGCAGGAGCAAAACCTTCTCGGCCATTCGTTCCGGTCAGGCTCTCAGGGTGAGTTTTCCTGGGGCTTCTTGGCAGCTGTGATAACGTCCTCCTTAGTGCAGCTTTAATGACTTCATTTCGTTTTAATTACACACATATACGCACATGCACACACTACACAAATGTATGTGTGAACGTGAGTCTGTACATGTGCGCATAGGTACCCATGGAGGCCAGTACAGCAAATTCGATACCCTGAGTCTGGAGCTACAGGGCGTGCTGAGCCTCCTAACCTGGGTGCTAGGACCTGAACTCTGGTTCTGTGAAAGAATAGGACAAACTCTTACCCGGTCGGTGAGCCTGTCCTCAGCTTTAAACCTTCTTCCCTTCTTGTTTACTTCTCTCTGAGTGTAGCCCCAGAGGAAGCCGTAGGTGTTGGCTTTGAACACCTATTGCTTATCTTTCTGTCTTTGCTAGAGTGAATCTAGAAGGTTCTGGCTTGGGAAAATGTAGTGTGTGTGTGCGTGGGGGGGGCGGTGGTCAGTAAGTAGCAAAAGGTGAGATGACGTTAGACAAAACTCTTTATACGTTTCAAACTGCCATCCGAGATCCCTAAGTCAGGCTGGTTAGGGTAATGAAGAGTTGATCAGGAAGACTCCTGTCCAGTGGGTGACAACCCGTAAACCTGTACCTGGTAGTCACCAGCTGATCTCAATTCACCGATGACAACAGTTCCTACTTCTAGGTGTTTGCCAGCCCATCCCGAGACTGCAGAAGAGGCCCCTCCGTCTTACTGAAGTAATTGGAGCTCCAGCGAGGTGTACTGCCTGCTCTAGATACATAAAGTCGGCTCCAGACTCCCTCCCAGGGGAAGCACAGTCACGGTTTTATCGTCTACTATTATCTGGGAAGCCGTTTTTCCAAAGCCCTCTAGATGTTTCTCAGTGGCATCACTAGCTTGCCTCACATTTTCTCTAGGGCCTAAGTTATCATTAGGCCAAGGAGTTGGTGCTCAAACAGCGTGACAAACGGAAAAAACAAAACAATATATCTTTCTGGTGCTGTTGCGCTGTTTCTAGGTAGACTTCCTAGCCCAACGCTAATATTCCAGAAGCCTAGATTTTTTTTTAAATTATCAATTCGGCAAGGATTAATTTGGATATAAAAGTGCTTTCCAAAAGACATTTTCCTCCATACGTCATAATTGAAGATCAATGTGCATAAATCAAGTCACTTTGCCATGCTTCACATAGAGATGTCCCTTTTCTGTTTGTTTACGTTTGGGGGCTTTAAAGCGACAGCCTCGTATCCGTGGCAGACAACAGCAGCACTGTGCAGGCGCAGGGTCTTCAACACACTGGAATGCCTATCAAAGCAAGCAGTCTTCCATGTTTCCTTAAACATTCTAACAAGGCTACAACAAGCAAAGGCTTCATTCCGACCATAAAAACAAAACCAGCAGCTACCGAGGCTGAGGCCTTTGAGCCAAGAGTTGCCATCTTGTTTATAAGAGAAAGAGCCATTCGCGGTATTGTATACATGAGCTCGGAGGAGCTGTTTGGTTGGTTTGCAGCAAAGACAATACAAAAATAAATTAGGCCTCGATTGGGTGGAGGGAAGCAGTCTTCGGAGCCGCAGCTGTCGAGCTAACCGATCCGTAATTGCCCTGCCTCCGCGAGGGACAGAGTCTGTTCCCTCGCTTGCCACACAATGGGCCACGCAAGGGAGAGCACTCTTTGGGTGCCTGCCAGGACAGATCTGTTTAGCAAACAGGCTGGAGGGTGCTTATTAGTAGGTTGTGGCTTGCAGACCATAAAGCCCCCAGGGCTAGAGGCCACTGATCAAATGGTGGATCTCGGTGCCGGTGCCGGCCAGTCATTGGCTGAGAAGGAGATCAGCTCCCCAGCTGCTTCTCACAAGCCTTAATTACGCCCCTGCCGGATGACTCCTTTCTGCAACTCTCTCTGTTGGTCCAGAAGACAGGCCATTAAAGGTTAACAGAGGAATGACTCTTCAAATTAAAACGTGGAGTCTCCCGATGAGTTACAGTGACATTATTCATCCTCAGAAACAAGGCTTGGTTAGCCTGGGGAGTGGAGTCAGGTTTCTAGCGGAACAGAGTACATTTTATTTTCTCCAGTTGCATTTTCTTCTTTAAAAAAAAAATTAGTGGTCTTCTCTGCCCCCTGCTTAGAGTTTTGTTTCTACCGAATGACTCAAGCTGGCTTGAGGCTTTAAATTAGCGCCTGGTACAGTATCATTGAGGCCTTAGAAGAAGGAAGCTCGTCTGACCTATGGTACATTAAAAAAAAAAATTGGGTAATTTCATCTTTTGGTCTCACACAGTCTCCTCCTGTCTTTTTCTAGGTCTTAAGGGAGCCGCAGAAAAGAGAGAGATTATCTGTGTCACTGTGTTTCACGGAGGTTAGTTCAAGAATGCAGACCTACGTCTCCGTTCTGTCTCTGGGGACTGTAACAAGCAAAATCTTTTGTGTCTCTTGATCTCCTATTGCTTGGTTGATAATTCTTCTCGGTTAAAGTTATTGAGACCATTATCCATTAGCTATGAGTCTTAGACAAGGAAGAGAAAGAGACACCCACCCCCCTGTGATGTGGGAGTCCCCTTTGTGTGCTGTGATTACCATTAATGAATAAAGAAACTGCTTTGAACCTATAGCAGGACAGAACTTAGGTAAGCGGGGAAGACTGGGCTGAATGCTGGGAGAAGGAAGGCAGAGAGAGAGAGATGCTATGGATCCGCTGCCGAGGTAGATGTGCTGAAACTTTGCCGGTAGGCCATGACCTCGTGGTGATACACAGATTAATAGAAATGGGTTAAATCAATCTGCAAGAGTTAACCAATGAAAAGCTAGAGCTAATGGGCCAAGCAGTGTTTTAATTAATACAGTGTCTGTGTGATTATTTTCGGGGCTAAGTTAGCCGGGTGGCCAGGAATCAACAAGCGGCCCTCTTCCTCAACATCCTTGGAGACTGATCTGCAATGATGCTTCAAAAGTGCAATATGAAAAGTCTTTCTTAACATTCGCAATATTTGAGTCCAGATTTGGAGACATTCTGCTAAAGGCAGTACACGGAAGACAGTTTTGTTTCTGGTTTTATCATAGACGTGGGCCTACTTTGCCCTGTGATATTACAATGAATAAAGTGAATTCCAGTTATTTAGAACACAGGATTTATTTATACAGGAGATCATGATCCTACAGAGTATGGCTTTTTATCACCTTGAAATTGTTTAGTATTAATAAAATTGGCCATATTCCTTACCCAAACTTTTAACTCCAAACAGATACACAATAAACAATTTTGAGTTCCTTTGGATGGACCTCCATGTCATTTTATTCATTGCAATGAAAACATTCATTCGTTAGTTTTCTCCACCGTCAGTAGGTATTTCCTGTGGGGCTTTATTATTTCAATGAGTTTATCTGATGGGAATGAGCAACTTTGAAAGATGCTTAAATCTGTTGAGTCTGAGCATGCAAATCTCGCTGCATTAAAATGTTCTTGGTGCCTAGCCTGAGCAAAATGAACTCTGAGCCCAAGATACAGCCACTGGAAACACACAGGAAGTCCACAGTGTGATTTTCTACACCTAATCTCCAACCAGCACATGCCTTTGAACATTTACAATGTCTTTGCTATTGTATTTGAGACGAGGAAGAGCAGGACCCGGCTGCAGTTTTTCCAGGGAAGTGGAGGATACTTAGATGTCAACACACACTCACGGAGGACGGAGGTGCATGCAAGCCTCAATGTACGGAAAGGCAACCCAGAGGGGGTCGAAACTCTTTATTATTACGATAAAATAAAACATGCTTGATGAATATAATGGAAACTTCAAAGCACGTGTGTTTCACAGATTCAGATATAGCTACTATGCGTGTTTTGCTGTACATTCATTCCAATTGCTTTTCTGTACATGTATGACATCTGTATATGAGTTTGTATTTTGAGATAGCATTAGCCTTCTTTGAACTGAACACCTAGATTCAAGGCACAAGGACAACTCTTCCCTTAAATAAGATGAATAAATGAATGAATGAATGAATGACATTTATGCCCTGGCAATGCTGAAGCACGCATGGGCAGCCCATATATGGCGGTTCTGTTGAACTTGTCCGTGTTGGGTTTCACGGTCTAAGCTGATGAGGACGACTGACCAGGTCTCTTCCTCATTTTGACACCCAGAAGATTCCACTTTATTCAGATCAGTATATTGCTTCTTAATGCAAAATGAATGTAGCTGAGAAGACAGGAAGAAAGAGAGAATATAAGTTTATTTTCAAAAAGAGCACAGACCTAGAAAGCCCATATAGGTGACTGCTCTCAGTGACCCTGACAAAGGGCTGTGCAAATTTTTCATGTTTTGTCACTTCACAGCTGGAAAAGGCTCTCCCTTCTAGTTTTGTCAATGAAGAACCAAGTCTGGAAAGACCGGGCGCCTCAGGCGATCGGGGCTCCTAATACGATTCCCACCTCCCTCCCTTCCCCTTCCACCTTGCTCCTCCATCCTTAGCGGCTCAGAGCCTGGAACCAGTAATTGCAGAGCTGCCAGGGCCTCCTTCTTAAGTTGCACACAGTGACGACTTTGAGATGCACAGGTCTCACCCCGTAAGAAGGGAGTTCCGGATGCTGAGGGCATTTCTCATCTGAGAAAGGAAAGACTCAGACATGACATCATGCAATTAACACACAAACACGAGTCCCCATTGCACAAGGCACTGGGCTCTAGAGTAGTATCCTGTAAAGGTAGATACAACTGTAAAGAAAAAAACTGTTCGTGTCCTAGCCAGAAATTTCACCCAGGCAAGGCAACAGTCCTCCGCGGTGCAGGGCAACTGAGCTTTGAGCAGTCAGAGTCTTTAAACGGGGACCACCAACTAGAAGAATAACACACATGTTACCAAAAAAAGAAAGTTCTAGACTGAAGGAACCGGAGAGGAAGAACGGAAAGGAAGGAGTGGAATGATCAAGGGCTTCCAGCCTGACTGAAAAGAAGCCATGGTGTTTTCTAGATTTCAAGCAGGGACACCCGTGAGCAGTCACATGTTGAGGGGGTGGCCTGCAACAGGCAGGACCTTCTGCAGCATAGCAGTGGGGCAGCCACAGACCCCACTCAGGGCACACTCCTAGCGACATGGGAATGTGGGGTGAGCTTCCTGCCTGCGCCCCTGCGTAAGTGCTTCCACTCAGTGCGGCTGAAGGGGGCTGGCTATGCAGCATGCTTTCTCATAGACTCTCCCGAGAAGGCACGAGACTAGGCTGAGGGACCCCAAGGCCAGCAAGTGACGGTCAGGTTTCAGATTTAAAACCCAGGAACTGACCACAGCTTTCTTCGTTCGTGACCAGAGCAACTCGGCTGGGGCTAACTTGGGCGCGTGAGAAACAGCGCTCAGTGTGTTCCACGGGCAAAATGATCAGAACGTTGGCTTCTTCTGCTAAGGGGGAAACTCACGTTTGTGTGAAGCAAGTATGAATCCTTGTGACATGTTGTTTTACACCAACCTCTGTCTTGACCCAGGCTTCCCAGGGAATTAATAAGAACCTATGTGAGACAAGTAGAGTTTTTTTCCCTCAGCCGAAGTTAAGAGCAATGCTGTCTTCTAGAACGTTTTGGCAAAAGGAAAGGGGAACCCGTTTCTGGCAAATGATTAAAAGGCGACAACCCTCTTAAAGATAAAAGTTTATAACTGGCATGGAAGGTTCTAGAATTTAAAACGGAAAGTTTGTGAAGCTGTAGGGAAGCAGGATAAACCTCAACGACAAAATAACAGGTTTCCAATGTTAAAAATATCCACCAGCTAACCCAGAGCGAACCAATTATAACACATTGCCTCTAATGCCTGGTTCTGCAACCTGGATGGTAAGCCCCCAACTTACAGGAAATGTCAGCTCCTTAATACCAATTAGCAGACTTTTGTCTCCAAATTTAGAACGCCAAGTTGCTCTTCTGTTGGGGCTACTGAGTTCAGCACTGTCTTCCTGTTGATGGGAATGAGCATTGATTGCAGTCAAGTGTGTGGTTGAGATGCCCACATCACAGTGACATAATTGTTACCCAGGCAAATACATTTTTTCGCAGTCACCTGGGATCTCTTTGGAATGACAGAACCTCCCTCTTTCAGAGATCTATGTATTTTAGTGTTATTTCATTTTCATTATATCGAAAACATATCTCAAAAGTTGACAGGTAATGCGTTATTGTTGCTAGAGAACTGTCAATCATTTGGGAACATAGTCTCCAATCACTTGGTGTGAATTTGATACACAGTAGACAGCTTATCAAGTGTGTAACTGAACCCACGGAATAATGAAACATAATCTCAGGCAACAGTGAAAGAATTTTTGTATCTCAAGTCTATAAAGAGCCTTTTGAGGTTCGGGAGCCTAGGTGATGAAATTCTTCCTAGTGGGCTGCCAGCTCCTTCCCACACTACAGAGTTAGTTTAAAACGGCTGTCCGCGTACACCAAAGCCCAACAGCACTCCAGGAAATGATTTAAACTGTGCAGCTGAGCGCTATTTTATTCATAGTGCACGACAAAGAAAAATAAATCGGACTACCAGAGGTTCCCTTTTAGAAAACCAGTCGGTTTTCACCACCGCGGTCCCATCTCTGTTCACACTCATGATGAAGAGCAGAGATAGCCCACTGGCTCCCTCTCTGGTTTGCGCTGAGTTTGGGCTACTTCCCAGCATGCCTGGCATGCTCACATTCGTTCCCAGTTATTAGCTGAGGTGTGCCTGGCGGGCCTACCCTTTTCTCCCCATAGGAAAATGTAAAATTTATTTTTTGTAACTTTTCATGCTACCAACCGAGACTGCAGGCGGACAACTCACGTGTGAGGTGGATGGACGCGTGAACCTTCCAGGAACGTGCCGTGTCTAAGCGTCTACGATGGCTTCCGTTTGTGTGGTCTTTGGCGTGCGTGGGGGCCCTTTCTCTGGATGCCTATGACACAATAGCCCAATGTAACAGGAATTCTTGGTTGTCACTGTTGGGTTCATGTGGTTGTGTTCTGCACCTTGTTTATGTCAGGCTCCCGGGGCTGTAAATTGGATTCTTTAGTCTTGAAACATTGGGCTCTAGTGTAGAGATTAGAAACAGAGTATTTTTAAAATGTATTGAATTAGTCTGGATAACTTAGGAACTGTCTTATTTCTGCCTTTCCACGTGCATATGTAACAGATTCCCACTTAAGAACGTCTCTCACATCCACCAGCGACACAGGAAGGATGGAGCTCCCTGTAAACTCCAGAAGTCTCTTGTCTCAAAAAAAAGACCCTGCAGTGAAACGAACGCGGAGTAGAATGGACTGACGGCCTGAAGTGAAGACAGAATGAGGATGTGTACGGTGGGGAGGTCTGGGTGGGCTAAGGCACTGCTGTCTACCCAAGGCTCTGACATGGAGTCATGCCATGGCCAAAGACTGGAGGATGGTGACTGGTGTTGAATACATAATGCCTTTGCCCGCCTTTCATTAGGTTTTCATCTTCATTTGTATCGGTAATTCCATGCTAGATTCTTGAACCTCCACATGTCAGAGCCTGAAACACAAGTTTTTTACACATTGAGGCTGCTACTTGGACTCCCCATTCTGTAGGGAGGTGTGGTCAGCCTAGAAAAGGAGAGTTACACTAAGTCACACTAAAGTGGGGGGACATGGAAGAAAAGAAGGTCACACTAAATCACACTAAAGTGAGGGGTCATGGAGGAAAAGGAGGTCACACTAGTAAGAGGTCTGTAAAACATCATGGTGTCTCTCTCTCTCTCTCTCTCTCTCTCTCTCTCTCTCTCTCTCTCTGTGTGTGTGTGTGTGTGTATGTGTTACATGTTGCATTGCTGCACATGTGGAAGTAAGAGAAGAACCTATGGAAGTCAGTCCTCTCCTCCCACTACATGGGCTCTGGATATTAACCATGGGTCTTCATGCTTCACCACAAGGGCCTTTTCTTGATGGTGTCTCCCCAGCCCAGTATGGACACATTTTGATGAACAAAATGTTATCAGTGGGAGAAAGAAAAGCACAGAAGCCTTTGCTTGCCTGAAGGTGCTTTTGCACCATCCTTTTGTGCGGCCGACATCTATTCCGAGGCGCACCACCTGTCTCCCCTCCACACTTCAAGCACGCATCTTCGTGTTCTCAAAAGTTGTTCTTTCCTGAACCAGTAAATTATAGGAAGGGATTTTTTTTGTGTGTGTGTCCTCATGTTTAAAGCAGGTACGTATCTGTGACCTTGCTGTACTTAGGAGACCGAGGCAGAATGATCTAGAATTCATGGCCGTCTTGAGAGGACACAGTGGGACCCCTTTTCTTTTTATCTTTTATCATTATAGCTTAACAACTTCATTAATAATCTATATATCATTTTACCTATTTAAGCTGTACACTTTGGTGGTATTTTTAGTATACTTACCAAGCTATGCAATTGTCCTCTTAATTTTACGTTTTCGTCCCTACAGAAATAACCATGGTCCCCCAATCACTCGCTATCCCTTCTCGCTGTCCTCCTGCCCCCTCTCTAGGCCTCTTAACCACAGATATTCTCACCCATGATTAATTTGCCTCCTCTAGACGCATCCTGTGGCTGCAATCATATGCCGTGGGTTCCTTTGTCATTGACTTCTTCCAATTATTGTGTTTTGGAGCGTCATCCTTCTTTTGTCTTGTATCAGACCTTTATTCCTTCTCTTCAGTGGCTCACACCCCAGTGCCTGGATATTCTCTGCCTTCGCCTTCCACTAAAGGACGTTCTCGTTGCTTCCATCCTTTGGCCGCTATGAACGCTCAAAACCCTTTACAGATGCATATTTATATTCATTCGGGGCACATACCTGGGGGTCAAGCTACTGGGTCATGCATGAACACATGTTTAAGCTTTCGAAAACATGTCAACCTTTTTAATAAAGTGATTAGACCATTCACATCACGTAACAGTGTTTGAGGGTTCCCGTTTCTCTGCATATCACCAACTCCAGCTGTCATTGCCCTGTTAAGTTTGTAACTAATGTGAGGTGGATTTTTGTTTGTTTGTTTGAGTTTTTCTAATGATCAAGAGCAACATCTCTTCATGTGTTTATTTACCACTGACATATCTTTTCTGTAGAGAAATCCGCATGTCACCACTCCGAAGGCAGTGAGACCTTGGAGAATGAAACCGATAAATGCGGCAGACTAAAGTCTCATGCAATAGCCATGGGGTCATTTGTGAAAGGGGGGCTCGGCTCCTCATCAAGAGTCACCGCGGCCATCACCATCCGTCTCAAGTGACAGAAAGTGGGTTCTTGTGGGAAGCGTTTGTCATAGAGATGGCCGCTGAAAGGTAACTAACAGTCACGGTTTAGTTCTCTGGCAGGGATACTGGAGCTAGGTACCGACCCTTGCTTTCAGTACCCGGTAGCATTTTTTAAACATCAGTAAGCCATTAGCTCTGTGTTCTAACTTGTACCAGCCACTAAAGCGAGGATGGATCTTTGCCCGGAGGCATCCATACAGAGACTCTGGATCAGGTTGCTGACTGTAAGCTGAGCTCCCACTGATCTCTTGGCCTTCCAACAGCATGGTGTCCCTGGAGGCCACACATCTCTCCCAAGGCAAACTGCTGTAGAGAAGTGTGCACTGGGTGAGTATTCCTGCCGCCACACATGTCATGAAAATGAAAACACACAGGGAAGGAAGGAGCCAGGATGTCAGGACAGAGGACGGGCTGAGCCCTCTTCACACTGGTCAACACAGGTTCCAAGATGGCGGCACAAGAATGGCGGCACACTACTTAGGTAGTGTGGTCTTACAGGTCATTTAGTGATTGCTTACCTGTGTGAAAATCTCGGCCAGTGGGTTGTACGTGGCTGTCTTTGGGCGGTGTGCTGGTTCTGACTGGGGTTTGCTTAGGAATCTCTGAGTTGGAAGGAAGACATATGTGTTATACTTGTTGGCTTTCCTGCATGTTTAAGCAGGAAGTCAGCTCCCTGGTGTGCACCGTGGCTCATCAGAGTCATGAGTGTTGTTCTTATCTTGACACTTTTACCCAACGCAAACTCCATTTTCATTAAGGGTCCCCAATGCGTGGGTGTCACTGGAGTTTCTCTGGAATCACTGTCTACGGCTGATTTAACTTGAAGAAACTGGAGGTGAGTCTCTTGGAAGCTGTTAAGGGGAATCAACTCCAAGACTTACACAGTTGTGGGTCACAGTGGGCGGAGAGCCGAAAAGGGCTTGGTTCCCCAAAGGCTGCATCCCCACCCCTGCAGAACGGGTGCCTCCAAACACAGGTAGCCTGCTTTGAATATGAACTCCTAGAAGACAGAATGTTTTATCTATGGTCTGCAAATAGCTATGAAATAATTTCTGTAGAAGAATTCTCATTTATCATTCAGTGTGAATTCTCTATTCCAGGTGGGAGGTCTTCGGGGGAAGAGTTTGCGTAGGATTATTAAGAATCTAGTATATGTATTTTTCCTAGACTTTTTCTTTTACTGAAGAATTTGCTTGCTAACTCACAGCTTTGCAAATACACCTAACATCTATGTCCTGATTATCATCACTCAAGCAGTGCCTTCCTGTGTATTGTTTTGTCAATTACAAAATGTAGAGATTAGACAGGGGTGCGCTGCAGTCCTGCCTGTATTAACATCGTGCTGGACAAATAGCTCAGCATAATCCCAGAGGGATTGTAACAGTTGGTGCACACAATCCTAACAGTGAGTGTGCACAGTCATCTCAGCAGTAAGTGTGCACAGTCATCTCAGCAGTAAGTGTGCACAGTCATCTCGGCAGTAAGTGTGAAAGTCATCTCAGCAGTAAGTGTGCACAATCATCTCAGCAGTAAGTGTGAAAGTCATCTCAGAAGTAAGTGTGCACAATCATCTCAGCAGTAAGTGTGCACAGTCATCTCAGCAGTAAGTGTGAAAGTCATCTCAGCAGTAAGTGTGCACAATCATCTCAGCAGTAAGTGTGAAAGTCATCTCAGCAGTAAGTGTGCACAATCATCTCAGCAGTAAGTGTGAAAGTCATCTCAGCAGTAAGTGTGCACAATCATCTCAGCAGTAAGTGTGAAAGTCATCTCAGCAGTAAGTGTGCACAGTCATCTCAGCAGTAAGTGTGAAAGTCATCTCAGCAGTAAGTGTGCACAATCATCTCAGCAGTAAGTGTGCACAATTATCTCAGTAGTAAGTGTGCACAATCATCTCAGCAGTAAGTGTGCACAATTATCTCAGCAGTAAGTGTGCACAATCATCTCAGCAGTAAGTGTGCACAATCATCTCAGTAGTAAGTGTGCACAATCATCTCAGCAGTAAGTGTGCACAATTATCTCAGTAGTAAGTGCACACAATCTCAACAGTAAGTGTGCACAATCTTAAAAGAGTAGGGCCAGAGTTATGTTTTATGTATTCTAATTTACTTTCAGATCTGGGTGCCTTTTTAGACACACAACAGATAGCACACATATTTGTCAAGGTTTTCCAGAAATCTAGAACAGAGAGGGGAGGGGGGAGGAAAGAAGAAGGAGAAGAAGAAGGAGAAGAGGAGGAGGAGGAGGAAGAGGAGGAGGAAAGAAAGAAAGAGGAGGGAGGCAAAGAGAATAAGAGAAAGAGTGTGAGAAAAAGAGATCCACTGGAAGGAGTTGGCACACATGACCGCAGAGGCGGGGAGTCTGTGGGGCCATCGGGCTGGTGACCAGGGCAGGACTGATGTGGCAGCTCAAGCCCAAAGGTATCTTCTGGCTGAATTCCTTCCCGCGTAAGGAGCTCAGTTTTTTATTCCACTCAGTTCTCTCATGGACTTGATGAGGCCCACCCACGTTATGGAGGACAATCACCTCACTCAAGTTTCACTGATTTGAATGTTTTCCTCATCCAAAAAAAAATCCCTTACAGAAACATCCAGAATTTTTGACCACATATCTGGCACTACGGCCCAACTGAATTGATATGAAGTTAGCGATCGCAGCACTAAGCTGCAGTCTCTCACTAAGGCCGCATCTGGAGGGAGCATTGCTCTGACTTTCGGGCCTCTGAGGCAATCAGACTTTCAGTGAGACAGAAAACGGCACATACACACGTACACGTAGCTATGCATATATACACAGGCACAGACAGAGACACGCTTATACATGCACACACATACACAGGCACACACAGAGACACACTTATACATGCACACACATACACAAGTACATGCAGAGACACACCTATACATACACACACATACACAGGCACACACAGAGACACATTTATATATGAACGCATCCACATGCACACACATACACATGCACACACTCACGCATGCACACGGAACAGAACAGAACACAGGTAATGGAGATTGGGTGAATTAATATTTCAGAAAATCAGCCCCACAGGACTCCTGCTCACAGTTACGTGTAACCAGCAGCAAAATATTACATCTTTATTATTACATTGTATTCACCGTATGCGTGTGAGCACACAATGGTGCATGTATGGAGGTCAGAGGTCAGTGTGAGGGGTTGGTTCCCAGGGAGGATTTCAAGCCACCCTTGCTTGGTACCTTGCACTGTTTCTTGTTTAGACATCCTGGTGGTCCCACGCTTAACATTTAAGAGGAGAGAAGGCTCTGGAAATTTCAGTCCTTGTCACTAAGAGTCTTGTGGCTTTTGTTTATGTAAATGAGAGTAAGAAACCCTTGCAGCCATCCTAATCCTGGTTTGTTTCCCGTGAGGCCTCTTTCATATTCCAGTCTAGGCAGGGGATAGTGAGTGTGCATGTGTGTGTGTGCACAATTGTGTGTGTGCGCAAGTATGTGTAAGTGTGCATAAATGTGTGTGTGCACATGAGCATGCGTGTGCATGAGTCTGCACAATGTGTTCGTGTGCGTGCATGTATGTGCACATGTGCATGCATGTGAGTGTGCATGATTGCGCGCATGCGCATGAGTGTGCATGTGTGTGTGCATGTGTGCATGCATTGTATGAGCATGCACAATTGCGTGTGTGCATATGTGCGTGTGCATGCTTGTGTGTCCATATGTGCGAGCATGTGTGTGTGTGTGTTTGTTTATGAGACAGGATCTCAGTATGTACAGGTTGGCCTTGAACTCTCTCTGTAACCCAGGTTGGCTCTGAACTCACGCTCCTTTCACCTCTGCTTCCCAAGGACTGGCTTTTGAGGTTTGTGCCATCATGCCCAGGCCATGTCTCTATTTCTTTCCTCATGATGGGAGACAGCTGTTCTAACCCTGTTCACACCCGTCTCTGTTTCTTGCCTGCTTGGCCACCTCAGCTTCAGGGCTTCACAGCCTCCAACTTTCTTTCCACATTTCAACTTTTAAAGAACACATAAAGTGGTCCTTTCAAATGCTGTCCACATGTTCCCTGTGCTTCTCACGGTAAGGTGATTCTAGAGGCAGAGCTAGCGAGCCCGAACTTGTTCGTGGCCCTTCTGCTTGTTGGACCAGGTGCCTCTGTGGCAGGAGTTGCACCTAACCAAGTGTTAGCTCTGGCTCCTCACAGTCTAGCTGCCTGAGAACTCACAAAACCGGAGGACTCTAGGCCACTAAAGGTTCTAACAGGAAAGGGCTCTCAGTGACCATGGGAAAGAATAGCAGTCACACACACACACACACACACACACACACACAACCATCCTTTTAAAGAAAAGTAATCGCTGCTGCATTCAGATAAAATGCAAATATGATTTCATTGAAAACGAATACCCCAACGGTGGCATAAAAGTCAGTAAGTGGAAAAGCAACAATTTGATAGAAATGATCCCAGACTGAGTTTCTTTTTTGTTTGTTTGTTTTGTTTTTTTGAGACAGGGTTTGTCCTCAGAGCTTTGGAGTCTGTGCTGGAACTCTCTATGTAGACCAGGCTGGCCTCAAGCCCACAGAGATCCGCCTGCCTCTGCCTCCCGAATGCTGGGATTAAAGGCGTGCGCCACCACCCCCAGGCATCAGTGTGTAGCCCAGGCTGTCCTCCATCTCATGATCCTCCTGCCTCTGCCTCTTTAGCAGATCCTACCGACCTGCACTTCAATGAAGACCAGAAAGCAGACGTAGTGAAGGTGGGGGAGTGAAAATCCCTGACCTCAGGTAATGAAAACCCAAGACTTTGCCTCAACCATGAACTTGATATTTTATGACATATATAGGTTCACATGTGATTTGATAACTTAGCAGCAGCCCCCAGCAAAGCTTTTTAAAGAAACACACATCTATGACCGTCACAGTCGTATCAGATGAAGGCAACCAAACGCCAAGCACAGAACCAAAGACAGGCACGCACAGAATGCACACCAAGCTGTCACTCAGAAAGACAGCAGTGTCCGGGGGCTCAGCATGGTCAGCAGCAGACAGACCCACAGGAGTAGGTTTGCCAAACCCTCCAAGGGAGAATGCCCACATTCTAGAATGTCTGCCTTAAGGAAGATGCCGTATGTAAAACACAGCATCAAGGTTTAGCGTGCAGATGTGAGCAAGTCAGACCCGGAGGGTTCAGATCTCTGAAAAGACAACAAGACAGTAAACAGGAAAAATAAAAGATTTGTGGTAGAAAAATGAGTAAAATAAAATGAATGGTTGACAAAGGAAAGAAAGAGATAAAGAAAGAAAGAGAGAGAGAGAGAAGGAAGAAAGAAAGAAGGAAGGAAGGAAAGGGAGGGAGGAAGGAAGGAAGGAAGGAAGAAAGAAAGAAAGAAAGAAAGAAAGAAAGAAAGAAAGAAAGAAAGAAAGAGAAATAGAGAGAGCGATAACCTCCCCGGTACTGTAATGAGCTCACTGTAGCTAATAAAATCCAAGTCAAATAGAAAGGGAACTGATTTTTTCCCCCAGTATCCAGACACAGAAATTGTAAAGATCATCTCTAGTGGTTGGAAGCTGGGTCCTGGTTCAGATGACCGGCGGCCGTGTGGACGAGAGCAGACTTTCGGTCTGGAACTGTGTATTGTAACCTTCGTGCCTTGTGGATCTGCCATTCACTAATTCTGCGTCAGAACCGCACCTCAGGAAGGCGACGGGCAAGGCAGAAAATTGTTTCTGGAAAATAAATCACAAAATTAGAAGAAAGCCAATTTGAAAGTTTAGAACAATAAAGGAATAATTACATGAATTATAGGTTATTACTGATTCATTAGAAATGATGTTTATGGAGTTTTCCATGGCACTGAGCTGAAGATTAAAATCAAAGGCAAGTGTATAAAATGTATGATTTCAGTCTTATAAATACAAGTGTGTATATGTATGTGTGTCTCCTCAGTTCTAAGACAGATTTCCATATTCAGTGCTGTAAAATTAAGATGAATTATACATTTAATATAATCTTCCTCAATCAAAAAAAGTATTTCAAGTATATACATGATCTCACAATGAATGACATGCTGCATTCAAAGAAGTCTTATAGTCCCGTGCTTAAAAAGGCACATAGAAAATAAATCATTTTTTTTTCTTACAAAGAAGGAAAGTAGCAAACCTTTAAAGGCCATTTGTCACATTTGCAAGGGGACTGTCTTGCAGGTGTTCTGCACCTGGTTAGAGCTTGCCTGCCGGCTGTTCGTCTATCACCCTAAAGAGCCCATATGTATAATTTATATGTATCCAACCTGTGGCTGGTGGACTACGTGCCTCCCGGGATAGCTTTGAATACAGCCCGGCACGTTCGTAGAGGACAGTATCATGTCATGAATGTTAGAAGACTGGAGACCTGAGCAAGATGCTCCTGATTTTGTTTTTAACTCCACACAGTCCGTGGGAACCAGAAGTCTTCAAAAGAACACGCGTCTTCTCATTGATGTGGGGCAGTCTGCTCTCCGACACTCAAGCGCTGAGCTTCTGAAAAGCCCGTATGCCCCACGCCTTCTCGAATCTGCGTCTGGAACAAAGCGACCTCAGCATCATGACTCCAGGCCCTGGGGAATTCTCTGGAAATGGAGAGGGGGGCTCATTTCAGCCGCCCTCCCTTCTGTAGAGGTCGTGTCTCCTTGTGGCCCACTCTTGCCTTTCCCATTTTGGAGGTAATTTCCCGGGATGGGGAAGCTTGGCTCACCTGCGGCATTCCCTGTCTTCCTGGCTGCACAGCCTGCTTCTCGTTCACGTCAGAGTTCAGCACAGACAAGCCCAACAGGTCTGATTGCCTTTGTCACTTTCGTAAGCACTGGTGTATCAGCGCATTAACGGTTTTGACAATGTTCTTATACATTTCACAATCTGACCTTGGTGATACAATTTCGCTTGGACAGATTCTTTCAAAACCTAAACTCATCATAGAAATTCGGTGCGGTCTTACTGATGTCTTTATCTCCACATTCATTCATCAGAACGCATGGAATTTCACTTCTGAATCCTACCGTCTCTCCTGAGCCATATCTGAACTTTCTCTAAACTGATTTTTTGACATTCTTCTCCCTAAGGCCGTGGGCACATGCCAGCCTCTGATCAGATGTTCACGTCTTGCGCATTGGCAATTCCGAGATGCCATGGTCCCTGTTTCCTTTGGTCCCCACTGCTTCCCCGTCCCTGCAAATGAAAGACTTAAATGAATAGGACACTTTGGCAGGCTAATTAGCGGAGTAATTGATATCGGTGAGCGGCCCCGTGCAGGGGTCTGCTGGGTCCTGATTGCTTGGTTTTATTCTGGAATACAGAATGAAAGCTGTCAGTTTCAGGCTCTCTGTCCTTAGGGAAATACAGTGTGACCGCTCTCTGGCAACTTCACCCCCAACTCCGTTTGAAGAACTTTGCTCTCCATATGTATAATATAGAAGCCCATAGACTACACACACAGCACATTGATACCCAGACCCCAAACTACCTCTGCCTGCTTCTCCGGGGCCCTGTAATCCATGACCACAATGAGCAGAACCAGCAATGTGCCCTGTTTATCCCATCGGTGAAACCCAATCATGGGGAAATTAGGGGTTCATAAACAAGATGAGATTGAACTCTTTAGCAAACTCAACTGTGTTGTGCAAAGAGCCCGAATGGGTTTTCCAATGTAGACATTTTGTCGAGACACTTAATTTGTTTGTCGGATCCTAAATGTGGGAGTTCCAACAATTGTTTTCTTTCTTTCCCCCAGTGTGAGACATACAATATGACAACATCCACCGCTAACATTTTGCCCTGGTCTTCCAGGTTCTGTTTGGAGTGGATTTTCAGTTGGAATGGTGCTGTGTATGGTAACCATAGAGCAAGGGCTCCAGAAGCTGTTGCCCTGGGCTTCTCTCAGACAGTCCACCAGAACGAAGGAAGAAAGCATCAGAACTTTGGCGTAGCCTCTCTTCACCTCACCAGTTTTAATTTGTGTGCGTGGTTTACAATACGCATAGCATATTAGCGCATCAGTACAGTTGTGGCGTACGCGGAAAAGAGTTGGGACTCACGGTGGATTGAATATACAAGTTAGTACCCATGGCTGAGTCCACATAGATACCTAATCATATTTGATCACACATAACCAACATTTTAATATTATATATAAATCACCCAGAGTTAGGAATTGGCATTTAGCTACATTAAAAAAAAATGAAATCTGTGTTGCAGAGAAGGGCTTCAATGGGAGGCAGAGTGTGGGTAAGAAAAGGCAATGGGGTGAGTACATAAATTCATAAATATGAATTAAAATGCCTAATACACATGCATGAAATTGTGAAAGAACGCACTAAAATATTTTTAAGTAAGGTCCGTAAGTATCTACCGTGAAGCCAGTAAGAAGAAACAGGCTAGAGCCCAAGGAAACAGCTTGAGTAAAAATGCAATTTCCTGGCCTGTGACGACTGACCAAAGTTGAGAGAGGCCATTCGAAGGGAACCTCGTGCTGACCCTCCCGCCCTCTTTCCCCATCCTGTTTTCCTCTTCCCATCCTCTCATGAAGCTGAAGGTGTGGATTTTAAAGGCCACCTTGTTCCCTTTCCCTCACTACCAGTGGCTCTCTGCACCCAGGCGAAGGCCAAGGTGAGGTCAGCCGAGACGCCGTGGGCGCTTTGGAAGCATGTCCTTAAAGAAGCCTTCTTCACTCCCTTCCCACGGACAGGAATAAAGACGAGCTGGCTGAAGGTCAAGGAGCCACAGTGAGCCATGGGGAAGAAGCCGTGCACTGAGCACCATAGAGCAACAAGACAGGAGGACCGTGGAGTCCCTTACGCCAACTTTTGATTACTCGTGGGTACATACACAGAAGAAAAATATACAATCACTTGCAATTAAAATAAGGACCGAGGAGGCAGCAATGCCAGGCGTGGTGGCACACACTTGAAATTCCAGCATCCGTCAGACAGGCAAAGGGGTTGCTCTGAGGTCAGTGTCAGCCCATCTTAGATGAACTTTAGAACAGCCGAGATTACCCAAAGAATGAAAACTCCAACTCCAAGGCAGCCCTCACAAGAAGGAGCCACTGAAAGCAAGCTTGGAACAATGGAACACCCCAATGTAGAATACAAAGAGATTATCGTGAGAAAGGAGCATTTGACCTTGGCGTAAGCCAGAGAGAGCAATGGAGCTGCTGACTGTGACTGGAAGTGGAGAAAAACCACTTGGAAGTGGAGAAAACCCACTGACGTGAAGGAAGCATGAAGTATACATAGAGAAAGGATAAATAGATGGGAAAAATGCTGCCCCACGTTTGCTTCGGGATACAACTCTCTGTGTATAAGCTACATCGTCGCCCACTTTCTTCTGGAAAGAAGCCGGCATTCCTGATAGAGGCTTAAACAATTTTTCTGATAAACTTAAATGCAATTAAGAGCCCTTCTGAGAAGTCAGCTCCTCACCTCCTCCAGCGACGCCCTCTAACCAGAAAGATTATTTTTCCTGCATTCTGTCTAAAAGTTTTACATAAACATTCCCTTTTCTTGTAGTGCGTCCTGGCGGACCTCCTTCCCACAGCAGGCGAAATAAAAGCTTAGATATGTTCTTACAAATAAACGTGGCGTAAGGGGCGTTTGAGAATAAACATAGCCTGTGTGATACGGCGTGTGAGGACCCCTGGTGCAGGAACCAGGCTAACAGATACAAGGACTCCGTGAATGGTGGCCTGGGGTGGTTATTCTTTGACATGTGGAGCCCGTAGGCGCCCGTGAGCATAACACCCATGCCAGTGCCCTCTTGTTGATTTGGCTGGAAGATTGGAAGACAGCGCCGCAGGACAGTTTGCCTGGGTGGTCAGGACAATCCCAGCAGCATCTCCACCCATCTGTGTGGTGTTACAGAAAGATCCGAAGGCTGTGCAGGCCGGCCACAGCCTTCCCTTTGGCTCCACACCGCTCATTCACAGGGGCCATTTCCCAGTCCGACTGGAAGGGTCCTACTCTTAGCTGCTATGCCGCGGTATTGTCTTGTATCTTCGTTTCCCTGGCACTTGCCGAGGTCCCTGATGAACATCGTTGTGTGTCTCTGGTGGCTCTCTTTCTTCTCCCAGCCTCTCCAGCATCGTCTTATGAAGTTGCCTCTTTCACTTGCTTCCCCTTAGGGCCCCTACGCATGAAGGTGCGCCAGGACCTCCTGCAGCAGGGAACCTGTCCCGCACAGGGAGAGAGCCAATCCTGTTGGCACCTTCCTTGAACGCAGGAAGATACATTTGAGTAAGGCTGGGGTCTGCCTGGAAGCACAGGGTTCACGAGACTGTATTTCAAGAACTGAGTCCTAGGGGAAGAGCCTCCATTTCTTTCTCTGTGTTGTGACTCGTAGGTCTTCCTTTGGCATTGTCTTGAAGAACTAGGGCAGGGGCCATGTCCCCACAGTCGGAACCGTTTGGCTTAGGACCCTTCCAAACGGGTGGAGTTGGGAGTCTGATTCTCCAAGTCCATAGAATAGGGGTGGTGGGCTAATTTCATTGGCCTATTTTTTTTTTTTATCTGTTTCAGTTCGGTCTTGTTTGTGTGTCTAATGTAGCAATTGCATATCACTGTAAGGTTGACTGGATTCCTTTGGAAAACATGTATAATTTTTTTAAATTGAGAATGTGAGCGCACATGCGCAGGAGAGCAGGCGCCCAAGAAGACAGAAGAGGGCGCTCTGTTCCCCTGGAACTGGAATGAGAGGCAGTTCTGAGGCACCCAACTTGGGTTCCAGGAACTGGACCTGGGTCATCTGCCAAACAGCAGTTACTCTTGACTGCCGGGCTGTCTCTCCAGTCTTGGCCATGGTTTCCTCAAAGCGTTAAGTGGCGAGATTTATTTTTTGCATCCTGTTCGGTTAACGCATGCCTAGGAGTGAGAAACACAACCCCAGTGGACCAGCTGAATGGAAATGAAACTGATGGTTTTAGAAGTGTGCCTGTGAAATGAAAGACACTAAGCAGCAGGAAAAAGTCTTATTGGGGGCTGGATAGAGGGCTCAGTGGTGAAGGCCTCCTACTACTCATGAAGAGGACCTGAAACAGGGTCCCACAACCCATGTTGGGGGGCTTCTAGCTACTTGGAATTCCAGCTCTAGGGGATCTGAACCCATTTCTAAGCTTCATGGCCACTGTCCTGCCATGCACAGACTTACAATCAAAGATACGCATGTGCACATCATTAAAAATGAAAATAAAAAAAAATCTTTCAAAAATCCTATCGAGAGCACCTTGGAGGGCTGAGTTTTATGTACTACAGATTCTCAAAGGTATTATTGATCATTTTAAGTTGCTATTATCCCTTCCTGACAGTGGGTATCTAAAACAGATCTTTAGATTCTTTGGCAGGTCCAGTATTAAGGGCCAAGGATGTAGTCCGGTTGGTCCGACGCTTATCTCGCACGAAGGAAGTCCTGGGTTCAATCTCTAGCACCCTATCAGAAGGGCATGAGATACATGCCTAGAATGCCAGCACTCGAGAAGGGGAAGCAGGCAGCTCAGAGTTCAAGGTCGTCAGAGGTCAAGGTCATCTTCCTTATGTGAAAAATTCCAGGCCAGCCTGGGCTACGTGACACCTTGTCTCGAGAAGCTCCTGGCTACTTACCTAACCTGGCTGATGGGGCCAGACTCAGCCAGTCAGTTCGACCAACTCAGAACAAGGTGAAAACAATCCTAACGCCACTGAAGCTTGGTGAAGAACGATGCTTCAGCTTCTGACTCGGTAGCCCCGCACATGCCTTTAGCTGGAGGAGCTGAGCTGCTGGGTAAGAATTCCTCATGCCCAAATGCTGCTTTTGGGCAAAGGAAAAGTTGGGAGATGGGAGAGAAGAGTCATTACCTCAGCCACCAGCTGTAGGAGCTTTGACTGGTATTTCAGACACAGAAATTGAGACGTCTTCACAATGACCCCAGTCCCAGGTACTGTAACCTCACAACCCCTCCTTCCCCATCTGGGTTACCCCTAAATTCCGGAGCCACAGAAACAGTTACTGAACTCTTTTTTTTTATTTACGTCTGTAAACTTGGGGGTGGTTTTTCTATACAGCAACAGACACTTCTCACCAAAATTTCATCTTCGCAATCACCCAGATTCATCGATTCAGGTACCTCACGCTTTCCGAACCTTGCTAAGATGTATAATAAATACATGTTTCTGCTTTTTTGCTTTGCTCACACTTTTAGGGGGCCCTCTTGTGCCAGGTTGGGGGTTAGAAACCTGGAAGTTCAGACCTTGAAGTCATCAGACCTACAGAGAAGGTAGATTCATCTGCACCTCGCTGGGGAGGGAAAGAAACAGAGGCAGGCCATTGGGTAGCTGTGAAAGCTGGGGAGCAACTTTCTCCCCAACCGCAGTGTGTGGGTATAGTAAAGTCCCTTTAGGGAAAAGACAAGAAATTGTGAGGAATCTAGGGCGCCAACTTGTCTATGACCCAAAATATGGAAGAAAACACACCTGAAAAATGACGCCGTGACCACGCCCACCACGTGTGACACCTCTGATAGTCCAGTCCAGAGAGAGTTGTTACAAACAGACAAACTGCACATTAGACACAAGGAGTCTGTTGTTTTTGGTGATTTCATTTTATTTCTAAGAGCTAGATTCTTTGGTTGGACCAGAAAGGCATTCTGCATTTCTCTTAGGACACAGTGGTTCCCAAGTCCTGCACTCTGTGTAGGGTACAGGAAACTGCCAAGACTAGAACAGAAAAACCGACCAAAGGACACAGAAAGTCGACTGGAGGGCGCCCTCTGGAGCTCCATCCATTCTGCTCTCAGATCAATGTCCATGAAGACACTGAGCAGCTCGCTACGTTAATGACCACAGAAGGGCCTCAAGGAGCCTTCCACTTTGAGACGGACCTGGCGTTTGTTCCTTGTTCGTAGCATTTTGAGAAACTATCGTATGTATCGGACTTCCGGTTCTCATGGGTGGACACTCTCTCCGCGTGTGAAGTGAGGTGTCCGCGTGGAAGCATCCTTTGCTCTCAGCGTCTTTGTAATTGGACCCCATCGGCGGTTCCCTCTGCCAGGAATCCCCTAGCTCAGCTTGTGTCCCTGGGAGCGGTTTTCTCATCACAATCACGTTCTCTTTCCTGCCCTCGAGGTTTATCATGGTCAAATTTGTGACATATCCGTGGCATTCCATGTTGTGGCATTCCGGTCACGTCCACATTGTGTGGTCATCATTTCTTTTCTGTCCTTGTTTATCGGTCTATAAACACCACATGGCTGACTTGGATTTTTTTTTGTTGTTGTTGTTGTTGTTGTTTTGTTTTTTCAGTATAAATGGGGTGAAGATAGTGCATCCCTCCTGGTTTCCTCACCCCATTCCGTGGGCAAGCAATAGACATTCTCCTAAAGGGTCTTAGAAAGATGTCATTCACCAGGCACACACGGAGCGTTTATGCAGTTCCGAACGGCTGCTTGGCATGAACCAGGTAGGATTGGTCCTGATTCTCAGGAGGAAAGACACTGGCTGATCTCAGCTCGCTGCAAGATCTCCAGGGGACATTGGTGCTGAGCCTCGGGTGTACCCAGGACTCCTGTGAACTTGATTGTACAGCTGAGGACAGTCTGCTCCTGTCTCATGTGGCTACTTTCATAAGAACCTCGTTAAAAACCAGAAGGAAAGAGTCCAGGTTTCCTTCCTGCAGCACCCATGTTCTCTCCCAGCCGTGGGCAATCCAGCCGTAATCTGCCAAGGAAAGGGAGACCCAGCATCTGCTGAGTCCGCCTGTCTGAACTGTGTTCAGCTGGGCCCTTTGCCGGATCCCGGGCTACTCACTGAAGATTAAATGATAATGAGAAGATATTCAGATGGACAGGCAGACACAGACAGACACACACACGCGAGAAAAGGGGAGGAAAGAGAGCGCTCTTCAAAAAATAAGCAGTTTTGGGGAAAGCGGACAGCCGAAGGTCCTCATTAGCTGCCAGCCGCTTCACGGCTTTCGGCTGGTGCAGACATCAGACCAAGGTATATTGTGATTTTACTCTAACTCGTCTACTGTAACCTTTTGTTATTTGAATCCACAAGCTACTTTGTGATCTTGGTTTCAAATGATTCTTGAATTTTATTTTGCTTTCTGGAGACTCAGGCGATTGACAGGGTTTCTACCTGAGGACCCAGAGTCCAGCAACTGACAGCGAGCTATGGGAAGAAGCAGAAAGTGGAAACAAATTAATTTTTAAAATTAATTTCTGATACATTCTAAATCTGTAGCCGTTTCCGTTAGAATGGCTTTAACTTTTGATATTCTGTGTTCTATAGGAAAATAGCTGGAGAACTTCCGTCTTTGAACTGGAAATAGGAAGGCGGCCTCTGTGTTGGGAATCTTCCTGCTGTCTTTCCGTAAATGGATTAAAAGGTTGGGGTGTGAGTTTTACTCCAAAGGAAATTCAGTAGGAAAGACAGTATTCCCGTGTAAACACACCCATGAGGATTACACTTTCAAGTAGAAACATGCTCTATCTAATTGCAATTCACAATTTCCATTTTGCGCTGAGATTCTTACAGCAAGGGAATTTGCTTACAAGAGAACCGCTGTACCAAACGGAACAAGATCTTACTCTTTTCTTTCAAGGGCTTTTGTGTCAGCCATAGCCAGTCTTAAGAAAGACTCTTCAAAGAGCTATTTTACAATGCAGTTCCCCAACCCCTCCATGAAACACTGTTATCTCTATCCAGATAACCCATCCCCCTGTGAAAGCCAGTCAGGACAGGGGAGGTAAGAAGAGTTAGTTCTGGGGCCCCTGATTGGTTCTGTTCTAACTGCATAGCTCTCCTGGCTCGGTAGTTTGAGGAACAGAACTTTCCGCAGAATCTTTGGACATCAAATGGCCTTCACGAAACGATGTCTTGATGAGTTGAGTACAAATGAATCAGAAACACATGGACTCGACTTCCCTTGTAATATAAGAGGGCGCGCAAATCAAGGAAAAGCGCACTTGGCAAACACTGGGCTTGGGTTTCCTAAACCTGAAATGTTAAAATAATTAACAAGGACTTATTGAGCCTGAAAAGTGATCAGTTCCAGTATGCCTGACTCGAGACTGAAACAAGGAGAGGCGGCAGGACCCTAGACGGGAAATGAGTGTGCGTGGGGTGGACGGAGGCATTTGAAAACCAGCCCTCCCCACCGAACTATTTGTTTACCTGAGCTCACAAACTTTGCCTTTATTTCTCTTTTGTTTTGATGTGTAGGTTTCAACTTAAAGACCCAACTAAAATATTCTCCCCTGCCCAGTGCATCCTTCTGTCCCCTTCTTGAAGCTAGGAAGTGAGGATAGTCCAAGACAAAGCTCTGTTCATTCTTGAGTTGGATAAGAATTCATACCTGGGCCATTTAGGAAGTTTGGTTAAGTAATCAGGTTGAATGTATTTCCTAGCTTGACTTCTCCACATTCCCCAAGTCCAAGAAGCACTGTGCAGAAATTGGAAGGAAGAGCTATTGTGTACCAGAAATTTTAAAACAAATTGCAATCTTGGAGTAAAAATAAAGAAAGCTGGAAATAATAGAAAGAGAGGGTTCCCTTGCTTGGCTTTATTGCCCTATCTGGGATTATCAGAATGTCTGCCCTGGGGTAGGTTTGAAGCCTCTTCCTTCCTTCTCAAGGTCCATGGGGAGCTCAGCTCCCTATCTCATTTCTCCCACAGTGACTTCTCTGTATCCTTGACAACTTCGCCCTCACTTTCAAGTCTCACTGCTGAGTGTGAAGGGGGGGCTCACCGCCACTTAGGAACGCACATAATTTTCAAGTATAGTTTAGAGACTGTGTTGGTTAAAATCATAGGAACCAGAAAGAAGGAAGAGAAAGCCCTCAAAGCCAGCAGAGAAATGCCTGGTCCTTCGGTTCCTCGCTTCCTCTGTCAGCCGGAAGCCTGAATTCAACAACCCTGAAGACTCTTCGTCTTCTTGGGGTCAACCAAGCCATGTATCTTTCAAGACGGCCCTTGGGATAAACTGTAGCTCCCACCTGCATAGCATCTCTCTGGCCCGCTTCTGCTGCGAGGAGAAGAACCCCCTAATGAGAGGTTTAAAACTCTGTCGATATTCTGATGGAGGGTGTTTTCCGCGAGTGCTGTGTGCAGCTTTTTCGAGCACGTTTCTGGGCACGCCCTACATTAAACTCCCATCTTGCTCTATGTGTTGCACGCCTGAGTATATGGAGGTGGACCGTGTGTGTGTGTGCAGTAGCCTGCAGGGCTCAGAAGAGGCCACTGGATAGCCCAGAGCTGCAGTTACGGGTCGCTGCAGTCTGGTGTGTGGGTGATGAGAGCTCAACCCGTGTCCTCTGTAAGAGCTGCAAGTGTCCTGAACTGCTGAGCCATCTCTTCAGCTCCGACTCCGCAGTTTTGATTGTTTCTATTGTTCAAATATCAAACATTTCATCTACCCATCAGTATAACATGTGCTGTCTACATCAAGGTCCGGCATCCACTGTTACATATTTGATGATTAGATTTGAGATATAATGGAACTCTACTCATTGGGAAAGTCTCTGACAAAGCCTGATTCAGGGGAGCAGCATCATTAATACAGTCAATAATGCCATCCCACTGCTTTTACATTTAGCGACACGGAAAACCAGGAGCAGTCGTCTTTGGGTTGGGAAGCATCACGGATGTGCCCGCTGATACTCCCTTATTGTACGTGAGCTCCCATCGGATGTCTGAACCCACTATGCTCTTGTCTACCATCTTCCTAGCAGTGCCCTGTGAGCGCCTATCGTGAGGCCAGCAACCTCTATGATTTACCCCTTGTGCAAATCTATGAAGCAGAAAAAGAATCCTGACGTCACGAAGGAGCAAATTTAGACTGAAAGTGGTTCATTATTTCCCCACCACCGAACCGTTGTGTGCACCGGATTCCAGAGTCTCTCATAAAGCTTATTTTATCCACAGCCATTTCCACATCGGTAATGACAGGACGGTGATGGGAGGGGTCTTAAAACCCATTTAACTGTTCTAGGTCATGGTAGGCCCATGAACTGTCAGAGTGGTGGGCACGCTTGTTTTCTATTTGGCAGTGCTGGGGTTCAAACCCAGGGAACTGAGCATGCTAGGCAAGCCCTCCCCCACCATAGAAGTTACGTTCCCAGGAGGCAGGAACATTTATGAGCACCCAATCCAACCTCACTTTTCACACCTCCCGGAAAGAGAAAGTCATCGTCACAATGGCAGGGTCACAGCCTTGGTCATAGTTCTGTTGACTCTGATGAAGGGTTATTTTTCCGACCGAAGAGAGTGGAATCTACCTCTGACCCAGGTGGAGACCAACATCCCAAGCTACACAGAAACGGAAGAGTGAATCCAGTTGGCGTAGTAGATCATTGTGCTAAGAGATCAAATTCTCAGAAAGTCAGATTTCCCTGGATCCACGCTAAAGAGAAGGGAAGAAAAATTATCCCCTTAAGGAGACAATGTGTTACCAGCCTTCCCGGAGTCCAAATTCTCTGTGCGGTCATTATGGGGCTGCCATTGAGACTCCTTACATCGGTCAGACTTTCTGGGTCCTGACTCAGGAAATTATAACTTTCTCTTTTTCTTCTTTTCCATGTTTTTTCCTGTTGCATGCTGGTTACATTCTGTCGCATGCCTGTGGGTGTTTGCTCTGGCCCGCTGGGATCTCCCCTCTCTTTTGTACGAAGGAAGCCTCCTCCCTTTAATCACGTGACTAAAAGCTGAGCCTCCACGTTTAACTCAGAAAGCCCTAGTGTCTCTCTCCCTCTTCTCTATCTTTCTCCTCTGGGTTGGTGCCAAGATTTACAGGTTTGCTACCCCATGATTTCTCTTTCTGGCACTAATAAAATTGTTCTTGAGCATCCTTCTGAGTTGTTCTTAAATCGCCTTAAGGATGAGAGTAAGAAGGCTGAGCAGGCACCCCAATTTCCCTGGTAATGACATTTAGACAGCAGTTACATTCTTTTCACTACCAAGACAAAGCAATGCAGAGTTCAGCCACACGTGGGCCCCCCAGAGAACCATGCTCCCAGATCTACAGCTTTGAGGGTACGGTCAAGGATTTTGCTTTTGGGTTACAATGGCTGGCTCATCTTTGACCACGCTGTTTTTTGATCCTTGTTTCTACTTTTGAATTGACGCCGAATGGCTGTACATGTTTACAGACTATCATGTGACACGGTTGTTTATTTTATATTTTATAACGAGCGAGCTCGATTGGTTAGCTCATTTTGACAACTGGAAATCAAGATCGAAAGACAGTGTACAGTTCTTCAAGAGTCACATGTTGGGTGACATGGGTGCCTGCTGGGCCTGCGTCAAGCCGGGGCTTGCTTTGTGTGTGGAGTACACGGTTGGGTTCAGAATCATAGTTCACTGGTTTGCAATAGTGTCGTCGTGTCCCATCGGTCTCCCCCCCCCCCCACCTTAGACGTGGGTCTCTTCGTCAGTTTTAAGTACCATTCCTATAGTCTCCTTTTCTTTGCTGGCTATAAGTCCTAGGAATTTAGCCAGTCTCCAAGCATGAGTGAAGCAAGGAAAAAATGCTAACCACAATTATTTTTATTGAGTTTCCATTCTGTGTAACCCTTATCTCAGGGGCTTTACATGCGCTGTTTGTCTCCGAAGCAAGGCATAGTACTGTTCCACATTTATAGATGAGCAAGCGAGAAGGAGAGGTCAAGCAACCTTCTTGAGGCTAAAGAGCTAGCGAGTAGTTGATCTGTCCATGCGGTTTCCTTTTGGTTCCCACCACCCACAGAAGATCTCGCGATTCTCTCCGTTACTGCTTGCAGACAATATGCATGTATTTACGGCATACCCACTCCCTTCCGTGGCCCTGGAAGAATGAGAACTTTCTGACAGTCACAGCTTTGTATAAAGCAGCAGACACAGAGGCCACAGGTAACAGAACTTAGGGAGATCTTTCACTGATCTTTGGTCTATAGTTTCAAATTCCTTTTTGAGTCTCTTTGTTCCCCAGGGAAGCAGGCTGTCTTTTCCCCAGGTCTGTCTCCATACCTGGAGAGGTTGAGGCATCTCAACACCCTGGCAACAGAAGCTGAAGCCAGGGTGGCCCATGGCCCTGCCGGGGCTGACTCATCCTTGACTCTTCCACACCATGGTACAAACATGACCTGCAGAGACACCCTCTGTGGGGAGAAGAAGGCAAGAAAGGGAGGAATGAATGTCCTTATCTGTTGCGATGCGGTCAGTATGCGTTTCCGTTCCTCCTTCTTGGTAAGAACGGCCAGTGTTGCTGGACTCATTGACCTTTTCAAAGGGTGGCAGCCAATGAGATGGCTCCTCGGGGGATAGGGATGTTTGCCACACAAATCTGATGATCCAAGCTGAATTCGTGGGTCCCACAGTGGGAGGACAGCTCTCTCTCTCTCTCTCCTCTCTCTCTCTCTCTCTCTCTCTCTCTCTCTCACACACACACACACACACACACACACACACAATTAAAAATAATTAACAAAGTAGTCGCATGGCTGGTCCCTGTGGCTCTACATTCGGGACACTTGGTGACTCGGGCGACGGAAGCTCTCCCTGGTGACACCAGCTGTTGTCATGACAACAGCCTTCATGACACATGTCTGGAGAAGGCAGAGGGCACTCTTCAGACAGGAGGAGCTGCACGGTGCCCTCACAATCTTCTGTCGTTCCAGAGCATGCATACATTACAGCACGAAATTCTAGATAAGATTTTAAAACCATACACAATGAACTCACGTAACTGGACAAATACTTTGGTTCCACTGATATTATTTTGCAGTGGCCGTCAGTGCTTCGACTTTGCTCAGACTCAGTTTCTCTAAAGTGGCAAGGAAAAAAAGAGTTATTCTTTGAGACCTGTACCCTGGATATCCCTTGGCTCCTCGGAACCATGAGAGGCCAGGGCTTTGAGAAAGTTGGGAGCAGTTCCCGAGGGGAGCGTGTCTTCTTCTGTTAGTTGGCCTTTTATCAGCTATTACTTGGTTCTGAATATCAAAATGGAATGGGATATTCTTCAATTAGTTTTCTATGCGGTCCAGAACACATTTTTAGTTCAGGAAGAAAAAAAAAAGCTGAAATCTTATTTGGGGTGGGGGGGGGACGCGCTCTTTCGTTTTCTTAGACATTAAATGGCTCATTCAAAGCAACATTTTGGTAAATTGTGTAAATGAGAGAAGAACATATGGATTAAATTTTCCTTGAAATACATATGCACTTAAAACGTGCAGAGAAAAGTGCTTGGCAAAGCCCATTTGGGGTTTTGCCAAATGGGAAACATTTTAAAAATAGTTGAAAATGCAGTCTTATCTAAGAACGCGGCCACATCTACACATTCTTATTGATTATAGATTTTTTAATTTGTGAGTTATCCTTGTATTTATTTTTGCAGCTTCTTTATGCCACGGGCTTATTCAATTTTGCTATAGTCGTGTGTGTGTATGTGTGTGTGGTATGTATATGTGTGTGTCTGTGTGTGTGTATGAGTGTCTATATGTGTGTGTGCCTGTGTGTGTGTGTATGTGTGTGTGTCTGTGTATGTGTCTGTATGTGTGTGTGTAGTGTGCCTGTGTGTGTCCATCCCCAACAGAGGACACAGCCACTGAGCTGCTGACACTGACATCATGGTATCTGCTTTCCTTGCATGATTTCTGATTTGGGGACTCTTGGAGAGGTTGCACGTGACCCTTTTGGAGCGACAGTTCTATAGTGGAAAATTCTACGGTGTACTGTGCTGGTTAAATGTGTCAAACTTGGCAGGGTCTCGAAACACCTTTGAGACAAGCCTCTGGGTAAATGCCCGTGAGGGATTACCTAGATTACATCAGTTGTTAATTGGCAGTGGGAAGAACCAGGTAAAGTGATGTGGAGACATAAAAAGGTACAATAAGCGTGCTGAGTGCCAGCATTTACCTTTCTCCTGGGTTTGGATACCTTGTGATCAGCTGCCTTGATCCCTTGCCATCCTGACTTCTCAGCCATGATGAATCAATCAATCACGAGCCACACTAACCCCTTTGTCCCTGAGGTTGCTGTTGCCCTGTTTCATCTGAGCACCCAAGAAAAGGGAGGGGTTTAAGAGACAAGGAATGATGGGGTTCGTGACTTTCCACCCGACCATGCAATTGTAGGCCAGGAGCTTTTGGAAATGCAAGCCCAAACCCCCGGTGTTTACGGTTTAAAACTGGACGATCCAATGACTCAGAGACAACACCGTTTTGCACACCTCTGCCAAAGGCTCTTCTTGAACCACTTGAAATAAAGAAAAAAAAAATACGTCTTCAAAACCTCAAGAGATATTTTTAAAGAAATCAAATGTGTCATGTTTTCTTTCTGAAGTGTTGAATTGATCTGAAAATGCCTCCGTATTATTTGTGTGATTAGTTATAGCTCTTTAAAGGCAAGCCAGCAAGCAGTTGCGTCTGTACAGATGCTGAAACGGGTATAAAGACACCGTCCTGGTGCTGGTCTGCAGAGGGAGAATTCTCTCCCAGCTCTCTGGCCTCTTTCCTTTTGGTTTGCTAATCCTTTTAGTGACAGGCTCTTTTGCTATGAAAATATAACAACAAAAAGTAGTTTCTTGATGTTAAAACCTCAAACCTGAGATTAGAGCACCACATTCAACATTCAGCTTAGGACATGTTCTAGGCAATCTATCTATCTATCTATTATCTATCTATTTATCTATCTATCTATCATCTATCTACTTGTCTGTCTATCTATCTATCTATCTATCTATCTATCATCTCTCTACTTGTCTGTCTATCTATCTATCTATCTATCTATCTATCTATCTATCTATTATCTATCTATTATCTATCTATTTATCTATCTACCTATCATCTATCTATCTATCTATCTATCTATCTATCTATCTATCCTCTATCTATCTATCAATCTATCTATCATCTATCTATTTATCTATCTATCTATCTATCATCTATCTACTTGTCTGTCTATCTATCTATCTATCTATCTATCATCTATCTACTTGTCTGTCTATCTATCTATCTATCTATCTATCTATCTATCTATCATCTCTCTACTTGTCTGTCTGTCTATCTATCTATCTATCTATCCTCTATCTATCTATTATCTATCTATTTATCTATCTACCTATCATCTATCTATCTATCTATCTATCTATCTATCTATCTATCTATCTAACTATCCTCTATCTATCCATCATCTATCTATCTAACTATCTATCTATCTTTCTTTCTATCTGTATAATAGATTATGAATAACATAATACACACCACACACATATCAGCTGTATCTTAACTTTTGAGGCTGATCTTTAACACAAGGCCATGTATGGTCCTTCTTCTTCCACAGCATCAAAGTGTTATGCATTTCTTTAAAGAATTTCTCAATGAAATATGTATGATTTTGATAGAAACCTTCCCTGTGGGTGCATATGTTTGATTCAGGCAAAACTGCAGGCGTAACGTGTCTGTGGGCTTTGGACTGAGGCTGCGGTGGGCAGCCTTCTGTGGTCACATCCACCAGGTCCTGAACTTTGGAGCATCCATTTGCATTTAAGCTGCCATCTGGTGCAAGGGCATATATTTGGAATACAAGTGAAGGAACATTGAAATGCTTTCATTTTACTTAGGGGGCTGGGGGAAAAAAAGAAACAGAAAGGAAGGAAATGACTGCTCCTAGGTATGGTGGAGGAGAAGGTTTAGTGTCTGCATAGTCAGAGGCAGGGACATCTGGGAGAGTATAGCATGAACTTGACTCTGAGCTGGGCCATGTGAGGAGAGCGGAGGGAGGGGGAGGGGAAAGTCAGGAAAGGAAGGTGTAGAAAAGGGGCTGGGTAACCAAAATGGCTGAACTCTATAGGGAAGGGCAGCTGAGGGGAAAGGCAGCCCAGCCCCTGACCTGGAGAACTTTAGGGTCCAAGGCAGGGTGTGCTAACCAGATCCCATAACAGGTAGGGGCTGAGGAATGTTTGGAGAAAATGATAGCCGGGTCCTCCTTAATATGTTAACGGCACCTCGGTTAGTCATTTGTCCCGGGTTTGAGCGCTAACAGGGCTGTTATAAATAATGCTCTACAGTAAGAACTTTCTCTGCTTTCATCCAAATGCTTTGAATATACCTTATTTTATTTTCCAGTCTATTTGAAATATAGTGGCATGTTCTGAAATTCTCATAGACAGGAAATGAATATAAATTTCCAGGAAACATTCTGGAAAATCTTCGTGGCTCGCGGCTAAAGGAAGGTGCCTACAGAAATACTTTTTTCTTTGGTACAAAAAGTTAACCTGTCAGATCGAAGTAGATGGCAGTGATCCAGTGTGAGATCATTCCAACGGTTTCCCAGTTACTAAGAAAACTTACTCTTAAAATGATTTATATATAACATAAATGATTTATATTATAAATTTATATTTATAATTTATATATAATGGGAATAATTTATATATAATGAGATGAACTATTGATAATGTATGCATGTTATGGTTTGAATGGGAAATGCTGCCCACAGGCATTGTATGTTCGAACATCGTATGTTTGAGGGTGGCATTATGCAGGGTGCTTATGAAATTTTAGAAGGTAGGGCCCGGCTGGAGGAAGTAGATTGGGGTTACGCCTAGCCTGGGGTTTTTGTCTTGCTCTCTACTTCTTGTTCCACCCATAAGGAGTAGATAGCCTCAGGCTATCAAATCAAAAGAAGGGAGAAAAAGTCACCACCACAAGAGTAAAGTAACAGGAATCGAACACTGCTCATTCATAACTCTCAACACCAGTGGTCTCAATTCTCCAACAAAAAGACACAGACCGACAGAGCGGGTGCAAAAATGGGATCCATTCTTCCACTGCAACCAAGAAACACCTTAACATCAAAGATGGCATCTTCTCAAGGTAAAAGGATAAACAGATATTTGAGGCAAATGGGCCCAAGTAAAAAGGCTGATATAGCCATTTTAATATCTAACAAAACAGATCAAACCAAAATTAATTCAAAGAGAAAGAGTACAGCACCATATAGTCATACAAGGAAAAATCCACCAAATGGATATTACGGTTCTAAACATCTAAGCAACAAACGTAAGGACACAAAGTTCATAAAAAGAAACATTACTACAGATAAAACCACATATTGACCCTCACATAGTGATAGTGGGTGTCTTCAATACTCCGTTTGTGCCAACGAACAGGTCATCCAGATAAAAGCTAACCAGAAAAATTCTGGAGCTAAATGATGCTATAAACCCAAGGAGCCTACCACATATACAGAACATTTCACCCAAACACACACACACACACACACACACACACACACAATACCTTCCTCTAGGTGACTCATGGAACTTTCTCCAAAATCGACCACCTATTTGGCTACAAAGCAAGTCTCCGTAGATAGAAGGAAACTGAAATGGCATCATGCATCCAATCAAACCATCATGGATTAAAACTGTCTATCAACAACAACAGAAACAACAGAAGCCTTCCAACTCATGGACACTGGGCAGTTCACAACTGTATGAAAAACGGATCAAGAAAGAAATTAAGAAAGAGATTAAAAGCTTTTAGAATTCAGTGAAAATGAAAACCCAGCACGCCCAACTTACCGGACAGAATGAAGCCGGTCCTAACTGGCAAGTTCATGGCACTAAGGGCCTACATGGTAAACTGGAGAAATCTCAAATTAGTAATTTAACCTCACACCTGAAAGCTCTGTCGCAAAAAGAAGACAGACAGCTGGGTAGGTGGGAAGAAATCACCTAATTCAGGGCTGAAGTCAATGAAACAGAAACAAACAAATGAAAATACCAAGAATCCGTGAAACAAAGTGTTGGTCTTTGAAAAAAAATCAGTAAGATTGGTAAGGCCTTGGTCTTATTAACTAACAGGCAGAAAGAGAAGATCCAAATTAACAAAATTAGAGACAAAAGGGGGGGCATAACAACAGACACTGAAGAATTCAGAGAACTATAAAGGCAGACTTTCTATACTCCATCAAACTGTAGAATCTAACCAAAATGGATAGTTTTCTTGATATCTACTACCTACCAAAATTAAATCAAGATCAGAGAAGGAATTGAAACAGACCTATAACCCCAAATGAAACAGAAGCAGTAATTAAAAGTCTCTCAACCAATAAAAGCTGACGGCCAAATGGTTTTAGCGCAGAATTCTATCCGATTTTCAAAGAAGAATTAGCACCAACACTCCTCAAAATAGTCTGCAAACCAGAAACATTGCCCAATTCCTTTTGCAAGGCCACAGTTTCCATAAGACCTAACCCACAATCAGACTCAACAAGGAAAGAGAGTTACTGTGGTGTTTTGAATGAGAATGGTCGCTATAGCCTCACATATTCGAATGCTTGGTCACCAAGGAGTGGTGTTTAAAAAGAATTAGAAGGATTGGGAAGGGTGACCTTGCTGCAGAAAATGTGTCACTTGGGGTGTACTTTGAGTTTTTTTTTTTATTGATTTTATTGAGCTCTACATTTTTCTCTTTTCCCTTCTCTTCCTCTCCCTTCCCCTTCAGTCCTCTCCCGTGGTCTCCACGCTCCCAATTTACTCAGGAGATCTTGTCTTTTTCTACTTCTCATGTACATTAGATCCATATATGTCTCCCTTAGGGTCCTCATTGTTGTCTAGGTTCTCTGAGATTGTGAATCGTAGGCTGGTTTTCTTTGCTTTATGTCTAAAAATCCACTTATGAGTGAGTCCATGTGATAATTGTCTTTCTGGGTCTGGGTTACCTCACTCAATATGATGTTGTCTAGCTCCATCCATTTGCCTGCAAAATCCAAGATGTCATCATTTTTTTCTGCTATGCAGTACTCCATTCTATAAAAGTACCACATTTTCCTTATTTATTCTTTGGTCGAGGGTCATTTAGGTTGTTTCCAGGCTCTGGCTATAACAAACAAAGCTGCTATGAATATAGTTGAGCACATGTCCTTGTGGCACGATTGAGCATCCTTTGGGTATATACCCAAAAGTGGTATTGCTGGGTCTTGAGGTAAGTTGTTTTTTAATTTTCTGAGAAATCACCACACTGATATCAGTATGGCGCTTTGAGGTTTTAAAAGCCCATGCCAGGTCTTGTCTCTGTTTCTTGCACTATGTACGTCTGCTCTGTCTGTGTCTGTGTCTCTGTCTCTGTCTCTCTCTCTCTGACTGCAGATCAGGATATAGGTCTCAGCTATTAATCCAGTGCCACGAATGCTGCCCTGCTTCTGCCGTTATGATAACAGCCTAAATCGCTCAAACTGTAAGCAGGTCCCCATTTAAATTCTTTTTTCACAAGAGTTGCCTTGGTTAGGAGAATCCAAAGGGGGACTGAGTACAGGGTAAAGGGACCAACTGAAGAAACCAGTCAATTCCTGAGCACAAAATCTACCACCCGGACCCTGAAACTCGAGCCAGTGAAAGAAACACTTTTAGCTCCGAACCAAGAGAAAAAACAAACAAACAACACACACACACACACACACACACACACACACACACACACACACCCTAGTTCTGAAACTAGAGCCAAAAAAGTGCATTTTTGCCCTAGAACCAGAGCCAATGAAAGAAATACTCCTTAACCCTGAAAACAGAGCAAAAAAAAAAAAGTTAAAAGGAGACAGTGAAAGAAGCAGTTTGTCCATGCATCAGAAGAAGCATGTAGCTCTGCCAGCATGCTCTCATAAGCTAGCAGTGTGGAGCTCAGTCGTCACCACTCTCTAGGAGAGGAGCAGGATTTCTGTATCCTGTGAGGAGACCGTCCCCCACCAGACCCCAACTTCAGGCATCCCCAGACTTCCCAACAAGTCAGGATATCTTTTCTTCTAGGGCTGAGCTGTCCTGTTATGATGCCAGCCTTCAGAGCTGTCCTATTGTGGCTCTAGGTACAGCCTGGCTTCGGTCTACCTTAGTAGTTCCAGAGTGGGAACGCTCCCTTAAATGGGGATGCTTGAGTATTCCTGGGAAGGGGAAATAGAAGAGATCTCCTAGGTAGACTGGGGGCTGGCAGGGATGGCAACAGGAGGCATCGGTTTGAGGGGGTCGATGGAGGGGGAGAGTAATGAAGAAGACATCTTGATTATGGGGGGGCATTTTGGAGTCAGGTAGAAACCTGCTGCAAGGGAAACTCCCACAAATCTACAACGATGACCCCAGCTAAGACTCCTACCAATAGTGGAGCAGGTACCTGAACCGGCCATCTCTTGTAATCAGATTGGTGACTGCCCCAATTGTCATCAGAGAGCCTTCATCCAGTAACTGAGAGACACAGATGCAGAGATCCACAGTCAAGCATCTCAGAGATTCCTGTTGAAGGTGAGGGCAGGGGCAGGGCCAAGGTCATGATGGGGTAGCCCACAGAAACAACAAACCTGGGCTTACAGGAGCTCACGGAGTCTGGACTGACAGCTGGGGAGCCTGCATAAGGCCAACCTGGGACTTCTATATATATGTGATGGCTATGTAGCTTGATCCACTTGTGGGACTTCTAGTGGTGGAAGCTGGGCCTCCAGAAATGTATTTCTCATACCTGGTTGCCTTGCCCAGCCTTAATACAAGGGGAGGGGCTTAATCCTACCTCAATTTGATATACCATGCTTTGTTGACACTCATGGGGGGCCTGTTCCTTTCTGAACAGAAACAGAGGAGGAGTGGATTGGGGGTGTTGGAGGAGAATGGAGGGAATGGGAGGTAAAGAGCGAAGGGAACTAAAATTATTCATACAATAAACGAATAAATTTAATTAACAAAAAAGGAGTTGCCTTGGTCATGATGTCTCTTCAAAGCAGCTTTGACTAAGACAGTTACAGACCAATTTCCTTTATGAACATAGGTGCGAAACTCCCAAAAACTTGCAAACCAAATACAAAAACATATCACAAAGATCATCTACCATGATCAAGAAGGCTCCAACTCAGAGATGCAGATATGATCCAACGTACATAAATCAATGCATGCAATAGACCATACAAACAGAAAAAGGCTTTTTGACAAAATGCACCACACCTTCGTGATAAAAGTCCTGGAGAGATTGTGGCTATAAGGGACATACTTCAACATAATAGGCAACAAACAACACCAACCTAAACTGAGAGAAACTCAGCATTTCAACTGAAATCAGAAACAAGACACGGTGTCCTTTCTCTCCTCAGCTACTCAGTATAATTCTTGAAGTCTTAAGTCAAGCAGTAAGACAGCTGAAGTAGATGAACGAGGTACAAATAGGAAGGAAAGAAGTTAAGTCTTTGATAATCAGGCTACAATCTATATAGCCACAGTGGTTCTATACAGAGTAAGGGACCAGGGAGGATTGGACCACCCTACGAAGGGGAAACAGAATAGATAGTTATGTATGGCGGAGGGGGCTTGAATGGGAAAATCAGATGGGGAGAGGGAGGAAAGAGAGCGATGAGGGAGCTCATACAGGGAGGCAGTTTGGGGAGGTACAGCTAAAATTAAGGGCCATTTGAAGGTTTTTAGGGAAACTAATGCAGTAGAAGCTTCCTGAAATGTATCCATATATAAAGGCGCGTGATCTAAATGGAATCGCAAAATAATAGGAGAGATAGAGCCCCAACTAGACATCAGTCATTGCCAAATGAGGACTTCAGTTCCAGAACTGGGTTGCTTCTAATTGTATTGTTCAAAGGGACCCTATGCGACCCCCAAGAGAGCCTAGCCTATTGCCAAGACTCTGACTATTGGTTGCTTTCCACAAGCCTATGGTAAGGCCCTATTGCTACAGACAACACCTACACGATTCACTGAACAAGGAGAAGTTGTTCTGGTGCCCACATGAGAGCCTTCACCCCTAAAGACTTAGCTTTCAGGGTACTGGAAGGTGCTCTGCCTTCTACCAGAGGAAGGTAAACAACAAACCAGCCATAAAAACTTTGGTCTATCAGGGAGATCTGTGTCCAAGATCTGCTAGTTTCAATAGTGGCCCAAAGCTTGTGGTACTAACCAATCAGCATTTGATTGGATTTAAGGCCCATTCCATGAGATGGAACTCATCCCCAACACTGCTCAGGTGACCAAGAGCCTGAGACTAGATAGGCCAGGGACCTAGGTGAAAACCAAATACTGCTGTTCTGCTAAAAGAACATAGCAACAAAATGCCTCCGAACATTCTGCTCTACTCATAGATCAGTGTCTTGCTCTGCCATCGTCAGGGGTGCTTCCCCCTGCAGTAGAGGGGAATTCATACAGGGATCCACAACTGGACCGTGTGCAGAGAGTGAGGGGCCTTGGGCCACTGAGCCCTAGATGTGATGTCTCCATCTAACTGAGACAAAAAAAGCGTCCTTAACTGCTGGGCCATCCTACTGTGGCTCTTCTTGGTTGTCAACTTGACTACACCTGCGATTAACTAAAATCCAAGTGACTGGGTACACCTGTGAGAATTTTCTTTCTCAATTAGATCACTTGAAGTGAGAAGACACACCCAATCCTGATCTTTTGAGGCAAAAAGACACATCTTTAACCTGGGTCACGCCTTCTTCTGGAAGTCTATATAAGGGTAGAGAAGAAGGAAGCGCTTTCTCTTTGCTTGCTTGCCCCTGTCCTTCCTGACAAGTACGCTCCTTCGCTGGCATTAGAGTCTAGTTCTTCATGATACTGAGAAGCAGCTGAGATATCCAGCTTCATGGACTAAACAACTCCTGGATTTTTGAATTTCCCATTGGTAGACAGCCATTGTTGGGCTAGCTAGACCGCAGCCTGTAAGCCACTCTAATAAATCCCCTTAATCACACACACACACACACACACACACACACACTCAGTAGTTCTGTTCCTCTAGAGAACTCTGATTGATGTACATGTGGAATAGGATTTGTATATCTGAAACATAGCGAACAATATTGGAGCCGTTATGCTGAATGAAATAAGCCAGACACAAAATGACAAAGATTAAATGCCATTATTCATATGCGGTAACCAAAGTAGTTACACTTACAGAGGCAAAACATGGCATAGCGGTCCCCAGGAATTGGGGACAGGAGGCAAGAAAGGGTTCTTATGTAATGGAAACAGTGTTTCAATTTGAAGTGATGACTTCCCAGGTGTACATCACAGTGCTCCCACAGACAGATGGGAAGGAGTCGAGCCAAGAAACTGGATGGAGTCAACCTTGGGTCTACTGCATGCCTAGAAATGTGGAGACATGGCTCCTCTGATCCAGAAGGCTGAGAAGCGGCAAGGTGTTTCTCATGCTTCCATGTGAAGATGTTGCTAAAGTTCGGGTTCCGAGTTGGCAGACCTGGTTGGTTCCACATCTCATCCCCCATCTTCCAGCCAAAGAAGGAAGAGGAGAACTTTCCTCCCCTACCCGCAAGCTTCCAGCTTGCCAAACAGTCATTTCTACTTCAGGACTCACTTTGGATCTGCTAGGTCCTCACGCACCTCCAGGTATGAAAAGACAGAATCAACACCCCTTGACTCTTCGACTGAAAAATCTCTGTCACTGAAACACTGTCAGCCCTTGAGATTAAACATTTCCCAGTGTTCCTAGGAACTGGACAACTGTTTACATATCCCACAGATGTTATATTGTTATATATGTATGTTATATTGTTATATTATATTCGAACCCCTGAAACACTGAGCAAGTTTTAGTATTTTTATTCCCCTAGAGCTTCCTTTCTCTCCCCCTGAAGTCTACTTATGGCTTTCAGGAGAATACAGAAAATCCAACTTGTACGTTAGCCCTTTGTGCATTTGAAACTTTACTATATTAGGACAATCTGAAGCTTTAGCTCTCTAAATAATCCTCACCACAAGTTCCTTGTGTCTTCTTTTCATGTGGGCAAATTCTATCAAAAATAATAAATCAGAGGGCTCTTGGATAGAGAATAAGCAAGTAAGTGTTTGTGATGAGCCAGGGTGTGTATGCTAGGCTGTTCCGTCAGGGGTTACCGGGGAAAACATCCTTTGGGAGGGAGGGCTTAATGAGAAGAAGAGATCTTGCAAAGAAGGTTCATGCTTATAAGAGAAAAGTTAAAAGTAGACTTTTCAACAGTTGCAAAACAAAACAAAACATAAACAAAAATATTACAACTCAACCCCATGCATTTCTCTTGCCAGCTTCTCATGAATGAACTTATTTCAGAAGAACGATAGGAAAGACTCTTGCATTCAGTTTTACAGACACACTCACAGTCTGGCCATTGTGTCAGATTCACCATAATGCTAGGGAGAGCCTACCGTGGACGGCTTTCTCCAGACAGAGCTCAATTATGTGCCCCCTCTCATTTGCTCTAAGATCTGGAAGACTGTCTCTGTACCGTCCTTGGCGAGTCCTCTGCCAGCGTTAATAACCTAACATTCGGAAAGTTCCTCTGTGCTTTTGTCCTCAAGCAGTTTCTCGCCCTTTTTTGTGTCCCACAATTAAACTCAGTTTCTACTTACTTTGGCATTACTAGAGATACAGAAAATTTGATCTACGCCATTAGCGCTTCGTGCATTCAAAACCTGACTATATTAGGACAATCTGAAATTTCGTTTGGCTGGGATAAAAAGTCCTAATTCTGTTTACTTCTCCTCAAATACCCTATTATCCAAGCTGGAATCATTTTTATTGCACCCTTTTAGCCCTCTCTAGCATTCTCGTGTTCTTCTTAGCTGAGCCCCCCTCCCCAAACCCAAGCATAACTGTTTATTAGAGACCCATGCAAAGCCTAGGAGGAGAGCTTGTGTCTGTCCGCAAGACCCTCGCATGCGGCTCTTTCACCTAGACAACTCAGAAGCAGCCTGATTTCGTTTTCTTTTCATTGGGAATTCTTTCTTAAAATGAGCCTCGTTTTAAAATTGAGCCTCGACTTCTGCTTTAAAATGTTAGACAGCTTGGGCATCCAGCTTCCATCTCCTCTAAAGATTCCTTTGAAATAACAGCAACGATTGATTAACAAAAGCAGAAAAGATACGATAAAACATCATAGGTGATCAGATAGCCAGAACAGAGGAAACCGTAGTCCGGGACACCAGAGGGGAGCCTGGGACACACTCGGGCATCCTGGAAGAAACCTCACTTCAATGTCCCTGAGCATCAGAGGTGAGGTGGGCTAGCTGCCAGGTTAATCCTACAGAAGAGAGAAGAATCCCAGCTCCACACTCCCAGAGCATGCTGGGAAAGGGGATCTTGGGGCCTGGGGCTAAAGCCAGAAAGCTAGGCTCTGAAAAAAGTGAGTGGTTTGTGCCTAACACTTCCAAACGAGTGCTCTTGGGAGCACAGAAGAGCAGAACTGGTATCTCCAGAGCAAGTAACAGCTGCAAGAGGCCCTGTTAGGCATCTTGTCTCCACCCTTGCTCTGGGAGTTAGGCTGATGGAGGAAAGGGAAGACCCCATGGGATACTGTCAAATGTCATGTTAGGAGGAGAGAACAGAGTTTGGGGAAATCAGAAACCAGACGTTCTGGCCTGTAAGTGACAGCCCTGTGCTGTGGGCCAGTGCTCCTGTACCCTGTAGAGATTTGTCACTCATATTGGTTTAGTAAAATGTTGATTGGCCAGTAGCTAGGCAGGAAGTACAGGGGGATCTTTGAGTTCCAGGACAGTCAGGGTTACACAGAGAAACCCTGTCTCTAAAAACCAAAACAAATAAAAGAAGAAGAAGAGGAAGAGGAAGAGGAAGAAGAAGAAGAAGAAGAAGAAGAAGAAGAAGAAGAAGAAGAAGAAGAAGAAGAAGAAGAAGAAGAAGAAGAAGAAGAAGAATTTTTTTCTGGGATATCCATTGGTATCGCAGTATTCAATGGAGAGACTTTCAAATGCTAAAAATTGAAGTAGACAAAGAAATTGAAATTGCCCCAAAGAAAGGAGGGACCTAGGCTTACAATAGGCAGAGTGAATGGCCCCAAAGGGGGGACTTATTTCCCTCATGGGGGAAGCAAGAAAAGAAACATCTGAGCTTGACAAAGGGCTTTAAACGCCCTCTCTTCTTTGAGAGAACATGTATGATACCACTCTTCTAGAGACACATTCATCCCTTACTTCCTTGAACAAAAATGGCAGAATGATGCTTCACTTTGAGACCTCCAAATACACAGCGAACACTGGCTGGCCATCGTGACTCCCTCCACAGGCCCCAGAGGGAGCACAGATAGGAGAGCCTGGCAACGTTTGGTCCTAACCAAGCCAGCTGTATTTGTAGTTCCTTGACACTACCCTGTAAATTTGTCAACTTTTATGAACCCGAGCTAGCCTATACCCCTGAGCGTTCTGTATTGTACATGAACGATTCTTTTTCTAGAAACAATGAAGTAGCCTCAGCTGCATTCTGTCTTTTGTGGCCGGAGAGCACATTTTTTTATTATGATTTCTTTTTTGAATACTTAGGTTCTTGGGGGATGACATCACCTAGAACAGACGCTGGGGAAACACACTGTACAGGCTTTTAAAATGCGGTTAAAAGTTGGGGGAAGAAAACAGATTCTTCCAATTAATGATAGCTTTGGCAGGAAAAGTCTCGCCTGGAGCCTGAAGCTTCCCCTCTCCTCTCCCAAGACTGGTTGAGCAAGCAAGAAGGGGCAATGTTCATTCAAAAAAAAAAAGTTATCCAAGGGTGATATAGATTTTCTGAAGCAAAATGTATCTTCAGGGGAAAAATCAACTTTAAGCCAATCGGCATGCCGCAAAGACAAACAGGTCTGAGACCGCCTCAGCATTCTTGGTGGTGGAGCTCTCTAACTTGCTTACACCCTGCGGAATCTCAGGGGGCAGACCTGATGGGCTTCTCACCCAAATCTGTAACCTGGGGACTACTGGGAGCAAAAGTCAGGAACCCTTCCCTCTGCGTGTGCTGGAAGAACAGAGAGGGAGAGAGGGGACAAGGGCGGTGCCCCAGAGGTGCCAACGAACAGCCTTCTCAGTGCCACTGGGCCATACACTGGACTTACTTGTCATGAATGGTCTTCACAGATGGAGTCCCTAAGACGTGGTCATTGCCACAGCCCCAGAACCTACCTGCGATAAGCAGATGGGGGGATCAAGTCCCGACTGCCTGACTCCAGGGTCTCAAATGTTATGGGCTTGGGACAGGTCAGAGGAAGCGACTCGAAGGATGAGGACTTTGGGGAGTCACTTGGGGAGGAGGTTTTAGGTAGTCTCTAGCCTCCCTGGGCCTGGTTTTCTTCTTTCATTTATTCAGCGTGTGCTATGTGTGGGGCACTGTATTCCGTACCCGGATTCCAGCCAGGAGGAGGACTCTCCCTGTCCGAAAGAGAGTGAGAGTCATTATATTTGATTTGGAAACCCACTGAGTTTGTATAAATTGTTTGAGGGTGGCATAAACTCTTAAACCTTTCAAACTAAATGAGAACCTGGAAATCTGTCAAAGCCCGGGCTCTCTCTTCCACACCTCAGTGAAAACAAACCAACAAGCAACAACGGCTCGGCTCCCTCAGCTTTTCCCTCCGGCTGAACACTTTTATTTTCCGTAAAGGCTTTAATCAGTTCGGAGGACTGAGGGAAGTGCTTCGTGTGTGCTTCAGCAGCAAACAGACCTTGAAAAGTGCCTTTTCCCGTTAACGCGGTGCTCCTGGTAACCAGGTCACTGTGCCAAAGCAGGGTGTCTGGCGGTCACCCGCTGTTGGTGTAGGCACCACGCTAGCGTTCTGGGTGGTACTGCCTTGTTTCTTAGCGTCCAGGTCACATGTTTAGAATCGTTGGTGTGCGAGCCCCTTGCCCCCGCCCTCCAGCCCGACTCCTGTCTTGCCATCTTGTCAATTGGTTCGCCTCATTCGTGATAATGCTTACCCATTATTACAAACGCCACAAGTCATGGGAAGGTTCAGCTGTTTCATTAGTGGACTGGGAACAACAGAGTCTAACGTTTCATTGAAATCAGATGGAATGGTTGTGTTCCAAGGTCAGCTGGAAACTAATAGGAATGATTTAAGTCATCATATCCCAAACCATGGCTGGGCCACGCTAATCAAGCTGCGGACCATACTGAAGTGATTCCAAAGGGGGAAGAAGCACATCCTATTTCTCCCTCGTTAAGTGCACCGAAGACTGAGTCTCTAAGAAAAAACAAGCCAACTTAGCAGGGTGGTCAGAGCCCAGGCCTCAGGAACCCTCGGTAGCCAGGCGCTGCAAGCCAGGGGCTGGGAGGAGCCTGGAGAGGCTGGGTCCCTTTCTTCCATTTTCTGTTTTTTAATTCGCATTTTCTACTTCCACAGTCTGGCAGCATGGAATCAGGAAATCCTGGGAATGTCTAGAACTTCCTGGAAAATTCTCTAACACCAAGCACTCCACCAATATACATATAAATAATAATATCTAATATATATATATATATATATATATATATATATTAATGTGAAGAAACTTTGAGAATGAGGAGAGAAAAACGTCCTCTCTGCTGGCCCATGGAGTCACTTCCTGCGGTTGCATCCCAGTGTCCTTTTATGTAGAAGTTTCTAGTCTTTGCTCGTGATCCCTGTTTTTAACCGGCGGCCAGGTCATGGGGGACTCTCCATCCTCACTCTGAGGATGCTTCTCTCCACCCTGGAGTCTGTCTGGTGTGTCTTTTCTCCCCGTGAATGAAACCAAGCTGGGCAGATGGTCCTTTTCCAGCTGCGAAGTTAAAGGTGGAGTCTGCTTGAGGCAAAGACACAAAATATACGCCGTCATCCTCTGCCTGGTTGTGGCATTTAAACATATAAATGAGGATAGAACTGTGTGGGATCTTGAAATTCTGAATGCGTTAACTCTAAAGCATATGTAAGCGGGTAGGACCCAGCACCTTGAGAGCGCGGACTGGCTCAACTACACCCCATCTTTGCTTTGAAAGAGGGGGACGGGAGTTCTCAGGAGTTTCCCTTTTGATTCTGGGGAAGCACAAATGTCCTACACAGACCTCTGAGAGGTATATTGCTGCTGGTCGAGGGTGCCAAAGGACCGAAGAGCCACAGTTGGCATGGTGTGGTCTGAGAGGTATATTGCTGCTGGTCGAGGGTGCCAAAGGACCGAAGAGCCACAGTTGGCATGGTGTGGTCCTTCAGCGCTGACTCTGTCGCGAGACCACCCACGCAAAGCCGTTCCTGACTCCTGATCCCTGTGTGGCTTTCGTTTTGCCAAGACCCTTTGCGCGCCGCACTAAAACACAGGACACTGCTACGGCTGTGTCTTTCCACGGGCATCCTGATTTATTGTCTCTTTCTGTCCTGTCAGACAGAGCTTGAGACTCAAGCTGAGACAGCATATTAGATCCTGTAACAAGAGGTGGATGTCCTACAACCTGAGCCTGCGCGTCTGTGTCCAACACCAGCGGGGTCTTCTCCCTGGGTTCCATCCTGCTTCGTGGACGAACTCTGGAGAAGTATCCAATGGGGAGAAGAGGCTCAGGCTCTGGGCTGTGTTTACTAAGTAACAGCATTATCTGGGGTGCGTTTGAACCCCCTCCCCGCTGGGCAGTCTATCTTAGTCTGCCTCTTCCAGTGCACATGATACAAAATGTATGAAAATATCCCTCATGCCATATCGCCTATAGTTCTTACACAGTTGCGAGGTTGGTGCTCATAATTCCGAACTGCGAGCTATTTGACTATGGATAACATTTTGTAAATTTGCCTATTATTTCTTGATCACTTAACAAAATAATGAACTCTAACCTGTAAGCTGCTTTCAAATATGAAGAAAACATAGATTCTAAATTTAACACTACATTTGGCATAGCACTGCAGTTTGGAAAAGACACTTTATTAATTTCATTGTTGCCATTTTTTGCATCTCAAAGAAAAAGCTTTTAAAAAAGAATTTGAGTGTTTTAATCGATGTTGGAGTCTTCAGATACATCACAGACACTGGGAAATATGACTTTCATTCCAAACTGTAAAGCAGACTAGCAAAGTCTAGTGGTCCAGGGAGCCCAGACGTGGAGGTAGACATGGCTGTCTTCCTAAAGCAAAGGCTTTGAGGAAGACCTCTTGATGCGGGGACTGGGTGTATTACCACAGAGTTCACCCTTGACTGTTGATGCCGTAAATGCTCATGAGACTGCACTGTACAGGTGTCCCTTAGAACGGGATTGGGGGCGTCTGGGATCCACGCAGAGGCCATGTTCCCTTCTGTTCTACCTGCTTTAGACAGCTCTACAGGCTTGGGAGCAGCAGCCGATGAAAACACAAGTCTCCTTAACCAGGACCGAGGGTTTTCATGGCCAACACCAGTTCTTCGCTGGGTAAGTTCTTCCGGGTGTGTTTATTTGGGAGGACCCAGCAGGTGGGAGGACTCAGTAGTTGGGAGGACTCAGCAGTTGATTGATTCTTTTCTAGGCATTGATTATTCTTTCTTTCTGAAAGAAACATTCTCTGTCAACTAATCTTCTATTCTGGATCTTTTCTGGTAAGAGGGGAGGCCCTGTAACTGGTGGCTTTGCTGATGTCACAATATAATGGCCAGTTAAAACACTTAAGCCGTGTGATAGCTTTCCAGGTCTCTGCAACACAATCTTTCAAAGCAGGGAGAAATCTTTTGACTTCACAGGCCCATGCTTCATCCTTCATCGTACCTTATGGGCTTTTAACCTCTGGTGTATGGCTGTAAAAGCTCAGTAGAAGAACATTTTTTTTTCTTTTATATCAGGGAAGACACATTTCCTTGAACATTTATCATGATACGGATACATTTTTCAACTACTCCAAGCTCTGTACTTCATTAAGAAAGGAAGTCTCGCTATCTCTGCTTCATAAAGAAGAGTGGTGGTGACAGGCCTTGCTTTGATCATGCTGACTCATCCATGTTTACACATGTATTCCCTTGACGAATGTTTGTTGGGCAGCTTCTTGTGTTTGAAGCACTCGCAAGAGATAGAGCTGGGGGATGAAAACAGCCTCGCTCACTGTTCTGTGTTTTATTAGTGATAGCCTGCGTTCACGTGTGTGAGTGTGCACACGTTTGCTCATGCCGATGAAGGTCGGAAGACCGATTGAGGAGTCATAACTTGGGAGGACTCTACCTCATATTTTGAGACTGTTTCTCTCATCCGGCCTTAGGATACTGGTTTGATTAGGCTGGGTAGTTAGCCCAGGGATCCTCCTATCTCGGTCACGCAGACTGTGAGGTGGAATTATATGAATGCTACAGACTGAACTTGGGTCCTCGTGGACTTTGCATCTTATGCTTTCCCAGCCCTTTATCACTGATGTCTTTTTTGTTTGTTTGTTTGTTTTTGAGATAGGGTGTAGCCCCAGCTGTCCAGGAACTACTCTGTAGACCAGGTTGGCCTCCAACTCACAGAGATCCACCTGCCTCTACCTTTTTGAGTGCTGGGATTAAAGGCGTAAAATCATGCACCACCATTGTACAGCTCATAACTAATATCTTAAAACACACACACCACAAACAAGCAATAGCCAAATCAGATGACAGCAAAATGCTGGAATCATATATATTTGTTTCTGGAAATTCATTCACTCTATGCTACTATGCTCTAGGGAAGCCTTGGATTGAGAATTACATTCCTTTGGCAAGAGCCTACCGAGTCTTGGTTCTCTGCTGGCACTTTGCTAATGGTTGCTGGAGTTGTATTCGTGAACCAAGGGTGGTAACGGCTCTCTAAGGCATTCTTCTTTCTTGTGGAGACCGTAGACCTATGAACATTCACACCTGGTTAGAGGTGTCCCAGAGCTAGCTTTCCAGGTGGAGGGAACACGGGGTGGGGGAAATGTTTCTGCATTCTGTAAGACATTTTGTCATTCAGAACAGGAATGAGTGAGCCGGCTGTGTGCTGTCCAATTACAAGGACTCTTTACATTCTTAAACAAAAAAATTTTAAGTATTTGGCTTTAACAAGAGTGGAGCAGTCCAACAGTTTTCTGATGGAGGCAAATGGCGCGGCACGTTCTGAGTAAAGGATACATTGCTCTAGACGCCAGGCACTAGAGACCACGAGGACAGAGGCATTTCTGCATAGACAGGATGAAGGATGTTCCACGGAGGGGACAACTGGCCAAACTGTGGATCATCATAGAGCATCAGTGCAGCTCTGACAGGTAGCCTGTGAGCGGGTTACAAGCCATGGAGACGAGCCACAGCGGGAAGGAGGCTGAAGTTGGTGCAGACCCTGTGTTCTGTTGAAGAGTCTCCTTTGCCAAGGTCCTAACTTTCTCTATTGTACCCCAATGTAGTGGTCCCTTGCCTTGTCTCTCGAGAAATCCAGATGCTGGGCCTGAATAGCTAGACCTACCCATTATACCTACATCCCAATTTTTGCAATGTGTGTGTGGGGTCTGTGAGGGATTTGTCCATACCATTTAATCCAGTACAGGGAAGCCTTCTCCAGCCACACATACTTACAGCTGTTAGTACCTCAAGGTTGTCTTTCTTAGGAACAGATCCGATATCTCCAAATCAAAGGCGTCTCTGGAATCCTGATGATCTGAAAGTGACTCTTCGTGCTGATCCCCATACCAGCCAGCATCCCACCCTATGGACCAGACTCTGGCTCACCCTTGCTGGGATAGAATCTTCCTTTCCGCTCCCAATTAGATCACAACCTTCTAGTTCCATCACACAGCCCTGTGTAAATCTTCACCTGGATGAAAATAACCCTATTTCAAAAACAGACACTGAGAGCTAACCTATAGGGAAAAAAAATGCTTTACCTACACACAGCCAACCGTGACAAGTCTCCATGCCTTTGGGGGAGGACCAAGAACTGTTGCCTCCCCCAAAGGCAGGCCAACTGGTAAAGATTTTGATTGACACCTCTGGTTACAAATCACAGTGAGGAACTCCAAGTCTGAGAGATTTGTGAGGAAGGGGTAAAGCTGCTGAAGCAGCAAAGGCAAGACGAAAGAAGCACATTGGGGGAGCTCGAGGCAGCCCTGAGGCTCTAGGAAGCAGAAAGTAGCAGTCAGCCCTGGCAAGACAAACGCTAGAAGGAATAAACGCCTGCTTGCGGTAGGTGGAACTCTGCACAGTCTGGGTGCTGGGGAGAGCATCCCTGATGGGCTTTGCCAGGGCAGGCATTCCCTCACTAGGGACAGGGAACATCTGGATTGTCAGGTCACACAAGGTGACTGCATGCGGAGTCAGATGAACTCCCCCAAAGCAGGCTGTTACCCAAAAAAGGTGAAGGAAAGTGTGTGCGCGCACATGCGTGTGCATGTGAACGCATATGTATAGTCAATAAGGCGATCACCCATTGCAGTACTTTTTCTTTTCTAAAGTATGAAAAAAAGTTAATTATTTTAATATAATACTTTTAATAAATGTTGAGAATCTCATACATTTTAAGTATACCCATTTCCATCTCTCCTTTTCTAATTCCTCTGAGATCTACCAGTCTTCCAACTTCCTGTACCCCTTCTTATTTGATAACACTCTGAGTCCAGTCTGTGCTGGGGTGTGGTTAACCTACCAGGGTCCACAGCCTTAAAGAAAACCGACTCTGCCCAGAAGTCATCATTTCTTATCAGTTGTGGGTGTGTGGGGGTGGGACATCCCCCACTTCATGCTAGAATGGTGCCTGGCTTGATCTTGCTCAAGTCTCGAGCAGGCAGCCACAGCTGCTGTGAGTTCAATAGGAAAGCAATCCTGCCATAGCCAGCAAGCAATGCAAATCTTATCTCCTGCTCCGGGGAGGGATGGTCGAGCCTTCTTGCATCTCAAAAGCTAAAAAGGATGAATGTTGTGGAATGTCTGTTTAACTATGTAAAGATGTGTTGCTGTTTTACCTTGCCTACCTAAGGCACCTGATTGGTCTGAGCAAAGTCTAACAGCCAATAGCGAGAGAGGAGGTATAGGCAGGACTTCCAGGCAGGGGCATGAGGAGGAGGAGGGATTTAGGTTCAGGGGGAGAAAAAAGAGATACCAGGGAGACAACAGGGGCTGACCAGGCAAACACGGAGGAAGCAAGAAAGTAGAACACACAAAGAAAGGTACAATATATAATATGAAAGAAAGGTAAAAAGGTCCTGATGTAAAATGTAGATGAATGGAACAGTTTAAATTAAATTAAAAGAGCTAACGGGACAAGCCTAAGCTAAAGCTGAACATTCATTTAGTAACATGTCTCCATGTCTTTATTTGGCAGCTGGTTGGTGGCCCAAAGAAAACTCCAGCTACAGGTGAGAACCCCAGAAAATAGGAGAACCGAGATTGGGTCCATTAGACATGTTTGGATTATTTTGTAATTATCAATCATATGTCCTCATTTACTTGAAAACATAAATAGAAGAGTGGGAACCACTTAAGACATTAAGGAGAAAATATTTTCTCTTTTGCAGCCTGACTTAGAGTAATGGGATTTCTTCTATTCGACTTAGAGTAATGGGATTTCTTCTCTTCGCTCCATGCCGGGTAACAGAGCGCTTAGTGTGTCCCAGAGATGGATTGGACAGATGCACCACTTACCCATCAGCCCTGGGAGGCGCGTCCCCACCACAGGGATTTGTGAGCGGCTTCCCAAGGCTGCTATGCAAACGTCAGCGCAATACTGTCCTCATTTGTCACTGGGCTGTGAACCTGGGAAAACGGAGAGGAAACAGAAGATTGGGCACATCTGCGAGTTTGGCCGTGTCTTGATTGTAGCAATGCCGTTCCCCAGACATGCAGGTTTTCACTGGAGAACAGGACTCTGTTGAACTCCAAACACCATCAGTGCTCAGCTGATGTTTTACGGTTCCTCTGGGCTCTGCGTGCTCCCCCCTCGACAGAGCCAGACAGTAGCTTAGCTATAAGAGTCCCTGGCACCACGTCAAGATCTATTTCCCTAAATTATGGCAAATGAGGGCTTGCGGTATATGTGCGTCGGCTCCACCGATGTATTCTCCGGCACTAACTCTTGCACACCCGCTCTGCCTCTCGGGAGGCATTTAGCAAACAGTTGCTCCGTCTTCTCTTTAAAAGAGTTCGGAAGACTTCGCGAAGGAAACCCAGGAGAAGAGAAAGCTCCCAGCCGTGAAGAAACACCCAAAGTGTGAGTACTTTTAACCTTCCTCCTTGTGCTCACATCTCATGAGTTCATCAACACGCTCCTTCCGGTGGATTCTGCCTCAAAGGTTCTCACAGTTGGTGTGCAGGAGGATCGCTCGGGATTAATCACCATGGAGACCACTTAGGCTCATCCCTGGATTTCTGGACACTAAAAGTCCACAGGGTGACATATCAACAACCTTCCTTTTAGGTGACTCAGAAGACGACAGCGCCTGCACAGGTTTAAATAAACTAACAAAACGGCAAGTCAGCCAAAGAGGAAAACAGCACCGCTCCTAGGAGGCTTGAAATGCTGTCCTTTGGCAAGCCTCCCCTTCACCTGCTACCCCCCACTCACACAGCATTACTACACTTTAAAAAAAAGTGTTTCTTGACAGTCGTCATCACCATCACCATTGTGTAGAATTTGTTTGAGGAAGAGCTAGTTCAAAAGAAAGAAAAATGATTTGGAAATAAAAACTTGAATCTAGCTCGTGTGTATGGAGAACTCCTGTAGCAATAAAACCCTGAATCCAGTGTGTTTGTGTTTGTGTGTGTGTGTGTGTGTGTGTGTGTGTACCTGTGGGAGCTTGTAAACGCGGACCCAAAAGAAGCCTCTGGTGTTACTCCCCAGGCTCCATCCACTTTGTTGAGAGACCATTGCTCACCGGCCTGGAGCTCACTGATTGGACAAGACTCATGCAACTCCGCCCTCTCTCGCCCTTGGATTTCTAGCTTGTGTGCACCGCTGTCCCAGCTTTGCCTGTTTGTGTGTGAGTCATGGGCTCTGGGACTGCACTCGGTGTGTCGGTGTGTCGTGTGGGATGGCACTTTCCCGCAGGAGCCCTCCTCCCAGCCCTCCAATCTAGTTGGCGCTCATAAATATATATATATATATATATATATATATATATATATATATAAGTGTATATATATATATATATATATATATATATATATATATAGTGAGCTAAGAGAACAGGTTCTCTTCTTAAGGTTTGGGGGTTTTTAGTTTGTCCTTCTAGGATGATCTGGGATTACAAGACTCATTCAGAAGCAGCAGACACTCTTTCCAGGGTAATCTATATCACTAAAGATTTTCCCACCGTTTATCAGGTGATTTCTCGTGTGGGACGTGAGTCCCCTAAATCACCTATGGGCCTGCCGCCATAATTCTACTAAAGATTTTAATGATCCTGGTAATAATGATGACTAACATTTTTATTTACTGTGCACTTCATGCCCCATAATGCATTTGTTACTCTCGATACTCATACAAGACAGATACCATTCACACCCATTTCATAGATGAGGAAATGGTCTCAGTCAGGGTGGCTGTCACTGTCATAAAACGTGATGACCAAAAGCAACTTGGAAAGAAAAACGCTAATTTCATCTCTCAGATCATAGTCCATCATCTGGGGAAGTCAGCGGGAACTCAGCATGGGAACCTGGAGGCAGGAACTGCAGCAGAGGCCACAGAGGAATGCTGCTTACTGACTTGCTCCCCCTGGCTTGCTCCTCATGGCTTGCTCAGCCTGCTTTCTCATAGAACCCAGGACCACCAGCCCAGGGACCGCACTGCCCACAACAGACTGGACTCTCCCTCATCAATTGCTAATTAAGAAACTTCCCTACAGCTGCAGACTTGCCCACAGGCCGATCTTGTAAGCTGTTTTCTCATTTCAGGTTCCCTCTTCCAAAATGACTCTTGCTTATGTCAAGGTGACGTAAAACCAACCAGCACACTAGATGCTTTGCCAACTTGATACAAAAAGATATTACTGTTAAACCTAGACTTCTTCTTCATCCCCAAGATCTCATATTAATATAAATATCATAATTGCTTTCGGAAGTCCCATGGCCTTTACAAATTCAAACGCTTTGAAAGTTCAGTCTCTTTAAAATATTCATAGTTTCTCTACCACAACCATTAGTTTTTCTAAAACTCCAAAAGTCTCTTTAAAAGTTCAAAGTCTTTGAACTGTGGGCCCCCGTAAGTGAAATAGAAGTTAAATGCTTTCCTGCTCCAAGAGGAAAGAGCCGTGGCAGAATCACAATGAAACCAAAGCAAATTCCAACGATTTAAGGGTCAGTGGTAGACCTCTGGGATGCGTCCGCCGTCTTTCTGCCTCCTCCAAAGGGCATGGAAAGACCCTCACAGCACACCCCCGTCTTACCCCTGGGTTCAGGCCAGCTCCACTCGGAAGCTGTTGCTGTCCTCGGAAGTCTCTCCATAGTATTGGTACCAAAATGCTCAGGTCTCCATGGCGACTGAGCCGCACTTTCACCAACACCTTCCCCTGGGCTCTCTTGAGATAGTATCACCCTGTGGCGTGGTACCAAGCCTCCACGTTCCCCCATGACTCCTATCCTGGACCCTCAACGCACCTTCCCAAAGGCTTCTCCTGGCAGGGTGCCAAGCCTCAGCTCTTCTCTTTGACCTCTGAAGCCTTTGTAATCAGTACCACCTGGACGACTCTTGCTACCAAGCTCAGCTTCCAGTGCAAAGTCTAGCCCAGGACCCTCTGGATTGCAACCTCCGCATGCCGACCCTGAAGAAGCCCAGGGGGTTCTGTCTCTTTGATGCTGTTCTCTTCTTAATGGTGGCAATTCTCCAACTCCAGCTAACCAGATGTCACAGGTTCCTAGCGCAAAGCACCGCACCAATGGGCTCTGTAAATCTTTAAGGGACTCGCTTCCCTCTGAACCTTCACAAGCCAGGTTTCCACCGTGTCCACAGCTCTCAACAGGTTTACCCTCCAGTCTCCCACAGAATATTCCACTGAGCTCTGAATATCTGACAACTTTTCTAACACACAACACACTCCCAACACACAGCTAGGTCTGCTGTGGCAACGCCGTACTCTGGGCACCAGCTTCTGCCATAGCCAGGGTCTCTGTTGTGGTGATGAAACACCATGACCCGAAGAACTTGGGGAGGAAAGGGTTTGGTTTAACTTGCTGCCCATAGCCCGTCATCCAAGTACGTCGAGCAGGAATTCATGAAAGGAACGTGGAGGCAGGAACCGAAGCAAAGATTATAAAGGGTTGCTGCTTGCTGACTTGTTTTTTCATGACTTGGTCAACCTGCTTCCAGAACCACCAGTCCAGGGGTGCCCCAGTTCATTGTGGATGGTGTCTCTCCCAACAGTCACTAATTAACAAAATGCACTACAGACTTGCCCAAGCTAATGGGGGCATTTTCTCAACTGAGTTTCTCTCTTCCAAAATGAGTCTAGCCTGCGTCCAGTTGACAGAAACTAAGACAGACTGCTTTCCCAGACGTACAGACTACCAATGAAGGTGCTGGAAAGGAAGCCTTGATTTGAATGTCTGTTACCTGCTTTTGAGACCCTGCACACAACTTCTACTGCGTTGTCTCTCTGCGTAGAAGGTTAACGGGGCAAGAGCCCACTCCCACCCAGCTCAGTGGGCAGGGTAGCGGAAGGATGGTAGAAAGTTACAAGGGCAAAGTTGTTCATCTCTAAAAGAAAATCTTTGGGTTAAAAAAGGGAAGCGATTATCAAATCAATCCAACCATTTGTAGGTAAAGGGCAGTGGGATTTTCATGTCTCTGAATTCAGACTATAGAAGAGCATTGTTCCATGCCTTATTCTGTATGTAATTATGCCGAGCAAAATACCTTCTGAGTAACTGTATACATAATCAAGTACTGCACACATCTAAGAGCTTGAAGGTGCCGGCTAACCTCCTCCTACCCTGACCCCTACGCAGCAAACCATAGTTATAATTTCCCCCTCGTCTCGCTTGGATTTCCTTTAATAATGTCTGATGATAATTAAAAATCAGCGCCTATGTGGCCTGGATGAAGAAACCAAAATTGTTCTCTTTTGTCTTGAAGGAAAAGTGACAGTCATAAGAATGCTCAATATAATCAGTTCACTCTCCCTGCCTTGGAACTAGTATTTTATCAACCACAAATATGCCTCTTCCACATGAGACAGTCACTACAGCCCTGTGGTAAATGCAGCACAGACTGAAGTCACTGCCAAAGAGGCATCAAAGCTTTCCGAGCGGCGATTGATGTGCTCCGTGTGGAGCTCAAAGAACGAGGGAGCAAAGAGGAAGAAGCCAGAGGCAGGAATGGCTTCAGGCGATGCTTTCAAACTAGGTTTAATAGAAAGGCGAAACCAGCCGTAAGAGATTCACATATAAAACAGATATGTGCCGCTTAGCAGAGCGGAGCAGAGTGGAGCAGAGCGAGCTCTCAGAGTATTTTCACGTTTGGGCTCTGAGGAGCCACGGAGAAAAGGCTTGTAAGGGGGTTAGATCGCCGGAGCTGGTTCTGACCTGAAGATGAGTGGAACTGCTGGTGGACCTCAGAGCTTAGCGAAGAAGTCACGGGATCCACGATCGTTTCAATCCCGTTTTTATCGGGGTTGTTATTACTGAAGCCCCCTTCTGTGTACTGAGACCAACTGGCTGACATTTTCCCAGAGGTGTATCCCGGGTGCCCAGTAGCGCCCCGGGTACCAAGCCTTGTGCAGAGTGGCTCCTTCCGCCCGCAGTTCCTGAGGCTTCCCGGGAGATTCTTTCTGTCTTGTCTGGCCTTAGGATTCTTCTTTCTGGTCACATTTCTTCTGAAACAGTCCCATGGAGCTAAGGAGCGGCATAGATGGATATCCAGAAGTAGTTTCTTAAACTGAGCCCCTGTTGCAAGCATGTAGGAAGGATGGTACGTTTGAAAAAATAAAACGGGGCTTGGGAGATGGTTCAGTCAGTAAGAGCTTGCCGTACAAGTATGAACACTTAAGTCTGATCCCTGACCCATGTAAAAGCCAGGCAGAGTAGCATGTTCCTATAACCTCAGCACTGGGAAGGCAGAGAGAAGAGGCTCTCTCTCTGGTTGTTTCCTCTCCAGCTAACCCGCTCAACTGGTCAACTCCAGGCCCACTGAGAAATGCGTTCACATAAACTAAGAATGACCGAGTACGACACACAGCAGCAACCTCTGGTTTCCACAAGCGTGTGCACATGAACAACACCCATGTATGCACACACGCGGACAAGTACAGACACATACACACAGAAATCAAGGCACCAACATAAGGTGATGATTTTATAGAGGAGGATGTATTTTATATGTTTCCATTTTAAACTACAGATTTCTGGGCCGGGCAGTGGTAGCACACACCTTTAATCCCAGTACTCGGGAGGCAGAAGCAGGTGGATCTCTGTGAGTTTGAGGCCAGCCTGGTCTACAAGAGCTAGTTCCAGGATAGGCTCCAAAAGCTACAGAGAAACGCTGTCTTGAAAAACCAAAAACCAAAAACCAAACAAAACAAACAAACAAAAAAACTACAGATTTCTGCCCGCTTATCGCTTATGTAAAATGTGGTTTTTTTTAAAACTGAGCAATATAATTTTTAAAAAGTAGATTAAAAAAAAGGTAAAACATGGATATTCACTTTCTCACGACTTTACAACCCCTTTCTTCATTGGCAAAAGCATCTTCATTAAGTCCATGCTTAAGATGATGCGTTCTAAAGAGGTCCAGATGTGTGGAGAAGGTGCTGAAAATCTGCAAGGAGATGATGGTTATGACGTCATAGACAGTGACTGCAAAGACCGCAAAGGCGGAATGAACGCCTGGGATGAAGCAGTGCAGTCTGGACGCAAGAGCCTAAGAGCAGAGATGGAGCGCAGGAGTGCATCACTGCGCAGACTCCTGCAAACCCGGAAGTCAGGGCAGGAAGAGAAAGCTGCAGGGTTAGAAAACGTTCCATAGCTTTTGGCCTGAAGTCTTGAAAGTCATCCTCGTCACCCGAAGCACATCCAGCAGGAACTACTAAAAACGACTCCTTCTCCTCCCCCGCTCAAATGTATATTTTAATACAACACCCAACCACTTTGAACTCCCTACTCCTCAACATCTGTAGAATCCAATTTCCGCTTGGTTAAAAAAAAAATGCTGACATCTGTTTAAATCCTAATATCTCCACAACCATGTAGCATGTTAACTAGAGCTTGGTGTCATGTTCAATCACTTGAGTCTTAAAAAAAATATTAAGCTATGGTTTTGTTTCAAGTTTTCCTGTGATACTAACATTTTACTCCTCAGATGTTCCTAAGAGGCCAGTGAGAAAAAATTGCATGCTTCCGGTACCCCCCCCAATATCAAATATGAACCTTTTATATCAAACTCAATTAGAGTTTTTTTTTTAAATGTAAACCACCAAGGATGTGGAGTTTTGAAGTCAGATGATGCTGGCTTACCAGGAAGCCAACAGACAAACTAAAACGTTGAGTAGTCTGGCTGGGCTTTAAAAGAGTCCTTCTCCGAGAGTCTGTGGCAGCTGATTCTTCTAAGTCAAAACTGTGATGTAGTGAGAATAACTTGGCTTTACAAATTATTAAAGACATCTTAGGCTTTCTGTACGCATGAGGTCATTAATTTTCAGGCAGTAGAAAACGTAGCTGTGAGGTCTACCCCACAAATGTCTTCCCACCCCGTGGGTAGACCTCTGTATTGGGATTTTTCCAATGGTTGCTGGAGGTTGCTTGCCTGTTGGGGATGGATGCGTCTCACATGCAGGAGTTACCATTAGCTCACCTTGTGATCTCATAGGCAGATAGTCTAAAGGGCGCTTCCTCGCCCAGTCTGTATCTTTGCCCTCACGGCAGGCCATATCCAGTGACACTTTGGTTAATAAAGGGACATCCAGGCTTGGTGAAGCTGGGTCTCTGTAGCTGGACAAGGGTGAGAAGCAGCTGCAGCCTCAGGACCAGATGGGGCAGGGGCTGTTGTTCACCCCACTAACACGTCAGGTAAAAAATTTCACAAAACACATAAAGCAGAATCCCAGAGGAGCTGTTTCCAAAGGGGCTGTCCAAACAGGAAGGAAGCGAGTCTGGGTGGCAGAAGGACATGCACAGTGGGTACAGTGTGCCAAGATAATGTCCCTCTTCTGGGGCAAACCTCTTATTCCCTCAACTGCCAGCATTTTTGCCCTCTGGCGACTTCCGACACAGCAGAATCCCTTCCTCGGGAAGCTGCCAAGCAAAGGGAGTGTTTCCTCAAACACAGTGTCCCTCTGAGAAGCCATCTGCATCCAGGGACTTGCCAGTGTTTCAATACAGGACAATTCTGGGGAGTTTACCTACCAAGAAATCCCTTTATAAGTCAATTGACTGATTGAAATGTCACCTGGGTTTAACCTCCATCACTGCCCAATCTTACCTTCTTCATTCTCGCACGGGATGGTTCCCAAGAGAAATCTCCAAAGTCTTAGCCCACTGGAAACCCTACCAAAGATTAGAGGCACCTCTTAGTTCCGTCCCTTCAGAGAAGTGCAGTCCACAGCTCAGAGAGCATTTCTATAATCAGATGATGATGGGTGATAGAAAATTAAAACATCCATTAAAACATTAGATGACTAACTTGTCCTGAAAAGAGGAGCCTTCTCCTAGGACAATGGCAGCTGATTCTGTCAGGTCAAGACTGTGATGTTGTAAGAATAACCTGGGTTTACAAACTGTAAAGACATCTAGATTTCCTAAGGTTTGTGCTGCCACTAAGAATCAAGACATGATTTTTCTTACGTTGTCCTCCCGGATTGTCTGTGTCTGTGATGCTGCGGTCCCTCCATCAGGAACAAGCAGTAGGTTCATGCTTGACTTGCAGAAAGAAATGAGAGCCTCTCCACACCCTGTGACCCAGACAGTGAACCTTGCAGTTTTGGTCCCCGGCAGGCTCTTCCCTACTTCCACGCAGGTAGTCTTCACAGATTTGCTTAAGCATCTCTCCAGTCGAGTGCGAACTAGCTCACCGAGGTGGATGAAGATTTCAGAGCGATGAACCCTACAGTGTTGATGATGATGACGATACAGAGATTTATATATTATTTCCCCCCAAAGTGGGCCATGTTTCTATTGTGAGGCCCATCTATAATTTTTATTCCTAATGCCCGCAGAGGAAAACTGATGTTGGTGCAGACCCAGGACCTTTCAAAGCAGGAACACCAGGGATCGCCCATGTACAAATGCAGCTGGCTGGACCAGATCACTCACCGCGTGTGGCTGTGTGTGCGCCAGGCCCAGTTCTCACAACACGGATGGCTTTATAATTTATAGGCAGAAAATATGCTTACTTGACTGCGGACATCAAAAAGAAAAAAGGTGTGTTCCCTGCTGCCCCTTACTCTCTACCCACTTAATAATATACAGGCTTTCCAACATGTACCAAAATTTTAACAATTCAATTCAACCCATGGCCTATTGAATTGGGGGTGGAGGGTATTCTATACTCCATGTGGTCCTTCATCCCTGCTACCTCACTGCCTCTTCTTAGTAGATTTCTAGCTCACGGATAATTGCTATTCTTTTTGCATACTGTATCCCATTTTGTCCTTTTCTACCTGGTTTTATTTGCCTTAAAAATGTGTTGTCGTTGTTGTGGCCCTACAGGCCGAGTGGAAGCCCAGTGCGTAAGAAATACTAAAAAGGTCCTGCTTCAGGTCGAGTCAAAAGCTGTCACTTAACCAGTGCACATTGGGATAATTAGAATCTTTATACTATAATAGAAAGTTAAAGTTTAAACAGGTATAGATATGCAGATATAAACACCACACACACACACACACACACACACACAAGCCTTCCTTTTAGGAGTTTTGTTATTTAAAAGGCAGAAAATATGTTAATTCAAGGTAATGTATCCTTAAGGATAACTCTATGATGTGATTTTCAAACTGAGTCAGAGTTTAGAGTCATTGAGAGGTTTAAGGGTCCCAGATATGCTGGATTGTTGAGGGCAGATTCTGGGGTGCACTACTGTGTGTTTTGAGTTACCGCAGATGCTCTCAGAGGAATGAAGATGGATCAACACCCTGGACCCCCTTAACAGAGACTCAGACCTACAGTGATGGGTGCTAAGAAATCAGCTTGTCTTAGCGAGCACGGTAGAAAGGATTGAGGGGTCCACAATCAAAACCACAGCAACTTCTTCATAGCCATCCTCACTGATGTGGCCCTGCAACTCCTCACAGGTCTGCGTGAGGACTGCGGGTCACGTTCACGTTTCCTGCGGTATGGCCATGATGGTGTCCTTTGAGTGGTGACCCTTCTCTGGCTCCCAAACTTGCCAAATACATCCTAACGCTTTTGGTCTAGAATAACAGTGAACTCAGACTTATGTACTCAACTATATCAAGAAATACGATCTGGGGGGGGGTTCTTTTTCAAATGTCACGTTGGCATTACTTCCCTGGGGTCTGGGTCTGTTTGAGATGCTATGATGGAGTACCATAGACCACAGGGCTTCTAAGCAACAGGAAGTGATTCCTCACAGTTCTGGAGACTGGCTACCAGCAGAAGAAGGTTCCAGTGAGGACTCTCTGGGCGTAGAGTTATTCTCAGGTGGTGGAAAAGAGGCAAGAGAACTCTGGGGTCTCTTCTTAACTACTCTGGGCTCATATCAAAATGGTTCCACCTTCAGGACATGGTCACCTCTCTTCAAAACCCCGCCTTCTCCTGCCAGCCTATGCAGGACTGGGGCTTGAAGGGTGGAGGTTTTAGAAGCACAGACATCCAGTGCACAGCACGCAGGAACTTTCCCCTGACTTCCACGCTCGGGCTCAGCTCTCCTCTTGTGCCAGACAGCAGCTGGAATTCGCTCCCTAAGGGCCCCGACACACACTGCCTCCCTTCCTTGCCTACCTTGGGCCTTGAAAGGCCAGGACTCAGATTCTTCTGCTCACGGCTGAAGCCCAGTGCCCAACACAGTGCCTGGGGCACAGCGAGCAGATCACATGTACTTCTGGGATGAATGACAAGAGCAGGTGGTCTTGCTTACAGCCTAGTAGCTCCTCTGCCTCACAGCACATTGACAGAGATCCTCCTAAGCATTAGGCACCGAGATTGTTCCATGAGGGGGGGTCAAAACGGGCAGAAATCCCTTGGCGGGTAAGGTCCTAATTGACGGATTCCACAGGTAAGTCCAATTTGAGATTGGTGAGCACACTGTTGCCTTGCCTTACGTAACAGTCTCGGGTCCATAAAGCAGGGCAGCCATAGTTTGTGGACAGGCACGAGCTCGTTGTATTCTGTTACTCTTCGACCTCGGGGGCTGGCGAACTACAGGCACTGGGCATTTCTGTAAAGTTTTATTGGTACAATCAGGCGTGTTTGCTCGTGTAATTATCCACGGCTGCTCTCGGGAGTGACCAGCAGAACTGGACCATGTCATGGCAGTCGTAGAGTTCTCATCATTAGAACGGTCACTGTCTGGGCCTCTGCAGCGAAAGCTTGCTTTTCTTGATTGTTCTACACTGCTCCTTTTTTGGTGATCATTTTGGTCTGGTTCACTTGTGGCAGCAGGATCTTCCCCAAGTGGGACAACAACACAGCCCCACCATGCCAGAGCGTCGAGCTGGGGCTGCCTTGACGTGGTGAAGGGTGTCTCATACGAGGAAGCTGCTGTGCTGCAATTTAGGCCTATGAGCTTGATGTTAGAGGAAAGATATCAGAGCAATTTTTAAAATAGGGACTTACTTATTCAACAGCAAGGATTGGCTAGAGATGAGAGAATAAAATAAACATGGTTCTTTGTAACATGAGGGGCTGGCTTGTTGGGGTATCTGTCCCACCCAGTACCCCACAGCTGGCAAGCCCCAAAGAAAATCACACACAGTCTACATTAGGTTATAAACGGATTGGTCCATTAGCTCTAGCTTCTTGTTAACTAATTCTTACATCTTACAGTAACCCATAATTCTTGTCTGTGTTAGCCATGTGGCTCAGTACCTTTTCCAGCGGGGGCAGGTTACATCTTGCTTGTCTGTGGTCTGGGCAGGAATGGCGGAGGGAGCTTCCTGCTTCCCAGAATTCTCCTGTTCTCATTGCATCACCTCTACTTCCTGTTTGGTTTTTTCACCTATACTTCCTGCCTGGCCAATCAGCATTTATTTAAAATATAATTGACAGATTACATACAATTCTCCCACACCAGTCCTTTCCTAGTGAATCCTTTGGTCTAACGCAGGAGACAGCTTCTAAGAAATTAAGACATAAATGAATATATAATCCCAAACTGTGATAGGTATGGTCACGGACACGGCAATCCACCCATAACTTCTCTCTTTGTTGTGTTTCCCTGTCATACGAAGGAAGGCAAACAGGGAGAGTGGACTCCTGTGTTGACTCCCTTGTCTTTCCATTCTGGAGAAGAAACAAAGAGGGGACCCTTTTCGGTGTAACGCGTGCCCCTTCCGGGATCACAGCCTCTCCAGTCCCAGGCAAGGCACAGCCCGGAACCAGGAGTCATTCACAGTTCCCATCACCATTCACATCTTTCCGTGTCTTTGGGAAATCAAGGAAACTAGGAAAAAATGCTTAGAGAACGTTGGCAAAATTCTTCTTCGATATTCGGGGAAGAGAAACATGCAGAACGGCTCACCTGAGTGTCAATCACTTCTAAGCATCAAGTAGAGGCAATCAATTAAAGACGGATATTTAGAAAAGGCGGCGGAGATGACTAATTGAGAATCATCATGGCGGAAAACTATTTGTATCTTTTTTTATCGGGGTGAGGAATGCAGTGTTTTTGATGTGATGGGTAGCTAATCAATAAGTTCTTTAACAAAGACTCACATGGGGCCTCGTGGTCCAGAGAGGAAATGCCACTTGACTGAAAGCAGCTAGAAAAGGGGGCTTTGACAATGTGACTCAGCGACACCATGTGGCCCAAGTGGCAGCCTACAGAAGCCAGTAGACTCTTCTACTCTTGGGTTCCTCGGAGCCTAGATCCATCCATTCTGCCTTTGAAGGAACTCACCTTGGTTTTTCCTTACAGCCCAGGCTGCTTTAACAGTAAAGGAAACTGCAAACCTGTTCCTTCCAGTTCTGGAAATGTCTCCTTCCTTGAGTTTCTGATCGTCTGGGTTCTGTAACTGGGATTGACAGGACTCACCGAAGCAGAAATCCTGATACGATCCCCACCCTCCTGTCCTCACTCCTTACTCTGAGTGGCACAATCTTGCTGATCCCAGCCATTGTCCCCTGACCCTGCTACACCTTAGTTGCTACCCAATGTTCCTGAAATGCTGTGACAGTTCCTAACTGGTCCCCCTGACTCCAATGCTGTCCTTACACATCATCTGTACCATTGGGGAGATTCTGGGGGGAGTGGGGGGCACCAGCCTCTGGCTGTTTGCCTGTCCCTGAATAGGGTAAAAGGTAGCATTACTTCAAGGGCCAAGCCAATCCCATCAGCCTGTCCTCCACCCCGTCAAGACTTGGCTACTCTCGGCCTTGTTTCTCCACCTTCCAAAGGCAGAAATTCAAAGTCACCACTGATCACCAGAGGCTTGGGGTTCAAGAGTTGATGTCTGGGCCGCTGCTTGAGCTGGTTGGAAGAAAGGCGCTAGATAAATACGAAGTGCTGTTGTTATTATAGGGAAGAAGAAGTAAAGTGTTAGCTCGGGCTCTGTAATTAGAAAACAAATATAGTGTCTGGTGGCTTTGATGATAGGATTTCTATGGAGATGTGGCATGCAGAAAGCCCATTGAGTGGAACGCCTAGAGGCCCCCGGGGCAGGGTCCTTCAGGTTACCGCGCTCCGTTTTTCCTCCCTACTTCCAATCCCCCTCCTCCCCCATCCTCCTCAGAGGTGAGGTAAGCTGTAGGAAGACGAGCATTGGATGAACACCTCGGAATCTAGTGAGTTTAGGGTGTACACGGATACATAGCAGTGGCCAACAATGGGCTTTCTGCCTTCTTGTTGAGACCGGGTGCAAAGACGCCAAACTGAGCATCCAGAGGGCTTCGCCACCGAGCTACCCATCCTGGATTCCGGGGCTCTATAGTCACAGGGCCTAGACACAGGACTAGTCCCACTGCCTGGAAAAGAAGGCTTGAGAGAATTCTTTCGAGAGAATCTTGGTCGCAAAGTGAGTAACGAAGGAAGCCATTTGAGTGCATTCTCCTGTGTTTATCTGCGTATTTTCAGGCTACCCAGAATGTTCTGAGAATTGAAACGGTTTAATGAAATCACTTCTAAAGGAACGTTGTCTGGGGGCGAGGCGGTTTGGATCCCTCTGGCTCTCTTCTGCTGTCTGTTGGCTTCGGGCTTTTTACCTGCGTTGGTCTCGAGGCCTGCCCCCATCAAACTGTCGTAAGAGATTATCATTCTTGCAGACATTGGTGGAGGAAGCAGCCGAGGAAACAGTCTTAAGTGTGAAGCTAATTCTCATGTTTGGTCTGTTATTAACCAGGGTTTCGGGTCTTCAGACCAGTTCCCGGAGTTCCCCCATGCCTCAGTTTCCTTTTTATGGAAAAAAAATCCATTAAATAATGAAAGTGAACTTAATTCACTTCCCCTTAAGTGAAATACTTAAATAGTTGAAGATGTTTCTGGCCCTAAACCCTTTGCTTTCACCCCAACCTCAGTGATCCTGCTGAAGGGACTCATCCCAGTTTTGTATAATACATTGGTTTTATTTTTCCTTATTCAAGTTTGTGTCTGTCATTTACTGTGGGACTAGTAAACCTAGTGGCTATAAACTAGTTAACTTGGTACCATAACTGTTATTTGAATGGACCTGCTAATCTTTATGGCACAAAACTTCCAAACCCATGCATTTTTATAACGAATCTGCTGAGCGCGTTCTATTGGGTGACTTTATTCTTGTCACTTTTATCTCATGAGCTTGGGTTTTTTTTTTTAAGATACCCTTTTCTCTTATTTTATAGATACATTAAAATAAAAATATGTCAAACAGAAATATTCACTTTTCACATTCACCGTGCCAGAGGTAATAATTTGGCTCAGGCTCTCTCGTTCGCCAGTGGCTCTGAGCAGTGATATAGTTTCTGCGGTGGGTGGAGGAGAGCCGGCCAGAGGAGAAGGTGTCTGTGGGGAGTCAGAAAAGGTCTCTCAGTTTCTTGGAATGCCGAGGGAGTATTTATTGCTTTCAGAGGTGTTACAGCTTAATTAGCGTTTATTGAATATATTAGAGCTTGCTTTGATTCGAAATGTGGGGATGGTACCTGAAAACACATTTATTGGCTCCTTTGCACTGTGAAAACAGGATCTTCTTTTTCTTCTTCTTTTTTTTTTAAATGTCAAATTCCATTTCCCTCAGAAGCAGATGTCCTGAGTATAAACTAAATTGTGATGATCAGGGCATATGTGGGGGGCTCGTGTTAATGCAAAGTAGAATTTGAAGGGCACTTAACAGATCCTCAGAGCGACTCAGAAACTCTCTGAAACTCGTGAGAGAAGACTGGAGTTAATGGTACTTTCGCAAAGGACTTTGGGGATTTGGATTATGAAATACAGGACCTGTAGATTGCTGGGCAGGTGACTAGGGACTACAGAGACTCAACCTTCAGTCTTTGTCCAAAATCCTTGGCCTTCCTCTATCTGTGTGTCCCGGAGAGAATGGCTCCGCCCCGTTTTGCTCCCTTGGTTCTAGGTCTGCCTGGAAGAGGCTCATCAGAGATCCTGGGGTGGGGGGGGGGGCGGGTAGTGGGGGGGGGGTAGGCCCCTCAGGGAGTTTGCTGTGGTCACCTCCCAAGTACTCCAACTGCCTGACACATCTGCTTTCCCGAGTGACGAATTAAAACGTCTGAGGCGGCTGGAGCCGGCTGCCGCCAGCACACATGGCTGACATGTGGGGCTGTGGTCTCGCAGAGTTTTGGCGCATTCCATCCAGGACACAGGGACAGCAGTGTTTAGCAGTTGACACAAGAGGGGTTTCTGCTGCATGCCAGACAGCTAAAAAGCGGCAAGAAATCTTCTGTGGGTTCCCTGGACACTTTGAATTCTTCTAGCCAGCCTGACGGCTCTCCGCCACCAGCACACTGCAAAGGGCTGCAATGTTCTTGTGGTCCTTGGGGGAGCCTTCCTGACGAGGGCAGGACCCAGGAAAACTCCAAGGGACAATAGACGCCAAGAATTCAAGTGCTTCTGCAGCCCGGCTGAAGGGACGAAGCCGAACCAAGCGCAGACAGAAACGTGACGTGCAGCGAGGGAGGAGAAGAAGCCAAGAGATCGACCCCAAGTGAATCTTAACCCTGCCCCCCACTCCCTGTTCCCCAGCCCCCTCCGGCCCTGCAGGGTTTGTGTTCAACATCAAATTAAGTGTTCATGACAGCAAACCACAAGTTATTAAATGTGATTCACGGCCACATTGCTGCGCCCTCACTGGTGGTACTGGAATAACCACTTAGACAAACCATTTGATTCATGGCGTTGATACAAAGAGTCTTTTCGGAGCGAGAGGGGCCTTCTTCGGCCTTTCGTTGAAAATTGATACAAATTTCCGTTAGTCTCTTAAACAGGTCAGAGAGCTGAATTAAACCCCCAAAGCTTAGCTGCGAAGTCTTTAAGATATTACAGAGCTTGTGCGAAGTGGCTGCGGATTGCCAAGTCAGCGGAAATTTAAGAAATCAGTGTCAAAAATGAACTCGTGTTTGACAAGTGAGACGAGCGACAGGCAGCCCGTGTGACGACGGGGCTGCAATCTTTCAGCGTTTAACGCTCTTAATAATTCGGTTTCCTATCATAGACGGGTCTTATTATTTTTGGTGGGTCCCGCTGTGATGGGGAACCTGGTGACATGGTGGCTGTTGGCTACTCCCGTGTTTCTCCTGCTTTGAGTCTGGAGGTGCTGGGTAAAAGCAGACCAGAGTTCTGCGAGCACCAGGCGCCTGATTTCCACTGTTTTTTTTTTTTTCTAGTTCAGCACACAGGGCCTCTGGGATGCGTGGGCTGGTCCCAGGGAGTTGCCACTGCCCCCTCCTGGGAGGAGCCCTACACTAAATTTGCTGTGTTCTTCTGCCTTGCTCAGCCAACTAGAAGCTTGCTTTTAGAAGACCCCAAAATAGGAAGCCGAGCCGCCTTAACTCGGAATGAGCCGGACTGGACCATGTGTTCTTTTGATAATGCCCCAGAAAGTTCCTGATAAAAGTGTAGTGTGGCCTTCGGTCTCTGCTGAGCAGTGGGGTGCGGAGGCTTGCCATCTGTTTATAATTGGCTTCCAGATCTGATATATTGTAGAGGGATCCGAGCTTATTGAATTTAAAAGGGGGGTACCAAGTTTGTGTGGGATAAATTCAGATCTAGCTTGTCATCTCTCTGCCAAGAGCATGTAATTCATTTTCTTATTACCAACATAGTCTATTAGAAAATAAGTTAGCTATGTAACAAATTGAAGCCTAAGAAAATATCCATATTAGGAAACCTAGTTTGACGATTAAATTAAGCGAGGATTTACTTTGGCGTGAATAATTCCACAATCTGCTTTTCTGTCCTGAAAAATGAGTTTAGCAAGGCGTGGCTGTGCGTGTAATATTTAGCAGCCCTGTTTTCAGGGCTCTGGGTTTTGAGTTCCCACTCCATGGGCCTTCGTGACCTAATGTCACCCTCGCTGTCACTTAAGAAACTTTCTAAAATTGCTTTACTGGAGAACCTGATCCACATCACGAGGGTGTTTGCCTATTCGTCCATTCATATTTATTGTGTGTATCTGGATGCCCCTTCAGTCAGAAGGGCCTGAGAGCCAATTACAGCATTTGGTAGGCTGGCAAGATGGTTCAGTGGTCAGGGAGCCTGCCATGCAAAATTGCTGATCCGAGTTTGATCTCTGAGACGTGCAGCGGGAGGAGAGAACCCCTAGAGGTTGTCCTCTGACCTCCACATGTTGGCAGGCATGTGCAAGCAAGACATATGTGCACACGCGTGCCAGTGATAGTGAGAATAAATAAAATTAAAAAGAAAAGAAACCTTTGGTGATGAGGATGTTACTCAAGCAGCAGAAAAAATACAGGGCTGGAGAGACGGCTCAGCAGTTAGAAAGTGTGCAGTGTCCTTGCAGAAAACCCGGAGTTCGAGTCCTAGCTCCCATGGGTAGCTCAGAACTCCCTGCAACTCCTGCTTCAGGGGAATCTGATATCACTGGCCTCTTCATGTCCCTGCACTCAAGAATACACACACACACACACACACACACACACACACACACACACACCATGCACTCACACACACGCATGCGCACACAGAATTTTAAAATAATAGAAAACTCATTTCTAAAAGAAATGCACAGTTCACCGAGATACAGAGAGCTTTCTGCTTCCTGGAGGAAAGTTGTTTCAATTCTGTTATTATTTTTAAAAAATCTAAATGAATGCTCCCACACTCTTTTCCCTTTTGGATAGAATGAAGAAAATGATCAGCCATGAATCAACATATTGTTCCATCAGGCATTCTTTGAAAAAGTTCTTGTAACGAGCGTGCCTTTGCCAAGGATATGTGTGCAAATGTTTGTGGTTTTAGCAAACACACACCTTTTGTTGTAACACCTCTTCTGAAACATTTAGCAAAAAAAATATAGTTTGGATAATAGAAAGTTTAGGTCCTAACTGATCCGTGCTTTGATACAACGTAATAGGAGTTCATGCTGCCTTCCAGAGTTAAGGTGGCTACTACTCAGAAAATAGTGTCCTTAACAGTCATAAGAAAGTGACTGGGACATTCTCTTTACTTGGAAATGTATTAAGGTGACAAATCTGTCTCTTGCGACACTTTTCCTCTCCCAGGTTAACTTGTCCAGCCTTGACATAAGGGTTTGTGCCGAGTCTCATTGAAACTTGTTAGGCCATGTGCAATTGATAGCCCTGGAGGTCTGCTCGTTGTTTTGAAGGGAAGTAAAGAAGGAGAGGATGCGGGTGAGAAGAGAGATTGGAGGTGGGGCTGGAAGGAGTGGGGGAGGGGGAGGGGATGGGTGGAGGGCGGGGGGGGGGATGGAACTAAACGGAATGCTGGGAGAAAGGAGGCGGAGTCAGAGAGACGCCATGGAGCCCTGGTAGAGACAGACACCAGAACTTTAGCTGGTAAGCCACAACCACGTGGCCATACACAGATTAATAGAAATGGGTTAAATTAATATGTAAGAGTTAGCCAATAAGAAGCTAGAGCTAATAGCCCAAGCACTGATTTAATTCATATAGTCTCTGTGTGATTATTTCAGGGCTAAGCAGCTGGAAACCATCAAGTGGTCCCCTACTGCAGCCTCCTCCAGGTTTTCTCTTCTCTTCCTCTTCCTTCATCCCCTCCTTCTCCTCTGGTACCCCTTCCTCATCCCCACTCCTCCTCTGGTACCCCTTCCTCATCCTCACTCCTCCTCTGGTACCTCTTCCTCATCCCCACTCCTCCTCTGGATTCGCATTTGCACATGAGCACACTTGATCCACCCTTCTTTTAAGTAGCAAAACAGGAGCACCCTGACTCCTCCACACTGTGTGCACATCCTAGGATGGCCCTAGCAAGAGCAACAGAAGAAGGCCTGTGGTTGTCATCCTCTTTCCCCCATGGTGGTCTTTCCACAGGCCATCAACTCAAAAACTGTCGAGCCTTCTCTTCCTTAAAGAAACAAAGACGTTTCTAGTAATTTTTCACAAAATCCTCAGGGAAGGCAGCGAGGGTCATAAATGTACTGGAGTCCTGTATAATAGCCAAACACTGTGGGAGTTCATGCTCTCAGACGTAACTGTGTAAGGACCAGACGAGCAGGGGAATAGGTGAAATATTTAGACCTTTACCCTAGCAAGTTGTATTAATGCGACATGTATCGGCCTCGTCACGGTGACAACACTCCTGCCCTAAACAACTCGAGAGAGGGAAGATTGCTTTGGCTCATGATTTCAGAGATTCCAGACCATAGTCCTTGGCTCACTCAGTTCTGTCCCCCGTGATAGGACAGAACCTCACAGTGTGGGAATGTGTAGCCGAAAATACTCAGGATGGAGAGAGGAGGGCAGGGACTAAGTGTCATCTTCAGGGCCACTGCCTTGCCTTCTCCAGAGATGCCTAAAATTTCCACTTCCTCCCAACACGGTGCTGTACTGACATTTGGACCCAAAGAGTTCAACCAACCAAGGGAGGGACATTTTCCTGTTCAAACGACAGCACGACACCCCAATAATGTTGGGAAGTGTCTGCTTCTCCACGTCTTTGCCAAGATTGATTGTTTCCTCTCAGATATATGTTTGCTAACCTAGTGTATGGGGTGGCGGGGAAGGAGGATAGGCAATCTCTTTGCTCGGCTGCATTTTCACAGCTGATAGGAGGAGAAACATAGCTCCGTGTTCATTGGTTCTCTCCCTCTCCCTAGCCCTCTTCCACCCCCTCTCTTTTTCTCTCTCTTCCTTTTATGGTGTTGGGGTTCGAACCTAGGACCTCATCCATTTTGGATGAGACTACTAAGACTGAAGTATACGCCCAGGTTCCATTTGTATTTTATTGACATGAAATTAAAATTAAAGAATTAGTTCAATATCACACGGTAGCTAACAGTAGAAAAATCAAACCCAAAATATCATCCACTCTTCAATCTCTTGCCTTTTCACCCTGAAGGCCTCCATGATGAGGCGTGTAAGACATTTCAGAACCCGACCCTTAGCTAGCTTTTCATTTTATCTCACCTCTGACCTGGTATGTTCCTTACTCCAAGTTGTCCCTGAATAAATCATGCCCTTGGAGACGTTCTGACTTTGCGTATTTTCTCCCCAGCATTTTCGACTTGGTTAATTTCTGCTTACAGAAATTACACTCTGGGGAGAATCCTTCCGCTCAAATTTGCTTCTTAACTCCTTGGAGCGGGCATGTGAGCCCTCTGGTCTTCTGCATGTCACAGTTCAGATCACATTTTGTGCCATTCCCTGGACCATAAGGTCTCTCCCCGTTCAGGCCTTTTGCTGTTTGTCTGTCTCCATGGTACTATGCAGGGTCTGGTCTTCAAGTGTCTTGGTTCCAAATGCTGGGTTAGTCTACCACAGTTGGTGTGGCTTGGATAGATTCATTTTTCACAGCCCCAACCATTGAGGACCCCAGGACCAAGGTACCAGCTGATTCAGTTGCTGATGAGGGCTTTATTCCTGCATGCCGACAGTCTGCCTCCTCTCCCTGACCTCTCCTGGAGCAGCGTACTGACTTCCTGCTCACCACTGTCCTCTCCTTATGAAGCAACAGTTTGCAGACTGTAGTGTCATGGCCGAATGACTTCCCCGATTCCCGCTCTCCTGGTGTTACATTCTTAGCTGCGTAAAGCCGTGTACATTTGATTTGCTTCTGGCTCTGAAGACCCCAAGTCTGAGACCAAGCAATCTGCAGGGCTCTGCTTCTTTTGGGGGAGAGTGCCCCTTTGCTTTGTGAGCACCTCGAGACCACCCGTGCGCCCCATGCTCTGGACACACCTGCTACGGGACTTCCGTTTTACATTGAGCCCGGCAGGATACTGAAACATCATCTGCAAGCTCAAGGACTCCCATCTAACCAACCAAGGTCCTCTCGCTGCACCCGTGTGCTCTGGGAATGGAGGCACGTAGCCGGAGGCTGCTTGTTCATTTTCCAGTCACCTAGACAGGAAATAATCACGCAGAAGCTGTATTAATGGTAATGCCGTTTGCTTCAGGTCGTAGATTGCAACTGGGCATACACGACCCAGTGTGCAGCTTTGGCGGGGCGGTCAGAGCCCACAGCTTTCCCAGGTGACCCACAGAGCGCGGAGGCGCTTTCCCCTTCCCTAGGCATGCCTCTAACATTTACAGCCTGCAAGTCGGGGGTGGGGGAGTGCGGGGCGGGGGGGGGGGGGGGGGGACTCTTGTACTGCGCATGTCCCAATCTGATTGGACAGTAAATTCGCTGGTTGTCAAACACATGCTTTCCTCTTACCTTGTCCCTCTCCTAGCAGAATTCACGGCCTCTCCAAAGTTCAAACCTAGACATGGAGGCAGTGAGCAAGACGGGGCTGGCTCCCGCTTCTGCCTAGCTGTCCAGTTCTCTGCTGAGGCCTGCCAGCCACTTGTTGCTTATGACAATTTATACATACACAGCCCTATCTTATATATTCAAGCCACATGCCTCTTCCTTCAAACATCTGCCCCTGCCTTCTTTGGCTCTCGGACCACTTCCAGAGAGAACCACAGGCTCCCCGGTCCTCCAGAGACAAAATCTAGCCTGTTTGGACTGAACGAATACAGAGGCCCTGGACAGAGGTACCTCCTGGTCGGCCCAGGATTCTTCACACACGGCAGCTCTAGCTGGAGGAGTACCAGGAGAGCTGGAAGTCTTTCAAGACCAGGCCCAGATCTTGTCCCAGAAGCCTCACGGTCCCTATCTTCCTGCCTCAAGCGTCACTTGCTGAGTTCCTGTCACTATGAATGCCTATGAACGCGGGCTTTACTTCTGCTTCTGTTCCTCCCATTTGTGGTTTTAGCTTGTCTCTCATCTCTGCGTGTCCTGGGGGCCTCTTGTTCGTCTTCTGACCTCCCAACACAGGCACGATCAGATCTCTGTGCCGAACTCTTTTGGTCTTAGACGGCCAGAAAAGTTTCGACTTTTCTCATTAGACTGTTAGAGCAACAACTAATTAAAGACGTTGCCTACTGCCATTTGAGAAAGGGGTAGCCATGACTGTGTCCCTCCTTCTGCCCACCCCCAACTTCACACCCTTCTTCCTCCTCCCTCCTCTTCTCTCCCAATTCCCACCGCCATCATGAAAGACCTAGTGGAAGCAGCCCTCTTAAGGGTAGCCAGTTTCCTATCAGTGGTAAGAACTCTCCAAGTTGCTCCAAAGAAGGGAGCAAGCTTGACTGTAGAGACAGACAGACATCAGGGAACTCAAGCACAGGGCATTCCAGGGTGACCACTCCAGCACTCCTCAGAGCTGATCTTGACAATTATTTCTAAAGTCACTTCTGCACACACTACCCTTCTACGGGGCTTTATGAAAACCAGGCTTCATGCAGTGTTCTAAAGTTTTGATGCCCCAGAAAGAAGTTTAAATATTTTCCTTTAATGTGGAAATATTTTGAGATGATGAAGATGATTAAGTGTTGAAAATGTAGTGATCTGTTTGGCACGGAGAGAAAAGAAATATGAAGAATTTTTAATAAAAATCTGACCACAATGGTGTTGGAACACAATCTGTCTGAAATACAAGACAGATACTTTATCCTCTGGGTGAAGCTGACTTTACTAATAGTTTTGGACAGTTACAGGTGTAATTTTAGCTACCAGAGGGAGTGCCAATTATTATGAGAACGCAAGAGAAACAACGGGAAAAACAAAGTTTTAAAAGAAAAAGTGAATGCAGAGCTCACAGGGCTAATGCGGAGCACGGACATGCCGATCTGGAAGAGGAGTGTGTGCATGCGAGGCCAAGCTGTTGTGAGGGCCGGAATCATAGCCTGGGCTCCTCACGTCGAGAGTGTGAGAGACCGCCCGTGCCATGTGGTACATAAAGTCTGCACCTGTGATCTGTAACATCTCGGCTCACAGAATTAGACCATTAAGGAAACACCACAAAACGAAAACAAAGATTGAGAGAGGGAGGGGAGGAAGGAAGGAAGAAAAACGGAAGAAAAATAAGAGGAAAAAGGAAAGAAGAAAGGCAATGGATGGATACTTACTTGGGAAGAGATGCACACTTACCACTCTTGTTTCTCTGTTGCAATGAGCCCGTCTCTAATGTTTTTGCCTACGTGGGTTTTAATTCACCATCGGAAGATGATGTAGCCTGTGTGGGGGAAATACGAGGAGAGAAGACTCATGTAGTTTTTTGATTAAAAAAAAAAAAAAGATCAGGGTCTTTAGTCCACGAGTGATCCTAAAATAACAAAGCAGCTATGTGTGTGTGTGCATGTGTGCGTGTGTGTATGTCTGTTTGTGTGTGTGTGTGTGTGTGTGTGTGTGTGTGGTGTGTGTGTGTGCATGTGCAAGCTGGAAGGAAAACTTCGGGTAGGGAAACAAATTTAAGTTTCAAGTTTCCATGGCTCTATTTAAATGACAGCAAGGAAAAAAATATTGAAAAAGTGATGAAAAATATCTCAGCAGGATCCTTTCAGAAAGCCAGAACGCTTCCGGTGGTTTCACTTGTGCAATGCAATTTCCACAGCCTTTGAAACACGTGGGCGCCCTCACTGCCGTTTACGCTCCCAAGTCTCGGAATCCAATGCTCCATTAGGGCACTGAGAAGACAGGAGCTTCCAGAAGCCTCTGGTAATTGTCCTATTCCTTACTCAAACACAATGACAGGAAGTCATCGACTCCTTCCCTAAGTGGCTCTGGCATGTGGTGGGAACCAGGGACAGGAAGTGGCCAGGGTGTCAACGCAAAGGCTTCACCATCTGCACTGGTTAGCGGAGTGCACGCGAAGGCTCAGAGTAGAGTCGTCTCCGGTGTGCTGAGGTGTGCACTCTCTCCAAAGGCAGGCAATGACCTGACCGCTCTGAAGAGGCAGTGACCTTGGCCTGCAGTTTGGAGTGAGGCAAGAACGCACTTGACCATCCTCACACTCTGAGAGAGGGACTCTTCCATTGGGAGAGAGAAAAAGCACATTTTTCATAAAGACTACCTTCTATAATTTAGATGGTTTTATCTCCCATCAATGGCCCGACAAACTAGCCCAACTGCCCCTAACAACACATCTCTTCCTCACAGTATTGTTCTGGAGCTTGTAGCAGCCAGCTCACTAGAATCGCCCTGTTCATCTCCTTTTTGATTTTGCTTTGATTTGTTTATTTTTGAGATTGTAATTTAATTACAATGTCCCTCCCTTTCCTCTCCTCTCTCCACCCCCCATCAATGCACAGTCTCTTTGGTCATTCACTGTGGTTGCATGCATATATGTATTTGTATATACATATATATATATATATATATATATATATATATATATATATATATATTCCTACATATAAATTCCAGATACCTGTACTGGGTCCTTCCATGTGTGATAGCTTAAAAGAATGTATGTTTCCCAACATGCCTGGAGATTCTCCTGAAGGTTCTTCTGTCTGAAAACAACAGGGCTACCCCTTTGTTTGACAGATAGTGTAGCTTGGGGTTTTCCCAAGATACGCAGTGTTGGAGTAACCTAAATGCCCTAGTTGCCCATTCAAAGAAATATCATTTATTTCTAAAGCTTTGGGCTTGACCCATTTACCCCTTGATTCCGCCTTGGCAGCTGCAGCATTAGGTTAGCAGAGGGCGCTGTTGTGTTTGGGGTGGGAATTAGCTCGTTGTTTATTTAAAAATAGAAGCAAATAGCTGCAACATTGTAAAAGGATGCGCAGCTCCTTTATTCTCACCTCTCTCCTGCTTGTGCCTGCTTCAAACTAGACCACCCCGGGAAGGCTGGGAAGAGCTCTGCTATGTCTTCTCTCCGCTACATCTTCTCTCCACTACATCTTCTCTCCACTACGCCTTCCCTCTGCCACATCTTCCCTCTGCTACGTCTTCTCTCCGCTAGGACTTCTCTCTGCCACGTCTTCCCTCTGCTACGTCTTCTCCGCTATGCCCCAGCCAAGTGCTTTCTTTGAAGTAGATGCTAATAATTAGGAGAACCGATGCTGATATATTACAATTAGTTTTTAGTATGCAGAGAGGGAACTGAGTAGCGGTCCCTTACAGCTGTGCATTTTCTAATGACTCTCCTCTTCCATCGTGTGTACATCATATGGGATAATGATGCCCTCCTTAGCAGGCCTTCCCAACTGAGGTACAGGTGAGGTGGTACCTGGGCCTTTCACCTTGGCTGCTTGGAGCACCTCTTGGCGTTTTCTGCTAAGTGACTGTGCTGGGGAGACAGCTCCCATGGGATTCACTGGAGGTTCGGGCCTCAGCCTCTTTAGTCCTTAAGAGCAAGGAGGCAAAGCTTAGAAACAACCCAACCAGCAGACTATCGGAGAGCCGACAGCGTGGGAAACTGCATTTAAGAAAAAGAAAAAAGTGGATAGAATTTTACATAAAGTACAACATCTTTTACTGTGGCCCATTCAAAGGAAGCAACACTTGGGGGAAAAAAAAAACCTTTAACAGCAGATATCAGGTGACTTCTGAAGACCAAACTGGGAAACTGAGTCACGACGTAGTGGCTCCCTTGGGGAGAGTTCATTGTCTCATAGGTTTCTACTTAATTGTGGGTCAGATAAAAACCTGCAACCCCAACACCTGTGGCCTGGGGGCACAGAGCAGCCTCTAGCAGAGGGAGCAAGGCTGAGGGAGCAGCCGCTTTAAAGATATTTATACTCTGAGCGCCTAGATCAGTTGGGTCCTTTTCTGGGTGTCAGCTGAGGAAAGAACCTGACTTGGCCCCGTCCGGGAGCCGGGCAAACGGAACATCTGTAGGAACTGACAGGCTGGTTCTTTGCAGACCTTCGGTCCTTGCCCTCTTATATCAGCCTCTGGCTTCCAGAGTCATCTACATTCATGTGGCTCACTGGGAAATCCCACTGTTTTCCTGCCAAAGGCCTTGTTACCTAGGTTTCATGTCTGTTTGGAATGCAAAGTATAGTTAACTTGCTTCTGTGGGCTGTCTTAGGGAGATATGTAAAACCAAAGTTAGAGCAATGGAAAACAAACATTAGAGGAAACACATAATTAGGGGATGCAAACTCAAACTTGGGGGCGCTGATTGCATAAAGAGAACTGTGTGTGGCCATAGAAGACCAGAGAGGATGTGCACGGCCAGCCTGCCCCCCCCCAAGCCCTCCCTCCAAAGTGGAAACTGGGGAGTTAGCAGGTTAAAGGAACCTGGCTTTAAAAACAAGTCCACAGCCTAGTCATACCTAAGAATTAAGACTGTAATTACTTAATTGCCAGTATTCTCATTATCTTTTTTTAAATGGTGCAGTTTTGCATGAACCATAGCACCTTAAACTGTTTTTACTCTTTATTTGTTTACTTAATAAATTAGCTTGCACAGTGTTAGGTTTTATTAAGGCACCTCAAAGAAAATTTGCTGTTGGTTGTCTTCCCCCACATTCTTCCCTGCGCCTACATGTACTCTTCCGCCCTCCTCTGACTTCCTTCCCACTCTCCTGCCACATCTATCCATCCTATGCTCCTTTCTCTGACCCTTTTTGCCACCACAACCTCTTGATGCGCTTCCTAACCTAGACCTACACGCGGAGATCATAAGCTGCGATCTGCGTGTGACGGAGAACGTGGGAGACACCTGGAACTCTTATTCGCTCAATGGAAACGTGACCTGGATCCTTCAGAGCTGGGTCCATGATGGTCTCGAAAGACCAGGCTTCATAAAGTTAGCCAGGACCGTGTCGCCAGGAGTCTCCCTGGAGATGCTTTTTGCGAAGAGTGAGAACTGCCTTGTGGTAGAACCTCAGGGATGAGTGAGGGAGAGGGGCAAGGAGAGAGAGAGAAGGGGGTCCCTCTGTAAGAGGAGAAAGGAGAAAATTTAATAAAACTAAATGTACCTACTCCCCCAAAACATCAGACAGCACTCTTTCTCAGAGGAAAGATAAAAGAAATAAAATTCTCATAAAAAAAAAAAACCCAGTATGGCGCTGGGTTGGGGGGCGGGTACGACGGGCAAGGAGAGTTAGAATGGTGACACTGGGTGGGTTTCTTTTCTCTTCCTCTGGGTGCAAAAGCAGCAGTCATTTGAATGCCGTCGAAGGGCCTTTCAGCCCACACAAAAGAGCAGACGGTTCCACTTACTTCTGAAATTAGATGCAATCATATCTGTGAATCACGCAGCAGCAAACCACCGTAATCTGCATTACAATACATTATCCTGCCACGCTCCCTAACTGCAGTCTACCGCAGCAACAGAAACACTTTGCGGTGACCTGCGCCGCTCCGGCAGAAGCGCCAAGCCCGGCTAAGGCAGCGGAGCGACAGAAAGGACCGGCTTTCTGCTGCGGAAAAAAAAGAGCAAATTACAACAAGAGTCAAGTCTCTGCTAATGCAAGACTAGTGTCTTCTTGTTCACAGTTTGCATAATTAGATATCCTGAATAGGGTTTTTTATTGTTCTAAAAATACGCCTGCTTTGTTTAAATCAGCTATTTCCTTAACAGCATGACTTTGGTACCAGAATTAGTGAGGTAGTTAGGGCGGCAGCAGAGATAAGGGACTTTTAGTTAACATTTAGAGGGGGGATCTCTTTATGTGAGGTTTCCTTCCTCCCTCTTAGCAATTGCCCACTGAAATGGCAGTGTGGATCCGGTGGAGGGTGGAGCAGCTGGGGACCCCAGCATCCTAGGACTGCTCAGATCAACTTTCATAACTTCTTTTTTTTTTCCTTTTTGGCATTCAGAACCATTGCAAACATTTCACCAAGTAAGCCCTTAGTACACTAGGGCCCGCGGTAGGGATACATAAAGTCCAAGAGACAGCGCGATGGTTCAGGTCCCAACAGAAGAAGAGAAATCACTTTGACCTGAGTGGTGAGATTCATGCCACATTTTCTGCCCTAATGAGGTGATGAGCAGAGGGCTAAGGCCCTTAATGCTTTATCGTGTGTCTCCTCCCTTCCCTCCTGACTGTTATAAGGGGCACCTTTCTCTCAGGGGGAGACATGAACGCTGGTGTCCTCTAGGGATCAGTGTACTTAGTACAACATGTATTGTCTGTGTGTGTGTGTGTGTGTGTGTGTGTGTGTGTGTGTGTGTCAGAGAGAGAGAGAGAGAGAGAGGTAGTAGTAGTAGTAGTGTGTGTGTGAGTGGTGTGTGTGTGTGTGCAGCCTGTAAGTCTGATAAACCACAGCTGAAGAATTCATTGGCAAGGACCCATTCTCCGGTCTGCCTTAAGATCAAACACCACCAAGACTCCAAGAACAGAAGGTGACAAAAAAAATTGTGGGCAGAGTTTTTTTGTCTCTCTGGAAGCCCAGGTCTAGATAGCGTGTCCCGTGGGCTGGTAGATTCCCAACAGCCCCACCCTTTTCTCAAAGGCCGAGATAGCTTGGGACCAGTCTCCAGGACAGACACACTGAACAGATCAGCTGCTCAGGATGCCCTGGCGTCCACTTGGCAGAGGGTCCCTAAGGCCCTTCGTGCATGCTTGACCTTTGTCCTTTGTAAACCACATTGAAATATCTATAAATGTCCGAGGACTACGACAAAGGGAAGATCACCGAAGATTTTACTTTCAGTAGGCATCGTCTGTGCTCTGCCCAAATGCTTTCTCTTTGATTCTTGTCTTGGAACTGTTGTATTTTTTTCCGATCTAGGCATCGTTCCTTGTCCCCTGAGGACTAAGAATAACCACAACAATGAAACCGGGTTAATGACGTGCAGTGACTACCGCTTGGTGAAAGTTAGCTCTCCAAGTCTCCCGGCTGGGTTTCCAGTCGGAAGTCTGGGCGTTTGAGGAGTTCGCCTGACCCATTCCTCTTCGACCCTGAGGTCATAGGAACCAGAAGCTCCCATCCTGGGTTTGGTCCTCTATGTGTCTCTGGGATAGAAGTCTGGGAACTATTGTTGTGGTACCACATCAGTAAAAGGGCTGAACCTTCACTGGTAGCGTGCTAAGCCTTCATGAGGTCCTGGGTTCAGTGCCTACACTGGAAATAAAGGAAAGAGGGAAGGAGGGAGAGGAAGAAGCAGGGGACAGGGACAGGGATTTCCACCCTCCCTTCACACCCAGTTAGAACTTTACAGCTACATTTCCGTCTAAATTCAGAGCAAGTTGGCTTATTAATAGTTGAGAGAGCAACGTTTACAAATTCCCTACAACACGGGAACTTCTTTCTGCTTTGTCTAAAGCTTTCCTTTTGCTAGACCTGGAAAATTAGGCTTCAGTAAGCCGAGGTTTATTCTTCTACCACGTAATCAGCTTTCGCCTTTCCTTATAGACATGAACTACTTTTGTAGCCTAATCTCAGCAAAAAAATAAAATAAAATAAAAATTCTCCTTAAAATCCAGCATCATTGATTCATGTTCCCCTCTGGGTAAATTTATGGGCTGTTTTGTTTTTCTTGAGATGCCTTGACCACAGAGGTTCATGGAGCAACACAGGTGGAAATAAATCCTGTCATAAGAGGAACCTGACATTGTTTGCAGCCTCCAGGATGCCCCAGCCCTTGGCTTCTTAAATCTAAATAAAGATGTCTTTGATGCTTCTAATAAAACACACTTAAAAAAAAAAAAAAGAAACTTCAGCCTTCAGACTTCTACAGATAAAAGTTTTCTTGGCCTCATATTAATACATTCCCCATTCATAACTGAGTGTTCTGTGTTTTAATTGTAACATGAGCTACACAGTCAATTTAGGTATTGCAAATTAGTTCAAGAGACATTTCCAATTCTTACTTGTCGAAAACGCGATGTGGAATCTCCCAAAGAGTTAGACACTGTTTGAAGCATGGATTCTGACATCCTTTAATTGTCTGGAAGCCCTAGGATAAGTTTTGGGCATATTACAAAGTGCCCTCTGACCCCTACTTTCTCGTTCAAGGCCTGACACATCTGTTCTTGATTTCTTGGGCAGGAGAGGTGACAGCAAACCCGGCAGAGGTGGGGCAGGGCGGGGGCTCACAGACCGGGATAACTCTGTATCAGTGTGTTCACGGAGGAGAAAGTAAAGTTCTATCAAGCCAGCAGCGATGTGGCGTCCACCCCTCCCACACACACCACCCCTTTCCTCCAAGCCAACTGCCAGCTCACCCTATATTTCTCGTGTTGATTATAAGGGACGCTTTGACAAAGGGGCATTCTGGGTATCAGACAACCACATTATAATTCTCCTGAAAAGTGTTCTTATTGTTTCTAAATTGCTGGTTAGAGTGAGCAACCCTTGTGACTTGGGAAGGGGGGGGATTTTTGAACAAACACATTTAGCCTTAAAGCTGCGCTCAATGAATGGTGAGGAGTGGCGGACTCAGGCGACTGGTATACCTTTATATGCAAAGTGGCCCTGGCTTCCTGTGCAGGCCCGTTAAGTTGCCGAATTGCAATTAAACAGCCTCCTAGGGTACCCATCGATGGTGATGGGCACGCTAAGTTCTTACATAAAGGACACATAGCAAGCCTGTATCGGAGCCCCACAAGCCAACAGAAGCCATTTTTTCTTTTCTATTGTGCTTTCCTGACCTACAGGGTATATGCTATATGGTGCCAGTCGCCAGGATCTCAGCGAGAATGAATTTTCCGGGAATGCTCCATATTCTAATGTTAAGACAATAAAATGACTCTCTCTCCACCTCATCATTCTGTCCCTCACACCCAAGAGAGCTTGGTAAATGTGATGCCATTCACGTGCTTCCGAGCGTTGAGGAAGCTTTAAGAATCCCCCAACCCTGGGTTTGTATGTTATCCGTGATAGCGCTGTGTTCCAAGGGAGCCTATGTAATCAACACAGCGCTTATTTTCTCCAATTTGCTTGGCCGGTTCCGAGACCTTCCGTAATCCCTCAGAATTCTTGAGTTCTGTTTACTGACGTGGAGACAGAAATCACAAAGGCAAGCCACGCATCTCAGAGCGAGCCGTGCAATGGTACGGCTGCGGGTCCTGAATAGTGATGGATTGGAGAGACAGCGCTGGGTGAAGTCCACTGTGGGTACCGTTCCCAGCAGGTCTGGCCTTGCCCCCCGGAGAAGACCCACATGGCAAGTTTCCCTACACTCTTGTGGTCGCTGCTGTAACAGGAGAGGAAAATAGAAGGCTCTTTGGTCTCAAACAACTGATTTATGATGTCAAACTCCTGAATATTTTTGGCAAGGGAATGCATTATTCTTTTTTATTTCTTGCTAAAGCCAAGACCTTGAATATTTGACCAGAAATATTGACATCTCCTTTAAATCATTAAGCAGTATTGTTCTTTAGTTCACTATAAGCTGTAGCAGTGGGCTCTTTGGTCGCCGTCTACCCTACTGAATTTCCCCTTTCCACTCCCCATCTGCCCTACTGTCGACTGAACAAATCATAGAACTCAGCTTTAGTGACTTTAGGTATAAAATGGGGGAGTTTCCTTATTTATTCAGAACTCGAAAGAGCCCTTCGTTGGCTAATTTTGAACTAAGGGCTGAATTTCTCTCATGTTTCGGCTGTCACAGCATTGAGAGTTCTAGGTGTAGAGGCTTAAAGAACTAGGTAGTATATGCAAGGGTTGGTGAGTGGCCCCCGTGTCACGCTCTTGAGAGGGTATGTGGAGACCCTGGAGGCATCAGAGGCTGCACCAGAAGCTTGAGAGTCCAGCTGGCTCTTGCGCTGAGAACGGTTTCTGACATCAGTGCTTCTCAGCAGCCAGACACCAGGGTGAGATTCTCAGGTCCTCTGGAAACTGAAAGTCTTGGTCTAAAGAGCGTCCAAATAAAACCTGTTTGGCTTTAAGAATCTAAGGGTTTGGGTATTTCTTGTCTTTTGAGACGTTGTACAAACCAAAGACAGAAAAAAGGAGTGGAAGGGGAAGAGAGAAAACACAAGACAGAAAGACAGGGATCGAAGCTTTGAGAATGAGAGCTAGCCTTCGGCGCTCTGAAGTCAAACAGGGCTTGCAGTAAGAGACTGTCAACAGACTGAGGTCCAGAGATGCAGGTACCCGCAGCACCAGACTGTCAACAGACTGAGATCCAGAGATGCAGGTACCTGCAGCACCAGACTGTCAACAGGCTGAGGTCCAGAGATGCAGGTACCCGCAGCACCAGACTGTCAACAGGCTGAGGTCCAGAGATGCGGGGACACACAGTATGAGACTGTTAACAGGCTGGGGTCCAGAGATGCAGGTACCTGCAGCACCAGACTATCAACAGGCTGAGGCATCCAGAGATGCGGGTACCCGCAGCACGAGACTGTCAACAGGCTGGGGTCCAGAGATGCAGGGATGTTGTGCTGATAGTTTTGAGGACAGCAGAGCCATAAGACAAAGGTCTGGCTCACTGGTGAGCAGATCCACACACAGGGACTTGTAGACCTTAAGTCCTATTGCTTTAAGTGGAAGCATTCTCAGGGAAATTTGAAGAGAAGGAACTGTCCAGAAGCAGGACAGAATCCATTTCTGAATGCTGTAGCAGCTCCCACATGGCCAAGTCAGTCGGCCTGTAGGAGTTCAGTTTTCTCACCTACACAATGGAGATGATGTCTCTGACTTAACCTGTTTTTAAAGAATTAAATGGATGATCTACATTAGTGATTATTGCCATAAAATATACAGTACCCACAGCAGTATTGTTGCCCAGTCCTTAAAGTCACACTTCTGGTGGAGCCCCCAAACAGTTTTTAGAGGCCCCAGGCTTTGCTCATTCAACAGGAGGCATTTGCAAAGGGTGGGAAGGAAACTCAGTCTTTGAAAGCTGTGTCCTTCCTACCTCCTATAACAAAACTGTGCTCATAGGAAGAAAGAACTAGATCGCAGATGCCCGTGTTTCTCACTTGAGGAAACCAGCTCTGCAGAGATTTGGGGGGTGTTCCTAACCCTGTCAATCACTGGCAGGAGTCAAGGTAGATTCTTGGCCTCCTGTCAACCCATTAATTTTTTTTAAGCATACTCTAAGTCATGTGTAGGCATTGCCCATAGATGGACACGTGACTAGTATAGTACCCAGGTCCTTAATGATCATTTTTCTTTAGATGTTTAATAAGAAAGAAATGGTTAGTGGGAAGTAAAACCAGGTTGGAGCAAGGCGGAAGGCAACCATGGCCTTTCTTTCTTGTGTGTCTTCTTCGATACCATATGAGATGGGATGTGGAGAGTGAGAGGGGGTGGGACCAGGGAGGGGTAAAAGCATGCTTATTCAGTCATTATCGGCGGACAAGTGACATCTTTCTAAAATTTCACTTCGGGGCCAAGATCTATCTAAACGCATCACTGTTTAGGCCACTAAAAGAAGTACAGTGTGAAACTCCTGATTCTCATTGCACAATATGCCCTTCATTCTTTTTTATTCCTCCCAACCATTTTTGAAACAACCTCTCTCTCGGACAATTGAGTCTTGTGTGTCCTGTCAAAGTTTAGTAGAAAGCAAATTTTTATAACCAAATTATAAAGCTCGCAACATGGAGGCTTATTTATGATGGAAACGTGGACAGAAAGTTAACGAAGGCGGCGTCTATGACACAGACTCCAGCGAGGCAGAATTTCCAAACAACAACAATAAAAAAAACACTGGTGAAAATTATTAAGCATCCATTTTAATGCCCTTCCCTCAACAATGTGCACCATCCCCCTCCGCCCTATTTTGAGAGTATTTTATCCATTTCGGGGATTTTTTTTCCCCAATGTTTGATCACAATGCTGTGGATCAATTGAAAAAGAGAACGTCGTGTTATGGGTTTTCTTTCCTTTTTTCTTTTTAACGGTAAAGCCTGTGCCAGTTTCCCCTGCTAATTGCTATAAGAACAAGACATGGCGGAGAAGCATCCAGCAGCTGTTTGATGTTGGACCTTTAACTTAGCTCCCCTTCGCTACGATGAAATCTCTCAGAAGAAAGCACACTTTTGCTTGGACCCCTGAACGACAGTTGGGGCAGCAAGGAGAAACGCAAGTCCAACCATTCTTTATAAACGTCATTCACTGAGTGCAAACAGGCGTTGCTAGGACTAAGAGATCTCCAAAAAGCCACACAGCTTTCGGCGCATGGACTCCTGGGAAAGACACCTACTATGGTAAGATTTTGACAAGCTTCTCTGACCCAGGCTGAACTTAGTACTGAAATCACGGAGGAGAAGGGAGGGGAGGGGAAGGGGAAAAAGCAGTGAAATATTAAAAATAAATAAATAAAAAACAAAAACTAAGCTGAGACCCAAAAGCAAGACCCTCATCTCAGGAAGACCACCCGGAGCACGTACATGGTTCTTGGATGAGAAACGTGGTTCTGTTTCGCTCTGGACCGGTTCATGTACTCGGTGGCAGCCACAACCCCCCCCCCCCCCGCCCCCAGCCTGGTGTGGAATGAAAACCATCATCCCAAGAAGAAACCAACGAGGAAGAAGCAGCTCGTTCAGCTCGGAGGGGCCCGGGGACTGCGTAGGCAAAGGCTTTCGAAGGCTGTGCCTTTCTGACTTGGAAAAGCCATGTGGATACAAGGTGTCCAGAGAGAGGGGAAAGCGTCTTAAATGCTCGCCTGTGTGGAGGAGCTGGAAAGGCAGTGCCAGCCTTGTCTGAGGACAGAGAAAGGCCAGGCAGGGGGAAGAGAAATGCAAACGACAGTGTCTTTTCCAGAGCTGACAATTGCCACAGAGAAGGGCAAAAGAAGAAATTAAGCCCCTGCAAAGGTGAACCTGGGGTTGCCTGGACTTTAGTGATCTCAGAGCTATTACCATCCTTTGGGACAATCATCTTTTCTTTTTCTTTTTCTTTTTTTGAAAAAAAAAACACAACAAAATAATCCTTTTGGCTGTAAACCTTTGGTGACATCATGCTCGGCTTCCTTTCTTTATGTAAAGCCACCAAATCTTCTAGTGTATTAAATAATTTCCCCCCAGAAAACAGATGAAAGTATAATTGAGAAGTCAAGCCAAGTGTCTTTGGAGCCGCTCCTTCATCAAAAAATGTGTGTCAAAGGTCAAAAAAGCACCGCTTCCCTGTCTCTTAAGCACGTCATTGTCATAATATAAAAACTGACTTACCAACTTAGATTATTTGGAGAGTTAAGTGCTTGTGTTATTGCAAATTAAACTAATTAGTATCATTTCCTGGCAGCTGCAGCGAGCGTTAGCAATTCCACAATTTTCCTTCAGCCGCTCAAGTGGGATGCAAGGGAGGGAGGGAGCGCTGTCATTTAATGGAATGGGACCAGCTTCTCAGACTAAGGGCACACCGTGACACTCCACGTCCCTCCCTGGTTTGCTTCCGATTGTGTGAGCGCACAGATGAGAGGTGAGGTGGTTTCCAAGAGAGAGAGCCCCAGCTGGTTGGAAAGACCTTGGAATTTGCTGGTAACATTTCCCTTTCGGAATGGCTGAGACTGCGCACTCCATCCTTTCGACCAAAATTGTAGCTGCCCATAAAAGATGCTGGAACTAATCTCCTAACCACAGTTAGCTTAATTGTTATAAAGCAGCCTTATAGCGAAGCCCCGAATGAGGCTTTTCAGCATCTGTGAGTGGATAACTAAAGGGAAAATCTTCATCGTTTTTTTTTCTCTCGGAACCCACGAGCTTCCTGGGACGAATCATTAACAAAGCCCACGGACCACAGGTGCTTTGCCACACCCAGCACAGGAAAACTCACCCAACAGCATCACCCTGAGGAGGCTCAGCAGTGAAGAGCAGGTGCCTCTGTTTAAGGTACCTGAGTTCAGGTGCAAGCATTCAACAGATCGCAACCACCCTGCAGCCCAACTTCCCGTGGGGTGCTGGGATCAGACTGCTCTGGCCTCCACAGATGCCTGCGTTCACAGGTGCATATCCCACATTACCCCTGCCCCCCCCACACACATATAATTAAAAACTAAAATAAAAAACAAATCATCCCGACTGGATGCTGCTGGCCGCAACCTGATCCACAGGGAATGATTGCCACGCTCTATGGCAGTGCTTCTCAACCTGTGGGTCGCGACCCCTTTGGCAAACGTAGAGCAAACGTAGAGTTCCCAAAAGCATTTACGCTAGGATTCCTAACCGTAGCCTAACTACGATTCTGAAATAGCAGCAAAAATAATGTTGTGGTTAGGGGTCAGCACAACATGAGGAACTGTATTCAAGGGTTGTAGCATCAGGGAATGTTGAGAACCACTGCTCTGTCCTACCCGTTCAAGAAGGGGCTGGTGTCTTTCAAAACAAGCATGAAAAAAGGAAAGGAAGGAGGGAGAAGGAGAGTGAGAGAAAGTGAATTAAAAAATCCATGCATAAAAAGAGAAGGCACAGGTCTGTAAGAATTGCATGTAATAATGCAAGGAAGGATTCAGATTGCTATGGACTCTCTCACCTCTTTTTTGATTTCCCTTGTCCCTTCCTTCCTTCCTTCCTCCCTCCCTCCTCCATTTCCCCATCTTCCTTCCTCCTCCTTCCTTCCTTCCTTCCTTCCTTCCTTCCTTCCTTCCTTTCTTTCTTTCTTTCTTTCTTTCTTTCTTTCTTTCTTTCTTGTCCTTGCCTATGCATGGCCTCAAATTCATGTTCCCTCCCTTAGCCTCCTGAGTGATGGAGTCTTGTGTATGCACTACCACGCCTGGCATGATTTTGCTTTGGGCATCTCCTAATACCGATTTCATCAACCCATATTTCCTAAAGGAGTGGAAGATCCAGCGGTGGCTCTGGGACTGCTTGAGGTGAAGCAGCAGAAAAGTGGAAGAGGGTGATAATCCTTCCTCAGATTCACGCAGCAAGTATTTGGTTTGGGTTTTTTGGTTTGGGGTTTTTGATTTGTTGTTGTTCTTTTATGCTGAGTCTTTCCGCGTAGCCCAGTCTGGCCCTTAAACTCACAATCCTGCCTAAACCTGGCCCATGCCGGGATTGCGCATGGGCTCCCTCACACCTAGCTTCTAAGAACAATGTATTATTTTCGTTTGAACCATTTATTTTTTTGACTGCCTAGGTTATCCATCTGGATCAACCTAAGCATGTCCAAAGGGGAATGGTGGGACTGTGATCTAGACCTGGAAAACTGCAAATCAGAGCCAGCAACCAAAGCAGAGTGTCTGCGAAGGCAACTCTGATCTTTGTAAAGGCCCCATGTTGAACGTGACATTCAGTGTTCTTCAGCAACAGACTCCTGTAGGAATTAGAATCTTCCTGGAGAAGTTCCAAATAGCAGGTGCAGAGGAGGTTACTACTCTTCAAAACTCCAATTTTTTTTTTAACTGAAACATGGTGGAAGTGTCAGAATTGTGCCCATTCCTGATCCTGGTAGCTCTGGTCAGAATATTCCACAGCAATCCTCACACAAGTACACATGTCACATGCGATCATTTGAAATAGTGAAAGACTGTAGAAAGCTCAGGGGCAATGGGTTAAGTGAACTGTGTGCAGACATGCAATTTAAAACACTACACAGGCATTAAAAAGGGCGAGGAAAACCCACACGTGCCAACACAGACCAGCCTTAAGATATATTAACCTCAAAAATTGAGAGCAAATGATGTGCTATCATTTTATAAAAAAGAAAGAATTGGGGATATATGTGTTTACATAATCATAGACTATCTATGGAAAGACGGATAAAAATCTGGTAACCATAGTTGCCGTAGTTATCTCTGGGGAGGGGATTTGAGAAACTGGGAGTCAAGAAGAGGAGGAAGGGTTCCCACCATATGGCCTTCCCTACTGCGAGGGCTGTTTTCAGTGCACAGGGCAGACTAATAATTCATTTTTAAAAAAGTGAAACCCCTGTTGTAAAAAGCTACTTTGTAATAACATACGCAATTACAAGCCTTCGGTGTATACCTTAAGAAAGTCTCTGTCTTTCTTTAATATAACTAAGTAATAATACCTAACTCTTTGTGAACCCCTTCGAAATTGGTTCTGAGCAATGAGTACTGAGCCCGATTCACTGAGATGGAGAGTGTGGGGTGGGATGTACCGACCCCGATTCACTGAGATGGAGAGTGTGGGGTGGGATGTACTGAGCCCGATTCACTGAGATGGAGAGTGTGGGGTGGGATGTACTGAGCCCGATTCACTGAGATGGAGAGTGTGGGGTGGGATGTACTGAGCCCGATTCACTGAGATGGAGAGTGTGGGGTGGGATGTACTGAGCCCGATTCACTGAGATGGAGAGTGTGGGGTGGGATGTACTGAGCCCGATTCACTGAGATGGAGAGTGTGGGGTGGGATGTACTGAGCCCGATTCACTGAGATGGAGAGTGTGGGGTGGGATGTACTGAGCCCGATTCACTGAGATAGAGAGTGTGGGGTGGGATGTACCGAGCCCGATTCACTGAGATGGAGAGTGTGGGGTGGTGTGTACCGAGCCCGATTCACTGAGATGGAGAGTGTGGGGTGGGATGTACTGAGCCCGAATCACTGAGATGGAGAGTGTGGGGTGGGATGTACTGAGCCCGATTCACTGAGATGGAGAGTGTGGGGCGGTGTGTACTGAGCCCGATTCACTGAGATGGAGAGTGTGGGGTGGGATGTACCGAGCCCGATTCGCTGAGATGAAGAGTGTGGGGTGGTGTGTACCGAGCCCGATTCACTGAGATGGAGGCACTGCTTCAGGAGCCGCAGGCCGAAGCAACTTGTTCCAATCACACTGTGAGAATGTACAAGATGGACCTTCCTACTGTGAGCCCTGGGAACAGACAAGGAACACAGGATTACAGAATGATAGAGGAGAGGAGAGAAAAGAATAACCAACCGAAATTTCCAAGTCTGAATTTTTGATGCCATGCGTCTATATCAAAATTTTCAGTGGTCCCTATTAAAATAAAAACAGTTAAGACATAAAGTGGACTTCTGAAAACTGAGTTTATTTGATTTAAATGTCCATCTATGCTAGTATGTTCTTCTGAATCTTGTATGGCATACTTTCATGAACTAATGGGATAATAATAGTAATTATTATCAGTTTATTTTTTTAAGATTTCATTTAGTAAAATGAAAATTTGGTAAAAACCTTTGTTGAGCCTCGAAGTTTTACTGTATTTATTAGTAAGTGTAAGAATTAGGAGGCTGGAGAGATGGCTCAAGGATTCAGATCACTTCCTTCTCCGGCAAAAGACCTTGACTCAGGTCCCAGCACCCACGTGATGGCTCACAACCCCATTCCAGGTGATCCAGCACCTCTGGGGCACTGTGTGCTCATGGGGCAGATAAGCTGATGCAGGTGCACGTGCACGTGCACACACACACACACACACACACACACACACACACACACTAGTAGATAGATAGATAGATAGATAGATAGATAGATAGATAGATAGATAGTTAGATAGATAGATAGATAGACGGATAGATAAATACAAAAAAAATCAGGTTATACTGAGAGACAAGAAGCTATGAAAAAAGTCAGAATAAGTCCAGCAGTGGTGGTGCACATCTTTAATCCCAGCACTTGGGAGACAGAAGTAGGCGGATCTCTGTGAGTTCAAGGCCAGCCTGGTCTCCACAGCAAGTTCCAGGACAGCCAGGACCACACCAAGAAACCCTGTCTCGAAAACGCAAAACCAAAACCAAAAACAGAAAGTCAATCAACCAACACAGTTAACAGAAAATCTTTTGTTTTCCATTATTCTTTTATCCTGATTTTCTATCAGTTGATCTGAATAAGAAATTATTTAAGTGTAATAAATATAAACAATAAATATACAGGTTAATATGATTTGTTCTTAAAAACAATCATCTAGTATTTCCACCTTATTTTTTAAAATTGACTTGGAAATGGTAACTCTTCTGAAACAATGAATTGAAGAAAGTTGAAAATGAAGCCTAAAGCCTTCTCCTGAGTCGCCGTGAGAAAAGACTCTAATGAAAGCCATAGCGGGAATATGGGCCCCTAAGTGCCCACACCCTCTCTCACCCTTGCTGCTTGGCGGGCCTGCTCACCATCGCCAAAATGGAAACAATATCAGAAGAGCGACAGTGATTTCAGTCTGTTGAAAACGAATTCTGTGGTTTTCAAGATGTAGGATTTCTTTAAGGGAACACATAATCCAAGCAATGACCTTGAACTCCAGGGAGTAAATGCTCTGCTGGAATTCATTCCTAGGGAGGCACCTGCTGTGTTTCTATGACTTGTCAACCTCCATGGGGTACCACAGTGCAAGATAAATGACGTCCAGTCCTGTCCGACCGCCGATCACTCGCCGTCTTCCTAGGACTTGCATGTGTGTATTTGTTTTTGTCGCCATTACGTATCTGACTAAATCTATGTCCTGTCGAAAATAAGATCAGTGCCCCAATGATACAGCGGTGGGGCTGGGACCCAGCTCCACTGAGTCAGGGCAGCATCTGAAGACTTTGAAGAGATGACTGATCTTTTAAAAAGATACCTATTTTATATAATATTCCCATTTATTCTTTGAGAATTTCATAGATATATGTTAGACTTTAATCGTAACCACCTCTGTCCTCTCTTTAATACTTTCCCCTCTTGACTTCCTGTTCTCTTGTTTCTTGTCCCTCCCACTGAGTCCGCATGGTGCTGCCCCTATGAGCAAGGCTGAGGCCATGATGGCTGCTTTTAAAGAGGATCTCTGCAACCCGAGAGGCTGCTGCTCCAGCAGCTGACCCTACACTCAGCACACACTCAGCTAGCTATATCTCAGTGGGTTTTACAAAGATAGCATGTGAAGCCAGAGGGATAGTGGTCCAGGAGAGATAGTGGAGGAGATGGAGGAGACAGAATGGGGAGGCTGGAGGTCCTCAAAGCATATTCTATACATGTATGAAATTATCAAACAATAAAATAAATAACATGAATCTTGTATAATGAATAGTAGGTAAAAGGATTCCAGTAGTATGATGGAAATTATTCCCAAAATGACGGGATAATGATGCTATTTTCCATATTCAAATGTGAACACCTTAGGGTCCCAGCTCTTTATTATTCAACTTTGTAATCCCTACCACTAAATGCCAGGTCTGTTGCATAACAAGGACTCAAATATGGGTGAAAAAAATAGGCAGACAGGTGTGGTGGTTTGAAAGAAAATGACCCCCAAAGAGAGTGGCACTACTAGGAGGTGTGTCCCTGTTGGTGAAGGTGTGGCCTTGTTGGAGGAAGTGTGTTACTGTAGGGGTGAGTTTTGAGGTCTCTTATGCTCAAGCTACACACTGTGTGTAACACAGTTCACTTCCTGTTGCCTTCGGGTCACGATGGAGAACTCTCAGCTCCTTCTCCAGCACCATGTCTGCCTGCATGCTGCCATACCCCACCATGATAATGGACTAAACCTTTCAAACTGTAAGCCATCACAATTAAATGTTGCTGCTGTGGTCATGGTGTCTCTTCACAACAATTGAAACACTAACCAAGACAATGACTAACAAAATGAAATTATTTTTTTTTGTTTTTTTTGGGGGGGTGGGGGGCTTCGAGACAGAGTTTCTCTGCAGCTTTGGAGCCTGTCCTGGAACTAGCTCTTGTAGACCAGGCTGGCCTCGAACTCACAAAGATCCGCCTGCCTCTGCCTCCAGAGTGCTGGGATTAAAGGTGTTCACTACCACCGCCTGACACAAAATGAAATTTAAAAGGCAAAACTTTTATGAATTCCCAAACCTTTAACATATAGAAAATCTAGGACAACCAAGGAAACTCTAACCTGTAACACAGGTACAGTTTCTCAGCTCCCTACGATGTCTTGAAACATGTTTTCTGTTCCGAACTTAGTATCAGATCTTATTTATTATTGTTTGACATTGGTGATCAGATGCTGGGCTTTATTGACAGGAATCCTGAGGCCTGATTGAATGTTGAAATAGCCATCGAGAAGTTATGTAGAGAGAGAGAGAGAGGACACAGAACAGTTAATCAACAAATGTAGTGGTTTAAGGCACTGTCTATGTTCCGAAGAAATTAGAATCCATTCCATTTGAAAGAAAGCTTGCTTGCTTTCTTGGATGGTTCCACTGGGGAAGAGAAGAGAAAACATTTTTCCTTCCTTTACTAATTTTCCCTCTCTTCCTCCTCCCCTTCTTCCTCCACCTTTTGCTGCTCTCACTCCTCTTCCTTCTGCCCGCCCCTTGCATTTCTTGGCTTATTTTCATTCTCTGGAACGAGGCAGGCAGTTCTGGAGTTCCATCACAAGAACACACTTACTGCACTTTAATGGGCTGCCCTTTACCTCCGTTCCTCAAGAAGTTGAGGAATGACCCCCTTCTTTTTTTCTACCCATTTCCCCCTTGAGTAATATCCACAAATTCCTAAGATGTCACCCTACTTTTGCACGCACATGCCTTGGCTTCCACAGAGACCAATTCCAAGGTCCTCCTCAGACACGTAAGTCTGTGGCTGTTGATATCGTCTGCATAAAATGGTGCTGTCTTTGCATATACCCTGCCGTGAGTCCCCGATACCTAATATATTCTAAAAGCTACGTAAATAGCTATTTTGTTGTCTACTGATAAGGAGAAAAGTCATCATGCGCTAGGTACAGTGACAATTCATTATTCCTTTTTAATATCTAATCCTCCGTTGGTTTAACCTACAGAAAGTGAACCTGGGGACACAGAGAGCCGCTTGTTCTTGCTTCTGTGACTCTGATGGAAACATAGCCCCACCTCGGTGACTCCCTCCTGAGCAGAGGGGGGCACATCCTGCAGGTTGAGATTACCTAAGTACACGGGAGACAGGGAAGCACTTAGAAAAGGCTCTATATGCCGAAAGATTTTCAGCTTCTGCTAGCCTGGTGATGGTAAAATGCTGTGCTCTGTGAGACTGGGTTAGTTACAATTTTGGTACCCAGGTCGGGCCATCACCTGGGTGCTGGTTTTCCACATTCCGTCTCTGTAACGATACTTACTGTGCAGTTTGGCTGGTGGTGTCGGAGAAGCACCCGTATCTGTCTTTACACTGTAGAGCAGAGAGACTTCAGCTGTTTGGAGCCAGATACCCAATTTTTAAATAGCCTGAGCAAGAATGTAAATGGCTCTTGGTAGCAATTCAGAACACATTCTGTTCTCTGTAAGAATGGCACACACACACACACACACACACACACACACACACACACACACGGCGCAGGCTTGGAAGGAGAGCTAATGGGTCATTGGGTAATGAGCACGTATGTTTTATTAATGGCCTAAACAAGCACCCACATCACAGGCTTCACGGGGGTTGGAGGGGAGGCTACACACAGCCGCTCTTTCAGGACTCCAGACATGGGGTCAGTTATTGGTTCTTCTACAGAGTTCTTTACCCAGGAAGGAGCACGTTAAACAATGGTTCTGAACGCCAAAACTTCAGTCTTCCCTGAACGTGTTTCCCATTTAGACTAATGGAAATTTGGCCTGAGCTTCAGGAAGGGCCGGAACAGCACTGGTATAGAATGAGGAAGTTTGTCATTTATGAATCTTAAAATTGTCAGTGGCTCCTTCAAGGGAGAAAACAAGGTAAGCCCTTCCATGGACAGAAATGTCTGATACTGTGTGCCATCCTTAGGTCCTTAGCTCAGGAAGGAGTAGCAGGCAGAAAGGAGCGGAATGGAAGGTGAGACAGAGCCTTAGAGGCCAGGGCTTAGAAGTGTCTTAGGGTTTCTATTGCCGTGAAGAGACACCAGGACCACAGCAACTCTTACAAAGGAAAACATTTCACTGAGGTGGTCCATAAACGGAGACTGTGCTTCTGCTTCCTGAACACCTAGACCCCAATAATCACACAGAAACTATATTAATTACAACACTGTTTGGCCAATGGCTCAGGTGTATTCCTAGCTAGCTCTTTCATCTTAAATGAACCCATTTCTATTCATCTGTGTATCATCACTAGGTTGTGGCTTACTGGGAAGATTCTGGCCTCTTTCTCCCTCAGCAGCTACAGTCTCATTGACTCTGCCTACTCTCTCTATATCTCTGCTCGGATTTCTCACCTGGCTTTAGTCAGCTAGGCCATGGGCTAAAACGGCTTTATTCATTAACAAATAAAGCAACCCATATACAGAAGGACCTCCCACATCATTGGCTGCTTACGGTTCAGAGGTCCAGTCCACTATCATCATGGCAGGGAGCATGGTGGTGTGCAGGCAGACATGGTTCTGGCTACACCTTGATCAGAAGGCAGCAGGAAGCAGAAAGGATACTGGACGATATCTTGAGCATAGGAAACCTCAAACCTGCCCCCCCACAGTAACACATTTCCTCCAAGAAGACCATATTCACTCCAACAAAGCCACACTTCCTATGAGTGCTACTCCCTATGGGCTCATGGGGACCAACTACAATCAAGCAACCACAGCAAGCAAAAGCAGTTCATGAAGGCCTACTGTGTGCTTGCAACTGGATAGCTACTTCAGTCTGAGTTTAGATAATCAATATCTTTTCAATTAAAAACACTGTTATTGTTACTATTGCAAGGACAGCATATTTCAAGTTTTAAGAAGAAAAGCCAAGAACTCATATGCAAACTTACAATCTCCTTGCTCAACCACAGCCACAGCAAACCCCTTGGAGCCATGGTCTCCCTCTAATGCCTTCTTTTCTCTTTTATTGTCTGTTCATATTGTCTGTACACTTGCCCAAAGAGCCCTTTGCCAACTGATCTCGCCCCGCAGTCCCCTGTCAATCACTTAGTCTTGCAAAGCAATAGGGCTTGTAACTGCAGACATGATTCTTATGAGTTGAGATTTGATATGAAGTCTGGATATTGTACTTCAATTTAAAAAAAAAAAGCAAGAACTCGACATGATTTTTGAGAAGGAGAAACTTATTCACAAGATGCATCTCGAGAACCACGCTCAGTTACGAGTCTTCGTCCACTATCGCTACAGAAAGCTCTGCCTCAGAAGAACGCACTCAGGTTTGTGGTGGTGCTTGCTGTGGCTTCTGAAAGTAGAGCAAAGTAATCCGTGAGGTTTCTGTCATTCTGTTCCTTACCATCGACCATATTGACTCCCCGGCTTTCCGGCATTGTCTGGCTCAGAGAACACCCACCGAATGGAAGTGATAAAGATCTATCAGGGAGAGCACAGATAGCATTCGGTTCTGTGTGCCTTCCCGCCGTGGCGGGCTAGAGCAGACGAGAGGAACTCAGATGTTCACTTCAGCCTGACAGCCGAACCCGGAAGCTCCAGCTCTCTCTCCTCTAAACACGCTTCAGGGTCCCACTTAGCAACTGTCAATAGGAGAAACGCGTGTTTGTCTGCTTCCCGTGAGCTGATTAGAGCAGTGGTCTCTTGTAAGTCATGACGTTCGTTGTATTTCTTTCTCCCGGAATTTTCAGGCTGAACGGCTGTAACTAATATGCCCCGAAGTCTGCAGCAAGGGCCCTGACCTTTAAAACCCTCCCTCCTAGCAGAAAATTGGCATAAGAAATTTCAACATAATAAATGCTTTAATTTTTTCTTTTGTTTAATCTTGATCCAGAATTCATACGGTTGAATTTAATTATGTCAGCGGCCCCTTGCCACCAGGATCAGTTTAGATGAAGGGGTTTTGAAGATGGCTGCGATAGGAGAGAACGAGAGAGATGAGATAATTCTATTTGCAGCTGATTATTAGAGGGGGAAACACAAACTCAAAACGAAAGACCCTTTGGTCTTTTCTAAAATGATTTGTGCCCACAGCTCAATTGGAACGTAGATTGGAAGACCCCCTAAGCTATGCAACCTGAGATTCCTTTTGATCTTTGGCATGGAGCTGAAGAGTCTTGGTGCCCACCAGTTGATAACAAAATCGCCGCCTATTTGCCTTTAGCCTCTTGTGTGCGGGATTAGGAGAGGTTTCAAGGAGACAGCCGGAAAGCGACGTGTCCTTGAGTTGGTGGGGAGGCTGCAGACACAGGATCTAGTGACTCACTTCTGCTTCTAGGAACCACCGATCTTCTCTGGGGCGAGGGCAGAGAGGAAGTCATCTGAGATATTGTGACTGGCAAGTCTGTCATGTTTTGGTTCGTTTGTTTTACATCTGTTTTCTGGAACCCTTTAGAAATAGGAAAACCCACTCTTTGCTCCTGAACCGGGTGATCCAGAGGTTTTGACTGAACTGGATTCGCTGGCTCCATCTGCCAGCCCATTTTTGTAAGTTCACCAGAGGAGGAAGTTTCTCGTCCCTGAAGTGCCTCTAAGCTAAGGGCAGAGTGGCTGTCCCTTTGATTCTACTACAGTTTACCCAGCACATCAAGGGTCACTGTTTGATCTGATTCTCAAAATCGCACGTGTGACAAAGAACGCCATGGCTGTTCTGGGGAAAACATGCTCAAACATATAGGGACTTCCCCCAAACCGTATGAGGGATGAGAGAGAAAGTCAGGAATGAACATAGTTTGCAACTAATGATCCCTTCTCTTTCTGTGAAACTCCGACGGGGTCAGAACAAGTGTTGATGGGTAGAGGTCGGATGGAGAATGCTGTTGACCCATGGTTAACACAGCTGTCCTCTTGGGCTCCTGGGCTTACTCTTAAATAAATAAAAAAAACCCAAGAACATACAACCCCCACTTCTTGCACAGTGCAGCTGTCCTATGGGCCTAAATGAATTACCAAATTAACTTGCAGCCAACTCAGGATTTGGGGAAATCTCTAGTTAGCTCATAATTCCCACCTACACTGATAAAAAAAAAAAAAAGATGTGATTTGTGCTTTCTTGCCGCTTTCAAGGCAGAGCGGGGAAATGATGGCTTAGTTCCCAGGCAGTAAACTCCAAGACACTGAATGACTCTGGGAGAGAGGAGAGGAGAGCGGGCTTCCTTCTCAGCAGCGGGAAGGAGTCTGAGTAATGAAACATAGCAGAATTGTTTGGAAAGACATGTTAACTCTACTTGTGTGGCCAAGGGGCTAATCAGGATCCCCATCAAAAGGACTAAGCCAAGGTACATATGGGACTCATTCCTACATTTGTGTGGCTTAAAGACGTGAGCTGTGTATCCCGTTACACAGTAGACCAACGGGAGTGTGGGCAAGATAAGGTCGAAGAAACACAGCAGCTCCGCATGGCATCGTGATAACCTTTTCATCAGACGTTATAGGCTGAAATTGTGTAATGGCGTTTACTTTTATTGGGGTTTTTGCTCGCTGCCTTCTGTATTTACAAGTGCAGGTCTTGAAGAAGCCCATCACCCTGTGTCACTTGTTAACGGAGTGCCACCAGAATACTGTGGCCACTGGCGGCTTCTGCCACTTCGAAAGGAAGAAAAGCTGGAGAGGGTTCAGAAAAGACTTCAAAATAAAAGCGCCAGAGAAGGAAGGGCTGGAGCAGGATGAAAGGGACTGGTTATTGCTGAGGTTTAAAACGCTAGCGAGCCATCACGTCAAAGATTCTCATATGGGGATGGAAGTGATCATTCTCTCTTACTGTCTAAAACAAGAACACGAGGAGGGATTCAGGAGTTCGGGTTTCTGGTTCATGGACTCCCAATCTAAGGACAGGCTTGCCGCCGAATTCTTTCTAGAGATCTTCACATTTATTTTACTTAGTCCAGCACTAAAAGCAAAACAGTGTAATAGTGATGTGAAATGTTTGCTTCTAAAAGGAGACCTGTGCAGCCAGTGAGATGGTACTGTCAGTAAAGTTACTACCTCCGTCCCTGGCAACCTGAGCTTCATCCTTGGGACTTAGGGGTAGGAGGGAAAAAACAAGTCTCGTAAGTTGTCCTCCGATGTCCAAACGTGGTTCACGACAAGCCCCACTTACACACAAATAATAAAAGTGCAATATATATATATATATATGTGTATGTGTGTGTGTGTGTGTGTATGTGTGTGTGTGTGTGTGTATAAAATGCATATACACATATTAAAAAGGATGTTTGCTTCTGAAAAAGCGAGAGCCACTTATGGGGAGCATAACCTTGGGGCGTGGGCATGCTGTGAAAGTTGACTTCCTTCCAATAAACATTATTAACTGACCAACAGCGATCTATGTTTTGCTAGGCTAAAGTAACTAAGGCCATTATGGCGTCAAGGTAGTACAGAAGTTATTACAGACATCCGGTCTACAGTTATTCAATGAGCCATAAGCCGGGTGTCAGTACCCTGAAGGCTGTGCTAAGCATGACTGTGGACAATAGGGTGGAAAAAGCATGGCTTCTGGTGTCACGTGTGTGGCCAGTAGAAGCCAATGGTTTGTACCTGGCGTGTGAGCTCTTCGCCTATAATGTGATTTATTTTGACTTAATGGCACGATCCATCTGCTTTTGAACGTTGACTTGCAGAGTTGGTTTCTGCATTTTACACCTGGTTATAACGCAGGCTCCGCCAGGGCATCTCCTTTAAAGTCCTAGATTGTTGTAGAAAGGAGCTGCGGGCAGGCCTGCTTTTCATCCTGCCCGGCTCCCGCACAACTAGCTTAGCCCCAGAAATAATAACACACAAATTGTATTCATTTAAGCACTGCCTGGCCCATTATCTCTAGAGAGTTAGTTACTGACTAACTCTCATATCTTGATATTAACCCATTTCTATTAATCTGTATCACACCACGAGGTGTGGCTTACCGGGAAAGATTCAGCAGGTCTGACCTGGTGGCTGGCTCCATGGCATCTGGCTCATAGCCCTCTTCCCAGCATTCTGTTCTGTTTACTCCACCTACCTAATTTTCTGTCCTATCAAGGGGCCAAGACAGTCTCTTTATTGACCAATGAAAATAACACAATAGACAGATAACCCTCCTCCATCATTTTGTGTTTTCCATTTGTGTGACGCTCAAAGCCTCTCCAGTTCACATGCGCAAGGTCATAGGAAGGTTTCCTGTTGTCAAAAGATGCGGGCTGCTACCTAGACTGAGAGCTTAAAAGGTACTGTGGAGGGGAAATTTCCTGTCCTTGGTGCATGCCCACGCTCTTCCAGGGCAAGGTGGAGACACTTATAGTCTCTGAGAACTCCCTTGTCTTCATTCTGTAAAGGACAATTTCTTCCCCAGTTATCTATGGAGCATTCACGTCACCCAGAGAGCTTCGTGCTGACTGAAGAATGTCCCAGGTTTAGATCCCTGTGGGATCTGCAGTGACTGACAGGGCACCCGGGTTCTCCCTCACAGGCCGGACCCATGGGCCTTCCTTCAAGAGTCTTTCCCTTTATCCTTTTCTCTTCTGGCACATTTGAGTTAAATTCAGCATCGTGGACAATATTTGGAAGAGGTTCAATTGTGTCAACTTTTCTTCAGAAACATTGAAAGCATTTTGTTTTCAGCTGGGAAAATTTTTTTTTTCAAATCACTTTCCATTGATTTTGTACCAAACCATAGTTTCTTCTGGTGAATCACAAATATTAAACACTTGAATCCTATCTAGGAATTAGTTCCAGGAAATATTTTGTGTGTATCATCTCATTTGATCACTCTGACATAGTTGGGGTCATTATTCGCATGAGACAGGTGATGAGAGACCTAAGGGACATCTCCAGAGTCACACGGGTCAAGCCAAGGCAGGGCTCTTAGCCAGATACGTTCATGACTTTTCAAGAAAACATGGTTGGATTCCTCTTAAGGAATCCTAACTTGGGCACAACGTAAAGCTAGTAATTAAAAAAAATCCTGAAATCTCTGGGCAATGGTGGTGCACAACGTTAATCCCAGCATCAGGAAGGCAGAGGCAGGTGGATCTCCAAGTTCTAGCCAGCCTGATCTACAGAGAAAGTTCCAGAATAGCCAGGTCTAAACAGAGACTAATACACAGAGAACAGCAAAAAAAAAAAAAAAAAAGTCTTGAAAAAACAAAGCAAAACAAAAAAATTCCAAAACATATCTTAATCTCTTGAATCCCTAATGGGGTTCATGCAATAATGGAGTACTCTTCAGCAGTAAACAATGTCCTTGAACTAGGTGATCAGAATCGGGAATATCACACTTAATGTGGGGCATAAGAAACAAAACACATAATTACCGAATTTGTATAAAATTCGAAAGCATGGGAATTAAATAACATGATGCATAATAACGTAAGTTCATGGCAAAATTTCAGGGAGTTTCATCCACAAGACTCAGGATTGAGTCACCTTAGTGAGAGCAAAGAAAGTGTGATTTGGGAAGCCTCTGCAGGGCATGGGAGTGGCGGTGGGAGGACAGGAATTGTATTTATTATTATTTCAATAAATTATATTTTGTGTAATTATACACGTTTTGTCATTAGTTAGTTCAAGAAAATTTTAAGAAATGTTTTACTCTTAGGTTCTGCCAAAGTTCCCATCTGGCTTCCTATTTTAACTGACACTTTCCTGCTTCCTGTGCCTCCAATTGAGTTTTCCATTGTTGGAAGACCAGGAGCCAGGAGTCACGGGGAAATCCCTACAGTCCCAGCATTCAGGAGACTGCGTCAGGAAGATGGCAAGTCCAAGCCCTATCTTGGTTACTTAGTATCTTTGTCAGGGTTTCTGTTGCTGAGATGAAACACCATGCCCAAAGCAACTTGGGGAGGGAAGGGTTTGTCTGACTTTCGCTTCCACATCACTGTGCATCCTCAAAGAAAACCAGGACAGGAACTCAAGCAGGACGGGATCCTGGAGGCGGGAGCTGACACAGAGGCCATGGAGGGGTGCTGCTTACTGGCTTGCTCCTCATGACTTGCTCCACCTGCTTTCTTATAGAATCCATGAATGGCTCCACCCACCATGGACTGGCCCTCCCCCATTAATCACTAATTAAGAAAATGCCCTACAGGCTTGCCTACAGCTGGATCTTAAGGAGGGTTTTTCTCAGTTGAGGGTCTTTCCTCTCCAGTGACTTTTAGCTTGTGTCAAGAGGACATAAAACTAGCCAGCACATAGTGACACCCATCTTTTTTTTTTTTAAAAAAAAAAGCAAACATTTTTGGTAGCAAAAGCATAACTAATTCCTATTTAATGTGGCACAGTTAAGAATATGGTTGTTGGTGGTCTCATTCTTCTAACCCTGGCAGAGATCCTTGCCCTGAGCGCTCAGTGCAGCTGAGCTATTCACGGTGGCCGAGTAGCAGAGCCACCTTGGTGAACAGAGAAATGAAATGCGGTGACATACACAATTAATGTTTCATTCAGTCACAAAGAATGAACTTACGTGGTTTATAGGGGGGTGGGGGGATGAAATTGGAGGCTATCATCTCAAACGAACTCAGCCAGCCACAGCACGTCAGATACTGTAAGCGGACGCTCCTGCCCCAACACTCAGAGTCTGAATGTGAATTGTCAATGCTCGGCCAATAGCTCAGACTTATTACCAGCTATTTTTGCTCTGCCACGTGGCGGTACCTTGATTAGCATGGCACATTCATCTCTTGCTCCCTCTGCATCTGCTGGCAACTCCTGACTCCGCCCTTCTCCTTCCCATCATCCTTAGTTTGGTTGCCCCACCTATACTTCCTGCCTGGCTACAGACCAATCAGCATTTTATTAAACCAATTCAAGTGCCAACTCCTTACAGTGTAGAAGAGGACTATTCCACAGCAAAATACTACATGTTTTCTCTCGACTTTATAGACAGAAACAGTCTTATATGTAGAGATGCCAAAGTAGGGAATGAGGCTGGGGTAAGCAGGGGTGGGGGAGGTGAGAAGAATGTCGGAAAATCCTTTTAAAACACATCACATAGTTGCATGAAAATGGCCTGCATAATCCTGTACAAATTTTTTAAATAAAGAGGTAAGACACAATATACATTGCAAATTATTTGTTCAGCTACTAAGATCAAAATGTATTACACGTGGGCAAACAGAAAATATTGGTATGTTTGTCAACTGGTCAATACTTCAGCCTCAGATAGATGTAAGTACCGAGAGACCTTGGTTTTTGATATAAAACATGATGATTAATTGCAGATATATATGGATTACCACTGTCCATCATTCCCGTCACCTTCTGGGAAAACCGACACCTATGATTCTCCAGTCTTACGGGCGTAGTCAAGATTGTTTTATTCTTGCGGTGCTTTTAGATAGTCTGATGATTCTTTGTGTTGACTTGTTTGTTTTTAGAGACAGAGTCTGTCAGTGTAGCCCTGGCTGTCCCAGAGCTCTCTGTGTAGACCAGGCTGGCCTCCAACTTAGAGATCCGCCTGCTTCTGCCTCCCAATGCTGGGATTAACGGCGCACGCCACCATGCCAAGCTGTGAGGCTGACCATTTGTAACTGACACCCTCAGTTACCAGCTCCATTGCTCCTGCTGCCGCTGTGACTACAGCTGATGGCCTTCTGACCAAAGGTGGTGCCTCTGCTCTGCGCTTTCACGAATAGACCAAAATGCTGGGTCTTCTCCTTCCCCTTCCATTTTCTTCATGTTCTTGGCAGCGAACCCAGCGTCTTTATTTCCACCAGCTCTTGTTTTGCTCTGGAGAGAGATTTCCTGAACTCTAATACCATCAGCAAAGCTGTCAGCCACAGACAGAGGTGGCAAGATGCTGCCGTTCACGGCACATTTCGGGGCCACAAACTGAACGTTGTAAGACAGGAAAGAACTGACTGTGGTACACAGGAAAAGGACTTGGTTGTTGACATGGAACACGATGATCATTACCAGTATTTAGCGTATGTATTTGACTTACAAACACTTTGTCTGGAAAATGTATTAAATGGGATGACGCCGGCTCCAAGAGACCAGTTAGCCTGCCTGTGTGGATCCTAGCTTCTAATTGTTATAATGTGTACTTGTGTTAAAGGAAGTGTGGGCAGAGGCCAGGGAACTGTAAAAGAGGCCATGCAGTGGGAAAGAGGGACCTTTCCTGAAAGGGGAGGAGTAGGGTGATGTAGAAGACAGGTGTATGAACGGAGAAAGGTGGAACACTGGGAGCAGAGGGTACAGTGTGGGTGACATCAGGGACATCAGGGAGAAGGTGGAAAGAGCTCAGGGGAGAAGCATTCGAAATGGCGTGTGAAAATACCGTGGGGGGGGTGCTGTTACTTTGTACATTACTTTAAAAATAAATACAAACAGCTGTGATGTCAACCTGGTCTAAATAGCAAACTAATAGGCCAGGCAGTCCAACATAAGACCCTGTGTCAAAACTACTTAATTTAAAATAAAAAGCCCTAAAGATTTTTAATTTTAAATGAAAATCATAGGGGCTGGAGAGATGACTCAGTGGTTGAGAGCATTTGCCATTCTTCCAGAGGACCTGAATTAAACGTCGAGTACCCACATGAGGGCTCACAGCCATTGATAACTCCAGTTCCAAGGGATCCATTGCCCTCTTCTGGCCTCGAGGGGCACAAGGCACACACATGGTCGACGCAGAGACACACAGGCAGGCAAAACACCCATACACAGAAAATAAAGAATGAGTAAGTGCTTTTAACTAGCAGTAAAATATAGAGTTTCTCTTAACTCAAGACCTAACTATATCCCTACAAAGGTAATTAGTCAATTAACGTCAAAGAGTAGATGAAGACCACAAATTACTCATCTTTATGTCATTAATGCTGAGAGCACCCCCAGTCTTTTTCTATTTCTCCACTTGTGTGAATGGGTCTATGGGTGGGAGCCAGGGAGCCCTCCAGATTAAGGCCTGCCTTGGCTACGGAAGAAGCGAACGGCCGTCCAAGACAATAACGTGAGACCCGGTCTCACGCTAAGACGTGAAAATAATTCTTGGCTATGTGACGCTGTTGCGGGTCACCTGCCCAGCATGTGCAAGCCCCAAGTTCAAGCCTCAACACCAGAGAGCTCAGAAATGATCTAAGCAGTCTAACAAGGCAGCAAAGGAACACCCTCATGTAGAAGCAGGATGGTGTGGTGTGTGAGACGCTTCAGGTCTTGTGGACACCTAGATGCCTCTTTAGTATCCGGGAATAGGATAGCTCTTCAAGGTCATCATTGCTAACCTGTTACTCTTCAAGAGTAAGCGTGAAGGGGGCTGGAGAGATGGCTCAGTGGTTAAGAGCATTGCCTGCTCTTCCAAAGGTCTTGAGTTCAATTCCCAGCAACCACATGGTGGCTCACAACCATCTGTGATATGGTCTGGTGCCCTCTTCTGGCCTGCAGGCATACACACAGACAGAATATTGTATACAAAATAAGTAAGTAAATAAATAAATAAATAAATAAGAAAGTCCTTAAAAAAAAAAGAGTAAGCGTGAAATCAACAAATCAGACTTGGGTTCCCTATACACAATTAGACGACATGTACGGCTGACCCTAGCCTAAGCCAAAAGAGTAACAAGGAGCCCATTTCTCCTGTCCCCACTTCTACTGTTCAACTGCTCCCCATCTTTCCCCTCTGGCTATTTTTATGCTTGGACACTAAAGACTTGGTGGGAGAAACACACAGAACATTATCCTTTTCTCCTTTTTCAAAAGTCGGAAATCCTGAAATCGATGATGCTGCTCGGGAAGAGGAGAAGTTGATTTATTCAATTCATCAGTTTTAATCAGCAAGGGAGATGGTGCACCTGATGGTAAGAAAGACACACACGGTTAGGCTCTGGGGAGGACGCAGAGGGGTTCAGTGTAATCCCTTCTTTTAAATACATAACTTAATAGAAGAAGCAAGGATAAATCTATTTTAGAATTTAAAGTGATACAAGTACAAGGCATGACTGCTTAAAGTGTATGACAGTTTCTAATTATCCGAACAAAAGAAAAAAGTGGCGTGATCCTCTACATACAGTGTTAAATGGTACATTAGATAACCCATGTACTGCTAAGGAAATTCAACACCAGTCTTTTTGGGTTTTTTTGTTTTTGTTTGTTTTTGTTTTTGTTTTTCAAGACCAGGTTTCTCTGTAGCTTTGGAGCCTGTCCTGGACCTAGCTCTTGTAGACCAGGCTGGCCTTGAACTCACAGAGGTCCCTCTGCCTCTACCTTCCCAGTGCTGGGATTAAAGGCGTGGTAACACCAGTCATTTTTAAGAGATGTTTTTTCCTTTAAAAAGTATCACAAATTCTAATATTCTATGTTCTGGACTATTCAAAAGTCAGTTGGAGTCAAAATTCTGTTTAAAATATGCATTCAAACAGTATTAGATTATGTGGTTATATCTAATCTCCATCCCTGACAAAAACCCTTGGCAATGTGAAATAAACCAATCTTCGGTCTGATAAAGACCACCTCCGAACAACCTATAATTGGCATCCTTAACAGGAAAAACAAATAAAAAGCATCCATACTAGAGAAGAAGAAATGAAATTGTCTTTATTCGCAGAGACCATCTATATACAACATCTGATTGGATCTACAGGCATTCAGAGCATGTGTGTTCACAGAGACGTCTAACTACAAGATGGATAGATAAGTTTTTCTTAAATATTGGTTAAAGTTTGAAAGGAATGCTCTAAAAAGTACCAGGAGGGAAAGTTCCTTAGAAATAAAATCGACAAAAGTTAAGGCTGTAACTATTACCATTGAGAAAACCCAAAGGCCCCAATGCGTAAACTGTTACAGAAATGTAGATTTAGATCAGAACGAGGGGTTTGAGGGGTGCCTCTGTGGTCAAGAGCACTTAACGTTCTTGCAGAGGAACCAGGGTCCATTCCCCACGCCTTGATGCTGGCTCACAACCCCCGTAACTCCGGTTCCAACGGATCCAATGTACACTTCCGGCCTCTGCCGGCGCCGCACACGGCACGCTTGTAGACACGTGGTCCAAACGCTCTTACAGTATCTGATAAAAATAAAGGTTAGGGGTCTTGAAAAGTGGAAGGAGATGACGCGGTGCCCCTTTAAAGATAAAAACAAATGAGCGTCAAGCGTCGATGAGGATGAGGAGCAACGGGATCTCTGTGCACTGTAAGAGGGAATACATGATGGTATCATCATCTGGGAAAGCAGCTACTGGTTTCTTTAAAACGTAAGCATGTGTCTACGATGTGAATTAGTGATTCCACTCCTAAGCCTATCTCAAAGAAACAAAAGCATGTATCCCATGCAGTGGCCTGTAAATGAATATCTCTAGCAGGACTGGAGAGATGGTTCGGTGGCTAAAAGCACTTGATCCAAAATCACGAGGGCCAGAATTCAAATCCCAACACCCGTGGAATAAGCTAAGAGTCCCCACAAACTCCTGTTACCCCATCTCTGAGGAGGGACAGAAACAGGAGACTGCCAGGCCTTGCTGGCTTCCAGCTTAGCAGAGAAAACAGGACCTGTTGGTTAAGGGAGACTAACCCAAAGAACAAGTGCAGACTCATGCAGCGCCCCTGTATGCAGTGCCCCTGTATGGCCTGTGTGCACGGGTGTGCCGCACAGGCACACACACTCATGGACATGTGTTTACATACACTCATAGAGACTTGAGAGTAGAAAAACGTAGACACACATGAAAATAAACGTAAGGACCAATAGCAAATTTGTTCATAATAGCCAAAAACTTGAGGCAATTTAAAGGTCTATAAATACACAGATTGTGCTCTCTCTCTCTCTCTCTCTCTCTCTCTCTCTCTTTCTCTCTCTCTCTCTCTCAAAAAGAAAATCATTCTTTTTTTTTTTATTTAGGTATGTGTGTTTCTGTGTGGATCTATGTACCTTGTGTGTAGTTGCCTGAGAAGGCCAGAAGAGGGTGTGGCCTCTAGGGGAACTGGAGCAACAGGACATAGTGAATCTCCAGATGTAGGTTCTGGGAACTAAAACTCAGGTCCACAACAAGAGCAGAAAGTGCTCCTAACCACTTCGCTATCCCTCAAGCCCCAAGGTAGAGCTTCCGAGAAACTAAGTTTTGCAGAGTCTATTTCAGCTAGAGTCCCAGAGGAGTCACATAGCACCCAGCATCTGTGGAGATTCTTGGAGTGCTGCCCTCCTAACCGGGCCGGCAGCTTGTCTGTACAGAAAGACGTCTGTAACAAGGCAGACATGGTTTGACAGGCTCCAGGTTGGCCTTCTGTGAGCCTCGTTTGCGGAAGCATCTGCCCTCTTCTGGATGCTGGTCATGTGGTAGCCTCTGACTGGCTGATGCTCAGCTGCTGGGACTGGCTGAGACTGGGCTACTTGTTTTAGGAAGGCTCTCTTTGTTTGTCCTGTAATTTGTTCACGTACTAAGTTAGGTTGCGGTTTACTACATACGGAAACAGGTTTAGCCTAACACTGGGTTCACGTAACGTATTGGCACAATACAATGGCACTTGCCAACGAGAGGTGAGACATTCCTGATGTAAAGAATAGCACAGATTTGTCCCAGGACACCTCCTGAGGGGATGGCATCAGACAGGAGCAGATGCGATTTCACCGAAGTATAACTAAAGAGTTCAAAGTCACCTTAGCGACAGCCAATTGACTCTGCCCTGCAGTAGGCGTTGGGAAAAAAGAATCAAAGGGGAAATTATAAGGAAATATCAGGAGATGTGGGGATTCTAGGATCCAATCACTACCTTTGAGAACAATTTGTTAGAATACGCTTGTTGGGGTGTGGGGATATCAAAACAGATGCCATACGTGTGTGTGTGTGTGTGTATACATGTATATACATATGTATGTGTGTATGTATATATACATGTATATACATATATATAAATTTATAAGAAGTTTGCAATTTAAATCTACTTTTAAAATATACATTATATATATGTATCTTATTTTCTGTCAAGTATACATCAATAAAACTATTAGATTTTTACAGATTCTCCCAATCAATACACTTAATTCTCTCAATCAATACGCTCAATCATTCAGAAGCTAAGTAATATCTCCAATTATGTTTAAAATGGTCACCGTTTCTTCTCAAATGACACAAACCATAACCGGAAAACTTAAATTTTCACCAACTGCTTTGTGAATCATTCTTAAGTATAAAGTACAAAGTCAACGATCCGCTATTAAAATAATGCCTTTAACAAAGCCTTCAAGACGATTTCCAGCCAGGAGACAAAAATCTAACAGAAACGATGTTGTGTGGAACCCAAGCTGGATTATAGACTGAATATACGTTCCTATCCAAACAAGAGCGTTCACAGAGACTCTGCAGAAAATCCTAACAGGCTTCTCTCTCTCTCGGTGCAGTCCTGAGCCTACGATGAGAAATATCTTTTCCTAAAGTGTATAATTACCCTCTGTCACTCTTAAATCTCCTCGGTATCTAAGCTCGCTTAATAATGGTGAACAGATGAGCAGAAATTAAAAATAAAGGCCTTCTACCAATTTAGCACCCCACACATAATGTACCTATAATGATACTTTGATTGCTCGCGCCCATTATTTTGCCGCTGTCTTTTTTCTATTACTGCACAAGAGCCCTGGGTTTCAAGAAGAATGCAGCTCCCTGCTCTATAAAATCAGAGCAATTTACATGAACGCCGGCTTTGGCCTGTATTAGAAAGATGCACGGGATGAAACGGAAAACATAATGCAATGCTACGTGGACCATTTAATGTCAGTGGCACACTCTTCACTTAAATATCATGTTACATTTTGGTTAATCTATTTTCCAGAGGGGGAAAAGCCAAAAGCATGAATTTTTCTCCAGCAGACGAGGGAAGAAAATTGAAGTGTTTATGACTATTAGGGATGAATAAGGAAAAAAATACACTGAAAAGAAGATAGCTGGCCTCCTTCAAGGTTCCCTTGGTAGCTATAAAGCAAGTTTTTAACAGTTATTAAAGGTACGAGACCAAACAAGATGATTCAGATTTAGTATAAAGTAAAAGAAAAAGTCATGAAATAGCACTATCATTTTAATAATTCCACCTTTAAAATTCATTCTGAGACTGTTTCTTTTTTAATGGACTGTGTGCATGCTTGTGTATGTGTGGGAGTACATGTATGTACTTGGGTGCATGTGTGCACACATAGAGGCCAGAGGCAGCCTCTGGTATTGTTCCTCAAGATCTGTAAATCTTGGTTTTGAGGCAGGGTCTCTCAGTAAGCCCTGAGACTTGCAGGTTAGGCTAGGTTGGCTAGTCAGTGAATTCCAAGAATCCTCCTGCCTCTGCCTGCCCAGCACTGGGATTATAGGTACAAGCACCAGGCAAGGCCTTTGATGTGACTCCTGGGGTTAACCTGGGTTCTTCTGCTTACACAGCAAGCTTGTTACTGTCTGAGCCCTCTTCCTGGCCTTAGTTGCTGAACTCCCTCCAGCCTTACTGAAAAGTTGTCTCCCCAGCCCCCAAACTTTTAGCCAGCCATTTATGGATGTTTTTCATATTCACCTTCTCCCGAGGACAGCTTATTATACCACAGAAATTCCTATTAATGTCTAATGCGTGTGAAAGAGAAGCTGAGCCAGGATCCTGATACTGCAAGTCTGTGATCCTAGAAATTTAGGATTTTAGAGGCCAGCCTGAGCCATGTGGGTGAGTTCCTGCTGCCAAACAAAGGAAGGGAGGGAAGAATGGAGGAAAGGAGAAAGAGAGAGAGGGAGGGAGGGAGGGAGGGAGGGAGGGAGGGAGGGAGGGAGGAAGGAAGGAAGGAAAGGCCAGCCTTCACACTACAGTTAATAAGTTGGATAGTTCTTATTTACTAAAAACGACTTCTAAAATAAATAAATTAATTAATTAAAAAAACGACTTCTTCCACTCATTAAAACTAAGTTTGTTTCATTATTTTAGTAAAACATGGTGTAGCCTGAAATACCAATGACCCAGGTTCTCATTGAGGTATTCCCTTCGGGAGCTATTCTTGGCTGATATATAGGAAGGGTTTTAAGACCTTTGGGTGCACCATGTTGGGCCCCAGATGTGAACAAGCGCGGGAGATGACTGGTTAGCACAGCCTATTTAATTCAAGCATTCCCCAAGTCCCGTTCTGTGTGAAGGCCTCATCTCTAACACGTCCAGTCGGTGCCCAGCTGAGGGCTCAATTATCGCCGGCCCTGCCTGGCGGGCCTAAAGTCTGTAAACAGCCTACAGTAATATTGGGGGCCGTATCTCACGCCCATCCAAGATCTTCCTCTCGGCAGACCTATGAAGTGGCCCAGGGGAGCTGTGGGTGGTTTTCGGTTACCTTCCAAACATCCCGTATAGGCCCTGCTTGTACGCGGACAAGCAGACTCTATGGATCATTTGTCATTGTGTGTGTGCTTAGTCCCACCCTCCGCCACCTGTACAAGCAACCCGAGCCGTCGATGTGAATATCTTCAATCATTAGAACCTATTCCTCAGTCATTTCCTTAATTTTATGACAAACTTTCGGTCCGTTTTCCCCTTAGATGTTCTGTAGCTTGTATAGGAATACAAGTCAATTCTTGGAGCGATTTTCTCAGACTCGTGCCTGTGTGGGGTCCTGGCTATGCTTGTCAGTGTGCGAGGTGATTATGGGGGATGGAAACCCCCTTTTGCCCTCATGCTCCCTCGTCTCCTGGGGAGGTGGGTATCACAGAGAACACTATTTTACACATAGCAAGTGCCTCTGAGAGCCGAGTCCTGTAGCGAAGCCAGACTAGATTTTTGCTCAAAACAAGGGTGCACAGACTGGAGCTGGTGGGGGATTGAGAAGAACCCCTTATTCAGGAGGCTAACACGGGGGGCAATCCTGCCTCGAGACCACATTTAGACTGCTCAGGGCTGCAATGGTCTCTTACGCAGGGTTTAATGTCAGCGAGCTGGAAGCTGTGCAGAAGAAAAACAGCGGCGAGTAGGAGCAGGCAAACCAGGGCAGCGGCGGAGGGGTCGCCCTTGCTTGGCTAAGTGATGGGCAATGAGCCATGTCAGCATCTGGGAAACCCCTGCAGGGAAACCGCTCTAAACAGCACCGCCGTGCTTAAGGGGACAGGACACGGCTCATGGGTGTCCGCCCTTAGGTCTCTCCTAAACTGGCAGCAGAGACTTTGGGCAAGGGTCAGAAGTTTTCAGCAGTCAGATTTCGGTGCTGAAATCTGATCAAATGCTTGAGAGAGGAACGGATGGGAGGGGAGGCTTATTTGGGTTCATGACTTGAGGGCTCCATTCAGCCTGTTGCTTCTTGGTTTGTGTACGGTGGGGCAGAGTTCCACCAATCAAGAGCCGGGTAGAGCAAAGCTGTTTACGTCATGGTGGACAGGAGGCAGAGAAAGAGAGACACAATGAAGAATATATATGTGTGTGTGTGTATGTGTATATGTATATATATGTGTGTATACTTATATATGTATATATACATACATGCACACATACACACACATATATACATATGTATATGTGTATATATATACACATATGTATACACAAAGTGGCAGGTCATATATAGCCTTTGAAGGCACAGTGATGCCCTTCTCCCAGCTGGGCCTCACCTCTGAATAACCCCCGTCCACTTGGGAACTCGTTAACAAGTTCATCTATTTGTGACGTTAGCAACCTGGGAGCCAAGCACCTTTTGGCCGCATTACCGACTGAGTGCCAAGCCTTCCACTCTTGCCTCTTGAGGGAGGTCATATCCAAACCACAGCAGATCTGTCTTCAGAAGCCAAATCCCACAGCTACTGTGTCTTATGACTGGCCAGTGCCCGGAGGCAGACGTTTCTGCTGGTGGTATGTCTTACAGCTTTCTCCTGTCTCCTCCGTGACAGGAATGGCAAGCTGCTCCCCAGGGGTGGGAGGTAAGGACACAGCAGCTTGCTGATACCAGGCCCAGAGGGGAGCTAGTCTCTATGAAGAAACTGACTTGATAAATATTTTCGATCTCTAACCTCAGCAATGGCTTTTGTGTGTCATACCTCAGTGAAGAATGATAAAAATCAGTTTCCCCGGTTGGATAAGACCCACAGCTGCTGGAGTAGAATCTTAAGCCATTCTCTATGCTAGCGAAGTCACTACTCACTCTTGCTAGATAGCGGATGTCTTCCAGCCTCTGCTCAGATCTATAAACCTGGTGAGTGCATCCTTCATTTCCTTCCTAATTACACAGCTATCCTTGGTGGTCTCCTCCCCACTCACAAATCCACACCCCCCCCCCCGGGACCTTTCCCTGTCCCTTTCTCCCTCCAAGACAGAATACGTTCCTTACTTCCAACAGAGAGTTTCAGATAAATTTTGGTTGCAGCCGCAGCGTCTCTCTGTGGGGCAGGAAATGTGGTCAGAGGAGCGAGAACGTCTTCCCGAAAACTGTTTGATTTGCTACACTTAATTGAGTCCCGGTGGGAAGTCAACATCCCTTTTGCTATTTTGGAAAATTCTCGGAAACGAGAGGTACAAAACGTTCAGCCAAACATTTTCAACCCTAATGGCTTCTGTAGGTTGTCCCAAGGTAAGGAAAGAGGAGCCGGAGAAAGGGTCCCTAAAGAAACACAGCTCCCCTTCACCACTACGGGGCGGAGGGCGTGCTCACTGAACAAGAATCCTGGTTTGGGGAAGCTCTTGTCCCAGAGACGGTTAGTAGCACAGAAAGTTCCATACAATCTGATTGGAGCTGATTCAGGTCACATTTTCTCATCAGGATCTAATGGGCAAAGCTGTGTTCAGAACCTTAGTTTGCTGGGTCAGGTCTAGGATGCAAATAAAGCCCAAACAATGCCATCGGCGGTTCAGAAGCATGAAGCCCTAGGGGATGCCTTACTGAGGTCCTGTGTCTTTAAGATGCTTACCTCCACTCTACGGCGTGGTTTGGGCCTCTCATTTTTTTGTTAGGATTAAGGACGCATTCTTTTCAGGAGATTATTCCTTAACAAGAATCAACACTGAAGGGACAGCAGCTACCAAGAAAAAATTATTTTTTTATAGAAGCAAACCAACTGGCTATCCAATGCCAAGCGGTCAGCCCTGAGAATAAACACACAGTAACATGTTACAGACTGAGCATAGTATATTTGATAAAAATACATATATATATATAGAGAGAGATAGATATAGCTATGTATATAATAATTATTAATTTAAAAGGCCAAAACTTTTGAAAAAGAGCAAGGAAGGGAATATGGGATGGTTTGGAAGAAGGAGAGGAAAAGGAGAAATGCTGTAATTTTATTCTAATCTTTTAAAAAATGAAAAAACTAGAAATGTATTCTAAGGGTTTTTTTTTTCCCCACCAGACTGCCCAAAAATCTTTTGAGGAAAGAGTGGCTTTAGTTCGGAACTCCCACCCCCATAAAAAAGCATGACCTGCCTTCTCCTGTGCAGTCCAGGAAACAGGAAGTTCGGTGGATGTGTGTTGATTCTGAGGTCAGTGTGTGATGGCAGAGAAGAAGGAAGCTCACTGAGAAGTGCTGTGGTCAGAGCCCTTTCTCACAGAAGAAAATGGGGACAAGCCTCAGAGAGCAGCTCAGAAGCTAGTGGATTGTCCCTCTGGACCATCACCTGCCTTTGAAGGTCTTTATACAGGAGACCGGTTTATTGTATGTGCTTTAGTACACAGTCATATAGCATTGCTACGTACGTAGTTCCATGTCATAATTGTGCCCTGGGCATCTTTGCATGAAAGGGCTCACTCGGTATCCCGTCAAAGCCCGCACGCTACCAAATCCCATCCACCCTTGTTCCTCTCCCCACCACCTTCTTCCCAGTGTGGCCGCTGCACTGGCTGCATGTCCTAGCTGTGGATTTTTGGGGAGATGAATCACAAAGTGGGTGCTCTCTGGTATCGACTTCTTGTACTCAACGCTTTGTCCATGGAGTTCATCTCCTGTGCTGAGGGTGTCAGTTTGGTGACTGTCTGTATAGTACCAACTTACTTAGCTATTCCGCGGTTAGACGTCATTTGAGGTGCTTTTGGCCCCTATATTTTATGCATAAATAAAACATTTCTATGCATTCTGTTGAACATGGGTATCATTACTGATGGAGAAGTGCTGAGTCGTAGACTATATGAGTTTTACCTTAATAGAGATTGCCTAACAATATTCCAAAGCGATCCAACCCTCTCCACAACTCCACCACCAGAGGCTGGAGGCTCTGTTGGCCATTAATACTGGTTTCTTTTTTTTTTTTTTAAGAAATTAACGTGATTGCATTTCTTCTGTTTGTAGAAAAGTTGGAGGTAGAGAAGAAGAGAGAGTTTCTGTCCCCGGATATTTAAATATTTTTAATCTCTTATGAGATGCCTCAAGTTCCAACCCTAAAGATTTTGCCCCTTGCCCTTTATGGCAGCCTTTGGTAAATGACGGCAAACTTAGGATTCTAACCAAGACTCCAACATGCATGCTTCACTAAGATACCGCAATTAAGGGTCATTTTCATCAACTGCTAAAGTCTTATACATTTTAGGGTACTTTAATGAGAAATGTACATTTTTCCATCAGCCAGGATCACAGTGGGTTGTTCTAGGACGGTTTGGTTGCTGAAGTCCGGCCTTGATTCTGAAGAGGGTGACAGAAAGGAGGATGTGAAGGTGTGGAGGTGTGGGGGTGCACCACAATGCCACCTGTGGGCTAAGGGCCAACCTGGGGCCTGCACATCTTATAGTTATGTTTGTGAGGGTGCTTACTAGGCCTACAGAAATACAATGAAATCAGAAAAGAGCTACAAATTAACAAACAATAGCAAACAGTCATTGCGTTTAAACCCCCACACTAGTTTTTTTTTTTTAATAAAACCTTGAGTCATCAAGCATTGAGTTCAAAAGTAAGATTGCACCCCAAACAGTCTAGTACTTTCTATGCTGAGTTAGCAGCCATTTGGTAAGCTACCATGAGACCGTCTGGATCAGCAATATTTGAGCACACATTCAAAAAAAATAATTTATGTCTCCAATATCTAGGGTAGTTATAAATTACTCCACTAACTTAGATTTAACAGTACAGTGCCACTTATGGGAACCTTACGTGGCCTGAATATCAGATACGTAATCGCTTTGCATACACGAGTCTATGGTCAGACATTGCCCTCTGAGAAAGCCGAATTACATCTTCCATTTTGTATATAAGGAAGCCAAACTGGAGAAAAGTTGAAAGAGCATGCCTTTCCCTAAACTGCAGAGCTGGGATTCGTGGCCAGGTTGCCCGTGCTCCTGAATGAGCCCCTGCCTTTATCAGTCCCTGAAGCACACAACAAACTACAGCAGGGCTTGGAGCAGAAAGGCTTCCGCGGGTCCCCTCAGCCCCGAGCCCCGCCCACCGCCCTCCGCACCTGCCTCTGCCATGTTCACCGCCACTTTTGAAAGCCTGTCTATCACTCACCGGACGGACTCTTGCTTTGAAAGGTGCCCCCAGCGTGTTTGCTTCTCCGGGTAGATCCCTGACAGGAAAGGCCTCACAGCCACGGTTGTGTTGGAAACAAGCTCCAACGGCACCGTCTGCCAGTTGGAGAAGGCCCCCCTCCTTTAATTAGGAACGTTGAAATGTCGGGAATCCAGGCCAGCTTCTAGCATTACCGAAAAAACTCCGGGTATGGAATCCGAGGGGGAGGAAACCGAAAGCTGGGCCAAAATGCTCAGGGAAAGCACACAACTGCACAGGGCCGAGGAGAAATGGAGCCTTGTGTCCAGCCTGCGGGAGGTGGCCCTACCCAGTCGGCCCACATCCCCCAGTGGTCTCCGAGGTCACACTGACGGTGTCGGATGTCCTGAAGGAGGTGTTCGGTTGTGTTCACAGGCCTCTCTCTCGTGTCTTTCCTCACACGTGTGGGCATAGATAAAGATCCCAACCTCTTTCTGCATTGGGATTGATTATTCAACGGATTCAAGCCATTTTTTCTAATTGCACCAGAGACAATGTACAGAAAAAGTACTTTAAGCTCAGATCTCGGTCGTGTCCTTTCTAAACTATGGAGAACAAGATTGGATTGTGTGAGAATTATTGCACATCTGACATATAATTTCCTCTCTGTTCATTACAGAAGTAAAGTATTACTTTAGCCTTTTAAAGATATTGTTTATTCAAATAAATAAACTGTAGTTATGATAGACAAACTGAGAATTTTTTCTTTGCGGTAAATAGATTTCAATACAGTCAGTCCTTAAATAAGAAGCTAACGGGCAACTTAAAATGCCAGATTCATTTTATTTCCATGTTTAATATTTTTCAGTAATAAGGGGCTGTTTTATTTCTAAATTTAGACATATTTTATTAATTTAAAAAATAAAACATTATTAGAACATACCGAATTGAATTGTTTATTGTTAAAAGAATTTTGTAATGTAGTTTGACAGTGAGACTCGGCTCTAAAAGTATATGTGTGTTAGAACTTAAGGCTATGATTGTACTTAATATTAAAAAAACTCAGAAAAATGAACACAGGCAAGATTGACTTTTAAGGAAATACATAAAACGTCAACTCCTAGTCAAAATTCTATTAGGCAAACTCAAACAAGAACCCATAGCATTTCAGCATTATCTCATTCCTATATCGTTGAATTTAAGAGAGAGTCATTCTTGTCTCTGTGGCTAACATCTCTGGAATGAGGTGAGCAGACACAGCTTCCCTTGGACTATAACTTATAGAGTCAGCAGCATTGTTACATACACCCTCTCTGAAAGGGCACACGACAAGGGAAATGAAGACATGGTCTCAATGAATAGAACGCCGGCAATGTTCAGCCTAAGCAATCGACTATCAAGACAGAATTTTATCGATCTTTTGTTCCTCACTTCACAAAGACCAGTGCAAACATCGGGCCTTCATCCCGAAGGATTCAGTATCATGGTAGAAATAACCCATATTGAAAGAAAAGTTGCTTTATGCCGTGTTGCCTCCATCTGGTCGCGGTGGACGTGCTTACGTTAGGAGAGTGTCACAGTAAATGCCTTGTCTAAGTAGGGTCTTTGCTTCTACTTATTTCTCGCCGATAACCTGGTGTCATCCATAGACCACTGACTTGACTATTGTGGGCTTTCCTGGAAGACATAGTATAAAACTAGTAACATATAAAACATACAACCCCTGGTCAATCCTGGGCCTCCAGGTAACAGTTTAATCCTTAACTCCAGAGTCAAATCTATTCATTTTTTAAATCGTATCACGGTTTCAGGCAGTGACAGCATAAGAGAAGCCACACAGATCCTGGATTTTAATCGATAAGAATCAAATCATTTATGCTGCGGATCCCACGCTTTCTCTTGTGTTTCTGATACCTACTGTCGGTAGCTCATTCTGTGTTGCTTTCCAGAACGCCACCAACTTCCCATGCTCACACATAACTGGTCTTCTTGGATCTCTTTTTCCCCTCCGCTTTGTTCTGTCTGTCAGGAGTCCCGAGTCTGTCGGTTCTGGAGTTTAGCTCTTGGAAGGCTGGCCTCGACACCTCCAGTCTTGTTTCAGCGCAGGCCTTGTGGCAGAATTCAAGCCCTCCTCCCGACACCTCCCTTGGACACTTCCTCGGAGCGCAATCTGCTGTGTAGAATCGCTGACATAATCATGTCAGCTTCCTTCCAAAGCATCTGCCAACCAGCGATGCTCACCCTCTCCCCTTTAAGTTTTGAAAAGTCACCTAAAGGTCTCTGGTGTAGGAGTCCAGAGTGACAGCAACCGTACTAGAAATCCCACATCCCATGACACCAAATAAAGGCCTGTCCTGGCAAATGGATGGATCTAGAAAGCATCATATTGAGTGAGGTAACCCAAATCCAGAAAGACAAACATACTATGTACTCATTCCTAAGTGGCTTTTAGACAAAAGTTAGAAAAAAAAAAACAGCCTACAATTCACAACCCCAGAAAACCTAGACAACAAAGAGGAGCCTGTGAGAGACATACGTGGTTCTAACCTACAAGGAAGCTGGCAAAAGACAGGATCTCTCCTCCTGGGAGGGGTGAGGAAGGGAAGGGAACAGAGAAAAATATATAGCTCAATAAAAACAATTTAAAAAAAATATAAGGGCCAGTCCTAGAGTGAGCTGGAGGTGAGACACAGCTTGTTCTTCCTTTTCTCAACAGTTTCTTGGGGGTCTTGAATTCAGTGCAGAGATCTGACCAAGCCCAGCTGAAACACACACGTTCAAAGACATGTAATTGTTTGTGAGTTCAGCAATGACAGCCACTGAATTTCAGGTTCGAGGTTTGTCTTTTTTCTTTTCGTTTGTTTTTTGACGTGGTTCTCAACCAGGTAATCAGCCTTCTCCAAAGATAGGCGGACCTTCTCTGTTCAAGAAATTGATAGAGAGAACACATGGAGCTGACATGGTGTCTTCCTAGGATATTTTTGAGAACATTGTAAATGAGATCTTTTTTCTCTTCCTTCCTTCCTTCCTTCCTTCCTTCCTTCCTTCCTTCCTTTCTTTTTTTCTTTTTTGTTTGCATACTGACATTTTGTCCTACCTGTTTTATAATTAGGCTCCACTGTGGCACTAACGAGTCACCCCTTGGTGTGGTATCCACTGTCTAGCCTTGGGACGTCTTTTAGCATTTCAGGCCTATCCTTTATGGGTTTCTATACTTAGTGATCCAAGAACGGACCTGAGCAGATGATTGATAAATAGATAAGGGTGTTGAGAGGGACCAGGTTTAGCTCTGTCGCTATGTCAACAAGTTCTTCTGTGCCCATGACCATCCCGTGCGTGTGCCACGGAAACGCAAAAAAAAAAAAAATCATTTCCCATTTTTTTTTTGTTTGTTTGCCACCGAAGCATGACAAACAGAATGTGGGGAAGACTCTTCCTTTCAGTGAGTGCCATGTGGACTCCTCATGGTCCCAAGCAGAGCTGTAGCCCAGCGCAAAGGGGCGGGGCTACACTCCCAGGACCCTCCTTCCCAGGTCCAAGTGAGCGCCCTGTCTAGCGACACTTTGCAATGGAGTTTCTCGGTGCAGCTTGAACACATGCAGGGCCCTCTCCACATTAGAAGTTCACGTGCAAGCAGCCTGTCTGTTGAACCTTGCTTTCAAGTCAGTTGAGTTTATCTGAAGCGTGATGGCCCCAGGAGGGCAATGAAGGCTGGCCAACCTGGTCTGGCTAGCGTTTGAGGGGGTGGGGTGATGCTTCATTACCAAATAACTCAGACAGGGGATTAGCCGCATTTCTGTGCAACTGTGACAGGTTTGGGTTTTATTTTTACCCCGCAGTCCTTAAATTACACTACCCCTTTTGATGTGACGTAGGCGCATTGTGTATTCTTAACTGCTTATTTGGATACATTTGGGAATCTCGCAAGCTCTTATTTTTTTTTCACTATAGATGGCAATAAATATGTCTTGGGGGCAGGGAGGGGAAATTGCGTTGCATATTCCTGGTTTGGGAATCCTAATAAGACCATTTAAACTTTATAACCTAGTAACAGCCGTGTCCCCCTGCAGCACACGGGAGGACTTTTATTCCCCTTATAAGGAAAGATGTGAAGGTCTTTCTCTGTCCCACGTGGAAATTCTGAGCACCGCTATTGTCTGTTGTTTCCCCATGAGAGCTGAAACTCTGCTCCGCTGAATGAGAGCAAGAGAGTTCTCAGAAGGGCTCTTCCTTCTCTAGAATGGTCCATTTCATCCCCAGGCTGTATAGTCTTGTCCCTATTGTCTTTGACTTTTTTTTTCTTTCCTGTTCAACACCTGCTGCTGTCTAAGGGTTTCTATTCCCCCCAAAATTCGTGTTTGGAGACCTCATTTCATGTTGGTAGTCTTAGCACCCAAGGCCTCTCGGAGGCATTTAAGATCTTGAACGTGGAGCTCTCGAGACACGGATGAAGGGTGCCCTTACAAAGGGGTCCGAGTGCCTTGCCTGCAACTTCCTCTTTGTAAGCACATGGGAAAGGTATTCTCTGTGGATTGAGAGATGGATCCTCATCTCTTTCCCAGCCTACCTGGATTTTAATATTGCTCTTTCCAGCTTCTAGACCCATGAGAAGTAACTGTTGCTCCTAATCCCTGGGTGTTTTTGTTACAATCTCCTGGATGCACTAAAGGCCTGGATGCACTAAAGACACCATCTCTGTCGTATCTCAGGCTGTGCTGACAGAAGGGATTCCCGAGTATGCTTCAGGGCGAATGGGCAGGAACAGCGACGATCCACCAAAGAGCGAGGAAGCTACCAGGACAAAGTGTGGTGCACAGTCTCCGAGCAATAGATCGGGAAGAACAGGGCACAGCGTAGCCTAGAATTCCTCAACCCAAGCCTGAACTTCCTGTCTTCTGGTGAGCAGCTTCGTGCTCTGAAACCCCACATTACTGTCCCAGTTGTAAACACAGAAGAGCACATAAACAAAAGAAAACAGGAACCAGCACCACAACAGCGCAGAAACAGCGGCTTGTGACCCACTAGATCTGCATCCGAGGCCCCTGGAATTGCGGACAGATGAGGGGGGAAAAGCTGACAAATTGGTTGCATGCTTTCTAGATACAAGCGTCTTCACAGTAAAATGAAAACCTGAAGAAAGGGGTAAATTTGTGTGCGTGAGTGATGATTCATGTGAGGCCTGAAGAAGAAGGGGTAGTCCTGGGGACACAAAGGGACTGAAGAAAACGATCCCATAATGACAACACCAGGAGGAAACGTGACACGCGGTCAGCTTGTGTGGTATCCTCCTGATGTCTTCAGGATAAGGCTGCCCCTTGGCTGCCAGTGTAAGGAAGGCCCAGAAGTGGGCTAAGAATCTTACGACCTGCTTCAAGGGGCAATCAGAAAGTTCTTCTCAGAAACCAGGCCTTATTAGCACACACCTGCAATCCGAGCATGCGGGAGGCAGGGCACAAGATTCTTAAATGCAAGGCCAGCTAGACTCTGTAGTAAGAATGTGTGTCGGAAAATAATTTTTTTTTTTAAAAAAATGAAATTTATAAAAAGGAAGAAAACGGAGAATCCTTAGTTCCTGTGAGTGGTTTCAAGGGGAAGGGCCAAATAAGGAAGGAGAGGTGGTCTCCTGTTTCTGTGTTTCTCTCAAATGCGTGGTGGCCGATCTAGAAAGGGGACACTCAAAATGCACCCGTATTTAATGCTCAACAGTCACCAGATGCCATCTGGGACTTATCCGTCTGACCCTGAATGTCACCTTTGGATGACTGCGGTTCCCCCATTCTTTTCCAGGGCTGAGGGGCCATTCTGTTCAATCCAGCAGTTTGATGACTGAGCATATTTTATGTCTCTGGACTCTCATATGCGAGGGCCGAGCAGGAGATCCGGGCTTGTGGTTGGATTTCTCTGCCAAGCATAGCACTGTATGTTGCCCTGACCTTTCTCTGGAGTTCTCAAGGCCCTGATTGAGAGGTCCTATTAGTGGTGTGCTTTAGAAGAAAACAGTGTAAGGAGAAGAACAAAGACCGTCCTGTAATCATGCATGTAAACTGCATATTGCAAAACTCACTGTCAACCAAGACTCAAAAAAAAAAAAACAAAAAAACAAAACCGATATATCAAATTAACTGAGACAAAAACTCATTTGGAAGATTTGCTTTTCTAATCTTTTTAGTTATTTAAAAAGTTTTATTTCCTAACATTTAGCCACTCTGATTGCGCCCTTTGGCCTGACTTCTAAAAGAAATAAAATCTATATAATTCCATAGGAATGGTAGTGGTCACGGGTGGGTGGTCCTCTTATAGGCCTTACCTGACTCAGCTAATTATAGTGAGATCTTGAACAAGATAGTTAATTTCTGTTGATAAGGGTAGGAAAGCAGGTGGATCTTTGACCAAAATCCTCCCACGTTTTCAAACAAGTTTTATCTGAATTTTAGAAAAATGTAGAAATTCTCAAAGAGGTAAAACAGAAGAGTATTCGCATTTATGGAGGCAAGAGAATGCAGCTTCTTAATTAATATATGAGTGCATCACATTCCAGAGGGGACGTCTACTTTGAATACTATTGGGTAGATGAGATGATTATGCAAATTGCTTCACATATTTTGTGTTTATAGGAGTGTATGTGTATGGAATCTATGGGCTTTCTTGTGTGGGTGGATGTGTGGTCAAATTATGTGGATGAGCTTGTTTGTTCGAAAGTGTGGGCTGTATACAGGAAATTAGGAATTAGAAGTCCTTATGGTTTTGCTTTAACAGAGGTAAGTAAGGATTCAAGTGGTTTTCATTATTCATATGAAATCATTTAGACTGGCATTATTCTCATAACACACATCAAACGTGAACCCAGGACGGTTTTAAGAAATGAATTAGACAAAATTAGTAGGCGTATCTTTGCATGGAAAATACCTGACCCACCACGCAACAGTTTCACTTCTGTAAATCTGACTCCAAGGTCGTTGAGGGAACAACTCTTCTACACCTTCATGTCTTCAAAGCCAAGCTGAATAATTTAAGCCCGCGGAAGACGAGGAGTTACGTCACCATCTGCCGTGATGCGCTTAACCCTAAGCCAATGAGTGCGGTGAAGAGTGAGCTCAATGAACGCTCCAAAAGAGTACAGTCTGCACGCAGTGCAGAACTGAAAAAGGACACCCGCATCCACAGATGGGTTTGCCTACCACATTGAAATCAACATGGCAAAGATGGGAGGCATCGAGACGTGTTTATTTCCTTGGGGAACCTCATCTATTCCTACTGATGGGAACACATCCATTCCACAGACATTTCGTGAGCGCCTACTATGTGCCAGACCCTGGGATAGGTGCCAGGGACGAGCCACGGAGGAGCCCCTTCGCATCCGCACGGCAACCATATGGATGGCAGACGGGAGCGTCTCGTCTGGGAAGACCCCTGACTGCATCCCGGAGAAGGGTGGACTATGCCGAGGGACGTGACATTTGGGTTGTGTCCTGAAGGATGAGGAGGAAATGGATGACAGCAAGACACCTACTGGTGAGGTGCGCTTGGTCCCTGGTATGCGCTCAAAGAACCGGGGGAAGTTTGGTGAGGGCTGACCGGGAAGCTAAGGAGAGAGCACCCAGCTCCCGCCTCTCAGGAAAGAGGTCACAGTCTAATGTCCCACTCCACGCAGTTGGCAGACTTTTTTTCCCCTCTCTTTTTGGCCCATGTAGTGTTTTAAAAATATTTTGAATTAGTTGCCAAGATTTGAAAATTGGAAGATTTCTCATAAAATTCCAGATTTCTGGCTTCTCTTGGGAAGAAAAAAAAAATCTGAAGATCTGGCAAGATCGGGACCACATTCCCACATGGCAACAAATGACTCAAGCTAAGCTGCAGCTCCCAGGCCCTTCCCTCTTGGCAAGAAGCCATGTTTGCCAGTTCACCTTGTCCCCACCAGGCTGTGTAATGCCTGGCCACCTCTGTCCTGGCTGGTTTTGGAGAGAATGTTGGACAGATCACCAGGACTCTTCTTCTTAGGCAGCATATGAAGGAGAAGACTTTCTGGGGAGCTTGGGTATGAAGGGAAGTTGCAGCACTGTGAAAGGAGCCCTCGACATCTTCTTAAGGAATTTTGTCTTCACCCCGTGGGACTACAGGGAAACCACGAGTATTCTTAAAATGATATGATTGACTCTTTGTTCTGGAAGTCTAACATCAGAGTGGCAGGAGAACCGGAAGGAGAGATTCCAGAGCAAAGAAATAGGCAGGCGAGCTGTGACCGTAGCTGAGAAACCCAAATTGGAAAAAAAAAAAAAAGCCTACGTAAGATCCTGCCTTCATTTGCATCATTCTACCCTCTGTTTGTGATGAAACCCCATGACCAGAACCAACATGGGGAGAAAGGGTTTGTCTGGCTCACACTCCCAGCCCCCAGCCATTACTGGGGCAGTCAGGGCAGAAGCTGAAGCAGGGACCACAGAGAACACCGCCTTCTCTCCATGACTTGCTTGGTTTATTCTCTGTACACAACACAGGACCCTTGCCCAGGGGTGGCACCTGCTCACAATGGACTGGGCCCTTTTGTATTAATCATTAATACAGGTAGGAATGTCCCATAGAGCTGTCTAGTGGAGGCATTTTCTCAACCGAAGGCGTGTCTTCCCACGTGATTCTAGCCGACATCAGGTTGACGAAAACGAACGAGCACACACCCTAGAGAAAGATGATCTGACTTTCAATTATTTGATTCCGTGTGATCTTACATATAGTCTAACGTTAACTTGAATGTTCAAATTTGAATACACTGCAAGGAAGGAAGGAGAGAGAGAAAGGAGGAGGCACGGAAGGACGTGAAAGTCTTCCCCAGAGTAGCACAGAACGGAAATGTCACCCTCCAGAGCTGTGTCCTGGCTTGGCATTCGGCAGCAGACATTCAGATTGGCTCCACTTGTCCGTCCCCTGCAACACTGCAGGTTCGTTTCTATCACTTCAACATCCACAATAGACTACGAGCTAGCTCTCTCTAGCTAGGTCTGCAGATTCCACCAGATTGACAGGACCAGAAACAACAACAACAACAACAACAACAACAACAACAAACAGCTGAGAAATGAGAGCGCCCTCTTCCTTCTTGTGGTGGAGCTGCAGGTCCCCTCACTAGGAGAACCTATTTCCTGAAATCAGCTACTTTCTTAAAAGCCAGGAAGGAAGTCACCTCAGAAGCTCTTCAGGGTGCAAAGTAATTCTTTTTACGTACGGGTAAAAGCCCAGAGTCACTCATACCCTGGGGATGTGGATTTGCTTTCTTGGTATTCTGGCTGTCCGACTTTGCGTGGTGTTTTCTTAGCCACGTGCCGGACAGGGAAAATGATGAACAAAATTCAGAAAGAAGAACTAAGATTCTGATTAAAATGGGCCTTTCTGTTTAGGGGAGAAGAAAGGGAAATTTTAGAGACAGGTCCAACTGTGTGCCAAGAAAGAAAAACAGCTTACCGAAGAAGGCCTTTCTTGTCAAAAATAAAAATTCTTCAAATCCTAACGTGTACACCCGTGGGGTTCATTGTCAAATAGAGCAGCTTGTAAATCTCCCGTACCGCCAAACGGTTCTGTCTTCTCAGAGTCTGTAATGGGTTTCCAGAGTCTCCTGGCAAGGACTAATACACAGGCACACAGAGAGTGAAGTAAACGCTACACACAGGAGTGTGACTCTGCCAGAACCAGTGAGGCCTCGGTACACACGGCCGCACTGACTGGAGAGGAAAAAACATCTTCGAAATTGCCCTGAATCTCGTCGCTCTTGAGTTGCTTAAAGTAGGAAGGAAAGTTAAGATTTGAGGCCTCTATTGGAAAGACTGTTCTTGACTGACTGACATGACCAGAAGCAGAATGTATGGGAAGTGAGCAATCTGACCCCTTTCTAAACTCTGTGTCATTACTTTACGTATTAAAATACAATTGAAAAGGCACTACATTTCCCCTTTTTGTCTAAAATAAAAAGAAGGCTATAACTAATATAAGAAAACTATATACAATAAGTACAATGACTATATACAATATATATAGGCAATAAATACATCAACAAGGTCTAGCCAATTTTCATTTAATAAATTCAGACAAAGTACTTCCTATCTATCCTATCTTGGTGAGTCTGAAGCCTTATACTTAATTTACTTTCTATCATAACTTGCTTTCTGCTTCTGGGAAACTATAACTATCTAATCTTCAACTCCCTCAGAGACCCAATAAATAATATGAACTGAGTAAGCAGGAAATATGAGCAAGCGACTTCCAAAAAATGTGAGCAGTTACAGATCCTTGCACCCAGAAATCTCAGAATGAGACTGTGTCTGAGAGCTGTCTCCTCCCATTTTATAACCCTCTCTTGGGCTGGGATTAAAGGCATGCACCATCCAGTTTCTATGGCAACTCGTGTAGTTACTGGAATTAAAGGTGTGTATTACCACTGCCTGATCTGTAAGACTGACCAGGGGAGCTGTTTTACTTTCTGGTATTCAGGCAAGTTTTATTTATTGTATTATTTATTATAAATTTTTTGTATTATTGAAGTACAATTGAAATGCCACTCCATGGATGCAAAACAGTAATAGGAGTTTTCCCAGGTCGAAAACTACAGCACAGCACCATGATATTTTCACACAATCTCCAATGGATAACTGCTCACACAGGAAACATTTCACTGGGTATACATGCCAACCACACTTAAGGGCAGACCCCACATGAAGAGGTAGTAGCCAACACCTAGAGCCACAAAATTAGAAAGCATAATTAATCAGCAAAAGACCTTTGGGGTTAAAAAAAATGTTTAAACAAAACATTACGAGACAAAAAAAAATCCTCCAAAAATGCCACTGAGTTAAAAAAAAAAAAAAAACACTAAACTGGAAGCCGTAATATACGCACAGAAGATGTCCGTAGCCCCTGAGCTTGATGCTTCAGTCTCTGAGTTCGTAAGAACTCAGCTGATTTAGAGAGCCTTGTTTCCTGGCTCTTACATTCTTCCTGCCTCCTCTTATCCAGGGTTCCTTGAGATCTGAGAGGGATTTGGTGGAGATAACCCATTTACAGCTGGGTGTTTTAAGGTCTCTGTCTGTCTGTCGGTCTGCCTGTCTGTCTCTCTCTCTCTGTCTGTTTATCTCTCTCTCTCTCTCTCTCTCTCTCTCTCTCTCTCTCTCTCTCTCTGTGTGTGTGTGTGTGTGTGTGATGTCTGAATGTCTGGCTGTATTCTCTGTATGTGTTCCCATCTGCTGCAGGGGAAGCTTCTCTGGTGGCGGCTGAATAAAGCCCTGGTCTCTGTATAGCAGAAGGTCATTAGTAGTCATTTTTTGCTACTTTTTTTTATTTTTTGTTTTTTCTAGACCAGTAATATTTAGTTTTACCTTAGGTCTCTGGGCTACAGGTCTCTGGTTCTTGATCACCCAAGCAGTATCAAGTATGGTTCCTTTCGAGTGTCAAATCAGACATTGGTTGGTTATTCCCACTAGCTTTGGGCCAACATTCCCCTAGCAGGTTTTGTAGGCAGGGCAGATTATAGAGCAAAGGGTTTGTGGCTGGGTTGGCGTTTATGTTTCTCTTTTGATACTCTGCTGAGTAACCACCTCTACCAAAGACACTAGAACATAGGGTGAAGGCTCTATCTGTGTAGGAGCCAACTCAGCTTCTACCAGTTCAATGAATTCCATGGTTGACTTCGGCAATGGGGTCTTTCTGTCAGTTTGTGGTGAGCAACACTGTCCCTGCAACATGTTAGGTTGTTTGGAGATTTCCATGGGACCCCTTTGGCCAACAATCAATTGGATACAAGCAGGTCCTAGTACTGGAAGATTTGGTGATTAAAAAAAAAAAAAACGGCCAGGGGAAAACTCCTATACATCTCGCCTGCATGGCTCCTCCTATTTATTCTCTCTGCCTGGCAGCCCCGCCTATCCCTCTCTTGCCTAGCTACTGGCTGTTCAGTTCAATCAGGTGCCTTAGACCGTCAAGGTGAAGCAGATGCAACGCATCTTTACATAATTAAACACACATCCTCACATCATCAAGCAAGTGCCACGTAAACCAATGTAACAACACCTTTGCCCAGTTAAAACAACATTCCACAACAGTCCCCAATATTCTAGCAGTGGTGGAGTTTAGGTTTACAACGGTGCCAACCCAGGCAGCTTCTCACTTTCAACTGAAATGTACATTAGGGCATGTAACTACATTTTGTTTGTTTGTACGGTCTCAGAGAACTCACCCTGGCTTCTAACTCCCGACCCCCCCCCTGCATCCACCTCACAAATACTGGGAACCCAAGCATTTGCCACTTCATCTGGCTTTAGAAAACCTAAAGTGATACAAACTTATATTCTAAAGGAAAACAGAGACAATGTTTTACCATCTGCCAGACCTTCATGGACATTCGTGAATGAGGATCTGTGTTTACAATCTGTGGCATTCCCACTATGTCCCCCTGAATAGGAACGAGATCTTTTGACTAATGTAGAGATAGAAGGACGCTACTGTTAATCTCTGTCCAATGACACAAAGTGACAACAGTCCACAAATGAGGTAGACCTTGTTTTCAGACTGCGGAAACTATCGCCTCCAATGTTAACCTTCCCCTCCACATCAGTGGCTGTCACTCTCCGTCCATTCGAAGACCATTATACGGATCCATAAAGAAGGCTTTCCCTAGGGAGAGTGGCTCCACTGGTAAATGAAGTCCACCATCAGAGGGAGAAGCGGTGTGGGCTTCAAGTCTGGACTGACCAGTGCTCCAGTCTCTTGTCACATATCCCTGTTTGATTTAAATAAACAGAAATGAAACTTACTGCGAACCTCTGCTCCTGACACAACGACTCTCATTTATCACATGCGATAAGAAGGTGTGATTGTTAGTGTTAGTCAACCATCCTATGGAATCTAGACTCCATCAAGGGTTGTTTTACACTTTTTTTTAATGCTAGAGAACGGAGCATTGTCTTCTCTGGGCCAGGAGCCCGACTGCCCTGCTAAGCGTTAATGGTGCACACTGATCTCGCCCGGTGAACTGCAAGGGAACTCTCTACCTGATGGTCTGGCTAAAGTCGCTGATCGTCTGGTTGGCTGTCATAAGGAAGATGACTGCGTGGCGGGCAACGGAAGCCGCTTGTCTGCCCGGGTGCGAGTTGTGAACATCTCTTGCGAACTTCTCACACGGTAAACTAAAGTAGGTTGGATGATAGTGGGGATTCTATATTAAGGTATCACACAAAATCAACTTGCGAGTACTTCGCCAATAATTATTCTAGGAAGAGCCTATTTTTAGATAAATCCCCAAGCTTTTGATAAATCAAAAAAAATATGTATTATCAAAGTCATCAACTGACATTTTATATTTAAACTAGGAGGCAAAAATCTTCGCACTATTGCTGCATCTCCGTAAGCGTGCCTTCCTCACATGAAGAGTGTACAACAAGCGACAAGCACTTCTAGTCATACACTTTATGTAGACATAAAGTCAACACAGAAAGATCAACTTTCCTTGAAATTTGTGAGGTTTTTTTTTTTAAAATTCTGTCAGTTGTACTACTACATACTTGTCCCAGTTACCCAAGAAACTGAGGTAAGAGGATTTTGTGGGCCCAAGAATTCAAGGATGTCCTGGGTAATATATCAAAACCCCAGTTCAAAAAATATAAATATAAATATAAGTAATATAAATAATATAAATATAAAAGTGTGAGTATGTATATATGGGAATTCTAGAAGGTTTCACAGTAATCTTGAGTTCACCTGATTTTTTTAAAAATAACAAATGCATTCATTTTGTTTTTTAAGTCCCAGAGTCCAAACCAGTGGCTTGGACATTCTCAGCAAGCAGCCCTAGCAGAAGCCTACTGATTGTGCCATCTATTTTCTTTATTAAGTAAAGGAGCAAAATGTTGTTATATGTTTATCATATCTAAGAGATTTCTGATAGGGACTTCAGAAGAAGTCTCGGAAGTCTGTCATCTGCAAATAGGGAGCTTTTGGTTTCTTCTTTTCTTGTTTGTATTATTTTAATCCTCTCTCCTACTTCACTGCACTAGGCAAGGTTTTGGCTGTTATATTGAAAACCATAAGAAAATGTGTGCACCTGTACCTCATTCTGATTTTAGAGGCTATTTTTCTTATCTTTATTCAGTTCATATATTGTCAGCTAACGTTGTGTTGATAAACTAAGCCTTATGATGTTGAAGCACGTAACCTACTCTTGGTCTTTTAAAACGTTGATTGTGAGAAGATTTTGAATTCTTCCAAAAGTCCTTCCTGTATCTATTGAGATGAGTGCATGCTTCTGAACATGTATTTGTCCGTGTGCTGATACATTTGTTGAGTTCTGCACTTTGAACCACCCTTGCCTCCCCGGGATGACACCCAGGGATTATGGTGTCGCTCTGTTTAATGTTGGCGTTGCCTTCTGCTTCCAGGGGTTTGTGGAGAAGGCGTGTATATGTGCTCTTTAGGAGAACTGGGCTTTGATTTTCATCTGTTCTTGCTGTGGTGGCCGGGGGACGCTGGACTCGCGGTGTGGTTTCAGGATGTCCCTTCTTTTCTGTTTTATGGACGAGCGTAGGCATCTCTGTCGGCTCTTTAGAAGCTTGCAGAACCCATCAATGAAGCCATCCTGTCCTTCACCTTTCTTTCTCTCGAGGGGTGGGTGCAGACTCCTTATTACTGCTTCCTTCCTATTCTTCGTTATGGATCTGTTTCAGTCCATAGCCTGGCTTTCAGTCTTTCTCAAAGGTAAGTCCTCGAATGATTACCTGATGCTCCTCTGGAACATCACTGGTGTCTCTTCTCCTGTCCTCAATTCCTCTATGATTTTGTCAATTTAGGATTTCTCTCTCTTTCCATTGGTTTGGGTACAGGTGTGTTGATCTGCATTTTTCTGAGAGCCAACTCTGTCTTATTAATCCTTCATAAAGTTCTCTTTAGTCTCCATATCATTAACCTCTGCCCCAACCCTTGTCTCCTTCTGGCTAAAGCTTTGAGTCTGGTCTGTTCTTTTTTTTTTTCCTGGGACCTTTTGATGTATTGTCGGAGTATAGCTCCTTGATGTGGTCAACCAAAGCACTCAGGGCCTCGACTTTTCCTCTCTGAGAACCGTCTTTGCTACATTCTAAGTGTTCCAAAAAAGGGCCTTTAAATAATTTTTGAAAGTTTGTATTTTAGTGTGTGTGTGTGCGTGTGTGTGTGTGTGTGTGTGTGTGTGTGTGTGTGTGTGTGTGTGTTGCTTGTACCGTGTGTGTACCCGGTGGCCATGGGGATCAGAAGATAGTGCCTTGTTGTTCGGGGTTTTAAATGGAGTTGGATTTTCTTTGACTCCAGCCCCATGTTGGAATGCCAGCATGCTGTTGGTTGTTAACTCTTATTGCTCGTTTAGGGTCTTTGGGAGCCCGCCACCCAGCTCTCAAATAAATCACACACACGGAAGCTTATTATTACTTACAAATGCCAGGCCTTAGCTTGACTTGTTTCTAGCCAGTTTTTCTGAACTTAAATTATCCCATCTACCTTCTGTAATCCTGCTTCCACTCTTCCTTTGTGGCTGGCTGAGTATCTGGGTGTCTGGGTGTCTGGGTGGCTGTGTGGCTGGGTGTCTGGGTGGCTGGGTGTCTGGGTGTCTGGGTGTCTGGGTGGCTGCGTGGCTGCGTGGCTGGGTGACTGCGTGGCTGGGTGGCTTTGACCTCCTCCCCCTTTTCCTCATCCCTTCTCCTAATTATTCTTTCTGCCTGCCAGCCCCGCCTCTCCTTTCTCCTGCCTCGCTATTGGCCGTCCAGCTCTTTATTAGACAGCAAAGGGTCATGGCTACCCAGAATTAAACACATCTTTCCATTATTAAGCAAATGTTGCAGAGCATGAGCAAATGTAACACACCTTGAAATAATACTCAGTGTCAGATCCCCTAGAACTGGAATTACAGACAGTTGTGGTCTACCATGTTGGGGTTGAGAATGGAACCCACGTCCTCTGAAAGAGCAACCAGTGCTCTTAACCACTGAGCCATTTCTCTAGGCCTATTCCAAAAGTTCGTATAAGTTGTGATTTTGTTTTCATTGGGTTCTGGGAAACTAACATTCCCTCTTTAATTTCTTCAGGGACCTACTGGTCATTCAAAAGTGTTTTGTTTGTTTGTTTGTTCTTTGGAGTTGTTTATTTGTTTTTTGAGACAGAGTTTTTTGGTCTTCATAGCTCTGACCACTCTGTAGACCAGGCTGGCCTCACACTCACAGAGACCTTCCTGCCTCTGCCTCCCAAGCGCTGCTGAGATTAAAGACATGTATCACCACACCTAAGCAAGAGTGTATTGTTCAATCTCCATATATTTCTATAGTTTCTGTGGATTCTCTTGCTACTGATTTCTGGTTTTATTCTTCTAGGATCTAATAAGACACAAGAAAAAGTGGTCTATCATGAAGAAGGGGCCATCAGCTACCAAGAAGATGTGTATTTTATAGTCATTGCTTGCAATATTCTGTAGGTAACAGTTAAGTCTGTTTGATTTTTGATGCAGTTTAACTCCGAAGCTCCTTTGTTGATTTTTTTTTTCCCAAACAACCTACGGATTGTTAAGAGTTGGGAGATGAAGTCACACCTTGCTCTGCCTGGATCTAGCTATCCCTTTATGGCCAGCAGTGGCTCTTAGTTTGTGGAATTAAATGCACCAATGTTTGCTGCATGCATATTTATATGTATATACAATCACTGTGTGCTCTTGATGGCTTGCTTTCTTTAGCAATATGTAATGACACTCTTCATGTCTTCTGTCTGACCTGGCATGAATCCTGCTGTCAGATGTATAAATGCAGTCAGCATTTCCTTGGGGGGGGGGGGGTTGCATTTGATTGACCTTCTTGTTCTCAGTCTCTGCATCTGTGACATGCTTCCCGTCGTCAACACATAGTTGGATTTTGTTTTTTAATCTTATCAGCTAGTCATTATTTTTAAGACGCATCACACATAGAATTTTTTTAATTAGCCTAAGTCTATTGAATCCGCCCGTAATTTTGTGAGTTGTTTTTTCGGTTGGTTGGAATGTTAATTGTTCTTTTCTTTCTTACCTATTTGTGTTAGTAGTTTGCTGGCTTACTGAGCCGTACCCAAATGTTGCTCTCCTAACTCTTCCTTGTCAACCCATTCTTCTCGTGAAATGAAGTCTTCAGAGTACTCTCGTGATGGTGACTGCCTCCTCGACTGTGGTTAGAACCCTGTTCATGTCATCTGCCGTTCTAGCTTGGTAGTCACCAATTAAGTCTAGGCTTGTCTTGAAGGGTCTCTATGTCTCCACTGACTCTTTTTAAGGAAAATCTATGATGGATCTAGTAATCTTGGTCCGCAGTGATTTATTTTTACCTCAACATCTCATTGCACATTTTTCTAGATTTTAGAATTTCTGCTGAGAGAACTGATGTTATTTTAATAGGTTTGCCTTTATAAGAGAGTTGACATTTTTGTCTTGCATATGTTAATATTTCTCTTAGTTTAGGCACTTGCTTGTACTGTGTCTTTGATCATATATTCTTGGGTTATACGTCTCTTATACTTGGGTATCCATCTCTTTCCCTAGATTAAGGAAATTTTTTGTTTTAAATCTATTGCATTGAATTTGGGCATCTTTAGTTTTTAACTTCAGCTCCTTCTTCTGTCTTCCAGATTGTTGGGTTTCATTTCTTTCTTTTTTCCCCGACATTTTATTCTTATTCATTATTTGGGAATTTCATGCACCCCAATCACACTCACTTCCTGGTTGTCCCACGTCCAGCCCCAACCCTGTGACCTCCCCCCCCCCAAAAAAAAGAAAACAGGAGTCCAACTTGTGTTACCCATATACTTGCTGGAGCATGGTCAAACCCCGAGTAGCCAACCCCCTGAAGCAAACTGAGGCCTTCTCTACCTGCGCTCCTGCCAGAAGCCTTGTGAGGAGCTACACTTCAGCATGCTTATCACAGGCTTTAAGAGTGCAGACATGCAGTTCTCTGGGTTTAATTAGTCTGAGCTGTTTGATGTGTTCCAGAAGGTGAATGGTACGTGAGGAATGACGTGAGATTGCCTTCTGGTCCCCAGACTCAAGCAACCATGTGTGCACGTGAGAATATACACATACACACTTGCACAGGCATGTGTGTGCACATGAATATACACACACATTTGCACAGGCACGTGTGCGCATGTGAATATACACATACATTTGCACAGGCATGTGTAGGCACATGACTATACACATACCCACTTGCACAGGAACATGTACGCATGTGAATATACACATGCACACTTGCATATGCGCATGTACACACATGACTACACACACACTTGCACAGGCATGTGTACGTGCATGTATAAACACATGCATACTTGTGTGTGTGTGCGCGCACGCACACACACACACACACACACACACACACACACACGTCAGAGCTTCTTTGTCACAGCCTCTGAAACGTAGGTGTGACAGGCAGGTAGGAGCGTCAGTTAAACCAGGAGAGTCTTGTTTTCCTACAGTGTTGGATGAGGCGTCTGCTTCCCCTCCTCATTGAGGAGTTGCTGCTGAAGCCTAATGCCGCTTGATCCTTCCAGCTGTTTCTCTGCACCCCCCATCCCTCCCCACTTCTGTTCTGTCACACATTTTGTGGTTTTCCAAGTTCATTCGTTCTTTCTGTCCTCAGAATAAGCCTGTACTTCACTGTCTGAACTCCTCACATTGGCTGTGTCATAGTGGGTTAGCATCTTCTAATCCACTGTCTTCTTGGCTCCACCCAAAGCCAACTCACATATTTTCAGCAGAAGGAAAACCCATCCTCGGGCTCTCGTTTTAGGCAGAGGTTAAGGATCTATAGGACTTCTTCTGTTGAGGGGTAAATCCATCAACGGTAGGCATTCTAGCTTCAAACAAATAAAGTTATCTTGTAAGATGACTTTCCACACACAAAAATATTCTCAGCTTCATCTAACCATTGAACTTTAAGACAGAAACTACTGTTTTATATGCTAAGCCAGTATAAATATTTAATGATAAGCCTGCATATGTATGCATATTTACATACATACATATAGAATAAAGGTTGCTTTATCGTGTATCACGTGACAGTGCTGATTGAGGAACTCATGTCTATGTATTCAAAGATTCCTTATCAATTAATTTAAAATTTAAAATCTAGGTTCTTAAAAAAAACTTTGGTTTGTAGCATTATATAAATTTATCTCTTTTGCATTAAGACATTACCTACTATGAGTCAACTTACTTGTTCATATAAAATTTCAGTTTTGTAATCTTAAAGGCTAATTACAACCAGGACTTGTTCCATGAACTCTAACTTTTTACGTTTTCCCTTTTGATTAGGCCTACCCATCTAAGCTAGACATTGTTAGGATGATCTATAATATCAATTTGCCCGTGATTAATTTCAGAAGCTTCCAAAGAGAAGGAAAAGAAATGAAGTAGGAGGAAAATAGCTCCAGGCAATAATGAAAGGGCTTGCAGATTGGATGAGTCCTGCCAATCACCTAAATCTCCTAACGTTCAAATAGAGGCCACAAAGGGTTCCGGAGGCAGGAGCAGTGTCTGGCCTGTTAGAACAGTTTATAGAGAGCTCCTTACGTTCTAGGGGCCTTGGAAAGTGGGACTTACTGTCTACCTGAAGCCCCCCTTTGTGGGTGTGTCTCTCTTCCTCTCCTGCTTCTTCTCCTCGTTAATCGAGGTCCGTCACAAGTCTACATTTTAAATTTTACTTTAAACATGCTAGGTACTAACAAATCTTTGGGGGAGGTACATTTAGAATTCAAACAACATAGGGAAGTTTTCTAATATCGATGTAAAATGAAAAAGCAATGGCTAAAATCTGTTTCTTTTTTACTGTGTCAAAAGTTCTCCAAATGGTCATGACACTACTCTGAAATGGTTCTTGATTGAGATATATTATTTTTGTTTTGTTTTGTTTTTTCGAGATAGGGTTTCTCTGTAACTTTGGAGCCTGTCCTGGAACTAGCTCTTGTACACCAAGTTGGCCTCGAACTCACAGAGATCCGCCTGCCTCTTCCTCCCGAGTGCTGGGATTAAAGGCGTGCGCCATCACCACAAAGCAAGTTATATTATTTTTGAGAGATGTACATAGTGAAAATACCAAAAGCATCATAAAATCTGTTTGGTCCAGAGAGATGGGGGACTGTTTGGAAACTGTTCCAGGGTATTTGCAAAATCTGTCAGAACGGTGTTTCTGTAGCTAAGTTTCTAGAAGGTGAGTAGTGGACGGCCACCACTAACCACGGGGCAGATAGACTCACAGCCAGGACAGCCAGCACCAACCACGGGGCAGACAGACCCACAGTCAGGACAGCCAGCACCAACCACGGGGCAGACAGACCCATAGCCAGGACGGCCAGCACCAACCACGGGGCAGACAGACCCATAGCCAGGACGGCCAGCACCAACCACGGGGCAGACAGACCCATAGCCAGGACAACCAGCACCAACCACGGGGCAGACAGACCCATAGCCAGGACGGCCAGCACCAACCACGGGGCAGACAGACCCACAGTCAGGACAGCCAGCACCAATCGTGGGGCAGATAGACCCACAGTTAGTTGCAGAAAACTGGGCAAAACAGTCCTAAGAATGGAATAATCCTTCAAGAACTTTAGGACATGACTCACAGAGATATTTGTCAAAAACAAATAAATAAATTGGTACTGACTTCTGACCCTCCTCAACTCTTGGAGCTGTTTCAGGAATTCACTGATCCTACATCTATGGTAGCTGCTGCTCTCTCTCTCTCTCTCTCTCTCTCTCTCTCTCTCTCTCTCTCTCTCTCTCTCCTGGCTTGCCTAATTATAATAAATCAAAGAATCCTCTCCCCTCTGGATGGTTAGAAGAAAGTCACTCTGGAAAAAGAAAAAAAAAAGATCCAATTTCCACTCAGACACATTGATGTGGAAAATCTGCCACCTGGGTTTATCCTGTAAGCCTGTATTTGATGGACACTGTGACACAGAGGATTGCATGTAAGTGAGGGCCGATGTCCTACAGGAGCAGATGAAAGCTGTCGTCTCCGGCTGTTGCTCTCGGGGGGAAGAGCGGTTACCATGTCCTCCAGAGAGTCCCTGAACTCAACGCTGGAGGGAAAAATAAGAGCTGGGATGAATGAGTCTCAGTATCTCTGGACCAGAATATCTGAGACGTAATTGCTTCGAGACCCTGAGCACTATTGAAATGGAGTGTTGGGAGAGGTGTTCCCCCTGCCTGTGGTCTACCTGAATTCTGAGCCACACCGGCTACCCTTTGACTCAGAGGTTGGATCCGCGTCTTACCTGCCACAGGTGTCAAATAGTCAGCCCTGTCTCCACACCACCGAAGTAAAGACCTTGCTGGGGAATTACAAACGTCTCTGGTGTCTTCTTCTGCACACCCTGTTATCTTAACGGTACAAAGGGCAAAGATAACAATCATCCTTCCTTATCAAGCCTTCTCTACCCCGTGTCACTGGTTCTCAGAGTCCCAGCAGGCAGACAAATTATACACTTTATATTTAGGGATGTCTAGTTAGAAAGAACAGGACCAGCTTGCTAAAGGGCTAATTTTTTTCTGCAAAAAGTATGTGATAAAGACAATTCATGAGAAAGCGATACCCCATTTCCACTGAAGTTCTGAAGAATGAAGAAGTAGAAGTATCAAAGAAACGAGAAAAGTAAACATCCCCAGAGGCCCAAGAACAGACAGCATGGAGGCCTGGGCTAGAAGTACCTATAGCTACTCCTGTCCACTCAGTGGGGGAGCTGTTTGTAGTCTTGTCATGGTGGGCTCTAGACCTGGGGACCTTAAGTTTATAACTATTTTATTTTCTGGATGTGTGGATGAAGTCTTTGTTCTTAAAGTCTCTATTTGTTTATCCTTCAAATGGTTATTAAAATATTAGCAAGCTCACATTTTTTTTTCATTCTGGAATCTTAATAAATTAATTCCTATTTCTATCCCTTGTGTATAGAGAACTTGTTCAAGTCCCAACTGTGACTATCTATAAAGTATAACACCCCAAGACTGTCCTCATTTTGACATTCGTCATGGATTTGGGCACCCCCACACACACCTGAAGATTCCGTAACTCACTAGAATTCGTAAAAGCTCTTGCCCTCATAATCACAGTTCACTACAGCGAAAACACAGAGTCCAAGGAGAAATGCACATGGAACAGGATGTAGGCAAGATTTTTGGGCACCTTCTGTTTCCCTCACTGGGGGGCTCATGCATCCTCCTTCCCTCTTCCAGCAACTGTGTGCGGTACTAGACACCACTGGGGAAGCTCTGTCTGAAGTTTTTCTCAGGACTCAGCCACAGCCACGTTGTTGAGACCTCAGCCTCTGGAGATGAAACTGATAAGACTTGGCTGAAGGTCAGGTCCTCCACAACCTCAATTAACACAGACTTGGCTTGGCCCAAGGTCCCAGGTAAACAACAAACACTCAAGAAAGACATTTTGAGAGCTTAAAGGTTGCCTTCCAGGAGCTAAGGGCAAAGGTCAACCTCTGAGGGGAAATGTCACCCGTTACTACACATTAGCAAGGAGCAACCCCTTTTTGCTCTTTCTATAAACCACTAAGATAAATTTCAGAACACTGATCAGTTACTAATTAGCTCCTGTATTACAAATATTTTAAGCACTTACTAGGATCTGTACAATCTGCCAGGCACTGAGAACGCCAAGCTCGGTGAGCCAGTGCCTCTCAGGCTAAGGGAGAGATAAGATGTCTAGACAAATAATTAAAGTGGGGTGGGGGGAGTGTTCAGTTTTGTTTGCCTGCATGGCAATGGGGTAACTTCTTTGACTCAAGAAAACTGTTATTTATTATTCTAAAAGCTAGATGCTTCAAACTTGAAACAACGGCTCCGGTGAGAATGACGTTATTGATGTGTGAGTGGGGACTGTTAGAAATGCCTCGATGATTAATAAAGAGAGTCCCAGTTTTTCAAAGCTCACCTTGTTACCCTCCGAGCCAATCCTCAGGCTTAATCCTTCAAGGCTTTATGCACCTTTGCTTCCAGAAGTCTCAGGTATAAAGTGGGGGGGGGAAGAGTTTGCTACATGTTTAAAAGTGATGCTCACTTCTTCAGATGGCAGAGCAGCAGGTAAGTATTTTGGGTCTTGCAGGATTGTCTGACTCAACTCTGTCTTTAATGTGCTAAAGCAGCCAGCAAAATGTGCATCAATGAATATACATTGGTCCTGAGAAAATAAAAACTGACTTACTTGCAAAGCTGCAGCTGGGCGTGTTTGACTATGAACTCTAGCTTGTTGGCCGTTAGTCGAGCTAGGTCGTGCATTCTTGTATTAATCCTGTTGAGTCACCTGAGGCAGAAACACCAAAAGATGAGGCGTTTCCTAATTTAATGCCAACATCTCCTTAGCTTAGTCCCGTGGTTTGAATCTGTACCGTCCTTCATGGGTTAAACGCTTAGCCCCCAAATCGTCACTCTGAAAGGGGTGATGGTTATCGTATCTTAGAAACTTGACTAGATTAACAAGCACCTAGGGGACGCAAGAAGGGCCTCTGAGGCTTTTCCAGAAAGGACTAAGGGAGAGATGAAACCGCCTGAGCTGAGAACCCAGGCTGAAAGAAGAGAGGACGGTGTAAGTCCTGGTGAGGATCAATGATCAATCATCTCTCTCTGCTTCCTGACTGCACACACAAAACGGCAACCACTGTTACCTTTTGACTCTGCTTTCTTTCTCAGTGGAAATCTGATTTTACCGAGTTGAGCAAAATGCCTTAACAAACAGAATTCAATTTCTCAGATTATTTTTCCAAGTAGAGATAGTCCACATGAACTAATTCTGATCAATGAGATAGAGAAGTCAATTGGGTATTAAAAACAAAGGCACACGGCGGCTCGTAGCGTCTCATGACTTTAATCCCAGTACTCTGGAGGCAGAGGCAGGAGGATCTCTGTAAGTACAAGGCCATGCTGGTCTATGCTGAGTGCCAGTTCAGTCAGAATTCTATGTCTCCAAAGTAAATAAATAAAAATAAGGATAAAAACAAACAGACTATTTTTCCTTTGCTAACAAAAGGCTCAATTCAGCTGTCGGGCCCATGAGCCCTCACAATTCATTTTCCCGCTAAAAATTCAGATGTTGTTCTTAATGGTAAAGCAAGGGAGGAAATCAAATACGGTGTAATGTGGAACAGAAAAAAACATAGAGGACGCTCAGTCCATGATAATTATCCTGATGACTACAGTGCTTCCTTCTGAACTTCTTTATTTGAAAAACACAAGACTTCACCACTTAAGCCTCTGTTGGTGGCTTTCTATTAAATGAAGCTGGAGCAACTGAATCCAAAGCCATCAAAATTGGCCCATTGTTGGTACTGAAACGTTGTTAGGGGCAAATTATAAAACCATGACTTTGCTTTGTGTGCGTGGACAGTAGGGTTGAGAGCCAACTAGTGCCAGAGAGACCAGAGCTGTGGTTCTGGTCTTGTTACTCTTCCGCATCTCATTAGCTGAAGTTCCCGGACGCTGAGTGGTTACTGAGAAAGGCATTTAATGATGTCAGAGCGTGGGCCCATTAAGGATTCTGGGTGGCTGAATACACTTCCCCTTCAGGCGCTATACATTCACCATAAGAAGTTCGACCAAAACTCAACAAGCAAGCAAGCAGTCAAACCAACAAACCGAGACAAACCGACCAACCAAAAAGAAAAAAGAAAAGTTCCTTTCGACTTTCGTTAATTAGCTCAACTCCCCAGAAAGTGTTCCTGCATTTTTTTTCTGTTATCTATGTAGTTCTTCAAGTTAATGATTTTACAGAGAAAAGGAAAAAAAATTTTGTTTTTTGCTTTTTAAGTTTTAATTATCCATTCCTGGTTCCCTATGCAGCTTTATAAATAAACTTTTATTGAAACCATGTTTGTGATGAGCAACTCTTTAAAATATTTTTCTCTTAAGAGCTTTTCGCCATTAATATTTCAGTTAATTAAAGTTGCATTATGCCTTAATCCTTTGTTAAGGGCCCAGCAGAATAAAACAGTGTACAGTACTGTTGTCAGAAGGTTCCTTTGGAATCGGACAGCCAGGCTACATTTGGTGGCTTATTAATGTAGACCCGGTGGGGGGTAAGGCGGAGGACATTTTTTTGTTTGAATGTTTGCAAAAGAGATCACATTTACAAGGGCATTATTTCTTTCCTACTGAATTCCTAAATGTTACTATTAAAAGACAGAATATGCGCAACACAAACATGCCTGTCCCGAGGGACAGTTCAAAAAGAGTTCCAAACGTGGAAAGTTTACGGAGCCATCCAAAGTCAAATTAATATCCCAGAGACTGGGTACAAACTTGGATTTGGAAATGCTTTCCCGGATTAAAAAGGAGTTTTGGTGTGGGGCTGGCTCCATATGGAAAACATGCATAATTTATTTAAAAGACCAAAGTAAAAGTGAATTCACAGTTCAAAATCTGGATAATGACGCTATAATGAAAGGTCTAGCTTGTTTTGTTTTAAAATTATTGTCTTCAAAGTTTCCGCCCAGCGCCCACGACTATTCAGGGATTCCAAAGCTTGCTTTATTTTTAAATGGGCTTTTCATAGCGCGGCGAGTTTTGTGCCTCTCGCTCTAAAATGCAGTCAAAGTCAATATTCTGTACCCTCTTCTCTCCACAGTCTCACGGGGGAAAGGCTCCTGCCCTTCCTCTCACATTGACACCCCGCTTTAAAGTTATAACCAAAAAAGGTAAAAGAGAAAAAGAAGTGAAGAAATAAGAGACACCAGCAAAGTAAACGGGTTTGATCGGCTACCTAAAAAAGTGAGTCAGAGTGAAGACACTATACCTAATCGTTTATTCAGGACATATTTACTGGACCACTTCCATATGTTGAATGTGATGGTTATACCCTGAAGATGCAGTCCCTACACCCCAAAGATTTACAGTCATTATTCTATACAGGTTCCAAAATATGTCACCAGTGACCCTCCCCATCATAAGATATGCACGAGGTCTTCAACGGAGTAGATCATCAACTCATTTTCTCCCTCCATTTTATTAAATCATAATCAAACAGAAACCTGGAAGCTGTATACAAGGGAGAAATGCACATTTTTCCCAACCGCTAAAAGTTCTGCATAGTAGATTCCAATGAATAAATATACATCAGCTTCTTCCAAGACCATAAAGAAATGGTACTAATTAGATATTCAATTACAAAGACTAATTTTGAGGTAAAAATATCCAAGATGCAAGAAAGTAAGAAATATTTAAATTGTGGTAGCAACTAAATCTTTGTTTCCACTTCCTGTTTCTTCTATGTGTATATGTATTAGTTAATTACACGTTTACGTTGCCCAACATTTAAATCACATAGCATTTTTTATATGTCGTAGAAGCTACTCTATTAGACGCCCTCTCAAGTAAACTATAGCTTGAAGGGATAATGTATACATCCATGCTTCTGATACAAATCCAACCAAAGCTTCACTTTGGAGAAACAAACCAAAAACGTACCTGTTATTCTGAGACTGCCTTCATGAAATCTTATTTGATTTCATTTATTTGATAAAACACTGTAGAGACTATTGCCTCTTATACAGCCGCAGCAAAAGCTTGGGCGAACAGACTCGAAAGGTGTGGTCAGCTACAAGTTGCTGATAAGGTTAATCTGACCCGTGTTTAATGATAAGCATGATCAATCTGATAATGTTAGGCTGACCTATGTTTAATGATATACACGACCATTCTGATAACGAGTCTTCGACTTCAATCTACACATAAGTTTAGCTCACGGTAATAGTTAAAATTGCTTAAGGCCAGATCTAGCCTCATGGTGGGTCATCAGAGAGTAGGAGGAAGAAGACCAGTGATGTTAAAACCTGTCCTGGGCCTCCTCGATGGGAAGGCCTTGAGAGTCAATCCTTACACCTCAATACTCACTCTTCTTTCCAGGATAGATAGCACCAGAGAGACGGTGTTTCTGCCTATGTTAATTGAAGAGCTCCATTCTTGTCTAACAATCACACTGACCAAGGGTAGAAGTTGCCCCCACTTTCTTTTTTTAATATTCATTTATTTATTATGTATACAATATTCTGTCTACGTGTATGCCTTCAGACCAGAAGAGGGCACCAGACCTCATTACAGATGGTTGTGAGCCACCATGTGGTTGCTGGGATTTGAACTCAGGACCTCTGGAAGAGCAGGCAATTCTCCAGCACCCCCCACCACCCCCGCTTTCTAATTAAACAGAAGGAGCACCACAATTGCTCCAAGGTCTACGATATCATCCCTAGTGTTCAGGTTCCATCGTGTGAAGGTATGAATGACCAAGGGAAGAGAAGGAGAGGAGGAGGTAGCAATGGGGACAGGAAGGAAGACAGAAAGGTAAGGAGGGGAACACACCGTGCGGAATGCAGGAGAAGAGAAACCAGGCAGAACCTGGGAAATTTTGAAGACAAGAGGTGAAGTGGAAGGGACAGGAAAGAAAAATTAGACACGGCGAACACCGAAGTCCCAGGAAGCTTTGGATGGTAATTAGCAAGAGAAAGTCTTTTCAGAGAAAATCTGCGCTGTGTGTATCGGCTTCCAGGAGACTGATGCTGTACGACTGAGATTGCTAGCGCGTGTGATTTGAGGCCTTTTACACACCGAGTCTGCTTGTATTGTGTCTGATTCCTTTCATGTAAAAATAATCAAACCTAAATCACTTTTAAAGTCGGCTGCAGGTTGGGTTTTTAAAACTATGCAAAGTGGTCTCGTAAGATCTGCCAATCTTTTATTTTTTTGATTACTACACTTATTGTGTGTGTGCATTTCTCCGTGAGCTCTGGTTCATGTGTGGAGACCAATGAGAACTTGAAGGAGCTGGTTCTCTCTTTCTTCCATGTTCTGGGGATCAAATTCTGGCAGCTCAGCCTTTATCCACTTTCTCTCACTGCTCCCTACCATTTTTTAAATTAAACAAAAATATTGAATCTCAGCATCTCACACTTTATGCTGATAGATCGACCTACATTTCTGAGATCTGAAATAAAAGTATTTAATTAGCACACATTGGTAAACTAAAACCTTTGACATCTATTAAGTATTGTGGGCTTCACTATATCACTGACAGTGTAAAGTATCTGAAAGGAATTTCACTATACGCTGAAGACGGTAGAGACCATCAAGGTTAATTTGGAAAATAATGTGGTCAGCTCTGGTTGGGGAGGGTGCTTCTGAAAAAGAGATCCAAGAAGAGTCCAGAGACAATTTCGACAGCCGTTGCGGTTGTGCACAGGCGGTAAATCGAGTCTGGACCAGGAACGTAGGAAGGGTGATAGAGAGAAAAAGTCCATGTGTGGTAGGCTCTCAATGTATGGCCACTCCCATCTGAACTGAGATCTAATTCCTTCTAGAAAAAAAAAAAAGGAGGGGGAGGAGGGAGAGGAGGAGGAAGATGTATAAGATAGAGATCTATAAGATGGGAGATTGACTCGTTCTCTCGCAGGATGATGCTGAGACTTGGGACGTCTGAGATACAGATGACAAGGGTATGAGATCCAGTCTGCACCTAAAAGGAAGAAGCCCCGAAACCGACTCAAAAGGAAAAAATAGTGGGAGAAAGATTTACCCCAGAGACTAAATTTAAAGAGACTGGTGGTGATTCCCCTGTGCTGAGGAGGTCGTTGCAGCTGAGGCTTCCCTCTGATGCCAGAGGAGGTGATGCTGAGGGTGTCTCCAAGCTGGTAAGCTGTACAATGACTAACCTAACCGAAACCCAAGAAAGGCTTATACTCTCCTGAGAGACACAGACAAGGATGCCCAGTATATACTCAGCATGACTCTCACTAGCTGGGACTCCCACTTATTGATACCACAAGTTGTACAGAATTCCTTATGGATCAGTGTAGTGCAGCGTGTGTGTGTGTGTGTGTGTGTGTGTGTGTGTGTGTGTGTGTGTGGTGTTCCTGGGAATGGAGCCCAGAGTCCCCCATGGTAGACAAACACTCTAACGCTGGGCTACAACCTTGGCTCTTAGTAGTTCATTTCCAAGTCTCCCTTTGTATTATAAATTTTATTTCCAGAAGATTCAATCGTACTTCCATGAGACTTTGTAATTCTAATTTCTCCCGGTCTGTTATTAAAAGCCCTCAACTCGGCAGAGTTTTTATTCACACTTTTAAGTGGCTACAAAATGAAATGTTTTTGCCATTGGATTATCTCTTGATCTTGTAAAGCTTCATTTATGTTACTCTATGTGTCTCCGCGTTTTCCCTGCGTGTATGTGTGCGCTGCACACACGTGTCTGGTGCCTATGGAAGTCAGAAGCTGGTGTCAGATCCCATGGAACCGGAGTCACAGATGGTTGTGAGCCACCATGTGGATGCTGAGAGCTGAACCCACGGTCTCTGTGAGAACAGACAGCTCTTAACCACTGAACCGTCTCCAGATTGACAGAGTAACCCGATTAACAAAATTGGCTCTGTATTGGGGCTCCTCCTCTTGTTTTTTTTTTTTTTAAATATTTTTATTTATTTATTATGTATACAGTGTTCTGTCTGCATGTATGCCTGCAGGCCAGGAGAGGGCACCAGATCTCATTGCAGATGGTTGTGAGCCACCATGTGGTTGCTGGGAATTGAACTCAGGACCTCTGGAAGAGCAGTCAGTGCTCTTAACCTCTGAGCCATCTCTCCAGCACCCTGGGGCTCCTCTTGTTATCATCCATTCATCTTAAAGTGCAACATGGGAGCAATGTTTCAGAGTTATAAGGGATCTTCCAAATGAATAGTAGGAAGTTAGAGACGTATGAGAGAGGAAAGCAGGATTCAGATGAACTTGAATCCTATCAAGACCCACCGAGGGAGAAAGTGAGCAAGCGTACTGGAAGGAACTATATTAGCATAGGGAATTCTAAGAAACGTGTTCACTTTTATTGCTCTGTGTACGAGTGTGTGCATTATGGAAGGGTATGTATTCCATACCATGCATGTGGCAAACACGGGTAACTTTGTGAGGCTGCCTTCCTCCACATGTCCGTGGATTTCCAGGATTGAGCTGAGGTCACCAGGTTTGAGCACCAAGTACTTTTACCGACTACCTATCATCATGCTAATTCAAATGTAGTGTTCGATGTTAGAGTTTTCCTAAGAACAATTCAGGAATGTGTCGTCATTTCGCTGACTAATTTCTAATTCACAATTTCCACACTTAGTTTTAAGTGCAATACACTATCCTCACGAAGTTCTTGCCTTTCAATCTAAGTGTAATGATTTGATATTTGATAGCTGATATTTCAATAAATGCAGAAATTTGTTTTAAGTACACAAATCTCAACAACTGTGACTTTAAGCCCACACAGCGTTTAACGTTAGTGTCTGTTTCTGGCTTTCTATCTCACGTTTGTTCTCTTGGAGAATTTGGACCTTTGCTTGTTTTAGGCGGCATTCAAATTTTGCAGATTGTGAGAGGTGGATCCTGTCCCTGGAGGGAATGGGTCGCTATGCTCGCTGCAGTCATCAACAAACCAAAAAGAAACAAACATGAAGTGCCACTGGCTTCTTCTTGATCAACACGCTAACAATTTAACTCCAGCAAAACGGAAAAAGGATAAAATATTTTGGCCAACTGGGTTTGGAACTCAAGAACGCCAGGCTGGTTTGGCATTTTGAAATGCCAACCAAGAGGAGCTGAAAGAGACAGCTCGGGGCTTAGGAGCACTGGGTTCGGTTCCCAGCACCCGTGGCACATGTGTGGTACACAGACAAACATCCAGACAGAAGGTTGTGCATATAAAATAAAGATAAACAATAAACAAGTCTCACTGCCTCTGCAGAATTAAAGGGAATGACCCTATGATATCTTATCAAATAAGATATCAAAATCTTATTTGACAAAAACTAATGCTGTTGCGGGATTAAAAAAAAAAGTCTCAGCAACTGCAGAGGGGAAAAAATAACTGGTTCCATCAGCGTCCTGCTTCTGATGGAAGTGTAGGCACAGCGATCAAAATACAATTTACAAGTCCAAAGAATTGGGGCGCCAACATAGCCATTCCTCACTGTCCCAATACCAGGATAAATAAGCCATTTTCCTGAATCATTCGCTTCAAATACCAACATTACCAGTTAGTTAATCCTCTGTAATCTGGGTAATCTGGACCTTCCTTTCACGGTAAGGTCTGTTTCATGAATCATCTTCAACAACTTTAACATAAACCAAACCCAACAACTCTTCCCTCTTCCAAATGCCCTGAAGAGCACACTGGCCTTCAAGGGATCCCAGTGAAGGCACTGGGCATCTCTGTGTGCAGTGTGAACTGGTCCATCCCTTCTAGGCCTCTTTCCCTCTTCTCGGAGCTTGATTTGATCATCTCAAACTCAGCTCCCAAAGGACAGCTCTTGATGGCCTTTCTGCTTCACGCAGCCATGGTAACCATGTCCTCTTCCGAAGCCTGCAAGGCGCTACTGAAGGGCGATGCTGCCAGCCGACAGCCGGCTCCTGGCGTATGGAGCAGCTCCCTGGGACTCAGGCATAGGGCCGGCTTCAGATTCTTTACCGGCCCTGCATGATCTATGCACCACTTCTAACGCTATGGGTTTCTGAGGGATTTACTTATTGATCAATAGAACGACTGAATGAGTGATCTATTATCTGAGGGCCTCACATAGTGCAGACCGGCCTTGAAATCACGCAGTAACCAAAGACAAACTTGAACCTCAGATTCTCCTGCTTTTGCTTCCCAAGTGCTAAGATTACAGCGATTTGCCGCCACGCCCAGTTTTAGGTGGTTCTGGGGACAAAAGGCGTGGGGGGGGAGCGAGGCATCGAGAGTATTGGGGTGCACTGAGTCCTCACCTCTCCTAGCATTTTACTATCGGTAGGCCATAACTCTTTTCCCTTTTTCTTTAAAGTGTTTTCTTGGTCATTTTTATTTCAGATGAAGTAGTGGATCATTGTTTTTCAGCTTCTATCTTAATGTGTTTAATAAATACTGTGGAAACGACCTTTTGACAAAGTCACCTTCCTGCTTAGAAACAAGATTCATACTGCTATGCAAGTTCTTTTTTATGTAACCTTTGCAAAATTTTGTCTTTTTTTTTTTTTTTTTTTTGCAGAGAAGCTTTTATGCATTATCTTAAGTTTAATCTTGGGTCTTTACCTGTGTCCTAGTTTTGACTGTTTTCACCTTAAACTGGTTGGTACTGGCATATGAGAAAGCTACAGATTTGGAGAGATAGACGGAGAGGTTCAGGTCTCAGCATCCATGTGGAAGCTGACAGCTCCATGCCGCTCCCTCTCTGAGAGGTCTGGCGCCCTCTTCTGGCCGCCACAGGGACTGCCTGCACTTGCTGCACATAACCTCTCACACACAGACACGAACCCATAAATTAAAAAGAAATAAACAGGGCTGCAGAAATGGCTCAGAGGTTAAGAGCATTGCCTGCTCTTCTAAAGGTCCTGAGTTCAATTCCCAGCAACCACATGGTGGCTCACAACCATCTGTAATGGCTTCTGGCTTTGAGGCATACACACAGACAGAATATTGTATGCATAATAAATAAATATTTTAAAAAAAGAAAAAAAAGAAAAAGAAAAATGATTCCTTAAGGAAAGCTGCATATTTTATAATTTTATAATCATATAAGTTGATCCAAAGTAATATATGTTATCATTACTCAGTTGGTTCTTTGGAATTCCCAGTTGTACAATCTTATTCACAAATAATAACTTTATCTTCACATTTTTGCTTTCTTATGTTGGCTAGAATTCATATACTGATGCTAAGAAACAGAAGTGATTGTGGGTATGTACATAGAAGTCATATAAAGTCAAGTTCTTGATTAAAAGAATTTGAAATGTTTTGCATTAAGAACGTGATGTCTAGCCAGGTGGTGGTGGCACACACCTTTGTACCAGCACTCAGAGGCAGAGGCAGGAGGATCTCTGTGAGTTTGAGGCCAGCCTGGTCTACAACATGAATTCCAGGATAGCCAGAGCTGTTACTCTGAGAAACCCTGTCTCGATAAACCAAATGGGGGAAAACAAGAATGTGATGTCTAGTAGTGGCTATTTTCAATGTTTGTGGTAATAGTTTTCAGGCATGCATGCAGATGACTAATTAACTGCCGTTCTAACTTTAAGAAAACAAACCCAGGAGACCGAGACACAGAGCGCCCGAACCTGCCGGCCCACTCTGGTGAAGCATTTGTCGTAAGTGGCTGTGTGCTTCTTCCTGCTGTCACCAAGCCACCCGGGAAAGTGACTTTGAAGGTAAGAAGGACATGATCGCTCATGGCTCACCGTTGTCTGTGTCATTTCACACGTAGTAAGCCTTCAAGAGCTGACAGATACAACACAGAAGCAACAAGTTCTTTTGTCCTTAAATGGCTGAAAGCAATGAGGAGCGCAGACACGTAAATTGACTGTCACAGTACTGGATAGAACAGGGTATTTGTCTGAGTTATAGGGATGCCTGAGATATCTTCAGTAATGATGAAATACAGCTTTGTTGTGGTTTGTTTTGGTCTGTTGTTTGCTTTGGTTTTTGCTTGTTTGTGAGACAGGGTCTCTATATGCCGCCCTGACTGTCCTGAAACTTTCACTACGTAGACCAGGTTGGCCTTGAACTCACAGAGATCCACCTGCCTCTGCCTCCTGGGTGCTGGGATTAAAAGCATGCACCACCATACCCAACCAAAGCATGTTATATCTAGAGTATATAGAGTTCTATTGCTGAGTCTTTTATTTTTAAAACTTTGACTTTCTTAAAGACTGGAAAATTTCTTAGTCAACAAAAGCGGATGCAATAGAAGCCAATGATTCTAATTTCTTGATTTCTGTCAAAATCTCTGACAAATGGTGATTTCCCCTTAATGAACTGTAGGGTCGGCACAGGTGGTGAGAGCCTTGAGGACTCTGGAGCAAAGAGCTCTGAAGATGACTGAGTGCTGAGCATCAAGCATAGATCTGCTCCCCAGGTCCGGGGATCTAGAAGTGACAATTTAAAGTCATGAGGTTAATACTCCAGAGTGTCTTGTAGACAAGATCAACGTGGAAGAGGAAGCTAGAGAAGGGGAACTCAGTTAAGACCACACCCAGGAGGTTTCTGACGGCTGGCTAAGTTACAGAATGCATTTCCATAGGTTGTCAACATGACCTATGCCAGAAAAGCTGGTGCTATAAACCTGAACTTGACTTTGAATGTTGGTCTAGACTGTTGGCTTTGCCAAAGAATGGTCATTTAGGTGCCTGTGTTGCTCGTGCTATAGGGTCAGCTCAAACATCAAGGAAGTCTCTTCTTTGCTCACATAAATAGCCCCAGATGCTTCCAACTAGTTGAAAGCTTAGGGTTGGGTTGATAGAGAGAGCCTGGTAACACACAGATTAGGTTATCTTTTCTACATGGATTCTAAACTCTCTGTAGGTTTTTACTTAGCCTGACAATGAGAAAGCATGAGAGATGTGCATGGGAACACGCCTGTAATTCTAACACTTGAGAGGCAGAGGCAGGCCAGCTAAGACTACATAATGATCTCTAGGCTGGCCTGGGCTATGGGGTGAGGTACTGTCACAAAAGGAAAAAAGAAAGAAAGAAAGAAAGAAAGAAAGAAAGAAAGAAAGAAAGAAGAAAAGAGAAGGTAGGAAGGAAGGAAAAGGGGGGGTGGAGACAGAGACTGAAAGATTGTTTTTAAGATTTCATGGGCCAGACTCAGACGTAGAGTGTATTGCTTTTATTAATGTGTTACTGGCTAGAGCACAATCATGTGGATGTTTCTGACTTCATGAGAAAGTAGGAAATAAGATCTACTATATATTCAGGAAAAGGAAACCATTTTAGTAAGAAGATGATACGTCTTATCACTGGTCATATTGATTTTCCAGACGGACTAAGGGATTTTTAGTATGAATAGCCTGAAGTGTTCCTAATTTTGATTCATATACTCATTCCGGCAATCAGTTCTTACTTGTGGGGATCTCCAGATACTCCTATTTCTGGAGGTACGATTTACATTCGTCTCAGGGAGGCCCGAGAACTTTACAGACATGAATCTTGTCTACAAAGCCCTCACCAGTCTGCACTTCTGTCAAACCAGGCACTTTGAATTCTTCCTCCTGCCAGAGGATCTCTGAAGATTATCTGCATTTAACATGAAACCTAAAGTTCATAGCACAGGGCTCAAAGCACAAACAGCTGAGTCAAACATAGACTGAGATTCTGGGTTCGTTGATCCATGAACACAAGCTCTAGGAACTAGTCCCACAGCACGACGAGTCTCTGCCCATCTGACTGTGTGGAAGTTAGATGAGAAATTGTACACTTACCACTGCCAGGCATCTCTTAAGCATCCAAGGGTTACTGGGTCAAAGGTCAGATGATAGTGGTACAAATAAAGAACTGAGCTGTTAATAGAAGCTAGATAAGTTGATACTTCTGAATAACTAATTTGTAAATTATTCCCATTAGAACCTGCTGGGGATGTTTAAGAATCGCAAAACCACACGCAAACTAGCGCTCTCGATTTCCTATCCATCTATCCTTGAAGGTCTGTTAGGATCTGAAGCTAGGGTAGGTTCCGGTCATTGTGACTTGGGTCACTGGTACTTGTGCATGCACTCTGGAGGAAGATGAGATATCGCATTAGCCGTGTGGGCCGCCCAGCAGTGGTGAGCGCTGTAAACCACAGGCTGGTATCTTCTGAAATGCGTTCCATGGTTGTAGATAGAGGCTGCCCATTCATTCCCCAGAGCTGAATAATAACACAGAAACTATATTAGTTAGAACACTGTTTGTCCAATTGCTGAGGCATATTTCTAGCTAACTCCTACATCTTAAATTAACCCATTTCTATTTATTTATATATCGCCATGGGGCTCGTGGTTTACTAGTAAGGTTCTCCAACGTCTGTCTCCTTCAGCAGCTACATGGCATCTCTCTAACTCCACCTTCTTTTCTCCTCTATTTCTGCTTGGATGGCCTGTCTTGCTGTTTTCTGCCCCATCATAGGCTCAAGCAGCTTCTTTATTAACTAATGGTAAGAAAACGTATTCACAGCATGCAGAAGGGAGTCTCACATCACATGGCGAAGTCAGCACCAGCTCCTCTTTGGTCAGCGTTCCCCTCTAATCAACACACTGCTGATGAGGGATAGGGATGTAGCTCAGGAGTAGGGCACAGGACGAGCATGTACAAGGGCCTAGATTCCATCTCCGGCACCGAATAAACAGAATAAAAGCAGTGATGGAGCAATAGAGGACCATCCACCCAGCTACTTTAGAAAATCAAACCAGGCTTAATTCCAAAAGGGGATTGAAATTCTCTTGTAGGCAATATATATATATATGTATATATATATACATATATATACACACACACATATATATATATATCACAAGATGCAGAGTAAATACAGAAATTATAGAAAGTGGAAAGTTAAAGTGAGATAAGTCATATACAATGAAGGATGGCATTATTAATAAATTGCAGATTGAAAATGTTGTACAAGTAGGCCAGAATTTGAGCTTCCTACCATCAAGTATTAAAATGCTAGACAATAGAAAGAAAGAAAGAAAGAAAGGAAAGAAAGGAAAGAAGGAAGGAGAAGGAAGGAAGGAAGGAGAAGGAAGGAAGGAAGAGATAAGAAAAGCTAGGTGTGGTGGCTCACACCTTTAATCCCAGCACTCCGGAAATCAGAGACAGAAACAGGTGAATTTCTATAAGTTCAAAGCCAGTCTGGTCTACAGAGTGAGTTCCAGGACAGTGAGGGCTATGAAGGAAGAATCTATAAGAAAGAAAGAAAGAAAGAAAGAAAGAAAGAAAGAAAGAAAGAAAGAAAGAAAGAAAGAAAGAAAGAGGAAAGGAAAGGAAAAAAGAAAGAAAAGAAAGGACCAATAACTGCTACTTGTGAATATGTCAGCCACTTCCAGTTCTAGAAAGAAGGGAACTCTCTGTGGATAGAATATTATGTCACACGACCACAAGGCTGGCATGACTGTCTCATTACACTCAGTGACAGGCAAGAAGAGGAGTTCATATCATTGCGCTGTCTTTTAAAAAATATATAAAGATTGAAAATGTGATTAGTAAACTCTATGAGTTAAAGGAATGTGGAAGTTGTGAATTTCCAGAACTTGGAGTTCAAAATCCCTATGGCAGTTTTGGCTCTATTGAATTTCTGTGCTCAAATGCCTGTGCATTTGTCCCTTCCTTCTTCCTTCCTTCCTTCCTGCCTTCCTTCCTTCCTTCCTTTCTTCCTTCCTTCCTTCCTTCCTGCCTTCCTTCCTTCCTGCCTGCCTGCCTGCCTGTTCTCTCTCTCTGTCTCTCTGTCTCTCTCTCTCTATGTGTGTGTATTCATTGTACATGTATCACTAAGGGCCTTTTCACACAAGTATATATCCAAATACTCATTATTTAGCACTTAAGAATTTTGGTGGCAAAGAAAATGTTGCTTTTCACATCGAACTCAGTAACCCCTCGAAAGCTTGGGTGGTGGTTTGAAAGAAAATGGCCCCCAAGAGGAATGGCATCTTAGCAAGTGTGGCCTTGTTGGAGTCGGTGTGATCTTGCTGGAGAAAGCGTGTCGCTGTGGAGGTGGGCTTTGAGGTCTCATATGTGCTTAAGTTATGCCAATCCGACAGACCATTTCCTGTTGCCTGGAAGTCAGGATGCAGGCAGGGCTCTCGGCTCCTTCTCCAGCACCGTGTCTGCCTGCATGCCACCGTGTCGCACCATAATGATCATGGACTAAACCTCAGTAAGCCACCCCCGCTAAATGTTTTTCCGTCAGAAGAGTTGCCATGGTCATGGTGTCTTCATGGTGTCTCTTCACGGCAACAGAAACCCTGGCTAAGACAGTTTGTTATTCCCACTCAAGACAAACCATCCTTTTTTTATAACTATGCAGGATAGTTAATGAGTGTTTTATTGGAATGATATTTGAATTGCACAGTTGACTGGCCACACATATGACTCTTAAAACTGGTCTTGTTCTGTTTTTTATTTTCAAAATTAAGTACTAAAGTTTAGAATTATAATTATGATTACATCATTTCTTCCTTCTTCTCCTCCCTCCAACTCTCTCTCCCATGTCCCTGTTACCTCCCCCTTTCCAATTCACAGCCTCTTTTTCTGTAGTTGTTATTTTTACATACGTGCACCCACGGAAACACTTACAGCTGAGTCCATCCGGTGTTGCTTGTATGTGTGTATTGTTACCACTGACAACTTGGTTTTAGATGGCCAACTGGGGGGCTCATCCCTAAGAAAGATTAATTATTTCTCTCTCAGCGGTAATTACTTGCCGATCTAGTGGTGGGGTCCTGTGAGTATTCTGATTTCCGTGTTAGCGTGTCCGCTGACGTCCTTGTTCGAGGCCTTGTTTAGGTAGTCACGTGGTCGACATTTTATGGGTGTGGCTTCCCTGTCCTTTCTAGGAGATATGTCCTTACAGAAGATTTCCGTATCCTTTGGTCTTCCGGTCTTTCTGTCACATCTTCCCCAGATGTGATGGGTATTACGCGGGCGGGATTAAATCAGGCAGACACAGAAGGGCTGGACTGAGACACGGGCTGTTTCTGCTGGCCCAAGTGTGGAGATTGGAATCACAGATGCAGGACTGTGGGAGTGGCCTAGAGCTGAGGGTTGGGGAGAATGTGGGCAGGATAGAATCAGAAGGCTTGCACAGTCTGGCCAAGATGGGTGGGCCAGGCCACGCTTAGGTATGGCATAGGAGGAGATGAAGTGGGGTGGCTTTTATTGCGCATTTTGAACTTGGATGTTTGACAGCCTGTTAAGTGGAAACTCTTACTACGGTTTAGGTTTTCCTTGCAGTTTGCATCTTATAGTGTTGCT